>NC_045773.1:33976744-34599244 GCF_008692025.1 Phocoena sinus
TAGAACTAAGCCCCCTGATGTAAGCTTTACTGTACATGGTCATACACAGGCATGTAGGTAGAATAACAAGAGGTCATGAGGATGTACAAAGGAACAATCTCCAACTTATGTCCCCCACTGGTCATGAGCCATTCTGGACACTGGCTTCAGCTGAGTGGAATCACATGGTGTTTCCCTTTTGTCTTCTTATTCCTTACCCTTGGAACTACACCTTCACTTCTACCCAGACCTTCCTCCTTCTGTGACTCCACAATACCTTGCCATGTTGGTGGTGGACAAAAAGGAGAAGTTGACCTTCTATGGTTTTCCTTCAGGGCTGAGTTCACAGCTTGCCTCACTTCTACACCTTATAGCTTCCGTCTCAAACTCCATATCCCATCAACTGAATGGGGTATTCCCAACCATCTTGATTGCATACTGACATCAATAAAAGAAATTTAAAATGTTGGTCAAGACCCCCAACATATGTACATTTTTTTGATTCTAAGTGCGTGCATTTCTTTTTTCATTGCTAAGTGGAGTCAAGTGGTAAGAGCTCGGACTCAGAGCTGGGATTTGAGTCCTGGTTCCAACCTTTACTGGCTGTGATCACAAGCAAATTAAAAAAAGACTTCTCTGTGTCTCAGGTTCCTCAAGGATGAAAAGTGTAGAATTATAGTACCTACCTAATAGGATTGTTATACGGATTAAATAAATCACTATGTATTAAGTGCCTGGTACAAAGCCAGTGCTGACAATTAGCTCTTGTTTCTATTATTTTAAGTCATGGTGGGGTTCATTGCCAAAGACTGGGAAATAGGGGAGTCATTTGTGCCAGAGGTTTGGGACAGCATGTTTCTGGTATCGTTGTGACAAGGAGAAATTCACTCCAAAGAAGTCACAGTGAATTTTCTCATGGAGACCTTGTGATGCATGGAGGTTAAGTGCTAGCACTCTCCGCCCACCAGACTTTGTGAGGATATAGACTGGGAACCCAAACAACCCTGGCCATTTTTCCTGGAAAAATGTATTTCACACTGCCCAATCAGACTACCAAGGAAGACACAGTGTAACCTTAACTATGATCCTACCTGGGAAGTTGTTTCTAGAGACCCAGATCAGGGTGGAGGAAGTAAAGAAAGTAAGACCTTCTGTATGAGTTGGCAGTGGTCAGGTCTGGGTTCTCAGGCCTGGCTAGAGACCCTGGCTTGAGGTGAGCATGACCTGGACAGAGGGATAGGAACCTCTGAGGACTGTTATTTGGATCAAGTGAGAGACAGTCGATGAAAGTGCCAAGCACAGAGCTGGGGATGGTAATCTGACTCCATAACCCTGTACAGCACCTGGGAATGGGCATTAGACAGCCTGTGGATTCACTGACATTGTAAGCAACTTATCTGTATGCTTGGGTTGTGTATCTCAAAAATGGTTAAGATCCATTGTTATGAAAAACTGCAAATTTAAGGTAGGGCTCTCTTTCAAGGCATGCTTTTTAAACCATAAAGACTAGAATTTGTTTCTTTATTCTTAAATTATAAAATACCTTGGAATATTTTCAACAAGCAGTGAAATTTTAAATTTTGCATGGAAACAAAAAAGACACTGAATAGCCAAAGCAATCTTGAGAAAAAAAAGTGGAGCTGGAGCAATCAGGCTCCCTGACTTCAGACTATACTACAAAGTTACAATAATCAAAACAGTATGGTACTGGCACAAAAACAGAAATATAGATCAATGGAACAGGATAGAAAGCCCAGAAATAAACCCACACACATATGGTCAATTAATCTATGACAAAGGAGGCAAGAATATACAATGGAGAAAAGTCTATCCAATATGTGGCACTGGGAAAACTGGACAGCTACATATAAAAGAATGAAAGTAGAACATTCTCTAACACCATACACAAAAATAAACTCAAAATGCATTAAATGTAATAAACTCAAAATGCATTAAATGTCCTAAATGTAAGGCTGGATACTATAAAACTCTTAGAGGCAATCATAGGCAGAACACTCTCTGACATAAATTGCAGTAATATCTTGTTGGATCCACCTCTTAGAGCAATGAAAATAAAAACAAAAATAAACAAATGGGATCTAATCTAACTTAAAAGCTTTCGCACAGCAAAGGAAACCATAAACAAGATGAAAAGACAACCCTCAGAATGCGAGAAAATATTTGCAAACTAAGCTACTGACAAAGGATTAATCTCCAAAATATACAAACAACTCATACAGCTCAATAACAAAAAAACAAATAACCCAATCAAAAAATGGGGAGAAGATCTAAAAAGCCATTTCTCCAAAGAAGACATACAGATGGCCAAAAGGCACATGAAAGATGCTAAACGTTGCTAAATATTAGAGAAATGCAAATCAAAACTGCAGTGAAGTATCACCTCACACCTGTCAGAATGGCCAACGTCTAAAAGTCTACAAACAGGGCTTCCCTGGTGGCACAGTGGTTGAAAATCCACCTGCCAATGCAGGGGACAGGGGTTCAAGCCCTGGTCCGGGAGGATACCACATGCCACGGAGCAACTCAGTCCGAGCACCGCAGCTGCTGAGCCTGAGCTCTAGAGCCCACAAGCCACAACTATTGAAGCCCGTGCACCTAGAGCCCGTGCTCTGCAACAACAGAAGCCACCGCAATGAGAAGCCCTCGCACCTCAACAAAGAGTAACCCCCCGGGCTTCCCTGGTGGCGCAGTGGTTGAGAGTCCGCCTGCCGATGCAGGGGACACGGGTTCGTGCCCCGGTCTGGGAAGATCCCACATGCCGCGGAGCGGCTGGGCCCATGAGCCATGGCCGCTGAGCCTGCGCGTCCGGAGCCTGTCCTCCGCAACGGGAGAGGCCACAACAGTGAGAGGCCCGCGTAACGCATAAAAAAAAAAAAAAAAAAAAAAAAAAAGAGTAACCCCCGCTCACCGCAACTAGAGAAAGCCCCCCCACAGCAACGAAGACCCAACACAGCCAAAAATTTTTTTTAAAAAATTAAAAAAAAAAAAGCCAAACAATAAGTGCTGGAGAGGGTGTGGAGAAAAAGGAAGACTCCTACACTGTTGGTGGGAATGTAAATTGGTACAGCCACTAGGGAGAACAGTATGGAGGTTCCTTAAAAAAGTCAAAATAGAATTACCATATGATCCAGCAATCCCACTTCTGGGCATATATCCGGAGAAAACCATAATTTGAGAAGATACACGCACCCCAATGTTCATAGCAGCACTATTTACGATAGCTAAAACATGGAAACAACCTAAATGTCCATCGACAGATGAATGGATAAAGAAGATGTGGTACATATATACAATGAAATACTACTCAGCCATAAAAAAGAATGAAGTAATGCCATTTGCAGCAACATGGATGGACCTAGAGATGATCATACTAAGTGAAATAAGCCAGACAGAGAAAGACAAATATCATATGATATCACTTATATGTGGAATCTAAAGAAAGGATACAAATGAACTTATTTACAAAACAGAAATAGACTCACAGACATAGAAAACAAACTTATGGTTACCAAAGGGTGGGGGGAAGGGATAAATTAGGCGTTGGGGATTAAAATATACATACTACTATATATATTGACAAAATAGACAACCAACAAGGACCTACTGTATAGCACAGGGAACTATACTCAATATCTTATAATAACCTATAATGGAAGAGAATGTAAAAAAAAGTATATATATAATCTTATATATGTATATATATATATATATGTATAGCTGAATCACTTTGCTGTATACCTGAAACTAACACATTGCAAATCAACTATATTTCAATAAAAATTTTAAAACCCCCAAAACTCCCCAGAGTCCCACATTTTTTGCTAAAAAGTGATACAAGAAAAAAATGTACATATTTTAGAAATTAGTGTCATCCCAATATTGTTCAGCATATCATACACCAGCCTTCAATCTAGGTGCAAGATAGTATGTTTTTCTGGCATAGAAAAAAATGTGTCAGTTCCTTCACTGCAATTTCTTCTGGAATTCAGCTTTAAAAGACAAGCATTTATCTTACTGAACTATTAACACCATATATCTCCAAATGTCTTCCTTTATCTACCTGCCTTTAACAGTCATAGTTATCACCCCACGAACACATACATATCACAAGCTGAGCTGCTAAATACGGTGAGACAAAAATGTCTGGGAGTTATAGGGTATTTTATCTGAACGCTTTCCCTATTGCTTGTTGAGCATTTCTTACTATCTGGTGATTATATTTAGTGGTCGTCTAAAATGACAGATCACTAGAATTGTAGTAATTGCCTACACAAGAAAAAAATCCGAAATCATTAGGAGGTTTCAAATTTCATTTGTATCCATGTCACTGAATGAAGTCATACAGAAACAGAGACCAATTGTATGTCCTTTGCCCCTCAGTGTGAACACAGCTCTGGTTTCCAAATAGAAAATTCTTGCTTCAGAAGCAAGTCAATGGTTTGATAAATATTTGATTCAGAAGCTCAGCTTGAACCTCAAAGGGATTGAGTGTACCAAATAATTTTGATTTACCCAATATGCCTCCAGGTCACCCCAGGGACAAGCAGTGTCCCTCCCAGGGGAGGCTGACCACCAGGCTTTCCAAGTGCAGCTCTCATTTCTCTTTGTGAAAAATCTGGCTTGCCTGTGTTTGCCACATAGTATTTTTATTCTGAAATGCAAATTCACACTATTTCAAATCCAGGTGAATACTCAGCACATCGATTCGCTGCTTTCAAGGCCAGGCATAGAGTAGCGACCTATCAAGTGATGACGTTTTTTAGATGTATTGGGTCCTGAAAAGGTGTTCGAAACAAGAATCAAATTAAAAAATGAGTGGTTACATATGTGTAACCGACCCTGTTGCAAGCCATTAAAGTGGAATGTGTCGAGGACGCCATTTCCCTCAATTTCAGAGACTCTTTCTCTGTGAGCTTGAACGGAGGCTGGGCCATTTTTCCTGGCTGTTTGGGTAGGGTATTGCCTGCTCTGTTTGAATTGCGGGCAGGACTCACCTTGGGATCTCAGTCCTGGGTTCCCATTTGTGAGAAACATGATTGCAGTGGTAATGATTTGACTGCTGAAATATTGCTTTTCAAACACAAGCCCTCCCCCCTCCTTTTTTTAAAAAAAAAAAAACAAAGTCTGTATCTATGGTATCTGAACCAGCAGTAGTCCTAACAGCCATCTCTCTCCTCTAAGGGAGAAATGAGCTATCAGTTTTTCTCAGGCTTGAGCATTCTCCCACCTGTCCTCAATTTAATGCACAAATGAAAGCACATAAATCTTCGTGACGTTTTGGCGTAAAGCACCTACTTCAGATGTGACTCCTTTAGGAAACTCTGAACCTAGGTGCTTGGTTTTTGCATAAACTTTGCAAAATGAGAATTGTAACACGACTGTCTGTACACATACACACGCACCTCCCCCCAAAGGTGGTTGCATATGAAATGTGGAGAGCCGAAGGGATGTGGGTGAGGGTAGGAGAATAACATGTGTGCAAACTTAATATATCTTTTCCTCACCTTAAGTTGGACCCAGACAGTTAAATTATAATTACAGCCCCATCTGGAGGGGGAGAAAGTACAGTTCGTGAGAGCTCCAAACCTTTCAGCCATGGGTACTTTGTCAGGTAAAATAAACACACGTCCCGTTTTCAGCCTGGGGTCAAACTCAACAAAAGCCATGAAAGATGGGACACTCATCAAGAACCAGGTTGTGAAATGGTCAGGATGACAGCAACAACAGGAAGAAGGAATAAAATGGTTGGTTACTTCTCTCAAACCAGATGGCTCAAGGAGTCTGCTCAAGGCTTACCTTAAAGGGAAACAAATCCTCAGCTAAACTTGTGGTGGATTGGTGCTGCGGCCAAGTGTGGTGGGTAGAGTGGGAAGGAGTCCTTCCCTGGCCAGAGAAATTGGTCCCAAGAAAGGCAACGACACAGGCTGGGCCTTGGCCATCCGTGGAGTATTTTAAGCGAATCATCTCTCTGGTTACAAAGTGGTGAAGCTGTAAAACTAGAAACACTTGGTGACTGTGTTTCCTGACCAATGAAAGAAGCTCATCTTGTTGGCTAAGAGAATGCAGGTGATGCGGGGGGTGGGGGGGGTGGGGGGGGTAGGGGGGGTGGAGAGAGAGAGAGAGAAAGGGTCCTGAGTGCATTTGAGTCCCTGGTTGCTATCATTCTCAAAGCCAATTCATGCTACCTTTTCCACAGTTTGGTTCCACAGACCAGTAATTTCTCTCTTTTTGTTTCATGTAGCCCTGAGTTTCTGTCACTTGCTATCAAAGGGGCTCAGTCTGATACATCAGTCATAAAATGGAATTTATAAAAGGTTTACTTTTATTTGATCTAATGGAATTGATGCTAATAATAACAATTGATAACATTTATTTAGGACTTACTATGTGCCATGCCCTATCCTAAGAATGTTCTGTATATAGTTTCTTTCATTTAATCCTCACAACCCCATGAGACAGGAGCAATTATTGTTCCCGTTTTACAGATAAGAAAATTGAGGCACAGAAAGGTAAAGAGACTTGTCCAAAATCTCACAGCTGAACCCAGGCCCCAGAGCCCAGTCTTTTAATGACCCCTTATTCTTCCTGTATGTGAGTCATGATGGGAGACAGCACCATCACTCCCACCAAGCTGTGATTCTGATAAATGTTCTTGGGTGAGAAAGTAGAGTTAAAGCCAATGTGTTTAGAGTTTATGCCTAAGTCTATAAACAATTTTATTCACGCCATAGCCAAAACAGAGTGACAATTGCTGATCTCCTCTAATGGTTACATTTCAAATTATTATAGCCCTTTATTTCCCCGTAATTTTTCCTTTGTTTCCTTGAAACTTGTGTCTTAGGGGAATGTGTTGTACAAGTGAGGACCATATGGCATATATATTGCAAGAAGAGCAAAAATAAATGAATGAAATTGATAACCCTTGGATCCTTAGGGGCTCTCTCAGTGGTTGTCAGACTGGAGGGGGCATCAAAGCCACCTGGAGAGCTTGGTAAAGCCCAGATTGCTGTTTCTGATTTGGTTTCTGATCTGATGGGTCTGAACAAGAGAACGTGCATTTCTAAAAAGTTCACAGGTGATGCTCATGTTCTGGTCTTGGGGCCTCACTTTGAACCATTGCAGCCAACTGGTTTGTAAGCACCTGTGAAGCATTCAGTCAATTCAGTAAACTAAATCAACCCAATTTGATGATTTAGTTACACAGCTGATAGATTAGCCTGAGAGCCCTATGTTCCAAAATGGCCAAATCAAGGTGAGCATATTTCAGGGGCACTGAGATTAATAAAATGGCACACAAAAATATTCCAAAGTTTTTACAAGCAAGAAAATATTAAACTACAATCTTTTTATTTAATAACTTCTTATATAAAAATTACTTGAGGTGGTGTGTTATTATTTGTTGTCTAGAAACATCACAGCTCTTCATCACTATAATTTGTTGCCAAGTGGTAAGAGCATGCCCCAATAAGCGATTACGTGCTTGCTTTCACCTGCAGCTCATCACAAGCATACAAAGAGGAATGATCTCAATGTCATCATCATCTATGTCAGCAGATGTTTGTCATGCAAATGAGTTTTGGGGAGCTGGGCTGATGTCATTTTACTCTCTTAATTTTAATTACTTTCTTTAAATGGACCAAAAGATGGGTTTGCTCCACAAAGAGGAATTATGATTAATTTTGTTTTAGGGTCACAAATATATTCTTTGGTGGTATCGGGTAAACTGTAGACACCTACTTTTCATATCCAAGATTTCAGTTTAAAAAACTGAAATATTTCTTAAGAGTCATAAAATATACTTACAAGTTAGTCTAACTGAACAAAATAGAAGGGAAGCCAAGAAATATCTTAAGAAAAGTTTGCTTTTTTAAAGAAATAATAATTATCACTTTTTGCTTATGAGAGAGATTGGCCTGCAGTTTTCTTTTCTCATAGCAGTTTTGTCATTTTTTGGTGTCAGGGTTATGCTGTCCTCATAAAATGAGTTTACAATTTTTCCCTTTCTTTAAGCTCTGAAAGAGTTTATGTAAAATTGCTATTATTTCTTCTTAAATGTTTAGAAGACTTCACCTATGAAACCATTTGAGATGAGTTTTCTTTGTGGGAAGGTTTTTAGTTAAAGATTTCATTTTTTTTTTTTTTTTTAAAGAGTAGCCAGGGTGGCCCTTTATTTTATTTATTTATTTATTTATTTATGGCTGTGTTGGGTCTTTGTTTCCGTGCGAGGGCTTTCTCTAGTTGTGGCAAGCGGGGGCCACTCTTCATCGCGGTGCGCGGGCCTCTCACTATCGCGGCCTCTCTTGTTGCGGAGCACAGGCTCCAGACGCTCAGGCTCAGTAGCTGTGGCTCACAGGCCTAGGTGCTCCGCAGCATGTGGGATCTTCCCAGACCAGGGCTCGAACCCGTGTCCCCTGCATTGGCAGGCAGATTCTCAACCACTGTGCCACCAGGGAAGCCCAAGATTTCATTTTTTTAACAGATTTCATATTTCTTCTTGTGTTTGTTTTAATAAGTTGTCTTTTACAAAGGATTTTTCCATTTCATCTAAGTTTAATTTATTGCATAAAGATATTCATTATTTAATTTATTAATTTATTGCAGAAAGATATTCAATATAACCCATTGTGATTCTTTTTAAAATTTTTCAATTTTAAAAATTTATTTTGTTTAATTTATTACATAAAGATATTCAACATAACCCATTGTGATTCTATTTAAATTTTTTTTTAATTTTTAGTTTTTTAAAAATTTATTTTGTTTTCTCCATTGTGATTCATTTAATGTCGATATAATCTACAGTGATATGGCCTGTTAAAATCATGATATTGGTAATTTATATTCTCTCGCTTCTTTTTCTCTTGATCAGTTTTGCTAAGGGTTTGTCAATTTATTCATCTTTTCAAAGAATCAACTTTTGGCTTTGTTACCTTTCCCCATTGTATTTCTGCTGTCTGTTTCTTTGCTTTCTATGTTAACCTGTATCATTTCCTTTCTTTTACTTTCTTTAAGTTTAATTTGCTAATCTATAGTTTATTAAGTGGAAGTTCAAATATTTTTTCTACTCTTTCTCCTCTTCTCACATATGTATTTAAAGCTACAAATTTGCCTCCAAAATTGCTTGAGCTGCATCCCACACATTTTGATACGTCATATCTCATTTTTGGTTCGGTTCAAAATATTTTATATTTTCCACTTAATTACTTCTTCAACTCATAGGTTATGTAGAAGTGGGTTGTTTAATTTCCAAACATTTCATTTTCTAGTTATTTTTCTATTATTGATTTCTACTTTGATTCCACTGAGTTGAAAAACATACTCCTTTAAAATTTGTTGAGGTTTGCTTATTGGTCTAGCACATGGTCTATTTTGGTAAATGTTCCACATATACTTTTAAAAAAATCTGTATTCAGTAATTATGGAGTGTAGAATTCTAGATATGTTCAATTAGTCATGTTAGTAAGAAATTAGTTCTTCAGAGTATAAAATGAAGTACTTTCCAAAGTTTAAGGGGTAAGAGAACCACATTTACTAAGTTCTTACTCCTGGAATTTTGACATTTAACCCCTCAGCAATGAATTATGAGTATTTGTCTCACTTCCATCTGACTACTCAGCATCTCTATCTGGATGTGTAAGGAGTATTTCAAATTAATATGTCCTGAAAGGAACTCCTGATTTCCCCCTTCAGATCTGTTCCTTTTTCCATCCCCTTCATCTCAGTAAGTGCACCCCAGTGCTCATGCTGAAAATATTAGAAGTTGCCCCCGATTTCTCTCTTTTCCTCATGTTCACATCTTTTACACCTGGAGGTTCTGTTCCCTCTATTTTAAAATATGTCCTAATCTGACTGCTTCTCACATCCCCCCTACTGCTTCTCTGGTCTAAGACCCTGCCACTTCTTTCAAGGGTGTTACTGTAGTAACTTCCTAATGGATCTGTCTGGTTTTCCTGTTTTTCCCTCCTCTCCCTTCTCCATCTCGAGACCCTGCCATCTTCTGCAACAGGGCACACAGATTTTGTCTCTCTCATAACAATTAGAGTCATTAAAAAAAAGCAGACCAAATCATTTCCTTATTAAGAAACAAACAAAATTCAAAGGCTTTCTCTCCTACTTAGAATACATTATAAAAACCTTACTATGATCTATGAGGCCCTTGGTGACCTGGCCCTCCCCGCTCTTGAATCTCATTTCCTACCACTCTCCCCCTTGCCCACTGCTCCAGCTACAACCACCCTCTCATTATGATTGGTTGGAAAGTGTCTTGTTCATTCTTGCCTCCGCGTCCTAGAACTTGCTGATCCCTCTGCCTAGAAAGCTCTTCCTCCAGATCCTTACATAACCCACCCTTTCATTTCATCTTGATTCACGTGAAACCTCCTCAGAGAGGCGGTCATGACCACCCTATTTAATACCCCATCCTACCTCCACTGTGCTATCACTTGTTCTCCACTACTCCTGAATAAAATGTCTTCATAGTACTGGCCAATACCTCAAATTACTCATAAATTCATTCATTAATTGTGTTTATCTGTCTTCTGCACTGGAATATGGGTTCCATGAAGTCAGCACCCACTTGGTCTGGTTTATTGCTGAATCCCAACCGGGTAAACCAGTGCCTGCAACACAGAAAACAGTCAGTAAATATCTCTTGGTTGAATGGATGTATAGATGGATGCAGAGTGGATGAACATTTAACTGAACAAAAATAATTGTTTTACATCCATTTATATGAGCCAATTAAGTTCATCCTTTCTAGGCAGTACTAGGTTGTTTTCATTTTAATTAGAAGGTTGGTTTACACGTTATGAAGGGTTAAGCTTCTCAAAATAATCTGTGGATTCTAATGTCACTAATTTGGGTTGGAGCTGTCACCAGTTAGCTGGAGTTGGTTTGCTTTGAGAATGCAGAGACTCCATGCACAGACACAGGGCACTGAACAGCCATAAAGAATCACTTCATGCAGTAACTTTATACTGTGGTCATTCGTTGAAAATTTGCTAGTCAAGCTGAGGATCAGGTCCCTACTCTGACTTGCATTCTAAACATCTGTTCTCAGCAACGTCAGGACAGGTTATGCTGATGATTCTCAAACTTTGCTTCTAACAATTGCTGGTGTTAGAGGTAGACCAAAGAAATGTCTAAGAAATGACTACCTCTAAAATCTACATTGGTGGTCTCCTTCCAACACAGGGGATTAAATGATATTGCTAAATAGACTTTTCTTAACTGCTGTGCTGTGCATTCCCTTCTCCCAGAATTTTCCTTTTAAAAGCTGTGGTGCTGCCTATCCCACTAACAGATTCAATAGTAGCAAAGGAATTTGCTGGAAGAGCTCTGAAGTGACCAGGCACATGCGTTTTGACTACCTGATGTTTCTGAGGATGCTTGCTCAGGCCCTGGGAAGGCAGCCATGGATAAGATCAAGTCCCTGCCCTTGCAGAGATGGCTTCAATCTTGTTTGAGAAAAAGTTTAAGAAAGAAGATAATATTTAGGGTTGAGTTGTTAAATCTCATATCCTTACATAGCCAGTTTTAGCTAGAAAAATTGTTCCTAGGTCATGTGCTGGAAAAAACGATATCAGTGTTTCCTGGGGTTCTCCAGAGAGAACACAACTTCCAGATGTTCTTTCACTGAGCGTGTTGGGGAGCACTCATGTTAGAAAAGGGGGTCCCCTAAGCCCTGGGCTCCGTTCTGAGCCTGGTGGTCGGGATCCATGATGTCTACCCTGCTGTGGATATTTTAGCTACAAATTCCACCAACCCCCTGTTGCATATATTTGTTTACTCAGCCTGTAATAAATAGCTTCATATACAGAGATTCCATCTGAACACAAACAGTCCCAGTCTTTAGAAGACTCTCCAGCAAAGCTCTGCGAGTGCGTGCGTGTTTCGGGGTAATCATCTCCAGGCAACCCCGGTCGGTCATAGAAGTTGTCATTGCTGTCATCTTCCTGTGAAATTCTTCATCCTTTTGAATGCTCATAAATGGGCATTTTCATGCAGAGTACATCATTTTGAATTGAATTTCAGTAACTCCTCCAGTGGCCGCCTGCCAGCCTGACAATGTCCGTCCTTGTGAAACTAGCCTCATGAGTGTGTTTGGAAGCACACTGGCTTTGGTTTTAGCAACAGACGAGGCTGAGTCCAGAAAATATTTTGTGATATTTATTTTTACAGCATGAATGAGCAAAACATTCAAGAAAGTGCTGATGGGTCTCTAATTCTCAAACTCCAGCTTAGAAAATAGAAATTTGAATTTCCTATTCCACCTCCCAACCCCACCCCATTCTCCCTTTTTTTCCAGTGGGGGCTGATCTTGCTGGCTTTGGCAGAAGCAGGGATGTGTTGAAATGTTGTAAATTACAGTTAATGTGATATGATTCTGTTTATCCTTGTCCAACACTGTTGAACCTACCAATTTTTCCCTTCTTGGCTTCCCATGAATTAAGGCAACAAGAGAATAGCCAGTTGGAAGACTGGACAATTTTCTTTTTCAGTCAGAGTAAAAGACAGGCACAGCTGATGAATGCTGGCCCTAAAGAAAAGGTTTTGTGCTTTGACAAGACGTTCAGAAAAAGCCCAAGATACTGCCCTATTTACTTCTGAAGAAAAAAAAGATTATGTTCTGGGGTGTAAGTAATAGAAAGCCTGATTCAGTTTCCTAAAGGAGATTCACACCAACAATGTTTAAATGGAAAATGTCAAGAACTTCATAACTAAGAACTGAATATTAAAGAGACAGCTGCCAACTTTCGGTTTCTCATTCAGAACTGGAAAGGTCGCCTCAAGCATATAGTCTGAGAGGGTCTTATTGTCCTGTCCTGACTCATTTAAGAGCACCGTATCTTCAGAGGCAAGCCTCTCGGACACAAGGGACTCAGGCACTCTGGTTGTCACGGTGCAAAATGACCAGGGCAACTAAGTTGTTCACTGGATTTGTTGGGAAAATGTGGCATCTGTCAGACTTCTATTAGAAGTCAAAAAATCAACAGGGTTTTGTCTTCACGTAAGTTGAAGTTTTAAGAAGAGGATGTATCAGGGCTGTGGAGTTCTTTGGGGAGGAATTTTTAAAATCTGCACATGTGGTTAGAACGAATAATCATGAATAATTGGAAAAAAAAAAAAGGTCCAAATCGATCATTTTCTGATCTGGTTTGCTTTTAATATTGCATAACCCAATTTAGGTTTGGTTAGATGAACAAGACTGCATAGCAATGGCTTTAAAGAACAGTAGAGAACAGTTTAAGGGAAAATCCATTTTATCCCACAGTTAACTATAGGCTTTAAAAAAAATGCATAAAGGGTGATTAGGACAGCATGATGTGAACTTAAAAAAGAGGTTGATGATGAACACTTTAGAGTTTTCTAAAACAGAGACATGATGTCTTGTGTGTGTGTAGAGAGATATGACCCCTTGACAATTCCCCGTACCCTACATGCAAACTTTCAGTGATGAACCTGATAGCTCAGATTCTTAACATTTGTCTAGCACATTGCACATTTGTATATATTCATTTAACAGTCAGAGGACTTAAACGATTTGCCAGATACTATTCTAAGCACTTTCCAAATATCAAGCCAGCTAAACCCTCAGGACTAACCCAAGAGTTAGACCCTCATATTTTCTCCTTTTCACATGGGGAACTAGAAGCATCTGGAGGTGAGATAACTTCATTCATCCATTTAACTTTTCACTGACTCACCACACACTTATATCAAGCCCTTATGAAGTACAGACACTGTCCCAGAAGCTGGAGGCACAAGAGGACTTGGCATAGACCCCACCTTCAAGGCATTTTTGGAATGGTCGAGAAGACAGACATCTAAATAAGAACCCACAATAGAAAATGGTAAGTAGAGTGATAAAACTACGTATAAATAGCCCTCTCTCACACAGCATTATCTCATTGCACTCAGACGCCAATCCTATGGTGTATTCATTTCTTCAGCTAATACCCACTGAGTGTCAATCCTAGGAGAGGTACAGTGCCCACTGTTATGAGATTAGATTCAATGAGGCTGACATTCATTAAAACTATCACAAAATATGGGTGAGATGGTGCAACTATGGTAAGCGGTTTTAAAAAGTGACACAGAGCTAGAGGAGTGAACAGTGAGGGGATTTGACCTCATCGAGGAAGTCAGGAGAGGCTTCTCGAGGATGTAGCCCCATGAGGATGAAGTGGAATTAAGCAGGTGAGATAGGGAAAGTACTCCAGCAAAAGGCAGCAGGATGGTGTGTGGAGAATTGGATGAACTCATTGAAAGGAAGTCAGGAGAATGCAGTGCGATATGAGCAAGGAGAGGTCAGACCCAGAAGTCCTTACAGACCATGTGGGGAGGAAGGCCATCCTCACCATGACACTGAGAAGCTTCCGGAGTGTGTAGCACCTGGTGGGTCATGGTGCTGATAGGCATTTCTTACGATGACTTTGGCTGCCCAGAGGTGGAAGGTGAAAGATTAGATTTCCAGGAGGGAGATACTAGAGGGGTGGCTGTGGAGATACACAGAAAGGCAACGATCAAGAGCTACTTCAGGGGTTAAGCTGACAGGATTGCATGTGGTGGATATGGGAATGGTTCAAGGGTGCCCCCTTTTACAGATGGAAAAACAATGGTCAGAGAGAGGATGAGTAACTCTGCCACGGACTCACGGCTGGTGAGAGAAGCCATCTTCCTTAGAGCTCTTTGAGTGCTGAGCCAGCACTTTTACCCTCTGTTTTAGGAGAACAAAGAAGGAACCAGAAACCTTGGTTGAGGAAACTGAACATAACTCTAAGAAGGAAAGAAAGTTTGATCTGGGTTTTGCAGAATGTGTGGGGCACAGGAAATAGTGACATTTTGGACAGAGGAAGTTGTATAAAAGTGAACAAGATGAGAGGACTTTGCAGGGTGAAGGAAACTCTATATCTTGACTGCGCTGGTAGTTAAAAGAGTTCATACATTCATCAAAACTCACCAAACTGCATTTAAAATGGGTCCATTTTAATGAGCATACCTGGTGCCCAGATCTTAATCTCTAGTACCTTCGCCCACCAAAAAGAACTAGGGCTCCTCAAAGAAATGGTTGCTTCTGGGGCTGGAACAGGTTTGTACAAGATGAGCCTGGAACATTTTGTTGAGCCAGAAAATAAAAAAGAAAACATTATAAGAAATATAAATATGAATAAAGAAAAGAATAATAATTTTACAAAAAGACAAGCATTATCACAAGGAAGTGATAGCCAACTCGAAGGGGCTCCCATTGGCCAGATCTGGGAAAACTGGGGTACCAAAAAGACAGTAATAAATTATAAATCATTGAGGAAAAACAAGAAATTATGAGTCTATACTAATAATAAATACATAAATAGGGGAGGAGAGGAGATCTTCCTTCTTCTATAAACGGAGGCTGAATGTGGACTGGTAAATGTGGAGGGAGTGCTACACACTTGGAAAACTATCATTTTGGAAAATTATCATTTTGCATCCACCATAATAAATGGTGGATAATAATATTATTAATAATAATATAAATATTAATATAAAATATGATATAGTATTATAAAACATTATAATATGTTCTAAACCCCAGCTAAATCCATGGGGATAGTTTAATGAAGAGCAGGATATTTGAATGATCTCAGAGAATCATCCCATAAATTGCCTATTAGTTGCAAGGGACAAAGTAGTAACTAAACAGTGGAGAAACTGGGTAACACTTTGGGTGATTAACATCACCATCACCAATGGGGAGGATGGCCATTGTATGTCTCCAGATGTAATATTCATATCCGTACTTCCAGTTGGGGAATTGAAACAGGATTAAAGCAGAGGATACCAAAAGGTCAGTCTCAGATGAAGAGGGAAAAAATGGCCAGCGGATTTATTAAAAACAAAGAAAGAAACTCACCCTATCAACCAGGAAAATGGAATCAATGCAAAGCAGTATTGATTTTATCAGACTGATATTATTTAAATAATCAATGCTTTGCCAAGGGCGTTAGAGAAGTAGAAACTTTCATACTGTTTGCATGCATATGTAAACTTGCCACATATTTTTAGAGGTTAATTTAGTGTTATTTATCTATGTTAAATATCCTTACCTTTAGATTGAGCAATCTCAGATCTAGGACTTGATCCTAGAATACTCCACGAATCATGTGCTGGAGAATCTTTGGTCCAGTGATGCTTAGGATAGAAAGCAATTAACAACTGCTTATCTTAACAACTGCTTATCTTTTTCTGCATATCAAATGACTGTAAATGTAGCAGCTTATTTCTGCGGATCTGGAATCGAGGCACAGCTCAGCTGGGGCCTCTGTTTCAGGGTCTCTCATGAGCTGCAGTTAAGGTGTTGGCCAGGACTGGAGGCTCATCTGAGACTCCAGTGGAGAAGGATCCACTTCCAAACTCACATCGTTGCTGTCAGGATTCCATTAATCGTGGGCTGTTGGTCAGACGCTGCCCTTAGTTCCTTGCCACGTGAGCCTCTCTATAAGCCAGCCAGAGACAGAATCCGCTAGCAAGAGGCAAGTCACACTCCCTTGAAGCTAATCACAGAAGTGACATCTCATCCCCTTTGCTTTATTCTTTTGATTAGAAGCGAATCATAAGCCAGCCCACGATGAAGGGGAGGCAGTTACACAGGGGCACAAATACCAGGGGGTAGAGATCACTGGGGACCATCTTAGAGCCAGCCAGCCATGGCGACCCAAATGTATAATTTATGGTATCACCACACATGGGAAACATCTCAGCAGTTAATAAAGAATGATGTGGATATGTGTGTGCACGGACTTGGAGCCACTTCTCAAACCTATTGTTAAGTGAATAAAGCAAACAAGGTTATTCTGCAAACAAATGTGACACCATTTGTATAGAAATAGAATATTTTTCCAAAATTAAACATGTTTATGTCTATATATATATATATGCATTCAAATACAAAGGAAAAGACTTGGGCAGAGACACATCCAACCCATTGATGGTGGTTACCACTGGAAAGAGATGTGGGTTCCGGGTGGAGGTGGGGAATGATGATCAGCTTTCTCATTTTATTCATCATACTTATTCTTTTTTTTTTTTTTTTTTACAGTGGGAATATATTTGTGTATTGTACATTTGTTTTTAAAATAGGACTTGGACTGGGAAACCAGGGCTGTGTCCAAGAGTGTTAGCTTTGAAAGTGTAGCATGTTATCCATAAATATGTCCCAACAGTGCCTTTTCATTGTCCACATTTTAAAGGTTTGCTTGGTTTTCCAACCCAGTTTTTTCTCAAATGTTTGTGACTATGCTTGGAACAAGGAGGCTGTAAGGGCTCTGTTGTCCCAGACCCAGGAGCTGCTCTGGAAACACACAAGCAGGGCTGCAGGGAGCTGGCAGCTGGATCCTATCGAACGCTCATCTTTCTCAGACACAAAAGAAGAACCACAGTAGCCACCCAGAGTGGAGCCTGGTGCTGCAGGGCACTTCTGGGAGGCCACAGGAAGGGATGTGGGACGAATAGGCCCTTTTGTGGTGTGTCTTTTTGTTGGTTGCATGACCCACTTTATAATCAAAAGATGAACCCAGGCTCTCGTGGCTGGAGGTGCAGTTCAAGATCCACCGCTTGCTGGTGACGTTGGGCCAGCTGCCTCATCGCTCTGTACCCCAGTGGCCTCATCTATAAAATGGTGATGGTGACCACATTGCTGTCTCAGGCTTCCTGTAGGGTTTAAAGGAGCTAATACATCTGAGGCACTTGGCTTAGTGCCCAGAACATATTAAGCACTCCAGGAGGTGAGCAGCTACTGCTGTTGTTGAGGTTCTTTAGTGTTACCCACAAAAGTTGGCATTGACTAAACCCTTACCAGTTTCCTGATCCTGGCTCTGTGATAAGTGCTTTAGATACATGATCTCATTGAATTTGCTCACCCTTCCAGAGTGGAAGCTACTCTTAATAATCTTCCCGTTTCACGGACGGGAACTCAGAGGCTCAGAGAAGTTAAGTTAGCTCTCCAAGTTCATAAACTGGGAAGCGATGGTGCTGAGATTTGAACTCAGCTTTGTTTGTCTCTGAAGCTACCACTCTTAACAACAATACTCACTTGCTTCCTGGGCCTTAACACCACGTTATTTTGCTCTCAGGCTGTGAGGAAAGTGCCATCAGGCTTTAGAGGACTTGGCAATGGACCAGAGCACCCAGGAGAGGACTAGACTGTAGTCTCTGCTGTAAAGACACTACAAAAATGGATGAATAAACAGTCAGTGTGGGAAAGTGTCTGCAACTTCCTCAGAAACCACCGACCAAGGAGACCGAAAAATAAATAGGTGAAGATAAATTGGACTTGACATATATGTAACATGCTTGATGTGCATGTTATACAAATCCTTGTACTCAACAGAGTACCCCCATTCTTGTCACACGCATGGAATATTTACAAAACTTAACCAAGATTTCCATTTTATCTGTTGGTGGACCTAGAGGCACTGCCACAAAAGTACAAGACTTCTGGGAGAACCATTTAAAAATAACTTTCTAGAAAGCCTGTTGCCTTAATTCCATGTGAGCCTCCAGACATGTTCACATACACGTGCCTCATTTCATTTGGATGAATAAAGAAAATACCATCTTCATTTCACCTGTGAGGCAACCAAGGGTCAGACAATAACCTACCAAAGGTGCATCATTTGTAAAGCATGGAGCCGAGAAGGAAACCACAGGGGCTTTCTTGTTCTCAGGTACAGCGACTTCTGCCCTCCAAGGTGCTATGCCTGTTCAGGACTCCAAGGCTCAATGAGAGTTTCATGGAAAAAATGTTTCTTGAGGTAAGTTTTCCAGATACCCTTCTTTTCTTCCAACTTGTTTTCTGAAATAAAGCTTCAGACTAAGGATGAAAGCCTGAAAATCAGAAAGACAGACAATGACAAGGGTTGGCAGGCATATGCAGAAATTGAAACCTTTTTACATTGTTGGTGGTAATGGTGCAGCCATTTTGGAAAACAGTTTGGCAGTCCCTCAAAATGTTAAAGTTACCATATGACCCAGAAATTCCACTCCGAGGTACCCAAGAGACATGAAAACACACAACTGTGCAAACACTTGTACCTGAATGCTCACAGTAGCATTATTCATAATAGTCAAAAAAAGAAACAACCCAAATGTCCAACAACTGATAAATGGAGAAACAGAAGGAGGTATATCCATACAACGGATAAAAAGGAATGAAGTACTGACACATGCTACAAAACAGATGAACTTGCAAGTATTATGCTAAGTAAAAGAAGCCGGTCATAAAAGGTCACATATTGTACAATAATATTTCTGTGAAATGTCCAGAATAGGTAAATCCATAGAGATTGAAAGTAGATTCGTGGTTATCTAGGGTTTGGGGATGGGTGGGATGGGCATGACCGCTCATGTGTACTGTGTATGGGGTTTCTTTGCGGGGTAATGGAAATCTTCTAAAATTATATTATGATGAATGGTTGGACAACCATGAGTGCACTAAAAAGTACTGAATTATTCATTTAAAAAGGGTAAATTTTATGGTATGTGAACCACATCTTAATAAAACTGTTAAAAAAAAAAAAAGAATGCAAGCCTGACTGCCAAGATGCCCTGATTTTGAAAACTAAATGAACCAACACCTGAAATTTGCTATTTCTCACGTGAAAGTGTGCATAACTGGGGGAGATGACTTCCAGTGGAGAAATCAGTAAAGACTAGAGAATGAGGCATTTGAGCCCGAAAGGTTGAGAGCCTTCAACTGTGCCTTAAGAAGTGAAATAGACTCGGCATATGTAGGAAGGTTATTGTTCTAGATGAAAGGAACAGTGTGAGTGAAGCTCCAGAGTTGAAAAGGCAGAAACAGGAAACACTGACCAACATTGTTTGAATTAAACAAAGAAAACATACTGTATTTTCTTAACCATACTAACAAATACAGATATAAATAATTTTTGGATAACTGTTATATTGGAAGTGAAAAGAAAAAATACAAAGCAGTTCATCGAGGTTCACTTTATAAGATGTTGGTCGGCAACCTTTATTCTTGCAAGCAAAATCTATTGATCATGGATGGCTTCCATTAAGAAATTAAACATGGATCTGGAGATGCTAGTAACACTTTTTTTAAAACATTAACTGAAAATTTAATGCTAGCACACCCATTTTCAGCAATCATCTGGTCTCTCTCTTTGGTTGGATGGCTGGTACAGGGTGGTCACAAGCCAGCCAGACTCAGACTAACAAAATGGCAGGTAGTGTTTCTAGTAGTAGACATTCACGCTCTCAGAGGAGAACCTCCACACGGCAGGTAGCCGGAACGATGACCGTCTTAGAGCCTTCGGTGGAGATGACTCATTTCAAGCCCAGGGCAAACCAGACATCCTTTTATAGAGAGAGAAATTAAACAGCTTTCCGGATCCCCTCTTCTCTACAAACATGTATCAGCAAGCCTAATGTCCTATACGTTTTCTGCTTTTGGTTCTCTGCTCAAAAATCGTATGGATCTCTATGTTGATTCACTAAAGGCAGCGATGAGGAATATATCTCATATTCTCATTGAATTCCTACCTCTACGTAAGAGAAGAATAAATTAAGGCATTCATTAAAGTAGGAATTAAGTAAGGATGAGTCCCGCTCTTTCAGAGACTGAATCCAGAGAGAGAACACAGATAGAGCCACCGGTTGAAAAGAAATTGGAAGATAGCTGAAGAGATGATGAATGATAATAAACCTCCAACCTGCAATCCTTGAGGTCTCGTGGGGGCTCCAGGCAGAAGGTCACGTGGATGTTCCAGGAGCGCAGGCAAAGGTGGAGCGAGGAGCAGTGGGACACGTAGGCGGAGGCTGAGAACAAAAGAATACGGCCTCTTCCAATCAGTCTTTGTGGGAGCAGAGGTGTATGTGAGCATGTGTTGGTGCGTGTGTAGGTGTAGGACGTGTGCGTGTGTGTGTGTGGAGGGTGTCAACGGAACACCATAATATCCTTTGTATGGCTTAGGGTTTCTAAGAAGCATGCTGTGGCTGGAGATTCTGTCGCTGCTGCTGCGTCTGTGACCAACATCACAACTGCCTCTCCTGCCACTAACAGTGGTAACTTCCACTAATGGGCCACCCAAGCCCAGTGCCTCCCACACATCATCTCTGAGCATCCTCACAGCCACCAGCCGATGCTGGCTGTCAAAACCCAGTGCACAACTAAGAAACATGAGATCCCTGGTCTCCCACAGCCATGGGTTGGAATTCACACCCAGCGATGCCAGACACCAAAACCCGACTCCATCCAGGGCACCGGGACATGGTGACAGAAGGGTTTACTGAGTTCTTTGATACTGGAGAAGTGAAGGGGACCCTCAGCTGGGAAAGGCTTGAAGAGGGCATATTAGGATGGGAAATCTGCAGTGAAGTAACTTTGTTTTATTTATTCCATGCTTGAGTTCCATAGCTGGGCCAGTGGCTTTTGAGAGTTCCTTCTTTCACGGTAGCTGAACTGCCCAGAGTACATGATAGGGAAAGAGGAAGCAGGGAGGCAAGTCCTCCTCAACCTCCCAAACGAGAGAAAGATGGTTTTTCCTGACACACACACACAGGTACCTGGGGCTATCTGGGGATGGAGCCTCCAGGCAGGCTGATTTGAAATGCTTCCAAGCAGATATCATGCTTCAAAGAGTTGGCCCCTGTGGGGCAGGAGCTGAACCTGAGTGTGGGAAGGGGATGAGAGGGCTGGAACTCAGGCTGTTCTCCCATCCCTCAGGCCCGAGACGGTTTGTTTAACCCCTCAGGGGTGCTGTGTGCCTTCCTTGCCGAGGTGGTTTGTGGCTTAGTGAAGCGATATTTATAGAGTGCTCTGTGATTCTTGGGCGAACATTCGTTTTATAAATGAATGATCAAATTTATTAGCAATGAGTAACTAATCTGTCTACATTTATTTTGTTGATAATACAAATTTACAAGGTTTTAATTGCCAGTTTTAAAACCCCAAAAACCCATATATAAATACATCGGTAATAAAATATCTTCTCACTGTGCCCTTGACTTCTGTAGTTACGTCAGGGCTTAGGAGGAGGGTCTGAAGGAGGTTTCAGATGTAATCACAAACCTTGCCTAAAAGGATTCAGGGCCAGAAACAGTCTAATTCAAACCTAGTTGGTGGTAATTTCATGAGTTTTAATTGAAATGCTCCTACTGATAATTATTAATAATTTTCTTTATAGTGCTTATTAATGTTAATAATCATCTTTTATTTCCACTGTTATCTCATGTAATGCCCCATGACCTTGCTGCTCTGAGTGTGGCCCCCAGACAGCAGCATCGTGTCACCTGGTAGCCTGTCAGAAATGCAGGATCTCAGGCCTCATCCCAGACTTACCAAGTCTGAACTCACATCATAACAAGATCCCAGGCAATTTGTGTGCACATCTAAGTTTGCTGTCTGCTACATCCCGAGGTGGTTATAGCCTCTCCCGTCTCATAGTCAAAGACACTGAGCTTCAGAGGAGTTCAGTGCACTGCCCACAGTCCCAGGGTCAAGCTGGATTTGAATCTGGCCCGTTGTAGTCAAAGTGCTCAGCCATGAGCCAGATGCTGCAGGTGTGCAGAGTCCACACAAGCGTCCAGAAGCGTGGACTTGTGAGGACAGCGATGACAGTTCTGGGCCCCTAAAGTAGTGACTTCACTGGGCTCTGGTCCATGGGTTGTATTCTCAGCTGTTTGTACCTTCGTCCTTTAGACCTGGCGTGGGGGAAGCTTGTGATGTCCAGTCTCTGTGCCACGCACCTCAGAGAGACCAAGAGACTTCTCCAGGTTGGGACCAAGGGTGGTCTCACATAACACGTTCCTTCAGTGGTAGAAATGACAGTTGACTTATTGCTTCAGAAAAATAACCTATTTTAGAACAGTGATTTGAATCCCAGAAAGTCAGAGAGTGTCTGAGGCCAAAGTGGAGTGGCATATCCATTAACAGCAGTTTAACAAATACAGACAGCTCTCCGTATCCACAGATGCGGGGCCCACGCATACAGAGGGCAGACTCTGGGATTTCAGCATCCATGGACTTTGGTATCCGGGGCAGGTCCTGGAAGCAATCCCTCATGCATACAAGGGGCGACTGTATTTAATGAGTGTTTACTATGTGTCAGAAATCATCCTGAATGCTATGAATAGAGTGAGGCACAAAGAGGAAAAAGTTTAACAAGTAAGATGATTTCAGCCAGCCCTGGATACAGAAGGAAGTCAAATGACTTCTCTGCCTTAAAGTTTGAGCTGATGGATGCAAATGTCAACTAGAGCAAGATTCATGCAAATTACCCAAATTACTTGCACTGTCTCACTATTTCCCTTTATTACGGTGGCCATAACTTAATCTGCTGTCACCCTGCATGCATCTACTTTAACTAAGATAAGAGGTCCCGATTTGCTGGGCTGAGCACCTCTGATGTTGGCCAGGCTCAGAATCTAAGCATGAAGAGAAAGAGCAGATATTGGGGTACATGGAGCCTGGCCTATTGGGCATCTCCCCTGCAAGGCACTCTTCTAGCATTGTATTCAGCAACTCCCAGACTCAGTTTGCCCAGCTGGCAAGTAGGTAGGTAAATATCCTCTTTACCGATGCAAAAAATATACGACTTGCGTGACCAGAAAACATACGGGTGTTTTAGGAATAAATCGGTCTGTATTCCTGCACGGACCTCTGCTTTCGGAAATCTCTGGCAGAACTTTTTAAAAAATAACCCTCTCCTTCTGCGCTTTATTGAAATCATTCAGAGTACCTTCTGAGACCAGGGCCTTCCAAATTTATGATCTGTCATCTGGAACTTTCCCCTAAGGGCAAAGTTCCTCAGCAAGGAACACCCTTCATGGAGTGCCATTTTCAAAGAGTCGCATGGGGCTGGAGGAAGAAAGTCACTCTCCCAGTGGAACCACAGACAATGGGATTTACACAGGCCAAACCTCATCCAAAGCTCTGAAAACTGCCCCTGGAGGTTGTCTGAGGAGGGGGGAAGACAGACAAAGACCCTTCACAATTGCCCTTTGTTTCTAATTTTATTAGAAATTATCTTAGGATTATTGAATGAATAGGCATTTAGGGATATAGTTTCATCTTTCTGGGTGTCCCCTTATTAGATTCCTGGAGACTAAACCAAACCCAGGCCACCCAAAGAACAAAACGTGGATGCCTGGGTCACTTCCTGGGTCTGCACTTTCACAGACTAAAAACAGTCACTAGTCACAGTTGCTGGATTCGAAAATGGGCAAGTCAAGTGGGATCCCTGCCCTCAAGGTGTCTTGGGTAAGACAGCTGATGGACAGTGCCCCATGGTTCAAGCATGGATATCTGGTCTACCCTTGTGTATGGGGGTTCATTCTGCATGCACATGGATTTCCTGGAAGAGGGAGTTATTGGGACAAGGTAGATGCCACAAAAGGTGTCTAAGAATATGGTTTAGAATTTCTCACCACAAAGAAAGAATTGTGTGTGTGTCTTTTTTTTCTCTAGCAGTGACAAGACATTGTCCCTACTCCCAGTAGAGCTTATATCACATTAGGTAAGAGAAGTGGCATAAAAACAAAAAATAACATTGTGAAATGTGGTAATTTCTAGGAAATGACCATGATACTGTTTTCATGGATGTTTCCTTTTTCACTGAAAGTTGCAACTTCCGTGTATATAAAATTCCCAATAAGTCCAAGTCTTCAGAGAAAGAATAAGCCCAGAGAAATAGGGGCATCAGTTTGCCAGAAAAGAAGGTAGTTGAGTGAGTGATCCAGGAAGATCTCTCTGAAGAGGTGGCAGTTTGGTTGTGACCTGAAGAATCAGGTCTTAGTCAGGAGGGTCATGGGCAGCAGACTCACAGATCGACAACAAAATGCGTGAAGGCCTTAAATGGGGCCAAGACCTGGATGTTTTCCAAGACTTGAAAGAAGGTCAGTGAAGCTGCAGTGCATTGCAGGGACAGAGAGGAGAATGAACTGAGCTGGATTTGGAAAGGAAGGGAAGGGTTAGATCACGCAGGTTATGTGGCCCTTCAGTGAGACATTGACATGATCTGTTTTAAGTTTTAACAGCAGCCCTCTGGTGGTTGTATGGGTGGCAGAGCTTAGGGAGCACTTCAAAAGCTCCTGAAAGGGTTGAGACCAAAGATGGCCCAGGTCCATAATGATGGAGCTGAAGAGAAGCAATTCCGGGCATTAGGGTTCATAGAGTTTCTTGACTGGTTAGATATTAGTGGGTTTTTCAAGGACATTACCAGGTTTTTAGCCTGAGGTCTCGAGCGGATATGCGGATCAATTTACTAAGGTTAGCTAAGATTGCAGGAGGACCTCGTTTTGAGGGGGGAGAGGCAAAATAATAACTGAGGAACCATCACCCTGGAGGTATGACTATGCAGAAAAGCTGCCCTCACCAAGATGTTACTGTTGCTCTGTTTTGGGTCATCAGGAAAATTCCACCCTAAGTGATTATTGATGCCTGCCATGACCACAGGTGGGGAAGTTACGGCACAGTTTTTAGATATTTGCCATTCCTGCCTTACCAGTTATAGGACAATGTCCAGCTCACAGGGCTCGGCCTGTTGGCAGATCTGTGTTGAAGCCCTTGCCAGGTACTGTTCTAGACACTGTCAAGGCATGTTGAATGACTAACTGACGAGAACCAATTGCAATGTTTTCCTTCAAGTTTTCATGCAAGCATCCTCAGTGGAGAAAAAAGGATTTTGTTTCTTTTGGGATAGTGAATGTCTCCTCTTCTTAGATGGTACACAGATGTCCTCAGGTGGGAAGTCTAGGGTTTACTCTAGAATCTGAAGTTTTATACACATGGCAACTTCTAGTTGAATGGGACAGCCATGAAAATTTGCAACAAGAGGATAAATACTCTATCCACAAATTTTTTTCACCATTTTAATACATGACTAAAAAAAAAAGTCTTGAGTTTTACACTTTGAAGGTCTTAGCTGTGGACTACTAAGGGTATGGCTCTTTTGATGAGAACAGGACCTCAATTCCAGAGTTCATTTCAAATAACATTGGGTCCAAGGCCAAGTGCCTTGTGTCACTGGCTGGTCAAACCAAACTGAGAGTGCCCATTACAGAAAGATCTTTATTGCATTTTATCCCTTTAAAGCAGCAACCCTTTTTGGCAGCTGGAGCTGCCTTCTCTGGATGCAGGTAGTGGCTATAAAGGAGGCTCAGGTTTCTGGTCAATCGGAACACAGGTGGGGCTGGCCTGTGGACACCAGCAGCCTCTTGGCCTGGGCTAAATAGGGATTTAGTGGACCTCCTTGGGAACTGTCAGGGAAAAAAAAAATCCACTCTTGGAGTAGGAAGAAATAAATCCAGAATCAAGGAAGGGAGAGGCAGCTTATAGTAATAGTCTCTTATCTCTGTACCGTGTGCTGCGGCTCACAAAATATATACATTATTCTATTTGGTTCCCCCTCCAAGAAATATTGTGTGTTATATAATGTTATCCTCACTTTACAGTTTTGGAGACCCAGGCTTACAAAAAGAAAGTGACTTGACCAAAGCCACAGACTAAGAAATAGGACTTAAATTCAGGTCTGACTTCAAGTCTAACCTTCAAGGGCAAGCTTTAAGGAAAGTAGAAGGAACAAAAATTGATTGCATTTTACCTTGTGCCAGCACAGTGCAGTCCTGGGGTTCAGAGAAGAATGAAATATTGCTTACAACCTCACTTGTCACAGCTGATGTTACTTAAGGCATGATGTTTAAAACAAACAAACAAACAAATAAATATAAACCAGTGTCACAGGGATTGAAATGGATACTGGAATTAACACGTGGCCTCTTTCACATTTAGTGAAAATGCGAGAATGATTTAGAACAGGGGTCAGCAAACTACAGCCCACGGGCCCAATCTGGCCTCCTTCCTGTTTTTATAAATCACAGCTTATTGGAACACAGCCACGCCCATTCGTTTGTAGTGTCTACAGCTGCTTTTGTGCTTCAGTGTCAGAACTGAGTAGTTGCAACAGAGACCCAAGCAGCCTAAAAAGTTTACTATCTGGCCCTTTACAGAAGAAAAACTGCTGACTCCTGATTTAGAAAACTTCTCATCTTGACTTGAATCATGGACTCATTCTTTAAAGGCCTTTTAAAATAGGAATTACAGTGAGGGGTAGATTACATACTGGCTAAAAATATAAATTTAGTATTTAAAGTACTTGGATAAGATCTCTGGATGTCCTCTGAACATGAAGTGAGGGATATCTGGGGCACCACATACACTTTTGAGGACAGCTTAAGAGAGAATTTATCCACAAGGTATCTACTAGTGTCACCTGCCATCAATGGAGCAAAGCTGTTGCTATAGACTGTTTACGTCCCCGACGAAATCCATAGGTTGAAATCCTAATCCCCCGTGTGATGGTGTTTGGAGGCAAGGCCTTTGGGAGGTGATTAGGTCACAAGAGAGGAGCCTGCATGAATGGGAGCAGTGCCCTTATAAAAGAGACCCCAGAGAGCTCCCTCTGCCATGTGAGGACACAGTGAG
Source organism: Phocoena sinus (assembly GCF_008692025.1). Classification (NCBI taxonomy): domain Eukaryota; kingdom Metazoa; phylum Chordata; class Mammalia; order Artiodactyla; family Phocoenidae; genus Phocoena; species Phocoena sinus. Next base: position 34,004,226 of record NC_045773.1, read on the forward strand.
ACGACTGCCGTCAATGAACCAACAAGTGGGCTCTCACCAGACACTAAAATCTGCCATAGTTTGACCTTGGACTTCCCAGCCTCCAGAACTTTGAGAAATAAATGTTTGTTGTTTGATCCACACAGTCTATGGTATCTTGTTACAGCAGCCCGGAGAGACCAAGACAGGAGTGTGTCATTCAGGCCTGGTTAACCGTATAGAAACAACCCGTATATATTGGTTCTTACCTTTCTTTCTCACGTCACAGGCCAGTATGGGGGAAGCACTAGGCCCCACAGAGCGATGCACGGACCTAGTCGCTTTCATCGGTGGCTCTACCATCCTCCAGGGCCTCAGAGACCTCGACTGGGGCCTACGCAGGCAGCCAGCAGGAAGCAGAGGAGAAAACGTGGGGAACAGAGCAGGAGATTTTAGGGGGCATTTCTGGAAGTGACACACATCCCTTCTGCCCACATTCTGTGAAACTGGGAAACGCACTTTAGAAGCATACCAAAGATGAAGGAAAGAGGGATATTGTGAAGAACCAACCAGATTCTGCCTAATGTTCTATGGGGATCAGATAAAGTGTTTTAAGTTTACAGGCTCCTGGGCTACAGAGTCTCCATCCTTTCTCCTTTCTCCCTCCCTGCTTTTCCTCCTTCCCTCCCTACTTCCCTCCCTTTTTATTTGTTTATAGTCTTACGTGTATAGCGCAGTCCTTGGTCATGATGTCTACAAATGAAATGTAAAGAACTAGTCCTTGTCCTGTGATCCGTGTTTCTCATTCCACCTAAATTGATAAAGGGAAAAATTAGAAACCAGTAAATGCAGGAATCCTACTCCCACCACAGCAACAGTGATGGAAGGGGGAGCTTGGACACCAGGCTCGAAAGCAGAATGGATTGGGAACATTTGGCTTATGCATGTGTGAGTTTAAAGCGGTATTTAATTAAAAAGTTACAAGCTCATGAAACAAAGGCTTTTGTTTGGCTCTCCCTTGTATAATCCCAGTTTCTAGGAAACAATAACTTGTGATTTATAGGTTCCCTTTTTACAGAAGTATGGAAGTTATATGTAGCTCATGTTCAAATGAGAAAAAAAATTCCATGATGGTAACTTATTATCTGTCTGGCTAAAAAAGGACAAAGGACAAATCCTGGAACATCTTTCTTTGCCATTTCATATTTATGACACATCCTGTTGGTAAAACGTTATTCTCAAGGCAGGCTCTGGAGTTTATTATTTTTTGTCTTCTCATTCTTCATGACTGCATCATTTTTTAAAAATGCCAGGCCAGATGCAGGCTTTCTTCCTTTTGGGTCAGGGGTGGAAAAGAGACTGTGTGAAACTGTGGATCATGGATCCTATAGCGTGCGACTCACTTTTAAGAGGAAGAGGGTTGTGTCACAATTCATGGGCTTTGCATGACCTTGTTGGAGTTTATGCTGAGGAATGCTCCAGTTGGGAGGACAGATTGTTGTAGAGGTACTCTGAGCTCCTCGGAGAGTCACCTTACCACTTTGTGGCTATTTCACCATCTGAAATTACTTTTAGTGACGTTAGTCAGTGTGTATTGTCTGCATCTCCTTCAATGAACCTGTGTGAGCCTCTGATAGCCTGGCTCATCCACTGATGCCTCCCCAGTGCCTAAAACAGAGCATGGCACATCACACACCATCTGTCATATTAGGGGAGAGGGAGAAGGAATGAATGAAGGAGTGAGTGCATAGTGGTAGGGGACAGATGACAGGCACTTCCTATCTACCTACACCACCATGTCTAGAGTTGAAGAGGGATGTACCCTAAGACTTCATGCCTCCCCTTGGCCAAGAGCAGTCACCTCCCATTGATTGGGGTCCATGGATTTGTCTGCACTAATCACTCTGGAAAATTTCCACCAGTGACAAAATGGTGTTCCATTGACTGAAACACTGGTGAGGGGAAGCATCAGTAAATTCCTAATTTGTCTCTCGGAGAGAAAGTACCTTGGTTGTTTGTTTAGAGGCCTTTGTTACTGTAATCCAATTCTAGTCTAAGGACATTGGGTCTCTTTCTTGGAGTGCTGTGGGGAAGGAGATATTTTCAGAAAAATATTTGTTCTTCCAGATTTCACTTACGAGATTTCCTTCTTAATAGGAACCAAATCAATAAGATGCCTGAGAACAAACATTTCACTACTCTCCCAGCTGCTTCTAAGGATATTAATTCATCCCGGCACTGAGCTGGTTTCTGGGACTCAGACATGGAATGAAAATCTTTTCTTGTTCCTGGGAGTTGGTGAGGCTCTGCTTGGCCTCCCTGTGCTCACTCCTAGATGTGGGTTACCAGCTCAATCCATGGCAGGAGGCCTCCTGGTTGGAGGAATTTCAACACATACCAGCTGTAGGACCTTGGGCGGAATTCTTAACCTATGATGTCAGTTTTCTCATCTAGAAAATGAGGATAATGGTAGCTTTGAACCTTGTAGGTTGTGCGGTAGTGCTCTGTGAAGGGCTTAGCATAACATTCAGCACACAGTAGGAGACCTGCCCACGTTATTTACTGTTGCCATATTTATTATTACTCCAGCTACACGAGGGATCCCAAGGATGGCTGGATTTTATACGGACTGTTTTAGAAGAAGTTGAAGTATCACATCGTAGGATGAACTAGATAAACTAGGGTATCTTCAACCCACAGAGTCGATGTCTCTTTGGTTTTTCTGTCTCAATTTAGTCACAAGTTAACTAAAAATTATGCAACTTAAAAATTCCTTTTCCTGGAAAGTCTGAACAGTCATGACTTCTTACATCTATTACACCAAATGGCCTTACTGCAAATCTCAGCAATTTCGAGCGTCATCATGGTCTAAAAGGAGGACAACAGATCTAGCGCATGGCAGCTGATGCCCCACATCCAAAGCACAGAGCAGACGTTACTAATGAATCAGGGCACCAGTTCTGCCAAGCCTAGACTCAGTCGTGCATCCGAGCACATCACTCCAGACTCTCTCTCAGCTGACTAGATAATGACACATGTTTCCTTCCTAAGGAAGGAGGCCATGAGAAGTACAGGCTCTGGTTCTGGTTGGACCACTTACCAGCTATAGGGCATTTAACTTCATTTTTCTATATTATAAAGCTTATGTTTTACTAAAGCTCAAATAAACATTTTTGCATCCTCCTTACATTGGGAGAGTGACACGAGGGGACAAAGTTTTATAGCAACTTAACTCACAAGGAAGTGGCCTTTAAGCTCCAGAGAGAACTGGCTCAGCCTCCACCTCATGACTTATATGTCTGGTCTTCAGACCCCCAAAATGTTTGTGACTTCCAGGGCAAGTCTCTTGTTCACAATCACCTTTGTCTCAAAACTGCTGCTTCCACTTAATGTTATCTCATGTCCACTGCTCCGTGTGGGGTACACTGACTGGCTAAGGATCCTTCCTAGCCTTTTTTCTAGACTTACACTCTCCTCCCACAGCACATGGCCTTTGTGAATGTAGTAAGTTAGGGCAGGTGGAGGTGGGTTTGGATGTTGGCCATTCCTGTTCCAGAAATCCATTTGGCTACTTTATGGCTACCATTTATGTATTTTTTCCTATCCTTCCATCCCCTCTCCTCCTTTTCCCTCCTTCCTTCATTTCTTTTTTAAAAACTCACTGCACCACCTCTCCAAGTTCTCTGGCCCCTTCACATATCCTTTGTGCCTTCTCTTCTCTCCACTTAACTGTCTCACTCCTTTCTTGGGCACAACGACAGAAGTCAGAATCTTCCCATTTGAAATTCAGTCCTACTTCAGACCTGCCCCCTTTCTCCAGATCCAGACTTAAGCTCTATCTTCTCATGCCCAAGTGATACCGCATGGTACGTAGTAGTAACAGCCCCTTCTCTAAGAAGAATTTTAGTAACAGTTATTAAAATTATGTACACGTGTCCTGGTGTGTGCTTACTGTTTCCTTCTAATATCCTATCCATTCTCCCATTCTTCCTATTATGTACACGTGTCCTGGTGTGTGCCTACATGTTTCCTTCTAATATCCTATCCATTCTCCCATTCTTCCTATTAATAAGGACCATGAGTTCTAGCGTGCTCACTACCACCTGGTAAAAAGCAAACAAACGGAAAAACAAACCTGCTTCCTCTAGTTTACCTTGTAGCTATTGGCAGCCAAGCAACTCAACTGGGATTTATACAGCAGTATTGTGTGGGATTTGTAGGAAGTCTTCAAAACAGGGAGAAAAGGTCTCTTTAATGCTCTTTAGAACGCTAATGAGATGGTTAGAACTCCAGAAGCCCTCTTGTACCATGAGGACAAGGGCCCACCCCAGGAATGATGGAATATTGCCTGATGACTTTGTTCGGGTGCCTAGACTCTCTAGCTTCCAATTCCTTATCTATTTGAAAATAAAACGTCCTTCTTTTTAAGCTCCTTTTAGTCAAGCTTCACTGTTATATTAGAACACAATTCATTGTTTTTAAAGCTTGTGTCTTCATGCCTCTCTCAAAGTTTACTCCAAAGCATCTATGAGAGGCATCCCTCCTACACACACTCTTTTTTATTTCTAAGGCTGAATGGGGGAAGCTCTATCATAACAGACAGATGGGTTGAATGTGAGCCCCTTGCTTTCAAATGGTAGAACAGAGGTGCTCTGGTAGGGCACAGGGACATGGGTGCCATTGAGACTCGTCTACCCTGAGCTAAACTGCTGACCCAGGCCAAATAGATTCAGATGGTTTCCAGAAGATAGTAGCAGGCAGGGCATTCCAACACTAATGTCAACCTTATAAAGAAGACAAATGAATGTGGTACCAAGGAAGGTAGTGAACCCCGTTATTCCCGTGATGGGCTCCTGGGGAAGCCACAGACAGTTTTGTAGTTCAAATGACAGATGTCACCCAAAAGTTGAGGAGTTCACATCAACTGAAGTGCACATTTAAGAATAATCAAAACATAAAACAGATGTCAGTATCAAAATACTGAGTGTGTAGTCCCCAAATTAAAGTCAAACATGAAAAATAAGTTGAACTAAAGCATGCATTCTTTTCTTGTTCAAATATGTTACCACTTTTTGAAATGGGAAGAGGTTAGGAAAATCTAAGAAATTACCAATATTGTGGTAGAGTTACCACCACCTGGAGCCACACAGGAGTTTGCCATTGGCTCTTTCATCTCAGAGAAATTTTGACCATTTAATGCCTCACAAGAGCTGTAGTTAATTGATTTTTGTATTCATCTTTGGACGATGAGGACTCAGAAGACTTCTGGATTTGTTAAATCTAGACATGTCATTTTGTGTGAGAGTATTTGTGTGTTTATATGAATAGGCACATGTTCTTATTTTTAAATTTGATAAATAATGATTATATTGATCATAATGGGAAATATTAGTGCAGTCTGAATAATGCAAATGCTACCTTTATTTTCTAGCACCCCCTAAACGCCAAATATACCATGCCCTCAACCACAAATAATTTCTACACCTCTCAGAAAATAATTTTTCCTGATTAAAATAATCAGATATGTTCTTTTAAAGATTTACAAACAGTACAGAGAAATGAAGAAGAAAGTAGAAATTACCCTAAATCCCATTAAATACAGATAACTACTGTTCATACATGGTGACCATTTTCCTCAGATGTGTGTCACCTAGTAGTGTTGGTTTATCTTTTGTTCTAATCTCTATGAGGGCAGGAACTTTTCCTATCTTATTTACTGCTGCTTACCACATTGCCTAGGTGAGTGTCTGGCATAGAATAGGTATTCAAAATATTTGATTTTGAATTTATAATTTCCCATTAACATGCTTCTTTTTGCTTAACATATTGTAGACATCTTTTCAAGTCAATCAATGTAAATCTATAACATAATTTTTTTTTTTGGCGGTACGCGGGCCTCTCACTGTTGCGGAGCACAGGCTCCGGACGCGCAGGCTCGGCGGCCATGACTCACGGGCCCAGCCACTCCACGGCATGTGGGATCTTCCAGGACCGGGGCACGAACCCGTGTCCCCTGCATCGGCAGGCGGACTCCCAAACACTGCGCCACCAGGGAAGCCCTATAACATAATTTTTTAAAGGCATGCATTTTATTGGACATAGAGTACTGTTTTGCTGTTTGGGCCACACGTGTGCATGTGTGTGTCTGATTATCTTCTTAGAACATATTGCCGTAAGTGAAGTTATTCGGTCAAAGGCTATACACATTCACAGGTTTGACAAAGATTACCAAAGTAATACTCCAGGAAGTATGTACGAAGTTTCACACTCATCAATTCCAAAAAAAGGATCATTACCCACCATCCTCCCCTAAGCTGGATGGTGACATATCTTTGCCAATCTTATGGCTAAAAATGTTATCGCAATGTTGCTTTGATTTGTATTAATGTAATTATTTGTAAGCATGAACATCTTTTCATGTACTTATTGGTTCTTAATAGTCTAAATTTGTGTTCAACTTCTATTTCTCATTACTAGTTTTGAGTATTGAGCAGTCTCGCTTTTTCGTCATGGATTAGACTAGCTACTGATTTATCTGTTTCACTGGGTTTTCAAAGAACCAGTTCTTGGATTTAGCAAGTCCCTCGTTTTTTTTTTTCTGTTTTCTACTATATCAATCTCTATTTTACCTTTATGACTTCCTCCCTTCTGCTTCCTTATTTATTTTTGTAGTGTTTTTGCTGTACTTTTTGAGGATAATGTTCATCTTACTATTTCTACATTTTCATTTTAATAACAAATGTGTGCGAGGGTGAATCTTTACCTTGCTAATTTTTGCTATATCCTAGAGATTTTTGGGTGAAATATTCTCATTTAGTTTTCCATGTTTTGCATTTGTGGTTTTGATGTTCTCTTTAACATTAGAGATGTTGTAGAGATTTTTTAAAAAGTCATTTGTTGGGCAGGGAGTTTGTTGGTAGTGTGTTGTTTTTTTAAAAAGAGATTTATTTTATTATTTATTTTTGGCTGTGTCAGGTCTTTGTTGTGGCATATGGGATCTTTCATTGTGGCGCCGGCTCTTCCTTGTGGCGCGCAGGCTCCTTTTTTTTTTTTTTTTTTTTTTTTTGCGGTACGCGGGCCTCTCACTGTTGTGGCCTCTCCCGTTGCGGAGCACAGGCTCCGGACGCGCAGGCTCAGCGGCCATGGCTCACGGGCCCAGCCGCTCCACGGCATGCGGGATCTTCCCGGACCGGGGCACGAAGCCGTGTCCCCTGCATCGGCAGGCGGACTTCCTACCACTGTGCCACCAGGGAAGCCCCAGGCTTCTTTCTAGTTGTGGCGGTGGGTTTTCTCTTCTCTCCTTGTGGCACTTCTCTAGTGCGTGGGCTCTGTAGCTTGAGGCACACAGGCGCTCTAGCTGTGGCACGCGGGCTCAGTATTTGTGGTGTGCGGGCTTAGTTGCCCCGCGGCATATGGGATCCTAGTTCCCTGACCAGGGAGCGAATCCGCATCTCCTGCATTGTAAGGCGGATTCTTTACCACTGGACCACTAGGCAAGTCCCAATGTTTGTTCTTTTATATATTTTGTGTCATGTTGCATGTGATTAAAGGGTTCAGCCTATACTATTCATATATATATATATATATATATATATATATATATATATATAGGAATAATTTTGGAAGTAGTTTGGAACATTTTTGTAAATGCCTCTTGAATTCACTAATATATATTCTCGGTTGTAAGACATAAAACAGATATTTACTTAACTGATTATACAATTTAAAGCGCTTCTGCCTTATTGATTTGTTTTCTATTTGTCCTAATGAGGACTAGAAACATTTACCAAGTCACCCTCCCTATTACGCTTCTCAGGATTTCTTCTTAGAGCTACAGTAGTTCTCACTCTGTATATTGTGGTGCCTTGGAGGTTATTTCTTTGACTTTTATATTTTGATACATGGTCTGTCTCGTTCCTCTTCATGACCTCTCTGGAGTTAGAAAAGCATGCAATGGCTAATTTTATACGATTGGGTCATCTTTCCATACAAATGAGGAAACTGAGAATCAGCAGCTTTAAGTAACTGGTACAAGTGCAAGGTCACACAGCAGGTGAATGGACAAGCCTGGTGTGTCTGTCCCCAAAGCCCATGGCCTTAACCTGCTGCTCTCATTATGTTCTGGTATCTAATTCTGTGAGAAATCTACCTGGTCTCTTTTATTTTCTTAAGTAACTTGCTTATTCTACATAGATGTTTGCAGAATGGTTTCTTCATCATTGTAGTACAATAATTTTACTGAATTTTTTCTCAGCATTGGTTGATGTTTACCGATTTTTCCAGGCTCTGTGACCCCTTTCAGTGTGTAGACTCAAGTCTTTCTTATCCAAATATTTGTTTTATTCTAGTAGAACTCTTACTTTTCTTTATGATCACCAATTATCCATTTCTCAGATTATAAGTATATATATATAACATATTATCATATATACTTAATATACAGAATACACATATCTATATATACTGCCTTTCCCTCCACACCTACCATTCTTGCTTTTAACATTTTTAGTTTGTCATGATATGCTACATTTCCTGTATTTTCCAAATCCTGTTACCTGTGGCAATGGTTCTGCTCCCTGCTTTGATCATTGCAGTTTTATGTCTTAAAGCATTGCTTTTCTCCTCGATTTCTTTCCTAAGTTCTGCTACAGCCCTATTCCTTGTATCATGTTTTCTTACCACATTTTGGGCACTTTTTTCATCCATGTACTTTAAAATTTATTTGAGAATTCAGTACAAGTTGTCATGTTTGTTTGTTTTTAATTGAAATTCTTCTAAAATGAAGCCCTCCTCTTTCCCTCTTTTCCATACCTGTTCAGCCTCTCTCTCATCCTTTCCTTCTTGTGGTGGGGAAGGGAGGACTGGGGACAGAACTTTCATGTTGGAAACATGCCAACTTTTCTTGCTTTTTTTTTTTTTTTTTTTTCTTGTTCACTTTTTAAAAGGCAGGTAGTCTGTCTTCCTGTTTGCCAGAAAAATAATATTTACCCCAAATGTGTGAACTCTTATATAATGAGATTCGGCGTGAGATGTTGATAATCTCTCAGCTTCCCAGGAAAGGCAGCCAAGGCTGTTGGTCATTTCGCTTCTGTTTGATTAATCTCTGGTTTTGTCAGAACTTCTACACCAGAAAACCCCTCACTGAAGAAGCAGTGGATTCCAACCCAAAGGGAAGGTATCCTTCAGATTTCAATTTTTCCCATCTGTGGTGTGAGCACACTCCTTTACAGAGGTAAAGTTACAGAGAAGCCCTGTAGTTAGCAAGCATTCGATTTGGTGTGGCTACAGGCATGTTCCTCCTTTGAATCCACCTCTTTTGCTGCCAGGCCTTTGTTGAAACACTTGCTGCTGGGATATTATTACTTCCTTGCCTTCTGCCATCTGCTAGACTAGAGAAAACTATTACTAAGTTTATCTGCCCCAAGTCCACTCCTGTGGTCTCAGAATACTGTTTATGGAGAGAAGAAAGGTGGCTCTAGAAGGCACACTGAGGAACTTACTCTGGGGTCTCCAATGTCCCCGAATCCAATACTTCTCTAGCTTGAGACATTGGTATTTTTGAGAATCCCCTTGCTTGTTTTCAACCATTCTGTTCATTTCTTCCAGAAAAAAACTCTGTTTAGATTTCCAGGATCTTCTTTACATTTGGTCCCAATAGTTTCACATCTAAATATTTCTGTATATTTAAAGTGTCATAAAGTTTAGTTCACCATGTCATTCATCATAAGGAGATTATTTTTCCTACTAGTGTCAATAATAATTGTTTCTTTTAATTAATTTTTGTTCGGCTTGGAAAGGGGAAGTTTGTGACTTCCTAGGCCTCCTATACCTTTGCACCCATCTCTTTCAGAATCTTCCTCCCCCTCTGTAGCATTAAACTATTTCAGCTTTTCAATATTATACATTTATCCTTTGCCTGTTTTATAGTTTAGTCATGTTTGTTTGACCAGTGCTTCTCAAACAGGAAATAGTTAAGGACAAGTTGTTTTTCAGTTTCCAATCTGTTGTAGACCCTTACCTTTATAAAACATAATCAGTACTGAAAATGAATTAAAAATGAGACATAAAAGGCAAACTTGAATTTTTGTTATCAGATTCAACACACATGATATTACTTGCTGTACAAGTTTCTAAATGCTTGCTCTCGGTTTTTCTTCTTATCCATCGTGGAGGGTCACAAACAACCCCCAGGCCAGGCACAGTCCATGCAGCCCCCTCTGAGTAGCTTCACGGTAAGCCCTTCGGGAGCAGGGGCAGGGTCTCGTTAACCTGTGTGTCCTCCTTAATGCCCACCTAGCACTATGCCCCCAGAATACCATCTACTGAGAAATAACTGTTGACTATATGAGTAAGACAATAATACTCCAAGTAGTAACATTTTGGCCTCTTGAGGTTAAAACTCTTAGGTTGATTCCTGACCGTCACAACTTCCTTTTGCATTGGAAAGATGCAGGTGCTGTTATTTGGATTTATAGTCAAGGCTCAGAGGAGAATGGCTCTACACACAGGAGGACTTTTTATCCATGCTGTTTTATTTGACCCAAGGTACTTTCCCTCATATGCTGTTTCATGTCTCTATAGGGAGTACAAATCATGGTGTGAAAGACGAGGCAGGATATTAACCGGACTGGTGCCTGGACCAGGTGTGAGCATTCTGTCTTCTGTCCATCACTTTATTTATCAGCCTTCTCTTGAGGACTCTGTGATGACCCTCTGATTCCCAGTCACACCAACAGACTCTCTGCTTGAGAAGCATGCTATGACGAAATGCCTGTTAGGATTAATACTGGCCCTGAACTAAGAAATAATGGTCAAGCTTATATATTCTAACGTATTCCTCTCTAGGGCACAGATTTACCAATTTGGAGAGAATGGTTGAGGAACTAGCCCTAGTTAGGATGGAAGCTGAGAGTCAAACACTATCAGTGGGGAAATCACAGTGAGTAGAATGAGTAAAACGTGTCTTACCTACTGGCCAAATGGAGGCCAGCTCTAATCCCAAGTGTCAGAGGTGCGCAGAGAGCAGAACCGCCTCCTGGGGACATGCAGAGATGGATAAGCAACGGCCCGCTTTGGACTAGTGGGGAAGAAAACAAAGAAAAGCTCTTGGTAAGGTAAGGCAACATGTGTAAAGGCCGTAGCAGACTTGCGCCTAAAGTGCTAAGATGATGCGGCAGAAGGAAAGAGTAACTTTTAAGGGCAAAGGGTCACCTCCCAGATTATTGAAATACACCGTCACCCTAAATTGTAGGTGTGTCCTCTAAATATTTTATCTACTGACCTCCCTTGACTATTTAACATCCGTCCTTTGCCTTCCCAGGTGGCCGTCTCATTCTGCGTGTATTTTTCTCCTATTTTGTATGATTACGTTTACAGTTTCTTTGTCTACGTCTAATGCTACCTTTGGGTCAAAATCATTGTTGGTGTGTTGCTCTTGCAGAAGGGTAGCATCTGGCAAGCCATAGGCCTTCCATCATCGGTTTGCCCTTGTTTCTGGTTTTCTGGATGCCGCTATCTGGGGAAAGGCTGTCAGTGATGATAACTGCAAAGCATCATGGTAAGCTCCTGTTGTTACAGAGATGGGGAGCAAAGCCATAAACAAGCAGAGGGATAACTGGGCCCAAGGATAAAAAGAGATCAAATTGTCCAGAAACAGTACAGAAGCACAGAAGTCGGCAGCTTATAAATGTTGTTATGGTTTTCCTTTCCTTTGAGACGGGAAAGGGACTTTACCTCGTGAGAAACTTCAGGTGGATCTCTTCAAAACTCTATACACTGGCATATTTTTTGATAAATATTTGTTGATTTAATGAATGAACCTGAAGAAGCTGTTCTCATGTATGTCAACATTGGCTCGAGGGAGAGCTTGGGCTGGCTGGATTCAGTGAGCTTGGATGGTTTAGAATGAGTCGCTGCACTGGCACCAGGCGTGGGGAGAAGTGTAGCCAACCTGAAGTCATTTGAAATCACAACTAGGGTGGCTCAGACTGTATTTGAGTGAGGTTTCATCTCATAGCTAGACATGTGAGTTACCACCAGTGGTTCTTCATTGGGGGCAATCTTGTTCCCCACGGAACATTTGGCAGCGTCTGGAGACATTTTTGGTTGTCACTGCTGGGGGGAAGAGGGTGATGCTACTGGCATCTAGTGGGTAAAAGCCAGGGAGGCTGCCAAACATCCTACAATGCATGGGACAGCCCCCGTGACAAAGCATTATCTGAGAGTCTGAGAAAACCTGCTATAGACAGATTTCCTAATTTAAAGGGCAGCTCTTGAGAAGTTATTCCTAGAGGCTTTCCTTTGACAGTTATCAGCTCAAGACCCTTTGGACTCAATTACCTATGTGGTCAGATGGCCCGTGGACCTTTGAAATACATCTTGTTGCTGTACATGCAGATTCGCAGGACACAGATTATAAGCCCCTCCTCCATAAACAAAGCAGGCTCAGGCCAAGTTCTTTATGTCCCCTGCCCTAATTGCTGCTAACTGCTTAGATGTTGCTGAGCCTGGGACATTGTCACAATGTAAAGCATTTGAGACTGGGGGGGTAATGAGAGCCGTGATCTGATTGGTCCCTACTCTGGAAGGTGTGGAGGTAAGGCAGACAGTGAGAAGGCGGCAGGTACATTGTATGAGAAGCCTGTCCACTTCAACAGTGCTTAGCTCCCCTCCCCGCCCACCTTGCTGCCTTTTGACAAGGGATTACTACCCAGGGATTCTATTGCACTGCGGCTCCAGGCCACTGAGGTTTCACTTTTGACAACTTGCAGAATTCCTGGCCTGGCAGATCAGCAGGACAAGGGCCCTGGGAGCTAGAAGGTGATTTTCATAAGGAGATCTGGTGCTTTCCACAACCATCTCTGGAATGTGTGCTTCAGTTCTGCCCTGACCGAACCAATTCACAACACAGCAAGCAAAAGACAGCTTTTAACAACTGCTGTAGCTGCTCTGAGCAATGCCAGAGATATCACCAATATGTATTTCAACCAGTGTGCTTGTGTCAGTTACATAGACTTGGGTGATGTGAGCTCATCCCCAGGAAGTATACACTCTTCAGTTTACACCCTGGATCTGTGAGAGGTGCAGAACCTTTTAGCAGTCCAGCTCAGCAGACACTGGTGGGGCTTCTGCCACATGATACAGCCTAGTGGGCGGAACAAAGCATGGCAGAATGCACAAGGCACAGGAGGGGCACTCTGCTCAGCCTGGGGCAGACAGAGGAGGTGGGAGAAGAGGTGCCTGCATACAGCCTGAGTGTAGACTGAAGGGGTGAGAGAAGGGAAGTTCTCCAATGGAATGAAGCATAGGAGCCATTCAGATGAGAAGGCATTTTGCCATTGTCGGTGAAGAGTGGAAAGCCCTCATTGGCTCTGCTCTTCCCTTTAGCTTCTTGTATATCTGTACCTTTCCTCTTTCCCTTCCTCCCTCCTTTTTGCTTCACCTTCTCATCTCCTTTCTTCTTGGTGGCTACCACTGCTTGGAATTATGAGATGTCTGCACCAGCAAGCCCCATGCCGCCTCCGTTCTACTTCTCGGTAATAGAAGTGCCATGGACTTAAATCCTAGATCATCAAATGTATATAGTACCTGCAAAGTAACAGACACAATCCAGTGAAATAATTTTCAATTAAACAGGACAGCTTCTCCAAGTAAGGGAAAGACACGTGCATTAATATTATTATCAACATTGTAACACAAAGTGCCTATCATGGATCAGGCCCTAAAGGAGACATTTTATAGACATTTCATTGTCATGCCACTCTTTAAGACAGGCCTGATTATTTCCATTTAACAATGAGTTACTGAAGCTAAGAGATTAGGCACAAGAAAGAAAGAAAGAGATATTGGCCCTGAAATATCTGGAATGGAATATTTGATTTGTAATAGAATTAAGATAAAAAACTTTAATAAACTTATTTATTTGCAGCTTTAAGGGTGATTGTCATAAAGAAAGAGAAATTTTTGATAATAATTAAAATATAATTACAACCCCACAAATCACATATTTTGCATATAAAAGCTTGGTATATCTCATCCATCTCATTGCTTAAGAAACTATATTATAGTCCATGAGGGGAAAGGAGACAAGAGATAAGAAAGAGTCATAAAAAAAAAGATCCAAAGATTGCAGTAGCTGTGGCAGATGGATGGATTTCTTCCTGTGGAATTTTCCAGTATAACCAAGTGATCTTGGGTCCCATAGTCAAGTGTTTGCTTTTGAAATTGGACTTGGATGAGTTGGAAACTCCTTACATGGTCTCCATCAGCTATTCCTATTGTTATTAATTACCCCCATTATTAATTATTATTAACTGTGCGATTTGAGGGATGTTACTGAAGTTTCTGAGCCTTGTTTCCTTATTATGAAGAAATATAGATAAAAACAATGACAACTTTATAGATTTGAGGTAAAGACTAGAAATGAATGGACATAAAAATGCTTAGCATAGTGGCTGGCATTGAGTAAGCTCTCAATATATATAGATATTATTACTGAAGTTTGCCTATAATGGCTTGCCCATGCCAAGAGAAATATATCTTCTCTCTCCATGCAGTGGGTTCTTTCATTTCTTTCAGAAAGGTAAAATCATACAATTCCAAGTTATACTTAGCTATAGATCTGAAATTTCTCCCCTCCAAGCAAATTCAAATCAATGCCTAATATTTTTAAAAAGCAATTATTCTGATAATTAATATCACTGCCTGCCTTTCTATGTCCGTCGCCCTTGACACCTACCATGCCTCCTCCCATTTCCACAGGTTTGCTGTGGTTTTCTGATTATTCAGATATAAAAGTATTTTATTGCTGTTGTTTGTTTTCTTGGCATGGAATTCTTTTGTTTCCAAATAAAGTCTTATGCAGAGGGCTGATATATAAAATAGACCAATGTAGATATGCTCTCTTTGAAATGGGATAAGTGCCGGCTCGTACTTCACCCCCATTTTGATTATTTATGTCTCTGCATTCCAGGGGAACCCTGAGATGTTTCCAAAGGAACCTTAGGATTTCACTGAATGTATCTTAAGAACCACTCATCCATATGGATGACATCACAGTTTTAGTTCCCTCCTTCCCTGGAGGTTTGTAGAAACAGTCCTGGCTTAGCTGAGGGTAGAGGGAGGAAGTGGAGACGGATGAACTTCCATGTGGTCCCCTAGTACCCACATGTAATGCATGAGAGAAGGTTCCCTGGTCTGGATCACGCTGTATCAGGACTCCAAACGTCTCTGTGGAACCAGAGCATGTAATTCAGTCACCCATATGTCTCCAAATATTTTAATACTTTGGTAATTTGACATCACCCCAATGGTCCAGCCATACAACCCCCCTTACCAAACACAGAACACATTTTCCATCACCATGCCTTTGTACTCAAGGTTTCCTCCTCCTGGAATAATGCCCATCCTTCAATTTCTGCCTGGCTCTCTGATACCCCTCCTCCAAAGCCTTCTCCACGAGCTCCTCCCCAATTCCTAGGGCCAGAATACATCTCTTTTGTGCATTTGTTCATTTTTGCCTCCCCCACATTCTTCTATCTCCCTCACATTCTCATCTTGCCTGGGGCACTGTCTTATACAGAACACACTGGGGAAATGCTCACTGCATCAAACTGAATGCATACTGTGTTGATCAGGTCTTGGGTCAGCCGCCTGTGTTTTCCACTTGGAATCACTTCATTAACACTCCCTGCAAAGTCCAACCAGGGATGGATCATTTCCAAAGAAAAGCCAAACCTTTTCATTTCTAATTTCCTTCCCTTTGGGTGTCAAATGGAAACTGGGCAAGATATATCATCCAGTTCACTCCTTCAGCAGCCTTACTTTTCCTCTTGATCCCGAACTTCAGCTGGAGTCTGTAAAACTCCTTCTTTGAGTGAGACCATTTTCTTCTTGGTTCTCAGTAATTATTATAAACTATTAACCATCTGTTTGTTCCCTGAAAATCAAGCTAGCTGGTTTGGGTGACTCTTATCTATTCACAATCCAGCAGAGTTTTTAAACCCAAGATTTCCTGTGCAAATACATTGTTTTGGATATTTCAAAGCCTCTTGCCCGAGTGATTGCAGAACTGCTGTTTTAATCAGGGGCAGTGCTTATAGAAACTATTTTAGTGGGACAAATTATATCTACAAACATTTATTGGGAAGTATACTGCATACAACGCTGAGTATTAAGACAAATACAAAAAGGAATACCATGTTCTAATTAGGGAGACAGAAACCCTGTCCTCAAGTAGCTAATCAAGTACAAGGCAAAAAATGCTGGCACATGACTAACTAGAAACATTCTTCTGTTGTTTATAACCAGCTTGTGTTAGGAATTTATGGCATCTTACAAAGAAACATATAATATGGAAAAAAAATGAAACAAAGAAAACACGAGTATGAAAGATCAGGGAAATGGAAAACAAGGTTAACTAGTGCCAAAATGGAGGCCAATTTACAGAATATACCCCCTGGAAACTGCAGAAAAGCAACAGCCATCTCTGTTGTGTGCACAAAGATATTCCCAGCGAATCGCACAGTACATGGCACATAGTAGATATTCAATAAACAAAGGATACAATGGGCACGTCTTCCGTTTTAGGTTTTTTTGTAGCACCCCTATTAACTACACCAAAACCACTTTTGGAGAATCCAAAATTTGAGACCACCTCCGCTGGACCAGACTACATTGAAAAGTTTCAAGCTGGAGACCCTGCTGCCATATCTTTCAATCTGGGATGAATGTGTCTTGTTTGAAGAAAGAGGCTGGAGGAATATGTTTTATAGTCTTGTTGCACTGGTCTAGTGGCTATGACCTTTCTAAAGGATTTCTCTTGGAATGCATAATTATTACATTTTACTTTGATAGATAGGGTTTTCTCTCCATGTTTATGGCTTTCTTCTTCCCAACTGAAGACACCTAGAGAACAGGAAACAGATAGTCTCCATCTTTGCAAATGTCCCTTGTCCTTGAGCATATAGTGCAATACCTTGAATGTAGTAGCCATCTAATCATGACTTAAAAATTTTTTTATTTTGAAAGAGGATTGCTTCAAGATGGCGGAGTAGAAGGACACGCGCTCACTCCCTCTTGCGAGAGCACCAGAATCACAGTTAACTGCTGAACAATCGACAGGAAGACACTGGAACTCACCAAAAAAGATACCCTACATCCAAAGACAAAGGAGAAGCCACAGTGAGACGGTAGGGGTGGCGCAATCACAATAAAATCAAATCCCATAACTGCTGGGTGGGTGACACGCAAACTGGAGAACACTTATACCACAGAAGTCCACCCACCAGAGTAAAGGTTCTGAGCCCTACATCAGGCTTCCGAACCTGGGGGTCCGGCAACAGGAGGAGGAATTCCTAGAAAATCAGACTTTGAAGGCCAGCGAGATTTGATTGCAGGACTTCGACAGGATTGGGGGAAACAGAGACTCCACTCTTAGAGGGCACACACAAAGCAGTGTGTGCATCGGGACCCAGGGAAAGGCGCACTGACCCCATAGGAGACTGAACCAGACCTACCTGCTAGTGTTGGAGGTTCTCCTGCAGAGGTGGGGGGTGGCTGTGGCTCACCGTGAGGACAAGGACACTGGCAGCAGAAGTTCTAGGAAGTAGTCCTAGGCATAAGACCCCCCCAGAGTCCACCATTAGCCCTACCAAAGAGCCCAGGTAGGCTCCAGTGCTGGGTCGCCTCAGGCCAAACAACCAACAGGGAGGGAACCCAGCCCCACCCATCAGCAAACAAGCTGATTAAAGTTTTACTGAGCTCTGCCCACCAGAGCAACACCAAGCTCTACCCACCACCAGTCCCTCCCATCAGGAAACTTGTACAAGCCTCTTAGATAGCCTCATCCACCAGAGGGCAGACAGCAGAAGCAAGAAGAACTACAGTCCTGCAGCCTGTGGAACAAAAATCACATTCACAGAAAGACAGACAATGTGAAAAGGCAGAGGGCTATGTACCAGATGAAGGAACAAGATAAAACCCCAGAAAAACAACTAAATGAAGTGGAGATAGGTGATCTTCCAGATAACGAATTCAGAATAATGACAGTGAACGTGATCCAGGACCTCAGAAAAAGAATGGAGGCAAAGATCGAGAAGATGCAAGAAATGTTTAACAAAGACCTAGAAGAATTAAAGAACAAACAAAGAGAGATGAACAATACAGTAACTGGAATGAAAACTACACTAGAAGGAATCGATAGCAGAATAACTGAGGCAGAACAACAGATTACTGACCTGTAAGACAGAATGGTGGAATTCACTGCCACAGAACAGAATAGAGGAAAAAGAACGAAAAGAAATGAAGACAGCCTAAGAGACCTATGGGACAACGTTAAACGTGACAACATTTGCATTACAGGGGTCCCAGAAGGAGAAGAGAGAGAGAAAGGACCAGAGAAAATATTTGAAGAGATTATAGTCAAAAACTTCCCTAACATGGAAAAGGAAATAGCCACCCAAGCTCAGGAAGCACAGAGAGACCCAGACAGGATAAACCCAAGGAGAAACATGCTGAGACACATAGTAATCAAATTGACAAAAATTAAACACAAAGAAAAATTACTGAAAGCAACAAGGGCAAAATGACAAATAACATACAAGGGAACTCCCGTAAGGTTAACAGCTGATTTCTCAGCAGAAACTCTACAAGCCAGAAGGGAGTGGCAATGATATATTTAAAGTGATGAAAGGGAAGAACCTACAACCCAGCTTAGTCTACCCGGCAAAGATCTCATTCAGATTCCACAGAGAAATCAAAAGCTTTACAGATAAGCAAAAGCTAAGAGAATTCAGCACCACCAAACCAGCTCTACAACAAATGGTAAAGGAACTTCTCTAAGTGGGAAACACAAGAGAAGAAAAGGACCTACAAAAACAAACTCAAAACAATTAAGAAAATGGTCATAGGAACATACATATTGATAATTACCTTAAATGTGAATGGATTAAATGCTCCAACCAAAAGACACAGGCTTGCTGAATGGAGACAAAAACAAGACCCATATATATGCTGTCTACAAGAGACCCATTTCAGACCTAGGAATACATACAGACTGAAAGTGAGGGGATGGAAAAAGATATTCCATGCAAATGGAATTCAAAAGAAAGCAGGCGTAGCAATAATCATACCAGATAAAATTGACTTTAAAATAAAGAATGTTACAAGAGACAAGGAAGGACACTACATAATGATCGGGGATCAATCCAAGAAGAGGATATAACAATTACAAATATATATGCACCCAACATAGGAGTACCTCAATACATAAGCCAATTGCTAACAGCTATAAAAGAGGAAATTGACAGTAACACAATAATAGTGGGGGACTTTAACACCTCACTTACACCAATGGACAGATCATCCAAACAGAAAATTAATAAGGACACACAAGCTTTAAATGACATAATAGACCAGATAGATTTAATTGATATTTATAGGACATTCCATCCAAAAACAGCAGATTACACTTTCTTCTCAAGTGTGCATGGAACATTCTCCAGGATAGATCACGTCTTGGGTCACAAATCAAGCCTCAGTAAATTTAAGAAAATTGAAATCATATCAAGTATCTTTTCCGACCACAACACTATGAATTAGAAATGAATTTCAGGGAAAAAAACGTAAAAAACACAAACACATGGAGGCTAAACAATACATTAATAAATAACCAAGAGATCACTGAAGAAATCAAAGAGGAAACCAAAAATACCTAGACACAAATGACAACGAAAACACGATGATCCAAAACCTATGGGATGCAACAAAAGCAGTTCTAAGAGGGAAGTTTATAGCAATACAAGCCTACCTCAAGAAACAAGAAAAATCTCAAATAAACAATCTAACCTTACACCTAAAGGAACTGGAGAAAGAAGAACAATCAAAACCCAAAGTTAGGGCTTCCCTGGTGGCGCAGTGGTTGAGAATCTGCCTGCCGATGCAGGGGACACGGGTTCGTGCCCTGGCCCGGGAAGATCCCACACGTCGCGGAGCGGCTAGGCCCATGAGCCATGGCCGCTGAGCCTGCGCGTCAGGAGCCTGTGCTCTGCAACGGGAGAGGCCACAACAGTGAGAGGCCCGCGTACTGCAAAAAAAAAAAAAAAAGAAAGAAAAAAAGAAAAAAAAGGCAAAGACTAAGAGGTATGGGTTGCTGGACACAGTTTTTGATGGAGAGTATGCATTGGGGTGTGGCAGGGGTGGGTGGGGGAGCTTTCAAGCAGCCATGGGGTAAAAAAGAAAGGAATAAGCAGGATAATTTAAAAAGTATTAGCATGGATTATAAATTAGATCTTAAAAATGTTCTTTAAGAGAGACAAAGTTAGATATATATTTTTAAAATTGTTGTTAATTTTGGCTCCTGTATCATGTTTCTTCAAACACGAAATCACACTAAGACTAGATCACATGTGACTAAGGAACTACTCAGGTTACAAAAGTGATGCATTTTTACTTCAAAACACACACTCTTGGTTACACCAGTCATAATTACACACGTAGTGATTTAGGGAATCACGTAGCCAAGAAGGAGTAAAACAAAGCAAAACTCTTCACACATTAATTTTTTTTTAAAAGTAACTTAAAAGCCTAAAAAGTAATACATTTTATTAGTCAATTCAAAAAGCAATGAGATAGTATTTTCACCTAGTAAATATTTTGGAAAGTATCTACACATAGGAAGTGAATTCTACGTTTTTAATACCCAACCCTCCCCAAACTTAAAAACCCGTATATTACTTGTTGGGATTACAAGTTGAGTCAGAGTTTTTGGAAAATAATATGGCAACATATATTAAGAGACTTAAAACTATTTGTAATCTTTAGTGGAATAATTACCCTGAAACAATAATCAAAAATGGAGTCAGAATATGGCCTATTATATACCAGTTGAAATCAGGTTTTAATAAATATGTAAAAAAGTAAATATCCATATATATAAAGTGACTTCTATTTTGTAAAGATATCTATACTATACACCCATGTAGACAAAAGGCTAGAAGGAAATACTCCAAATGTCAAGTTTTATTGGACTGTTAGAATTAGGAATGAGGGTTTTTTTTTTTCTGCTTTTTAAAATAAAATGTGTATGGGTGGGTATGGGTTTAATAATGTGACAAAAATAAACATTTTAGGAAAAAAAAAAAACTAGTCCATAACCTAAGCCAATCTCATTCACTTTGCCTAGCAAAGGATTCTGCTAAATTTTCTACCACAGAAACTTGACATGCAGACCTATCAAATAGATTTGTCACTGTCTCTTCAAAGGAGGGAATTCTGTTTCAAATTCATCCTTAGCCCAAAGCAGCTAATTTGATTTTATCAGTCATCAGCAAAGTCCTTACATTAAATAATTTATGCATTTCTTAGCTCCATCCCTACAGGGCAAGATTCAGTACTTAATGGAAACCATCACACCATTAGACTGTTAGAGCTCATCTAACATGTTGGCTTTGAGAAGCCTCAAGCCTGAAGTATTGAGTGGTCACTTAGAGCATGTCTATTTGATCTGACAGCACTAGAGAGGAATGCGGAGGTGGAAACAAGACAAAGAAATCACGACATGTACATATCAGCCTTGGGATAGAAGGTCTGGGAAAAAAAATGCAAGGACATGAGTGGCAAAAGCAGGGGCAAACATGATTGTCTGGTGGATGTCCATGGATGGGATATTTTCATTAAAAATTAGCTAAATGCCAGCAGCAAAGTACCTCTCCTGGCTGCAAGACCTTCCCGGATCAGCCTCCTTCTCCTGGGCATCTGCTGTCTTGAGAGGTCTTCAAGTATCTGTTTCTCGTTAACGGTCTAACTCATCTCCAGCCTTATCTAAAATCATACCTGGGCTTGCTCTTCTGTGCCTCTTCATTTCGCTTTCTTTCTGTTCCTGGCGTTAGAACTGAATTTAATTTGTTCATTGTTAAAGGGCTTTTCATCACTAGATTTCTTGGGAAGTTCTGACACTTGGTGTTTATTCCCGAGGTTTCGAGGATGAATCAGATGTAGCTTGTCAGGTGCTTTGAAAACAAATCTCCTTGCAGCTAGAGAGTTGCTATGAGTGGTGTTCCCCGCTTTGTTTCAGGATCCAGTGTGATTCTGAGACAGGTAGGGAAAAGAGGAGCCATTTTATTTCTAGAAATATCATCTCAGTTTCATGTCTGTTGGCTAGAGTAATAACAGTAAACACACCACAGGGATGCCTTAGAAGTACATGGGCTCCAGGGATTCAGGCAATGGTCTGTATTAAGGGAGACTTGTAAGAAGCTGGGATAAAATACAGATGCTGGAATAAAACCTTTCTACAGAAATGGCAGAGAGGAAAGGGTCCATTAGATTCCTTAACAAGTCATCTCTCTGGTTCATCTACAGTCTGCATTTCACCCTTTTACCAGGAAATATAAAATCAAAGAAGGTGAGGATACAAGCTTCTAGTTAGAAGACGAAGTTCTGGAAATCTGACATTCAGCATGGTGATTATAGTTAACAATAATGTATTATATACCTGAAAGTTGTTAACTGAGTAGACCTGAAATGTCTTTACCACAGAAGAGAAATGGCAATTATGTGACATGATGGAAGTGTCAGCTAACACTACAGTGGTAATAATTTTGCAACATATTAATTAGATCATATCAACACACTGTAATCTTAAACATTGTATACAATGTTGTATGTCAATTACATGTCAATAAAGCTGGAAAAAAATTTTAAGTGAAGAAGGTGAAATCCAGTGTTCCACAGCCTTTATCTAGCTAGAAGAGGCAAGAGGGCTGACCACAATCTCATGAGCAGCTTGCCACTTCTTTGATACCCTGTACCAAAAGTCATGCTGTATGTAGAATAACATGAATGAAAAACACATCCAACATGTAGAGATAAAAAAAAGCATAGAATCTTTTTTGTTCTAGAATTTCTCAAATTTCAGGCATCTTTCTGGCGTTTCTGAAATTGACAGTCCACCCAGCCTTCCCTTTGGCTTGGCTACTGCTGACAGGACATGCGCCACCCTCTATTTTTGTGATCCAGCTGTGGATGCTCAGCAGAGTCAGTGCTGTGTTCACCTCCATTCACTGCAGCTTCATCCAGGGGGACCAGCCCAGGGGCACATGTTTCAGCTTATATCATGTCTTATTCATTCATTCATTCGCTTGGGTTGTTTAGGGTGGAGTGGGGGGATCACCTTATTCATGGTCTTTAAAAAATTTTTTACCCATGCCATGGATTTCGGCTGGATAAATATGTGATTTGGGCTCCCCAGTGAGCTAACCTTCTCATCAGTGTTACTCAAACACGTTCTGTCCTATGGTTGCTACTATAAGTGAGGAGCGTCCTCTACTCACACCTTAGTGCAGAATCTTTCTCTAGCTTTGGTACGCATCCCAGTCAATGGTGGCTTGTTAAAAATGGTCTGAAGTCTGGTGCAGGGATCTGGACTTTAACAGGATTCCCAAGTGATTCTGATGCAGGTAATCTCTTTAATTTGCTCCGATACTGGCATAGTGGTTTTAAAAATCAAAGAACAGGGGATCCACAATTCTTACTGTTTTATTCTGAGAGCAGTTCTCACACTCTGTCTTGGTGCCTCATCCCTCTGGGGCATTTTCTGCAACTGCTGTGCTCCTCAGCCCCTAGGAATAGCTCATTGTCTTTCCTTCCATCTGCACGTGGGCATTTCTTAACATAGGCTGTGCCCTGCGTTTCCTTTCTATTACCACCATAGCCCTTGAGATTTCTTATATTAAATGCGAGAAAATTAGGATCAGAGAGTCCTGAATTCAAAACCCAGCTCTTTTACTTTCTAGCCATGCGATTTGGGCAAGTTCCATAAGCTTTTCCAGCCTCGTTGTCTGTAAAATGGAGAATGACAACATTATTTACCTCATGGAGTTGCCGTGAACTATAAGAGTTACTGCATGCTAATATTTGCTGAATGAATAAAAGTTTGGTACAATGAAGATTCCATATGCTAACTAATCATTTTCAATACTCTTGCTGTTTAATTCAGTAGGTGTGCATTCAAATCTTACTATGCTTATTATTGCGTGTGAATCGCCCTTTAGGGGAATTTGTCATTTTCTTCCCAGGCAAAAGTGTTTTTAGCCTACATTAACATTTCCTCTTGCCTTAATGTTTCCCTTTTGGATCACTGTCAGTTGTTTCCATCTTCTCTTATAGCTTATCCTTTAAACTATTTTGCTAATATTTTTACTTTTTTTCCTTCTTCCAATTCAGCATATCCCAATTCTTGCCACACGTGCTGGAAAGAGAACAGGACCCTTTAGTAAGCAAGTGACGATGACATATACAAGGTACATTCTTTCCTTTCAATTAAAAGGCACTCAGCTAGGGCCTCCTGCTAATAGGGAGGTAAATCAGTCACATTGCTGAGAAACAATTAGTTACGCTTATATTTTCATTGAATTTTCACTCCTCCAGTTTCACATATGTTGCCTGCCACTTTCCTTTTCGTTATCTCATGCTTATGTAATTTTTTCCCCCTTTTTTTCACCGTTACCTTCTCTTTTGATTTAAATTAAGCTTGGTTGGTATTTCTTTGAAAAGAAAACACAAGCTTGTTGGCTTGGGAGGTTTTTTCAAGGCCTCTCTGCTCTAGTAAAATCCTACATACGTAGGTCCTGCAAACCAACATTATTTTTGCTGTACAAACACCACGTGCATGTTCTAAGACATGAGCCCTCTGTGTAAGATCCTTTCACACATGCAAAAACAGCTGACATGTCAGCACTTCCATAGAGCGAAAACAAAAGGATACTGGTTCAGAAAGGTCAGGGCTATTCTCCCGGGGCTGGTGCGTGGCATACCTTGACTTTCATCCCCAGCATGAGCAATATGATGCTGGATACTCCAATTTTATACATTCTTATACATAGTCTGCTCCCAAAGAGGTGCTCAAAGTGTGAATTCCTCCAAGAGAACAAGTGTTAGTTTTCTATTGTCATGTAATTATACTACCACAGACTTAATGGCTCAAAGCAACAAACATTTATTATCTCACAGTTTCTGTATGCCAGGACTTTGGGCATGACTTTAGCTGGATCTTCTGATTAGCCTCAAAAGACTTCAGAGTTTTGGCAGGGGCTGTGGTCTCACCTGGGACTTGTGTGGGTAAGGACTCACTTCTAAGCTCACTTAAGTTGTTGGCAGAATTCAATTCCTTCCTCTAGTAGGACCGAGAGCTTCTTGCTGGCTGTCGGTCAAGGATGTCATCAGCTCCAAGAGACTGCTCACAGTTCCCTGCCACATGGGGTTCCCCAGCATGGCCTCTTAACACCTCAAAGCTAGTGAGGCAGAGAGAGAGAGAGTGAGAGAGAGGGAGGGGAGGAGGGAGGGGGGAGGGAAGGGGAGGGGGAGGAGATACGAGCTGTATAGTAACAGAAGCTTATAAAACTCAAATGCTTTATGATCCTATAAAGTGTGTTTCAGCAGAAAGAAAATAAGACTAGAAGATCATACTTTTGAGTGCTAACGGTGGGTATATCTGGGTGATAAGTTATGAGTAATCTTGTTTACATTTTTACACAGTTTTACATTCCAAATGTTTCCAATAAGCATGCAAGAGCTTTGATTTTAGTTTAACATTCAAACTAATAGAAGCATATATTTTAAAAAGGGAAATATCACCCCAAGGCTTTAAGATAAAAGCAGGAGCCTTCTGCAGCTCCCCATCTCATCTCCGAGTCCCACTTCCCAGAAGAGGAATTTCTTCTGGTGCACTAAATAAGATAAGTATAACGCTATTTCTTTTTTTTTTTTTTCAGTTTTAGATATTATCCATTGACTTGTTAGAAAGATGAAAGATGAAGATTTAGTTCTCCTTCCCCATTCACCCCTTATATGCATATACTTCTCTTCTCTCCAAATCCCCAATAAGTAATATATTTATGCATGATTAAATATAATAATAATTATTATCATTATTGTAAGCGCTGTTCATTGATAGCATATATGGTACTATGATTATGTGATTTTTTTTCTGTAGAACTCTCTGTTTTTCTTGGAATTGATAATTGCCTCACTTTTACCTATCTTCTGTTTTCTATCTATCTAGCAATAATTCATCCTCACACTCTCTAAAAGAACTCTTCACCCCCTCTCAACATGGCCATGCACATCAGCTAAATTGATACTAATCCTCCAGTGATGCTTTCAGAAGACTAATGCCATTCTGACCGCTGATTCTTTATACAAGACTCATTATTCTGCCCAGAGGCTTTTAGGATGTTTTCTTTATTGTGATGCTTCAAACTTCATGATCATCTACCTTGTTGTGAGTCATTTTGTATTCATTTTGTTGAACACTAGATGTCCCTTTCAATCTGAAAACGTATACAGATCTAAGAAAATTTTCACATTGTTTTGAAAAATTTCTCCTCTTACTTCTTTCAACAGGGCTTCAGGGTTTTTGTTTGCTGGTTTGGTTTGATTTAGCTTTGTGTTTACTCTTACAGAAATTCTGCAATGAACAACCTCGGGCATACTTCCTTGAGCTCACTGGTAAATTTTTCTGTACAGTAAATACTGAGATACAAAGTAAAACTTCTACGTTATAGAATATATATATTTTCAAAGTTCATGCAGGAAATGCACGCTTCCAATATGGAAAAAAAAATCCTCAACATAATTAGATAATTTTTTTCAGTGCTTAATTAAAATACGTCCACATGACAGTATCATAGTTTGCTTTTTATAATGCTCACAACTTCTTTTTTTTTTTTTTTTTGTATTTTTGCGGTACGCGGGCCTCGCACTGTTGTGGCCTCTCCCGTTGCGGAGCACAGGCTCCAGATGCGCAGGCTCAGCGGCCATGGCTCACGGGCCCAGCTGCTCTGCGGCACATGGGATCTTCCCGGACCGGGGCACGAACCCGTGTCCCCTGCATTAGCAGGCGGACTCTCAACCACTGCGCCACCAGGGAAGCCCACAACTTCATTTTTGACACCCTCCCCCAGCCAGTTTCTGAATCTCTCTTTTACAGAGGAAAGAGCAGGTGGAGCGAGTTCATAATCCTATAGCTCTACCAATCCTTAGCTGCACGACTCTCAGCAAGGCCCTCTCTGAGCCTCCGTTTCTTCATGTGTAAAATGGAAATAATATCTACTTCCCAGTGCTATTGAAGGATTAAATGAGATGCATCTAGCACAGTGCCAAGCACACAAAAGATGCTGAAAAATATTAACTCCCTCCCCTTAATTATCAATTCTATGCATTTAGAGACAATGGAATTAGCACCTGTGTCTAGAGATGCAGCTTAAATCCACACCATAACTACAATAGGAATCTACAATGATTCCAACAAGACCCAGATCTACATGTCAAAATCCAGATATTCCTTGAAGGTCATCTAGGGCCTACTGCAAACCCCGTCCCAAGAAGTAGAGCCTGGACAAGTCCCTTTAGAGTGAACAACCCACTTTGTATGTCCTAGCACCCTCCTACTCCCTGGAGGGGTTTGGGATTGTTCCTTTTCTACCCTGATGGACCTCTGTATATTTTTCAGCCAGAACAGGGGCTCACAGTCAGGGAGAACAGCTTCTATTCCATAATTCCTTTTCCTGCCTCATTATCCAATCCATTTTTATGAAGCTTCATGGCATAAAGTGACAATGAATTAAATGATTATTGCTTATTTGATTATATCACAACTCAGGTAACAATTATTTCTTGAGCACATGGGATTTGAGCCTGACTTTGTAAAAGTGAGTTTCCTTTCCTTCCCCTTCCTGACCCTTTCTTCCTTCCTTCCTCTCCTTATGCTATTGAATGGCATGCATCCCTTGCTTTGCCTCTAGCTTTCTATCCATGCCAGTGGCAGGGGATAAAGTGGAGAGAGTATGGTGGCATCTTGCCTGTTTACTGCTCATGTCTCTACATCTTTCCCTTGACCTTGTCACCCCAGAATGTCCATACAGAGTCTGGCAAAGAAGCCAGATACCCAGTCCCACGTTACAACCTTCATTAGTGACTTATCCTTATGCTGAGGAAGTCTGATATAAACAGGCCAAAGCAGAGCAATTCCCACAGGAGCTTTAGGCAAGATCACAGGTCAGGATACATGGTGAGGATGGGTGCATAGTGACAACCTAGAACTGACTTGATCATACCCTGTGTTCCAGAACGTCTGTCTGTTCATCTGTGTTTCTTGGCTTAACAAGACCAGTGGGATAACCTTACTATTTCTACTGGGTATTTCAGAAAGTAGTCAAAAAACATTCGGCAAGTGAAGCTCAGTCCCAACTCAACGTACTGAAAGACCTGATCTATGTGATTCATCCCTTGAGAGAAATTTATTGAATACCTCTTATGCGTCAGGCATTGCACGTGGGGCTGGGAGACCCTTGTCCATGGTACATTCCCCTGCCTGACTCTCTCAAGTCCACAGTCACGCCTATTTCTACTGCAGTGATAAAGACTGAAATTCTAGTTTATAAACTAATAAAAGCTGTCATTTATTGAGCATTTATAATATTTCAGACACTATGCCAAGTACTTTGTCTACTTATACATTATTTCATGTAATCCTCATTTAAGCCCCTTGAGATAGGTACTTTATCTTCATTTTAACAGACGCAGAAAATGGGTTATAGAGAGGTTGAATAACTTGGCCACAGACACACAGGTAGCAGGTAGAGATGCCAGGAAATGTGCTTTCAGTTTATGCCTGCAATGACCACCTGATTCTCCTGTCTCAGAGATCCCATTTCTCTTCAATACTAAAATTATAAGGATCCTCTTAATCTTAGGGATTCTCATCTCTTTCTAAGTTCTGCTTAAGAGACATATTTCTCTCAGAATCTCTATTTTTCTAGGTTTCTTCCTAGATCCTTTTCCCATCCTTGAGTTATTTCTCCTCCAAACCTTCTCTTCACTAAAGCAGGATGGGTTTCGGTAACTCATGGGTAATCTTATTCTTAACAAAAACCATGATGGTTCTTTATATAGGATTTCCAGAAACTGAAGAACATTCTTTTGCTAATCAGCTTCTTGACCACAACTGGTTCTGTGCAGGTATGCCTTTTGAAACAACGAACTGGCAGTTCAAAAATAGCTTAAATCAAATCCCACACAAGCAAGCATAGTTTTACACCCTGAGATCATTCTGTTGTCTGTCCTCCCTGCTTTGCGTAGAGGCATTCAGAACCTCTAGCCTGGGGGGTTTCCATAAGTCATCCTCACACAAAAGGATGACACTTGAAAATCACTCTGGCTCTGCTTCATCCGTTACCTGGCTTTCAAGGTAAAGAGGGGGAGAAAAGGAGGGGAAACAAATCATCATTGATTCATTTCAAGGCATGTAAGCAGAAAAGTCAGACTCCTCCCATTGCCAAGTATGGGACAGGATTAAATCTGAAGCCTAATTTTAAATCTGATAAAATGGCACTCATAAGCCCATCTATTTGTGAGGAAAACACAGTCCATCGAGATGCTCCCAGAAGTGCATAAATTCTCCGATGCCCAAAGTAAGAGTGTGTTATAAAGATCTAATTTTTTCCCTTGTATATGGATCTAGCCTAACTGACCCCCACCCACCACCAAAAAACAAAACAAAGCAAAACCTCACAGTAGTTCACTTGTTAGTCCCAGCTCCATTTATCTATGGGACAGCTCGAAACAAGGGCAAGTTTTGCCCCATTAATCATATACAGGTTACTGTATTTATTATTTTCTTTACGAATCCAGTTTTAATACACTTGTCCATCTCCATGGAGCCTGTCACTGTGTCTAATAGCCTTTGATAGTCCCAGGTCACAGGGCACCTCGTTTCCAATTTTTGCATTATCCTTCCAACATGGCATAGGAGGGACATCTGTAGTCTTTGGGAATTAGCAGCCTAATAGAATTCCAAAGTGTGTGTGTGTGTGTGTGTGTGTGTGTGTGTGTGTGTGTGTGAATGAAAATGATTTTCTCCATCCAATAGCATAATATCTTGGTTTAATGTTACCCATGTAGGGAAACAGGAAAGAAATTAATGGATGAATTTACTATCACAGTTATTATCAAGTAACCACAAGCCCAGTTCTGGTTTCATGACCAGTACTAAATCTATACTTGGCAGGGCTTCATCACCAATGGGAAATCTGACAAGCAGGCAGAGAAACCAATAGTATTTTAAAATGTTTTTTGAATTACCCTTTCAATATTCAAAAATCAGTTTATCTAAAACATAGTAAATCTTATCTTCTGCACAAACTTGTACTCATAGCTTATTTCCCATGCGCGTGGCAAATTAGCAAAGCGTGCGCTACATTTGCTGACCTTTAATAAAGATAAATTCTCCAGGGGGACAGGAATGAGCTCTCCTTTGAAAATCCATTCCTGGGTTTCTTCTGGCCTGGAATGCAAACTGGGTGCTCTCACATTTACAAGCAATTGTTTGTGAGGGCCCCTAATCATAAAAATAAATCAAAGGAGGGAGTCCTATATCTTTATAGAGAGAGCCTTGAATTAGCATAATGCTATACTGATTAGAAAAGGAAAACATATTTTTCTTAATTTTCTCTCTCTCTCTCTCTCTTTATATATATATATATATATATATATATATATATATATATATATTTCCCCCCCCACCCCCCACCCCAGTGAAGTCTGGCTGAAAGATCTCCTTACACATTAAGTGAATCCAGTGGGGAATTAGTCTGGCTGGAATGCTTGCTGGAGTTTTGATAATGAAACTGCTGCTGTGGCTGCATTTTGTGAGTTTCCTGTTGGGTCTTCACACACACAAGGAGTCACCTAAAGAAATAACTTGAGGGCTAGTAAAGTGCAAGAATCAAAGGACCCTCAAAAGGACTCAGAGCTTGAAAGTTGCAGGATATATTTGCATTAGTTGTTTATTTGAGTTTTATGTCACTTCTCTGATGTAGATGCTCCAAGAATTGGTTTTCATGTTTTACAAGGGAGCAAACTGGCTGAAAGGGGACCAGTGGCTTGTTCCAGACCAACTCTACCAGTGGTGACAGAATCACAGTTAGAACCTTGGTCTCTCATCACAGATGTCTCAAACACACAGAGGAGGTCTTTGCAATCCAGCAAAAAGGAACAACCATCTGTCTAATGCATCTTAGTATCCCCAGCTTGTAGTCTGGAATAAGCGCTCAGAAAACAGTTGCTAAATAAATGAAAGAAGCAGCAATTTGCAAAGAGGAGAAAAAAGCAATTATGGCCATGGTGTGCCACGTTCTTAAGCCTCTCCTCCATCTACCGCAGCCTAACTCATCGTCACTCACATGGCTAGTTTAAGGAAAGCATGACTGGCCTGGTGTGTTGTGGACTTTGTTATAAAACACAGACCTGCTGTTTCAAAACTGTCTTCCAATGTCCGATTCTCAGGCTTCAGGCACTCACTCATGTGCACTGCACGTGAACCATCAGTGACACTGACATGGACTAAGCTGGGAGCTGTAATACTCATCAGCACTTACCTCCAACAGCATTTGCATTCAGCCAAACGGAAGTGCTAAAACACACTCGCACCTAAGTGACTATAGGTCCGTCAGTTAAACGTCAACAGGAAGTATCAGACAGGGATTAACATATTACAAACTCTAAGCAAAAAATCACTCAGATTTCATGGGTCTTCAAGGTGGGAGAAACAATAGCTATTTTCTATTATTATTTATGGCTCAAGAATATGTAATACGTGATGCCATTTCTTGAAAGGGCCTCAGGTCAAACACTCTAGAAACTGAACTCTGCGCAGCAGATACTATAATCGGCTGGAATTTTCTTTATTAATATATTTCATGTGTCAGGATGGAAGTTTGAAGCTCTTTACCTGACATTGGTTCCATTTTCATTATTAGTATATTGCTAACCCCATTACCTAAGAGTAATGCTATTAGGTAATGAACCATAAGGGAAAGGTGGGTTGTACAAATAAAGAAAGGTATCCTGGGATGAACTATTCCTACATTTCAATATAAACTGAAACAATCCACTCCTTTTTCCAACCTCTAGACCACAGTCAAATGTTTTTTTAAAAAAGTGACTTGTAACAAAGAGTATTTTAAATAAGCATTTAAAATACTTGCTCAGCAGTCGAAAGCTCAGCAGTCGAAAGCTTCGGCTGTACCACGCATTCATGCTCATGCCCTATATCCCAGGCGTGAGCTAAGAATATTATAACTCACATACGAACCTCTCCCTTGCCCACCATTAGAATTTCAAGTCCCAGGTGAAGACTAGCTCTCTAGTTGAGTACAAATTTCAGCTGGATTTGGAAAAATCCTTTAAATAGATTTTTATTGGTTTTTAAGAACAGGGTTATTTTGTGTTAATAATGGGCATACATTAGGCTTTAGATAATTGCTTTATGTAA
The DNA here is from genome assembly GCF_008692025.1 of Phocoena sinus. Taxonomy (NCBI): domain Eukaryota; kingdom Metazoa; phylum Chordata; class Mammalia; order Artiodactyla; family Phocoenidae; genus Phocoena; species Phocoena sinus. The sequence goes on from NC_045773.1 coordinate 34,036,513, forward strand.
CTTAGAGTTTTGGCTTTCAGCTAAATAAACACTCTGTGTGTTCACAGGTGTATTGTCCTCAAGGGCACTCCACCTTTAAGGGTGGCAGCTGTTGCCAAGGTGTTGCTGATACAGCCAGTATAATTTATTGGAAACAGGTGCTAGCTCATGATGAAGATAGACAGGAAACTAAAGCAGACAACATGTTTAACCACCATTAAAAAAGTTCAGGTTCAGAGAGACAATGTGTCTGAGATGTTTGGGGGATGTTGCCAGCATCCCAGTGCAAGTTTAAAAGCTCCTGCGGATCAGCATAAGGAAGAAATTGTACATGAATTTCAAGCAGTGCAGCCTAATGAGTGCCTGCTGCTTTGCTGCCAGATTTAACTGATTACATGAAAAATTTTTAGTTTGTGTAAGGCTAGCAAAAAATTATGAAACACTTTCCTAAGCTAATTGTTAAAGATTACTTTCAAATGAGGTAATAACTGTTACTTTTCAATGATCTGGACAGTGGATTAGGCTATAATATGTTTTCTTTATGCTCAGAGTATTTGTTTTGGATTCTGTGCGTGGATCCTTGAGTGTTGGGGAAAGCCCAGGATTCATGTCCACAGGGCATTGGTACAGGTTAGGGCAATGAGACCGGAGTCGGGATTTAGAACCACGAGACACAGATGCTCACCCTCTTTCTTTGGATATTACTCTGCTAGGGAGCCGGTCAGCAGGCTTGGGGGTGGCTGCCACATTCAGTCTTCTAGCCCCGTGGATGAGTGGGAATGGCCTGAAGTCTCCTCACTCTGGGAGTGGGCCGTGGGGGGCAGGGTTTGCCTCAGGGCTACCTCTTACTCCCTAGTAAAAAGAGGAGACAAATCAACTCACGCACTGTAAGACATTCGCCCGGTGAAGAGGCATTTGTATATTTTCCCAACTAATCTCCAGTCTAATCGGCGTGCTTCATAATACACATATGCAATAAATATGCATACTAAATACAGCTGAAAAAGAAGTTGCTGAGAGTGCGTGCACAGTTTTTCAACCTCAAAAACCTAAATATCTTGGCTATTTACATGTTTAAAAAATACCCACAGGCATTAGACCACATTACGGACTAATGGCCTGCCAAATTTCATTTTTGGGAAAAGATTCTACATTTGAGTTACAACACACGAGTGTAAAAAGAGCAACTGAAACAACAAAATTTGGTTAAAAACATTTCTTGACCCCCCAGGCTCAGCCCCCGTGTGCCAAAAATGTTGACAAAAATTTATACCAACACCAGCGGGCATGCACAGTTTAATATCTACTTTATGTGAAAAATCATTGACAATTTAATGCTTGCATTAATTTGAAAGAATTTTATGCAGTAGGTAGAAACTTTTACATTACCATCCCTAATCTCTACCAGCCGTCTTGTTCCCTTCTCAAAGGGAAAGTGACTGACAGGGCTGAAAAAACCAAATCTGCTGAAGGGCCCGGGCAGCTGCTTTTATCACCCTTCCAACAGCCCCAGCCCGGCCTGAAATGCAGGAATTCGGTTTGCATGCTGCTCAGAGGTTTAGCATAGGAAAGCAAATAGCTGATGTAAAAATAAACCTTTATTTAAAAAAAAACTTTATAAGGCCCCTTTATTTAGAGGGAGAGTCACTCAAATAAATACACCGTTAACAAACTTCTATAATGAATAATAATATATACCGTAGCAAGTGATGAAACGGAATCCCACAGAACAAGTGCTGAGATCCGATGATTGATTATCAAGCCTACAGGATAAATAAACCTTCTCCAATTAATAGCTAGTCTCGGGGATGAGTTTCTGGAGAAATGTCCTGCAAGGGAAAGCACCAGTTGTAGACAGTCAAATTCTGAATTCAGCTGGACTGGGCTGAAACGCGGCTCTCTTTCCAGTGTCATTACGAGCTTGGGGTGTCACAGTGAGATGAGTCCAACTCACTGATGGAGAAATATGCTTTCTCCATCTGAGCTAATGAATTACCTGGGCCGTTTGGGACCCACGTGTCTAACTATCAGAAGAAGCTATTTTTAATTTATGAAAAAGGGAATTGAAAATCAACCTGGTTTCCTTGAATGTGTTTCTTGCCAACAAACCAATGAAAGCACCCATTCAGAAATTTTTATTCTCTAGCTTTGGTTTTCTAACTTTGCATCCTTATTCTTCTTTCCGAGTCAATGCAGATAGCCCAGTCAGAAGTTTCTTATTGATTTTGGAAGGGAACTGACTTCACGTTTCTAACCAGCCATGATCTGATGTCTCGGCAGCAGAGTTATGGGGAATAACAGCTAATGTGAAATCCCAGATGGCCAGCTATGCTCCTACGATCTCCCTCCACATCATTTAGCAGGGTCTTCATTTTGAAGCAATGGATGAAATACCTATCCAGAGGTTGCATGAATGCCGCTTTGTGACTGTGCTTTATCCTTGATCTTCAAATAGGGACGTTTCCACTGAAACAACCATACGTGGTAGACTAGAGCTATGGACGTCAGGGAGAATAAACCTTACATATCTATTGCTCCATCCATCCATCCATCCAACCACCCATTCAATCTAATTGTGTCCTGTTTGCTCAGTTTCTTCTTATAAGGACAGCCTTATGTCTACTCTCTTCTAGGGTGGTGTATTAGGTGTGTCTTTTTATTTTGATTCTTTGACACCTTGGGGCCTTGTTGACACTGGAAGGGACTGCTCCTCCACGGGTTAGCTAATTCCTAGCTATGGCAAACAACTCATCAGAGAATGCACCTTTACAGGCAAATCAACCAGTGTGAAGCCCATACCTCAACCACTTCTCACACGGGGGCCACTATCCTCCTGCCCTAATCACCCCAGGGGCCGAGTATCAGACAACTAAGGACGGCCCCAGTGCCCCAGAGTTCACCAAGATTATTCAAAGTAGCCAATCCAAAACCCACTTAGCTTCCTTACCCTGCTTCACCCATTCCTTCCCATGGAAACACCAATAAAGTTTCTTGCCCACTTTTTCCCCTCACTCCCTCTGCCTCCTGACTGACGCTGGTGCTTCCCTATGTAGCCCTGCATGGTATGGCATATCCCCTCCTCTTGGGAACTGTAAGTAACAAACTATCTTTTCAAGGGCAGCTGTGTCCTCATCTGTTTGCTTCATCATACCTGAATAATAATGAAACCTACATTTCCAAACAGGTGGGATAAATACATATAGTCTCCTTCAGAGCCTCAAAGAAGTTCTGGTAGAATGGAACTAGTCCTGAAATCAGAGGTCGAGAAACCTAGTCCTGGCTACATCATATGCATAACTGAGCGGTTTGGGCCAAGCCATTTGACCTTGCTAAGGTTCAGTTTCCACTTTCATCAACATGGACAATTCCCATTTTGCTAGATTTTTATAAAGGTCACACAGGGTTGCATACATGAAAGACTCAGGCATGTGATAGGAACAGAATTGAATGTTATTATTCCCTTAAGAATCTCGTTCTTTCCTGCTCAAGTTTTATAAACACTGCCCCCCTTGGGACACTCTCCCTGTGCATTTTGCCGGTGGGAACCACAGGGGCCCATTTTGAGGCTCTGAACGAGTAGTCGAGTTCAGGATAGTGGCTGAGAGCCCAGAAAGTCCAGTCAGATTTCTTGGGGTGACTGCACACCTCACTGACTGGTGGTCATCGGGAAGTTGCTATGCTTCTCTGGGCCTTGGTTTCCTGATCTGTAAGATGAAGATAAAATTCCCTACTTCATAGAATTGTTTTGAAGATAAAGTGAGTAACACACTTAGAAAATAGTGGGTGTTCTGTGAATATGCGTAAGTAGGAATAAGAGCAGGTATGGGGTAGTAACAGTATTACAGGTAGAAGTACAAGCAGACCGCTCGTGACTGCGAATCACGATACGCTCCTTTTGTTGCCAATATGCCGTTTCTTGGGTCAACTGCCTTATAGGCAACGGGGCAGCTGGTTTAACCAGACTACTTTTGACATAGACATGACACACCTCTTAGCTAAGTCTAGAACTCAAAGATTATATGTTGATAGAACTTCAGGCTTACACCATTTTACTGTTATGAATGAGATTTTAAAAACCAGTACCAAGTCCTGCAGGTTTATGAAATGACTATACTGGAACATCTGAACAGGTTTTTAAGAAAACCTGATATTTGAGCTGAGTTTAACTGAGGCCACTTTGAGCCAGACTGTCCTTCCATTCAATTATGAAAGCTGAGCTTTTTCTCCCTTGCTCACTGCTCAATTCTTTTCCCCTCAAGCAACTTTCCCCTGGTAGATATTTTTAAAGTATGCTGGGCAATAATGATAAATAGTTCCCATAAATACTGGAATAATAACCAACAGATAAACAACTGAAATGTGTAAACGCTGATTGCAGCAGAAGCTCACGGACTTCAGAGTTAACCTGACCTGCTTTTGAATTTAAACTCTCACAACATTTGCCTTCCCTGAGCCTTGTTTGCACATCAATAGAAGGATAGGAGCTTGCAGGGTTATAACGCCCGGCCGCAAAAGAACAGCAACCAGGACAGTTAATACTCAGGGAGCACTTACCACTAGCCAGGCACTGTATTCATTCATTTTAACCCAAGCAACAACCCTGAGGTGGTTATTATTACCACCATCATCACAGTATACAGCTGAGATTCCTCAGGCACAGAGAGGTAAGGTGACGGCTGCAGCCCGGATATGAACCCAGGAGGCCTGGGCTGGAGCCTGTGTCCTTATCCACCCAACTATGGGGTCTCCCACAAATATCTCCTCAGAGTGGTCAGTGCACATTTTTCTTGGTTTCAAGTTGCTTTGGGGGCCCCTCTGGCACAAGGAGTGTGAAGACCCCTCCCATCCCATCCGACCTTTTCCTCTCATGGCTCCAGTGCCACCCACCCTCACTGCTAAGCCCCTTCTGTCATCAGCTCGTATCTCTAGAAACACAACACTCCCTACATTTTCAAATTCAGGCTTTGGGAGCTGGTGAAAATGGGGGAGTCCAAAAGGCCAGGGAGGGAGACGGCTGCCTAGAGAAGGGGCCCAGGGAAACTTGGAAGCAAGGCCAGTATGAGTCAATCAGTCAGCAAGTATTTATTTAGTGCGAGGCAGCTCGGGGGATACAGAGAAATTATAAGACGCCATCCGGTCCCTGGCTGGATTTCTGGCCGGGTTCCCCGAATAAGAACCAGGCCCGGAGCTGGGGCCTGTCCAGCCCGTGGAAAGCTGCCATGGTTTGTGAGGCGGGCTGCCCCGAGGAGCAGCCCCCAGGGCTGGGTAAGAGCAGGAGTCCCTGTCCCCACAACGCCACACACCAGGAGCGAGTCATCTCACCGCCCTGGACCTCGGTTTTCACAATGTAATCTGGGAATAATACCAGGACTTGCCCAGTCAGGTGTGGCCAGGTATGGATAAACTGAGGCATGGAAAGTGTTTAGCCCAGGGCCGGCACATAGTACGCTCAACACATGTGGTTTCCTACTAAGGGGCAAGGACTGCACAAGATGGTAGAAGGAGGTGTGTTCTGGAAGCCCTTTGTGCCCCGCCTCACACCCCCAGTCAATGCTGTGGCAGCTGCTCAACCCGGGTGTACCTGACAGTGCTTCTCCCACATTCTGCCCGGGGGCTCCACTGACAAGGTAGGGGTGGCAGTGGGAGAGACTGAAAACCTTTGGGGATCCTTGACCAGCAGGGGATAGAGCTGGTGGAGAAATACTCCCCCTTCCATCCTTCAGGTGGGCAATACTGAGGTGTGTTCCACAGGCAACTCCAAGGGTCTGGCTGGATGGGATCAAGCCCACCACGGAGGCAGCCGGAACACACCTCATATTTGCTTTTCCCCTGTCCTGCTGTACTTCCCGCTCCTCCCACCTGTTCCCTGGGACCACTCTCCAGAATGAGCCCCCTTTCTCAGACTCTGCTTTCTGTGGAGGAAGGTGGAGGGAAATGGGTGTGACTTCATGGTGTAGCAAAATGGTCAAAAGTTGGATCAGACATGGGTTGGGTCAGACCTGGCTCTCCCAGCACTGGCTGTGTGACAGAAACCAAATGTCCCTGATCCTGTGTTTCACCATCAGTAAAATGGGGCTATGGATAGTCCTGACCTCATGTGGTTGTTTTGAAGATTGGAGGAAAGAATGCACAGAAAGTACTTAGCCTGTGCCTGGTGCAGAGAGCTGGGCTTTCCAGAAGCAGAACCTGAGACCAGGATTCATGGGAAAGTGATTATTGGGAGGCCATCCCAGGAAAAACCAGAGGAAAGTGGGAGAGGGAGGGGAAGGAAGCTAAGCAAGGATATCAAGCAGTTACATCAAGGGTAATCTGACTAAATCCCGAAGGAGCTTTGGAGACAATGTGGACACACCTCAGAGGGAGGTGGCATCGTACTGCATGTGATCAAACACGTGGACTCCAGCAGGCTAAGGGCAGCACCGAGAAAGAGACATGGGCACAGGCTTTGGGAGGCACACTGGACACTGTGTGCAGAAAAGGAATAAAGGAAGGAAATGATAATGGGATCCAAGGAAATACGGCAGACACTGACCATGTCAGCCATGGCATACTAGTGGTGGTGGTGTTAGGGTTATTATACTTTTGTTTTTTAAAGAAAAGCCTTCTGGAATAACAGAAAAGTCACGCTTTAGAGCACGTGAAGCACCAGTTTCCCTCAGGCCTTTCCTTCCTGGAATTCATCTTCCCTAAAGTTCACACAGTAATGGCCTCTCCTCTGAAGTACCAGCCTTCTGCCATGGGCCTCCTGCCATCTGTCAACAGAAGTTCAAGGATTTCCCAGTCCCCCAGGGCATCAGGAGGGCTGCCTTGAGATGCCCCAAGGATGGAAGCAGTCATGCTTTCTCTCTCTCTCTGAAGTTTCAAACATTAGATTCTCTCTAGGTCTCTGGTAAAAACTGAGCTGGAGGTGGGGGGCTGGGGCTGGGCAAGAAGTGCAGCAGGGGGACCAGGTTGGAGCTGGAGGTAGTTGGAGTCTTTCAGGGAAGAGGTGATGTGGTCTCAACACAGGCAGAGGTGGGAGGAAGAGGGTCAAGTGGGTAGACTTCAAAGTTGTTCACTGATTGGTTGGATAGGAAGAGATGAAACAGACAGGAAGCATTGAGGACGATGCCCCGGCTGCCATGTTTTCCACTTGAGCAAATGAGGAGATGGTGGTGACATTCACTAGGATGGAAAACCAGAGGAGGAGCAGGTTTAGTACTGAAAGAGAAGCACAGTTCGGGGCCCTTTTTACTTGAAATATATGAGAGACAGGCTAATAAAACTGTCGTTAGGCAGATGGCTCTGGGGGTCTGCAGCTCAGGAAAGGCAACTTGGTAAAGCTACACATTGGAGTTCTGAAAAGAGTCTGAGCTAGGTAGGACCTACCCCCGTGGAGGAGCAAACCTGTGGTGCAGCCTGGCCCATAGTGGGACCTGAGGGATGAGCATGACTGCAAGACCCCTTTGACTACCATCTCTGTACCTAAGGGCCTGGACTTGCTCTACATTGCTCCCTCCAAAGTTCTTCCACAATCTTAATGCTTCTGGCAATGGAGTATTTAAAATATATTGTTGACAAGGCATCCCTTTGGGAGAATGTGCTCAGGGAAGGGGGAGAGGGTGGCTACCACTCTCCCTGCTCCCCAACTTCTCCCACCACAACTTTTCCCCTGACACTGCTAGGGAGAATGGCCCTTCTTGGGTCTCTCTGGCAGAGAGCTCAGGTACTGCTTCCCTTCATGTAGTGAACGCTTTCAAATTCTTTAGCATCTCTGTGACTCTCAAGACCTGGCTAACCTCTTTTGTTACTATGTTGGAGCTCTATTACTTTTCTTAAAATCATTGATCTCAGCTTATAATTATACTCTCCTTCACCTCATTCCTTGGCCATCTTGCCTACTAAACTTTAAGCTCTGCTTTGGCTCACCATCAAATCCCCAGGGCCTTGCATGGTGCTTTCTGGTAGAAATTCAATAACTATTTATTGAATGAATGAGTCTCTCCTTGTTCCTTCTCTACTCTTGAAAACTTAGGTCCCAAACTAAGAATAAAGATTCTCAACAGTATAAACCATGCTGCTTCCTTATTGTTCTAATTAAAATCATACCCAAAGCATCTACTACTTCTCTTCCCAGTTTCTCTGTTCGGATGTATGTGCCGTGGCATTCTTGGTTTCCAATGTGTTCCGAGTTTCCTGCTGGGCAGCTCGGAGGCCTACCTCTCCTCAGGTAACCTGATGAAGCCTGTAGGCTTTCTCGGTAGCTTTGGATATGGATAGTCAACGTTAATCCACTGCTCAGTTGTCAGAGCCTGAAGAAACTTTAATTACAGAAAACACGAATATCACAGAAGATGTTTCTAAGCTTTTCAAACTATAGGTCTCATCTGGAAAATTTCAAAAAGGTTGTCCATGTGGTATATTCCATGTTACATAACCCATGCCCAACACCCTTGCTCATGTTCCAGACACTCTACAGAAAAAATGTTCAGGACATTTTTATCCCAAAGTATCTGGAGTCCTTATGGAAAATCTTCTCAGAATGTTCGTGTTTATGCCCAAATTCAACATGTGAACCTTTTCCTTTGCTTTCCTCTTCAAACCCCCATGTGGGAATAGGATCTTATGCTGTTTGAAGATTCCTTTAGTTGTTGGCCTGCCCCATGTCAGGTGGTAATCACCACTTTAAAACATTGAGATTAGCGCAGTAAAAAAGATTTATGAATATTAATTCATTTTATAGCAGGTCATAATGTGAGCTGGAGAACAAACAGAGTATGGTTTCATTCCAATGTTTTACTGCAAACAAGAATGGGATTGCGTGTTGTGGAAAATATTAGTTGGAGATGCTGGTTTGAAAACCAGTTTGTTCAGTCTTTGGCTATAATTTGCCAGACACCCTGAATTTGTGGAGCGTCTGTTCTGGAGAGTAAGAATCATGGAAGTTTATAGCTGTCATGTTTTTCATAATCGGCAGCATTCTCCAAAGAATTTTTAAAAATATATTCTTATAATGCAAACCACAAAACACTAACGTGCCTAGAATTAAGAGAAAGGATGAGTCCTTCTCAAACTTTCTAGAGTTGTAGTTTAAAGGATTGAGCTGTCTTGCTTGTTGGTCACTTCTCCACAAGTCAGCACACCTCCACCTGAAATAGTACTTGCAGAAGTCTCTGGAATGACACATTCAGCGATCTCTCCTCATCATCCTTGCAGTACTTGACATCCTTGCCTCTTCTCTTCCCTATCTTGTTCCCCTCAGCATCAGCATGGAAAATCCTGAACAGCGGTGTAACCACAATTATGGGAACAGATTCTGGATTTGGCCAGGTTATCAGGGTTCAAATCCCAGCTCTACCCTTCACCAGCTACATGACTTTCGACAAGCTTATTAACCCATTGTCCTCATCCCTAAAATGGGATTAACAATAGTACTCAAGAAGAGTGAATGATTCAACATATATAAAGTACTCAGAACAGTGCCTGATACATAGTAACTGCTCAATTAACAGTCTCATTGGTAAACTGATGACATTGCAGTGTCAAGAGTAAGCCTGACCCCTGCTGATAACTTTGTCTATGGTATAATTTTGAGGGGAAATCTTTCATTTTGATACCGGAGCCATCAATTTATCTCTTTGGGGTTTATGTGTCGGAGTCTGGATTAAGAAGCGTCTCGTACCCCAAGGTCGTAAAGATTTTGTCTACATTTCCTTCATTAATTCTATACTTTTAACTTTCAGTTTAGTTCTTACTCCATATAGAGTTTATTTCATTTGGTATGAGGTAATGATTTAATTTAAACTTTCTGTAGAGTGAGGCTATTTTTCCCATGCTATTTACCGACTAATCAGTCTTCTCTCCTACTATTTTGTGATGCCTTCTCTATAACATGCCAGGTCCCAGAGGCACCAGGAGTTGATGGGGGTGCTCTAAGCTGCTCCCTTGGTCTACTGCCCTGCTCCTATTTTATTGCTGTACTGCCTTAATTACTACTGCTTTTTAATATGTCAATACCTGGCAAGAAGGATCTCCCTACTCTTCTATTTCAAAATACTCTTTGCCATTCATGAACTTTTATTCATCCACATATATTTTAGAAAACATTTTCCAAAAAATATGTTCATGCTTGAATTTTTTCTTGGAACTGCATTTATTTTCAACGAATTCAGGGTATATTGATCGATACCATTTCAGTGTTTAATTGACCCAAACCTTAGGCAGAATATTTATGCAGGTCATTATTCATGTCCTAGAATAAAATTTAAAAATTTTCCACAAATATCCTGTGCAATCTTTTTAAAATCAGCTAATAGATAATTCGTAGTTTTAGTTGCTATTGTAAATTTTCTTATCATACTTTCTAATAGGAACTTGCTTTAGTAGGTGCCCACTACTGGTTTTTATAACTTAACCTTGTTTCTGGAAAACTTGCTGAACTCTCTTACAAATTCTAATGGTTTTCTCCTGATTCTCGTGGATTTCTGTGTAATGAATATTTTGTCTTGTCCTTTCCAATTCAAAGGAAATTATTTATTTTTGTGATCTTATTGCTTTTCCAAATATTTGGAATAGCAGTTGTTACAGTGATAAGGTTTGTCTTGTTCCTGACCTCAAAAAAATGCTTATAAAATTCCTTTCTGAAAATGTTTTCAATGAATTTTGGATGCTAAACTTTATCAGATTATTTCTACTTTTCTAAGATTTTTTTTCTTTCAGAAGTGGATATTGATCTTTATCATCTGCTTTTCTCTATTTCTATTGTGACCCTCCAGTCTTTTATTCTATTCTATTTTTTTAAGGGGAATTATATTGCTAGTTTTTCTTACGTTGGGCCATCCTTGAATCATTTTAGTATACTTTTGGAAATAAATAGGTAATATTTTATTTAATATTTTTAAAACTAACTTCAGAACTCAAATTATAGTACTTTTTTTTGTCTTGAACTCTTTTCCTCTGGTTTAGCTATTAAAATTATACTTGCCTCATGAAATGAGCTGCCCAGACTTGCCCCCAGTTTTCAACTTTCTAAGACAATGTATATAAGTTAGGAATTGTGTATTCCTTCCCTCATTTGTAAAACCTTCTGCAGCTGTCACTTATATTGCCATCTTTCTTGTTTCTTTGGATCTGCTCTGTTGTCTTTTCCCTCTCATCTTTTTTTTTTTTTTTTTTTTTTTTTTTTTTTTTTTTTGCAGTACGTGGGCTTCTCACTGCTGTGGCCTCTCCCGCTGCGGAGCACAGGTTCCGGACGCGCAGGCTCAGCGGCCATGGCTCACGGGCCCAGCCGCTCCGCGGCACGTGGGATCCTCCCGGACCGAGACACGAACCCACGTCCCCTGCATCGGCAGGCGGACTCCCAACCACTGCACCACCAGGGAACGCCTCCCTCTCATCTTTAGATGATCATTTAGCTTATTTATTTTTCAAATTTTTAATTTTTAGAATGTATTCATAGCTATAAATTGCACTCTAGGAAATGCATTAGCAACATCAAGCAAATGTTGACATGTACTACTTTCATCGTCTTTAAGCTGTAGAATTTCCCCTTTTGTTTTCTAGTTTCCCCAAGTTCTACCTGATAGTAAATTTTTTTGTTTCATTTTTTCTTAGTTTATAAATTGATTTTTATTTTTAGCTAACTCAGTTTTATTAAATTTAAATTTTATTACATTGAAGTTAGAGAACATTTTCTGTTTGAGACTTAGAAATATATTGATATTTTCTTTTTGTCTCTACTATATGATTTCTTTTAATGACCAATCTATTCTAGAAAAAAAAAGTGTGTAGTCTATGTCTGTATGCAAATTTTAATATAAAGTTATATGCATAACTTCTTAATTATTTTATTAATGTCTTCTATATTCTAGTCTAGTTTTATTGGATTAGGTACATCAGCTTCTGAGAGCAGTGATTTTAAATCTCCAATAGCTTTTTACCTCTCTCTTTCTCCCATTTCTGTCATCTGTTGCTTTATGTATTTTGCTCTTCTTATTATCATTGCTTCTGGATATATATCTATGACTATATATAAATGCAACATCTCTTTCTGTTATTTATGATTTAAAAAATCTTACATATATTATTTCCATTACTCTAGGAGACAGATGCAAAAAGATATTGCTGTGATTTATGTCAAAGAGTGTTTTCTGCCTGTGTTTTCTGCTAAGAGTCTTCTGCTAAGAGTATCTGGTCTTACATTTAGGTTTTTAATCCATTTTGAGTTTATTTTTGTGTATGGTATTAAAGAATGTTCTAATTTCATTTTTTAACATGTAGCTGTTCAGTTTTCCCAGCACCATTTATTGAACAGACTGTATTTTCTCCATTGTATGTTCTTGCCTCCTTTGTCATAGATTAATTGAATGTCGGTGCATGTGTTTATTTCTGGGCTTTTTATCCTGTTCCATTGATCTGCAGTTCTGTTTCTGTGCCAGTACCATACTGTTTTGATTACTGTAGCTTTGTACTGTCTTAAGTCAGGGAGCCAAATTCCTCCAGCTCTGTTTTTCTTTCTCAAGATTGCTTTGGCTGTTTGGGGTCTTTTGTGTTTCCATACAAATTAAAAAATTTTTTGTTCTATTTCTGTGAAAAATGCCATTGATAATTTGATGGGAATCGCATTGAATCTGTAGATTGCCTTGGGTAGTATAGTAATTTTGACAATATTGGCTCTTCCAATCCAAGAACATGGTATATCTTTCCATTTGTGTTATCTTCGATTTCTTTCATCAGTGTCTTATAGTTTTCTGAGTACAGGTCTTTTGCCTCCTTAGGTAGATTTATTCCCAGGTATTTTATTCTTTTTGATGCAGTGGTAAATGGGGTTGTTTCCTTCATTTCTCTTTCTGAACTTTCATTGTTAGTATATAGAAATGCAACAGATTTCTGTGTATTAATTTTGTATCCTGCAACTTTACTGAATTCATTGATGAGCTCTAGTAGTTTTCTGGTGGAATCTTTAGGATTTTCTATGCATAGTCTCATGTCATCTGCAAACAGTTGTTTTTTTGTTTAAACATCTTTATTGGAGTATAATTGCTTTACAATCGTGTGTTAGTTTCTACTTTATAACAAAGTGAATCAGCTATACATATACATACACCCCCATATCTCCTCCCTCTTGCATCTCCCTCCCACCCTCCCTATCCCACCATTCTAGGTGGTCACAAAGCACCAAACTGATTTCCCTGTGCTATGCTGCTGCTTCCCACTAGCTAGCTATTTTACATTTGGTAGTATATAGAAGTCCATGTCACTCTCTCACTTCGTCCCAGCTTACCCTTCCCCCCTACATGTCCTCAAGTCCATTCTCTATGTCTGAGACAGTGACAGTTTTACTTCTTATTTTCCAACTTGGATTCCTTTTATTTCTTTTTCTTCTCTGATTTCTGTGGCTAGGACTTCCAAAACTATGTTGAATAAAAGAGGTGAGAGTGGACACCCTTGTCTTTTCCTGATCTTAGAGAAAATGCTTTCAGCTTTTCACCACTGAGTACGATGTTCACCGTGGGTTTGTCATATATTTTTATGTTGAAGTAGGTTCCCTCTATGCCCACTATTGAGAGAGTTTTTATCATAATGGGACCTAATTAAATTTAAAAGCTTTCACTCAGCAAAAGAAACCATAAACAAAACAAAAAGACAACCTATAAAATGGGAGAGAGGGCTTCCCTGGTGGCGCAGTGGTTGGGAGTCCGCCTGCCGATGCAGGGGACATGGGTTCGTGTCCCGGTCCGGGAAGATCCCACATGCCGCGGCAGCGGCTGGGCCCGTGAGCCATGGCCGCTGAGCCTGCGCGTCCGGAGCCTGTGCTCCACAACGGGAGAGGCCACAGCAGTGAGAGGCCCGCATATCGCAAAAAAAAAAAAAAAAAAAAAAAAAAAAAAAAAAAAAAAAAATGGGAGAGAATATTTGCAAATGATGCAATTGACAAGGGATTAATCTCCAAAATATATAAACAGCTCATACAGCTCAATATCAAGAAAACAAGCAAAAAGTGGGCAGAAGATCTAAACAGACATTTCTCCAAAGAAGACATACAGATGGCCAAAAGGCACATGAAAAGATGTTCAACATCACTAATTATTAGATAAATGCAAATCAAAACTACAACGAGGTATCACCTCACACCAGTCAGAATGGCCAACATCAAAAAGTCTACAAATAATAAATGCTGGAGAGGGTGTGGAGAAAAAGGAACCCTCCTACACTGTTGGTGGGAATGTAAATTGGTAAAACCGCTATGTAGAACAGAATGGAGGTTCTTTAAAAAACTAAAAATAGAGCTACCATATGATCCAGCAATACCACTCCTGGGCATATATCTAGAGAAAAACATAATTCGAAAGGATACGTGCACCCCAATGTTCATAGTAGCACGATTTACAATAGCCAAGACCTGGAAGCAACCTAAGTGTCCACTGGCAGATGAATGGATTAAGAAGATGTTTTATATATATATATATATATATATATATATATATATATATATTATATAGTGGAATATTACACATAAAAAAGAATGAAATAATGCCATTTGCAGCAACATGGATGGGTCTAGAGATTATCATACTAAGTGAAGCCAGACCAAGAAAGACAAATATCATATGATATTGCTTATATGTGATATCTAAAAAAATGATACAAATGAACTTATTTACAAAACAGAAATAGACTCACAGACATAGAAAACAAACTTATGGTTACCAAAGGCGAAAGGGGGAAGGGTAAATTAGGAGTTGGGGATTAAAATATATACACTACTATATATAAAATAGATGACCAACAAGGACCTACTGTATAGCACAGGGAACTATACTATTACAATATCTTTTAATAATGTATAATGGAAGACACTATAAAAAGATTATATATATATATATATTATATGTGTGTGTATAACTAAATCACTTTGCTGTACAGCTGAAACTAACACAACATTTTAAATCAACTATATTTCAATAAAATTTTTTAAATTAAAGAAAATTAAAATTTGAATAAATCTTACATATATTAAATTTCCTTTTGACTCTTATTTGTGTGGTACATTTTTTTCTATCCTTTATTTTCCTCCATTCTCGAAGGGTATCTTTTTTAAATATTGTAGAGCTTGGTCTTATTTTTGTTTTCATTTTAATTCAACCTGAAAGTTTCTGTCTTTTAATCAGTGTGTTTAATTTATTCTATTTTTACTTAGTGTACTGTTGAATACATTAAGAAATTTTTGCTGTTTAACACTATAATTTTTTATTTAACATTCTTTATTTTTACTTTCAAATTTTTTCCCAGTTTTCATTAGACAGTTTTTTTTAGTTATTTAATTTTATTTTGCTCCAAACTTTTTAAGCCTCATACTTAATTTTTTTAAAACAATGCTTGAAGTGATATTTATATATTTTCCTTTTACAAGTGACTAGTCCCGTGTCATCTACTTTAGTCTCTCTCAATTCCCATTTTATATCAACTGAAGAATTTCATTAATTTTGAATTATACTATAGTTCCCTTTAGATTCATCTAAGTCCACAGGAGAAGATATCTTCTCTTTAATCTTATAGTTTATATAAACTTTATAGTTTAATCATGCATTACATCTGCTTAATCAAATCTGTCACGAGAGTAAAGTAAGAAAATTGGTATAAATTAATTAAAACAACTCCTGGATTCCAGTAAGTGTTCTCACAACTGCTTATTAGTATCAAGCAATTTGTACAATATTTAAAAGCATATCATGATCCAGATGTCCCAATGGATTAAACAAATGGTGGAATCTCCATACTGAGAAATCCTGAATGAATTCTTGGTACATGCTACAGCTTGAATGAATCTCCAGAGAATTATGCTGAATGGAAATAGTTTCAAAGGGTTATATATTGTGTGATTTCATTTATATAAAATTCTTAAAATGAGAAATTTATAGAAATGGAGAACAGATTAACAGTTGCCAGAGATTAAGAAAGGCGTAGGGGATGGCAAAAGCATGGGTGTGACTAGAGAAGGCCAACAGGAGTGATTCTTGCAATGATGTAGATGTTCTACCTCTCAACTGTATCATTGTCAATACCCTGGTTGTGATCTGGCACTGCAGTTTTGTAGGATGTTACCACTGGAGGAGACTGGGCAAAGGGTAGATGGAATCTCTTTGTATTACTTCTTGCAACTATTGATGCATGTGAATCTACAATTATTTCAAAATAAAAATTTAAAAACAACCACCAATGCAACAACATCCATTTCTCATCAAATAGAATTTAACTAAAATTGTATTTGGCTTTGTTTTACTAAATAATTTACCTGAACAGAACTGGTTGGTTAAGACATCTGGTTTCACCCAGATCTGCTGTATCTCCCCCACTATGCTTTTCAGGAAAGAGTTACGCAGGCTCTTTCACCCTCCCCTGACTCAGTCTTACCCATTTAAATTAAGGGAATTAAGGAAACAGACCCAATATAATTTCATCAGTTTGAAAGGATGAAGAAGTCATACCATCCTCAGTAGAGATGAAATGCAAGAAACAGAGAAGAAATAGTAGTTTAACCAACTAAGGAAATGAAAGACAAGTAACATTAAGACAAAATGCAAAAACAGTAATGATCCATTAAAAATTGTGGTTTGGTGAAATATTGCTATCTAAGACCCACCATTAGAAATGAGAACTTTCAGGAACATTTATACAGAACAGCCATTTGTGACCAGAAAAAGTTGGCTGCAAAAACCGTGTTGAATCTTCCTTGTGGTCCCACTCTGCCTGCCTCGTGGACTTAGCCTTGTCATAGAGTCATGGACCTCATACCACTTTTTGATTGTTTCAGACTCATTTTGTTATAAGTGTGAGGCTCATTTCATGCAGGGTTTTTATTGAAATCTTGCTACTAGGCAATAGGCCACTTATGGGTCACTGGAATCCCTGAGTTTCCTGCCTTTTCATATATGATCACATAGCACCTCTGGCACAAAAACAATTGGCTGTGAAATCTGGTGGGCAGATTTTCTCAATCACAGCATGACATTTGGGGTACATGCAAGTAAAAGTTAGCTCTGAAGGCCTAGGAAGATCAATACAAGAGTCTTGATATATTCATATGTTACTATTTATAATCAGTGTTTTATTTATAAAAATAAATCAGTGTTACTATTTATAATCAGTGTTTTATTTATAAAAATAAATGGACCCCACTCCATTAATAAAGGCTTAATTAGTTAAATTTGTCTAAAGTTTTATATTTACTTACAAAAATGAATTTATATATATAACATACTAATATATATAATATATATTAGTGTACACCATACTAGTATATAACATATAGATAATGATTCAATACACACAAATTATTTATTGACCCAATATCTATATAATCCTATAAAGCCAAACTGAGATATAACTTATAATAATGCTGTACCTTGACCTTGTTATCATCATAATTTGTCTTTATTGTTAGAAAACCATATATATCACAGGGCATATGTAAGAAAGTGAGAGGGAGGAGAAACTGATTTACATACTCTCCAACGAATCATATTCACATTCTTTCTTGGAGCCCCTTGACCTCTGCAAACCCGTATGTTATCTGTCCTCTGTCCTCCACGCATGCGGTCACTCACTGGCTGTGGGCAGGATCTACACTCAGGGTTTGTTTGGGTTTTTTTTACACCTTTATTGGAGTATAATTGCTTTACAATGGTGTGTTAGTTTCTGCTGTATAACAAAGTGAATCAGCTGGACATATACGTATATCCCCATATCTCCTCCTTCTTGCATCTCCCTCCCACCCTCCCTATCCCACCGTTCTAGGTGGTCACAAAGCACCGAGCTGATCTCCCTGTGCTATGTGGCAGCTTCCCACTAGCTATCTATTTTACATTTGGTAGTGTATATATATCAATGCTACTCTCTCACGTTGTCCTAGCTTATCAGGGTTTGTTTTGATTAATGAAGAGTTGACTCAGATTCCATGTGTGACCTGGCTGAGGCTGAGCCCTCGGGTCTCTGAAATTGTTGGGATGGAGTGGGGGTGCTGGTGGGTGTGGAGAGAAGCGGCCATCAGCTCCAAAAAGGTTTCTGTCTCTATTGTGGGAACTGTTAATTCACATTTGGCAGACTGTTTTCTGGAGGGTATGGATTAATGGCGATGGGATCATTTCTGAATGCTGTTGATTCTTTGAAGTTTGCTGAGTTGTTTTGGGAAATAAGGAATGAACTGGAGGCCCAGGTAGCTGAGGAGAGACCTTTCTCCTCACTGCCACCAGAACCCAGCACCACTGGGTCACCGCAGGGAGCAATGACAAGGGGACATCAGAGCCAGCATCTCCGGCTTGGACTCTGGTGACTTAATAATAAGGAGCGCACTCTGCAGTGACAATAAAGACAGGAAAACATGGTGGATGCTATCTGAGAGAGGATCCCTCCTGGAGATGGTCTCAGACCATTTTGTGAACACATGGGAGACAGTACTTCAGGATGAAGTACTTGGGAGGTATTTCAGGGTGTTTTGGAGAGGCAGAACTGGTACCCGGGGGTGCACCACCTGGAGTCAGGATCATGGACATTTGGGAGTTAAACACAAATATGACCCCATTTTACCATCACTGGCTGATGAGGTTTGATAATTTGGTATATGACTACATATGTTTATTATTTTTTTAGTAGCTACAGTAGTTCCAGAACTTTGCAAGCAATAACTATAATCCTTACAAAAACTTTGTAGGACAGATATTGTCCCCATTTTACATATAGGACTATGGAGGCTCAGAGAGTTTAAGCAGTTTGCATGAGGTCACTCAGCTACTTACATGGCAGGCCTGTCCGTTTTCAAAGGCTGGGCTTCATTGCCTCACTAGCTCTATATCAGATTTCCATTTCTGGGCTCGATTCCAAGGAACATGGGAATCCTGCAAATCAATGGGCATGTCACACTTTGAATCTCACTTAGATTCACTTGAGGGATGGCTCTTGACTCAGGCTGGCCAGTTATCACACTTCATCCTGCAGGGCTAAGGAGAGGAGCACTTGTAGGAAGTGGGGGACGAGGCGTTTCCTAAGGGTGGTGATGCTCTGGGCAGACAAATCCATACCTGTCCACTGGATCTTCCTACCTGAGGAGAAGTGACATGTAATTTGGGGCTGTGGGGGTCATATGGGTGAGGAAGACTGCACTGTGCCCATGCAGAAGGTTCTGAAGGCTTGCCTTGCAAATGATTCATTGCAATTATCTCCAGAACGCGAACCCCTGAGATGGAGGTCATCGTCTCCTTGACAGGAACAGATAACAACCTCGTTTCTCTCCAGACCTGACCCCTGAGATCAATCTCAAGCTGACCACCCCTTCCTTCCCCTGATCTGGAGAACAGTCCTCATTGATGGATAACGGGATTCCCAATTCCAAGGACACGGATTCTAGTCTGCCTTGTCAGTTTAACCCAGACCGATTTCTTTGTTAAAAAAAAAAAGCTGCTCAGAAAATTGATTTCTTCTAACAATTGTATAGCAAGCATTTTCCATTCCCTTCAAAGAATAATGAAATAATAGAAGTCAGAGAATGGGGATCTACATAATTTTTGCTCCCCCTATTGTAAGCAGTAAGAGATAAGAGACTGGGCTGGGATGACATACAGTGTGTATTGCCTACATAGAAGTGGCAAATTTCATTTAGCTTGAAATAAATGGCTACCATTTATAATTAAACTTTCAAAGGGTTGTCCGCTGATTGAAAAACATTATCCCCTGCTCTTGTTTCCAGCTGTATTTGGAGCTGATTGGCTAATTTAGGGGCAATATGCCTTTGATATTTGAGTCTGTCGTTCACTTTAATTTGAAACAGACATGCTGAGAAGAGGAAGTTAGGCTGGTGATGTGCTAATTCTTGTTTGTGATTTACCCCGGAGGATCTATAAGGAATCTGCAACTTGTACATTAAGAAACGAAACTGGAGACAGTCACATCTGCTTTGTTGGATGCCCCCCTCTCGTTTGAAAAAAATAAAGCAGTAACCAAAAATGCTTAAGCTAGATAGTTTGATTAAATGGATAATTTATCATGGATAAAAGGCTGGAGACTAAAGTGCCCCAGAGAGAGAAGCTGAGGACATTGCAAGAAGGGTTATAAGCGTCAGTAAGTGAATGGAAATTTAAAATTACATATTATGGAGTTTCTCAGAAACAGTATGTACCAAGGTAAAGCTTTTAAAATGCATTCGTATTTTGCAGTTGAAGGGCCAGGTGGCTCTGAGCCACTGTGGGGCACACTGCTTGGTACAGTTTTGGTTTCTTATGGGGTCCCAGGTCCTGAGGGAGAAGTGGGGATGTGTCAGAGGTAGGAAGTAATTAGTTTCATAAGGGCCATGTTGTGATCTTTGTGGGCCCTGCTTCTCTGTTAAAAAAATATTAAAAAGTTATGTTTTTGACTATGTTGGTATAAAGACAACATATTAAATGTATTATATACTAAAACATTTAAATAAACTCAGTAATCAAAACACATAATAATTTATGTAGTATTTGTTAAAGAATCAAGATTAATGCAAAAACATCCACGATGAACAAAATACAAACATTTTAAATAAAGACAGGATCAGCTGTACCTTAAAGCTTTCTGAAGCCCCCAGCTGCATCCTTGGGATTCCAGGGAACATAGAGGAGGCACAGGAGGGAGGTTGGTGGTGCAGAGGGAAAGGTCTGGAGTCGAATCCTTGAGTCCGGGTCCTGCCTCTTTCTTCCCCATGCAGAAGTGTTGGGTATGATCTGACCTTTCTCTACCTCATTAACAAGTGATATTTCTGAGCAGTGATGGAGGAAAATATTCTTACCACTGGCAGAGCATAAAAGTTACTGGTAGGTGGTATACAGATGAATTTTTAAATTTTATTTTATCACTTTTTCATTTATTTTAATGTGTGTTTAGTTTCACGTATACTAGAAAATCTGAAACTAGCACATTAAAACAATGGTTTCACAGATACGATGGTTGAGGACAAGAGTAAGTAAAAAGAGAAAACAAAGAGCAAGTTAAAATAGTTAACAAATCAATATCTCTTAGCAAAATTGCTGTCAGAAACTCTGAGTATTCTTCTAATGACTTCCCAGTAAGAACTACCTGGATGGGACAGTGACTGAGGCAGGCGGGGGAGTCACTCTGCCGGCTTCCGAGCCCAGCTCCCCTCTCTAAGTGCGTGGCCTCGAGCATGTATACATAACCTGGGAGGGCGTCAGTGCCCTCACATGTAAAAGGAGATCCCAAATGCTTGTACCTACTCCACGGAGCTGTAAAGACGAAATAAGATAACTCCTCCAAGGCATGTGGCCCAGACCTGGCACAAAGGAGGAGCACAACCCCTGTGAGTTCTGTTATTATTATTGTACCAACGTGTGTATTGACTTTGCTCTTATAGGGAGAAATAGAAATAAAGCTATTTTTAACCCCTTTCTCCAGCACTAAAAAATGAAATGCATAAATGATAAGCCAAGGTAGTGGAGTAGATTAGAAAGAACATGGGCTTTGGAATCAGCAATGGTTTGGTCTTGACTCTGCCATTTGCTAGTGTGTCCTTAGATGAGACAGATAATCTAGCTTCTGTGACCTATCTAGAAATTAAGGGAAGTACCAGTGCCTAAAAGAGAGCTGTGAGTATTGCTGGCAGAAAACAAGTTCGTTTCGTCTGGTCGGGTATGGCAAATTCATATTTCCCTCCCTTCTCTGCCCTCCCCTCCCCCACCTCTTCCCCTCCTCACTGCCCCCTCCTGCCTCCCCTCCCCCACCTCTCCCCTCCTCACTGCCCCTCCTGCCTCCCCTCCCCCCACCTCTCCTCGCCCATCATCTTTCCTTTCCTTGCTTTTGGTTTTGTCTTTCCATAACATTCTACACAGTTTCTTATTCCAGCCACCTCAACGTCTTGCCTGTTCTTTTTTTTTTCACTTGCCTTTGAGATGTTCCTTTGAATTTAATTAAACTCAAGAGCCTGGAAAATGTATTCAGTTCTGTCCAAAAATAAAAAAAGAAATAGACAAGTATAATTTCCAGGTCATTTTTTTTCTTTTTCACCTCCTACACTCTTTTTAGGCTCTCAGTGACCATAACCTCTTATTTCATACACTTTTTCTCACCAAAGTCACCCAACTTGGCCTCTAGTCAATTCGACCTTTTTTTTTTTTTTTTTTTTTTTTTTGATGCTAGGGATAAAGACGCTGAGCAGAATGAAAAGCATCCAGTGGCAATCAAAATGAATGGCTCCACGTTTTTAGCCCTTCTGAAAATGATTTTTCATTTAAGAGATGCTTTTTGACTCTAGTCCAGATCAAAACAAAGCAAGGTCAAAATTTCCTGAGCATCACAATGTAGTGAGGCCTGGGAATTATCAGGAAAATCTCTCATGATGAGATTTCCAGTTCATATTTCCAGGTGTGGAAAGTATTTTCCCAGAAGTTTAATGACAGAGCCAACAGAGTAGGTACTTGCCTGATTCAAACAGGTAAATAGATTTGTGGTCTCACATCACACGTGGGTTTTATTGATTCTACTGTTGTTAGTGACATGGGATTAAGAAGATGTGGAAATGAACTCACCAGGCACAGGTCCTAGAGAGAAAATCCATGACTCACATGGATGAGTCTTAGCGAGTGTGCTTGGCTGCAGGATTGTGTATCTCCTGGGAGTCTCAGAGCTTGGAAAAGAAGCCTTTCCTGGAGAACGGGGCAAAACATTTAAGAAAAGTCCAGCCTTCATTAAGGAGCATAGGAGAAGATGGTGAAGAATAGTGAGAAACCAAATGGATAGCAAAGGAAAGAAGTTAACATTTTCTGAGCTTCCACTGTGTGCCAGGCACATCACAAACAGCATCTCATTTCATTATCTCAAGAGGTCCCGCAGGAAGAGAGAATACCACCACCAATTTCACAAATGAGGAAACTGAGATTGGGAGTCTAAACAACTTGTTCAAGTTATACTCACAGTTGGTAGGTGGTGATGGCTAGATTTGAGATCAGGGTCTGAAGCTTAATATATGTGTCTTTCCACCATCTGGTGCTATACTGAAGAAAAAAAAATTTAATAACAGAAGTTTTTTAAGGCCAAGAAATAAAAACAAGAGAAATTGGAACTTATAATTCTACAAAATATTTTGACTGTAGTCTGGGTGGAAGATGCTCTAGACTACGGCAGACTTTGGTTCAGTTCTGGTTGGGCTGCTTAGGAGTTCTGTGACCTTGGGTAAGACAGTTGACCCTCATGAAGCTCAGTCTCTTCATACATGAAAGGAGGGGCTGGTGCCACTTGGGGGGTGGCGGGTGGGGGAGGGGGTAGACAGTTAGGGGAGGGGCACACCCACAGTGAGAAGCCTGCTATCAGCAGTCTGCTCTGGGCATGTTGTCCCTCCACCTTTCCGGGCTCAGCATTGCAACTGCCACAGCAAAGCCTTCAAGGGGACTTATCATCATAAAGATGACATTCATCACTCCTTAAATGAAAAGAAACCAGGTAGAATCATTAACTATTGCAATATCACATCTGTTGTGTCTAATTTAGAACTCACCAGAGACTAAAACCACTGTTTACTAAAATACTGTCTGGGTGCCACTTACTTTCAATAAGATTCCCTATGCACAAGAAAAACACAAGCATGTTTTCTATTTGAATGCCAAACTGGAGAGGTTACCTTGTTAAAAATCCCAGTTCCCTTGTTTATGTAAATGCCAGGTGTTTATAAATATAATAGTTCATAAATATTCTTTCTATTGAGATCATCTCCTACTCACCCCATGCCTTTAACATGGTACCAGGAAACGTGTCAGAACTTGCAAAAGCACTTTGAATGGAGAATAAAGTATGGGTATTTTTTTTAACGAACCTAAAAACTCCTGAGAACAATGGAGACAAGCCAAAAAAATGGACTTGTCTTTTTAGGAGCTTCCAGTGAGAAGGAGAATCCTCCACAGGGGCTCTGAAATGGGAGGAAAATGGTTGAAAATGGAACCAAAGATTAATTGCTTCTCCAGGAGCCAAGCCAGGCCTGGAGGATAAATGGGAGACAGTCTTTGAATCCGAGCATCTATACCAAAGGCCTCCCAAGATGTGTGAACTAGTCTGATCCTCACCCCTCCTGGAATGTGTTTTCGCTTCCTGTGTCTCCTGTCCTCCTCACCCCAACTCTGATACACCTGTGGAGTGGGGTAGGGGGTTCCCTTTCATGAAGAGCCAAGTTTTGGCCCCAAGAAGGAAACTGCCTAAGAAGAAAGTCACTCTGGGCTTGTCTCATTAACAACCTGCAAATTAAGCCTGATCCTGTCTTCCAGAATGGAGAAAAATTGGCGGGGGGGGAGACATCGAACACCATCCTAGTTGAGTGGTTCTCAAAGTGTGGTTGCTGGACCAGCAGCACGGACATCATCTGGGAGTTTGTTAGAAACAGGAAACAGGTGGGCCTCAGACTTACTGAATCAGATGCTCTTGGGTGGGACTCCACATCAGTGTTGCAACAAGCCCTCCAGATCGTGCTGATGTCACTGAAGTTTGAGAACCACTGGCCTGGGTCATTGGGTAATGGTAACCACAAGGGCCATTCCCGACTGATCCTATGCATCCGTTTATGGATTGCTTACTAGCCTTTACGCATTTCATTGAGTTCTTTCTACAACTTTTGTGGTTGGCACTAACATTTTTCCCATTTTACAAATGAGGAAACTGACATCACAGAGGTTAAAGAGATGACTCAAGATCACTCAGCTAGTAAGTGGGAGGGTCAAGGTTTAAATCTACATCTATCTCATAACACTCTTTGCATGCATTATGATCCTCTCAACACTGGAATTCCTGTCGCATCAGAAATATCCGCTTTGTAAAAGGGAAGTGCAAGCATAAAGTAAAGCCTAACACAGCACATCAGATTATAGACTTGGAAGAAACTTTAGAACTCACCCTTGAACTCATGTATAAGTTCTTTACAGCAGTGTCCTCCAAAGTGTGTCCCATCGACCACTGGTTTCACAGAATATTAATAGGCAGTTTTATTATAGAGTTCTGGGGCAGATACGTTTGGAAAATGGTGGCTTAAATCTTGTCAAATTCGTTTCTTAGCAGCAGGACTTATTACTGCTACAGAATCCAGTCAGGTACAAGGTGAGTCTCCGAGGAGAGTGTGTACGGCATGTCTCGTTCAATTAGTTACTGAATTATTTTCTCACGGAGCATTTCTTGGATCTAAAAGGCCGCAGAATGAGACTCCAGAAGCCCTGCTCTATAGCATGCTTTGGAAAGCAGCATCCAGGTGACTGCTTCCTTGGAGGTTCTCTATGCTGAGTGAAAACCTCCTCCTCAATAGCCATCTGACATTGCTACTTATTCTTTCTTTGGCAGGACTGACGGACACCAGTCCCTCTTCCACACCCTCGCTATTGGAGATAGGAAGACAAATACTACATTCCCTACAAAGATTTGTTTCTCCAGGGTTCAATTCCCAGGGCTTCCAGACATTCCTCCATGGCTCTATTGTCATCCCCTTTAGGCTGGACTGTTGCAGCAGCCTTAGAGCTGGCCTTTCCCCTTCTAATCTTGTGCCTCCTCTAATCCCACAGCAGCCAAAGCAAAGATACAGAATGGTCCTATCTTGTCTCTGCTTTAAAACCCTCCAATAGCTCTTCATTGAACTTGGATTGAAATCCAGCTCTCTAAAATGGCCTAAATGCCCTGAGGCATCTTCCTCCTTCTTACCTCCAGGCCTTTGCCCTTGCTGTTACCTCTGCCTGCATTGCTCTTCATCACTGGTTGAGAGGCTGCCACCCACTGACCTCTTCTTAGGTCTCAGTTTAAATGTCATGTTCTTACAGGTCTTCCTAGAGACCCAGTCTAACCTAAGGATCCTGTTATAACCTACATCATCACTGTGTATTTTTGCCTCATGGCACAGCCCATGTTTCCTAATTCTATGTTTGTGTAATCATTGATTTAATGTCTGTATACCCTGCTCAAAGGTAAAATCATTTGCATATCCAACAAAGACCACTGTGCCTTGCATATGGTAGGGTCTCAAAATTTTTGGATAGATGTACAGCTGTTGATCTCCAGACCTTTCATATCCTTCACTTCCATCTTCTCAGATCCTGGTGTGTTCTGCCTGGGTGGGTTAAATGGAACTGTCACCTTCCATGCCCTGGATATCATACTTCAACTAATGTAAAGCCAAAGACCAAATTAGCTTTTCCAGTGGCCACCTCCAAACCTGGGCTCACATCAGACTCACATTAAGTCTTCAGACACACCCGCTCTTTCCATATGTGTTCTCCTGTGGTATGATGTCCCCAGGCTAAACGTACGCTGCAACTCCCCAGGCCTCAGCACATGTCCTCCGTCTCAACATCTGTCATCCACTTCTCTTTTTTTCAAGCATGAAGTCATGGCTCACACCTAATGGAGTCACTGATAAGTTGCACAGAAGTATGTTGAGGAGTGAGCACTGGGCCCTGTGACCCAGGTTCTCAGAGGCCTCCCACTAGATTAGCACCATTCTTCAGTGATAGCTCCTCTTTCAGTTGAGGGCTAATGGTGGCGTTTCAGGTGTTATGTCATCTGATGAAAGGAGAGCTACTTGGACAGACCCTCTACATAGACTGACACTGACGGGGCCCAGTTTGAACAGAGAAACAATGTCCCTCCATTCTCACTGGCACTTTCATTCCACCCATTTTAGGTCCTGGATCTCCTTTTCTGCTGCCTATCTTGGGGCATATATCCTGACCTCCTTGTTCTGGACCTTAATGAACTAAGTAGATTTTCTCCTTCCACATAGTCATTTTTAAATTTAAAATGCTCTCTGTGTTGTCTTTAGTATTTATCATAGGAACTGGATTAAACTGAAGAGGAGGGATGTAGTGTAATAGTTAATGATTCATGACTAAATTGTGATCTTTAGATCCACACAGAATTTGGGTTAGAATTCTGCCTTCATCAATCACGAGATGGACCTCAGGGGAGGTATTTATCCTCCTACAAGCCTCAGAATCCTTACACATAAAATGAATAGTTCAAATGCACCTTTCAGAACTGGGGCAGAGACCTAATGGCACTGTGTTTGGTAGGATAAAAGGGGGCTGGAGGCTGTTGTTGTTTCTTCTACTGTTTCTTCTTCTACTGTTCGATCTCTGATATGTCTTTCTTCCATAGCTAGTCGTTCTCTGAGAGGAGTGAACAAACTTTCTGTGGAGGTATAGGGATAGTAAATATTTTAGGCCTTACAGGCTATACCACCTCTGTTAAAACTACTCAATTCAGCCATTATAGCAAAGACTTCCAAGGACAACACATAAACAAATGGCCATGTCTGTGTTTCAGTAAAACTTTACAAAAGCAGGTTCAGGTGGAATTTGGTCTACAGGTTGTAGTTTGCCAATCCCTGTCCTAGGACGTCACTTTTAGCTGTTTATTTGATTGCTTTGGTAATCGGACTCCAGGCTTCTGCACCACTTGACTTTTGTCACCATGACCATGCATCCTTCAGTTTTACCGGATGAATCTCTGTGCCATTTGTGGGAAACCTTGCAGATAGTCCAGGAGGAATGACTCCAGTCAGCCAAGAAAATACCCTTCTTGGGAAATACCATGGAGGCAACAAAACCAGTTTCTGGAAGGAGGACAGGAAATTTGTCCAGTCAGTTGAAATGATAAGGGCCTACAGCAAATGCCAAATTAGAAGAGACTCTAACAAGTAGCAGTTTGTGAAGAGGAAGAAGTCTAATGTAGCTTGCTGGGTTTCTTGGCTGGCTCTAAATTCTCTCCATTAACGAGGGCTACATTTGGCTGCTTGTAGCTGAAATCTGACTATAGCAGCTGAATTAAATGGAGATTTAATATTGATAACCTAATGGGAAGTCTGGATGCAGCAGCCCAGGGAGGTATAGCTGGTCAAAGTTCAAATATCTTGGCTCCTCCTAGCTTCCTGTCCTGTGATTCTTAGAATAATGGCTCTTGACTTCATAGTCACAAGAAGGCTGCTGTGCCTCCAGGCGTCAACTGCAAATTTCAGGCTACAGAAAGGAAGAAGAGGCAAGAAGCAAAGGCCTGTCAGAACTGTCTGTCCCAGGAGCCTTAGGCATGTGACAAGGGAGTCTGAAGCAGTGAGTGTTTTTAACTGGGTACACGGTTACCTCAAACAAATCTGGGGTTCTCCTAGTGAGGGGAAAAGAAGGGTGAATTTGGGAGAGCAACGTCTGTCATGTTCTCCAAAACGGCAAGCCTGGGCTGCACAGTGGCTAAGAACAGGCCTCTAAAATCAGTTTTTCTCGGCCAGGTTTCCTCATTTCCGAAGGGGAATCGTATCTCTACAGGGCTGCTCTTAGGATTAGATAAAACAATTCATGTAAAGTACCAAACATTAATGTCATTATTAGTTGTATTGCTCCTATCCCCCGACCTCAAAAATTACATTTTTCTTTGAGGTAAATTGTCTGATTCCATAACAGCCCTCCTGTGAACTTACCTAAGAAGGAAACCGTACTGTCACCACATAACCTCTTAGCCGTCATGACTTTCAAAATAAAACAGTAGAGAATGCTTGGAAACACTGAGTAATTCTGTTTGCAAGAGACCCAAGGAAACACTCGAACTAGGTCCTGAAAAATAAGTAAGAATTTGCTTACTTATTGCAGAAAGGAGGGAACCAGAAAGAGCATTCCAGAAAAGGGAACATTCATATACAAAGGCCTAGTATCAAAAAAGAGCATTCTGCCTCATTATATCACCAAGTGGCAACCACTTCTAACTGCAGAGTATCAGTCCCACAGGCATGACCAGAGGGCTATTAGGCAATTACAGTGTCGCCATAATCAAAGAGGAACTCTTCGTGAAAGGCTTATATTTGTCAGATGGAGATAAGCAGACATTTGGGGCCACCCGTTCAGAAGCTTTTAGACCACATGTTATTCCTGTCCTGGAGTTAGTACTCTACAAACACCTTCACATTGCACCATTCTGATAACTTTCTGAAGTAAGTGTTATAATCCCCATTTCATGTGCGAGCAAACTGGAGTTCAGGCAGGTTAAACCATTGCCCAATTCACCCAAGCAAGAGCATTTGAAACTATGACTGTTCTCTCAACCACAAATCTGTCATCTCTCCAGGCAAGCCACCTACCCCCTCTGTCATCATTTTTATATCATCTTTGTGTAGGAGATGGTAGCAAGGTTTCTCAAGACTTAGAATTTTAGGGCTAGAAGAGCCCAGGACTGCGCTATCCAATAGGATGGCTAACTAGGTACACGTGACTAGGGAGCACTTGAACGTGGCCATGTGGCTAGTGCAACTGATGAGCTGAATTTTGAATTTTATTTCATTTTAGCAAGTTTTAGTTTAAAAACATTCGATTCAGATATTGGAAAACATTTAAGTATGTTCAGAATAACGTGGGTATGGGAATCTACTTTTTCTCCCATAAATATTATGAAATTAAATACATATAAATATGACTGATAAAAATTTAGCCTCTGAATTGAGATGTGCTATAAGAGTAAGACACACCCTAGATTTCAAAGATATGGTGCAAGATGTACAATATGTCATTAATAAATTTTCACACTGATTGTATGTTGAGATGATGTTTTGGATATATTGGGTTAAATGGAATATAGTATTACAATTATTTTAATCTGTTTCTTTTCACTTTGTAAAATGTGACTACTGGAAAATGTAAAATTACTTATGTGACTCCTATTATAATTCTACTGAGCAGTACTGTTGTAGAGAACATATCTCACTTTTCAGGTGAGGAAAGCTGGCTTCTCTCTATCTCAAAGAGAAGTTGACCCCTTGACAGGGATAGATGCCACTCACACCTTTGTCTCAAGTGGCACAACCTTGGGAAAGACACCACGCTTCCACGGACCCACTTCTCAAAAACCGGTAGAATTCTTTCACACTCCAAGTGTCTATGATCCCATGAAAATCTTCAGAGTTCCAAAGATATTAATCATCATAGGTTTACATAAAGAAAATCAGAATTTAAGATATAATATAGAAAACTGCCTGGTAATGAGTTATGCTAGTATTATAGACTTGATTCAAAATTTAAATTCATTAATAATTATCCTTGTTGGAGACATACATATTACATATATATATATATATATATATATATATATATATATATATATATGATTCTGTTCTTATTTCCGTATTTTAGATAGGAAAATGATAAATAACTTGCCCATAGTCACTCAGCTAGTAAGAGGTAGAGCTAGGACTCAGGCTGTGGTCTATTTGATCCTAAACTCTGTACTCATACCAACTACCCGGTCATGTCAGTGCCCAGAGATTCTACATGGCAAACCTCTTCAAAATGCCCTTTCCTTTTAGTACCCAGCTGTTCACCCAAGGACCACAACTGGGTCTGTACCAACAAGGGAAGGAATTTAGAGTCTGGATGCCCTGAAATCTGCACAAAAAGATTTCAGGGAATTTCGAGGCAGAAGGTTATGAAATAGCCTCCCAGACCAAAAGGAGGGCCACTCGTTTGTTAATTTGATTTTGTTTGGGTTACTGAGCCATGATTCATCCTTAATTGCATTGTTTCGAATGACTAAATAGTCTAAATATTAACAAACTGCTAAGTAGTTGCCCAGCCTCAGTTTAACTAGGACATCTTCGGCTTAGGAGTTATTAAAATCAAAACGCTGTTGGCCCTCTGCTGGGTACTGCGTGATCTGCCCACTGAATGACGGCCCCGGAGCCTGGGGCCACAGAGCTCAAGCAGACAAGGAATGCATCCCTTTTGTCGCTGTTGCCCGGGTAGGATTTGGGCTTCCCCCTTCATTTGGGGTTGAAGATTCCTATAGAAGGAATGCCAGAAGAGAGACTAATCTGATCCAGTAGCTCAACCTTCCTTCTGACTGTGGACCTTTGCAACGTGCGCCACCAGAAAAGTTTTGAAACATGATAAAGCATAGCTAGACTTCCATGTTAAAGGCACTCTCAGAATATATTCTACTGGGCCTCAGATTCCTTACTTACCAAACAGGAATAATAAAGTCAGCTCTACCCTTTACTCCTCTAAAGTGAAATGATCTCTTATAACGGGCTTTGGAAACATTTTTCAAACAGATTTTTCAAGACAAAAAAGATCATTGACTTAATACTAGTCTTTTCCAGCACATTTGTAGGTTTCAGTCTTTGAACATGGAGTTCATCTATGCTTAACTTCATATCACATTTCCAGCCCTATATTTAAAACAAATAATTTCAAAGTATCCCAGCAACTTGTTAAAGACTATCGGGAACTGAGAAAGGATGTAAACTTGGGCTCCATTTATGGTTAAGTTTCCAGAACACAAGCGTTGAAGGGGAAAGAGGTTATCATGGGAAAGATGGTACCCTGTCAGTGGGCAAGCTTGGCTTTAACTATAGTTTGAGGGGATGGCACACCCCACACCTTAGATCAATGCTTCTCACACGTCAACACGCATGAAAACCACCTGGAGGACTTGTTGAAACATAGATTCCTGGACCCGATGCCTGGAGGCTAATTCAGTGGGTCTGGGCTGAGGATGGAGAAAGTTAGGTTCTAACCCAGCCCTGGTGAATGATGATACTGTCGGTCCATAGGCTGTACCCTGGATAGGACTGTCCCAGGTGAATCCTGCAGATGATCACAGCTGCTAGAGCCATTCTAATCAGCCTCAGACCCTTTCTCTACCTGGACAGCTGGCTAATGGCCCCTACCCCCAAGGAACTCCCTTATCCCAGAAATAGCCAAGCCCAAACTTCTCCCTTTCCATTTATCCTGAGTGACTGCAATGGCCCCTTGAGTAATCCCCCTGTCTCAGAAGGATCTTATAACCACACATAAATTTACTTAAAAATAAGCACAGGCGCAAACATGCAAGAATCCACTTAACATGAAGACTGACAGATTTCAGAATAATGTCCTTGTACTACAAATACTCCCACCCCAGGATGGACTGCGGAGGTCTTAGAAAGGAAAGGCTGGATGGATAGCCACAGCTGTGAGCAAGAAAGGGAGAAAGACTCCGTCATTCCACCCGCTTGCAATCCTTTGCCTGCTCATTGTGAAAGGGAGGTGAACTGAACGGCAGATCTGTGAAAAGAGCGCTTTTGACTCCTTCCACATTCTGACTCCTGAGTCGGGCTGGTGTGCTGCAGACACAAGAACATTCTTAAAGGCAGAACACCTGAACGGGGCAAGAAAGGGATTGACCACATGTACTGGTGGCCGGCTCCAGCCGCCTCGTAGGAATGAAGATATTTCCTTCTGGAGCACTGGAGTAATCTGAGCATGGTGCAAAGTGAGTTTCATTTTGAATTTGAATATAAGTAAAACGTCCTTAAGTCAACGACACAACGAATTGCCACCAAAAGACTATGACAGTAAAAACTGACGAGGAGGGTGGTGTCTAGGAGAAGACATTGCAATAAATTACAACTATGGTAGCAACCTCAAGCTCGTGGTGAAGCGTTTGGCTATGGGTTGTTTTGATCCAGCTAAGCATTAATATGCATATCTAAGTTCATTCACTACCCAGATTAGCACAGTATCATATTGGTCTGTTATAGCACTATCCTAATTTAATGCAGAAGTATTAACTCAGGGGAGTCCTTTCAAGGCAAGGTGTATTTCTATAGCAATTTAGTATTTTATTGGTCTGAAACAATGAATGCAGTACCAATGTGCTTCTGTCCCAAAATACACCCTAATAAACATGGGCTTCTTTGTTTCCTGCTGTGAATTCAGGGCAGCCATTGGACAGACAGAGGATAAAGTCTTGGTCCCTCACTGATCAAACATTCTGTGTCTGCATCACTGTCACGAGCTCCCTGGTATTGGTGATGACCTGTTTGCACACCTTTCTCTCTTGCCCAAGGATCAGAGCTATAACGTGCGTGCTATATCCCGAGACGGGAGACGATTTCACCCTTCTGGTCCCCCTGGAATCCCTGTGGGACCAGGCTTGCCTTGCATTTAAGTGGAAAAGTACAAGCATGACTGAGAGGAAAATGTTGGTCAGGGTCAAGTCAATGTCAAGGGCCTAGAAGAATGCTGGAGGTCGTTACAGTTTTCCCAGAACAGAAGCTTGCTGACGCGTTCCCCCAGAGCAAGGCTCCTGCCCTCCTGCCCTTACCTAAACACAGTGTGAGTCTGAGACTCAGAGAGAGGCCATGCTGGCGTTGACCATGAGAGAAGCTGGCAGCACCTGCCTCCCCTTGGCTTCACCTCCCACAGAGACTCCTGCACATCTCCTCCTTCCAGGCCCCTGTCCCTGACCTTGGTCAAGCCTTCACTAACTCTTGCCCAGGCTTTTGAAGTAGGCTTTCAATTGGGTGTCTTTGCCTCCAGTGCTTTTTCTTACAGTCCAGCTTCTGCCCTGCTGCATAATAATCATTGAATGGTACAGCTCTGAATAACATACTCCTCTGCTCCAAAGCTCTCCATGGCTCCCCACTGCCTTCAGAACGAGATCCAGGAATTCTGTCCCTTGTGCCTTTGGACCACTATTCAAACTTTGAAGATAAGTTCAGATTCCCTCTTCTCCAGAACATTTTCCCCATGCCATCCATTTAGAATTAGTCACTTTCGGCCTTCTATTCTGCTTATATATGTACTTGTCTGGCCTCCCCCATAGACTCTGTAGTCTTAAGGAAAGGGCTAATTTTCCTCAGCAAATTTAGCACACAAAATGCTCACGGTAAATCTATGGAGGCACAAAGCCTTGTACCTGCTCCATAGGAATTATTCTTATGTGCCTGCACAGATTTCAGTTACTTCCCATGATCTTCTAGACATCATCCATGTTGAATATTGAAATCAAATCATTAATGCAGTCCTGATGGCTGTTTAGAGGTATTCAACCATGGTTGGGCAGAATCTCTGAGATTATGAAAGGAAAATTTCTCTGTTGTGTAGAAATTACCTCTGGATAACTTCTGTCTAGCATGAAAAAGGCTTTTTGTATTATTATTTATGTATTATTGTTTATTATCAAAACATTGACCTTTGACTCTACATGAGACATGAGGGTAGTGAAATACTGTGGTGAATACTGAAAGCTTGGTCATTCCCAACAAGACTGCCTCACTATGAACCACAACTCTGCCAACACTTTCTAGCTCTGCAAACTTGGTAAACTTATTTTACCTCTACGAGCCTGTCTCCTCATTTTTAATATGGGGCTATAATAGTATCTTCAAGGGCTTTTCCGAGAAATAATGATATCATGTATACATAAAACACAGAAGAGGGCTTGCCATCTAACTGATGCTCAGTAAATACTAGCTGTTGTTACTGTTGTTATTATTTATTATGGCCATCATCATTACTAATATTTTCAGCTCACTCTAAACTAATGCTCCATACATACATGACTACCTTAGCATGGACAGTTATAATACTCAATTAGAAAGTGTGCAAATGACCCCCTAAACGTCCCCATATGGGTCATTTGCTAAATATCATGCCACTTAATTTATTTCTAGTCTCTTGTACCACTTAAGTATCTACAGTCTGTAGCCTTTTATATCTTTATGTCTTTGAAAAAGTTATCAATTGTTTCCAAACAATATTTTTGCCTCCACAGACCCATAGAAGGTTTAAGCAAGAGGGATGTTAGCAATACTCAGCGAGTGTAGGTGATTGCATCTGGAGCTACATCCCTCTCTGTACCCAAGGCAGACATTGATAATCAATCATGGTGCCCTTTCCAATGACCCCAGATGCAACTTTCCAATCCTTCCAACCCAGTGCTCAAGCAGCAGCCACTAATCAATCAGAACTGATATCCATTTGTCATCCCTTCTCTAGTCCTCGGCCCTCATGTTCTAGTTTCCATCCCCTTCCTCTTTATGGCTGGCATCGCACAGAACTTCTACTGGAGGCCCTTGGGAAAGGTCCATGCTGCAACAGTTGAAGTTTTCCCTTCTCCTTTGGAAGCCTTCAGTAACTAAATAGATTGGAGTTTCGACAGAAGGCTGACTTTCTTCTGTTGAGATGATGTACCTGGTTCTCCTTTAACTCAAAGAAAACTCAGCTCAGAGTCTAGTTCAGCCAATTTTCTTCATTAATGAGGCTAAAAGGAGATGGTGTGGGCTCATTTTCAACTTTATAAGATTGACTTGAGTCCATAAATGCCACCTTAACTCTTAAAACACTGAAGATTAGGCAGCAAAGAAGTTTTCTCCCTGGTTATGAAACTACCAGGTTTCTAATAGAGGAAAGAGCCAGTTTAGAAGAATTGTACAAAAACGTTCCTTATCGTTTCTGAAAATTCTATCTCCGGGTGTGGAAAAGCCCAGGGCTATGAAGGAGCCAGCGATACCTCCGAGGTGTACTTGGCCCCGCAAATCAGAGCTGCCGGGAGGGCTGGGCGCACTCACTGGCTGCTGTCTCTGAAAGTCTCCATGAAGCCAAGCTCTTTCAAGTAACATGGCATGAGCAAGGCCAGAAAGAGATATTCCACCAAATACAGACTTTCAGCCAGGTCCTGTGGTACTGGGCATAGAAGATTCTAGAAAATTGTTTCCCTTTGCTTTGGCAAACTTGACAACCATGAATCATACTCTGACTGTACTCTGTTGATAAACACTATGTTGATTCACACTAGTTGATCCATTCAGAGCCAGACGAGGTTTATGTGCTTGGAAACATGGCAATGATTTGCCCCAGAGAAATCCCTGTCCATGGAGAACCAATCATGGTTCATGGAATCAATGCATGAGCAAGTGACATTCACATTCAAGATTTCCAGAAAAGGACAAAGATCTAGGGCTTCTAACACCACTGCAATATTGCTTCCCATTGAGGTGAATATGGGACCTCCTCTGCACACACCCTGCTTGGCTTCTCCCTTCCCTTTCCCTTGCTCGCTCCTGTTCTAAGTGTCACTGCCCTGTGTACCATGTCCACGTCACGTCCTCTGTTACTTCCTGCTTCCCCAAACTGGTGAGCTCTCTCTGTCTCTATACTTACCCCTCATTTCCAAACTCCTCTGCTCTCCTTGAAATAGCACCTGTCCCAGCACCTGTCCTGCTGACCGTTGTCACTACATCCCTAATATGTTGCTGCTGATACATTGTAATTGCTCGATAGATAAACTGCTGCTGAGTGAATTGAACTGGGTGAATGATTTGAATGAAGCTATTTAGAGAAAACTTGAACTTCAGGAGGAAAATATTAGCTGAACTGCAAATCACTGAACTATCATTCAAGTACATCTCTCTGCAAAAGAAAGACAAAGAACACAGTACAGAAAAAAAAAAAAACAAAACCAAAACGCACAAACATATAAATACTTCTTAACGTGAAGTTCTTTTGCAACTTTACAACCTGAATCTTTTCTTACCACCATTGGTCAGAATTATCCTTTAATCTTATGCAGTTTGTCTGATCTTCTGTACCAGGTTGTGTGTTCCTCAATGTCGGGGACTGGATATTTCATTTCACTCACAGCACCCTCTGAAGTGGAATGATCACATGTCTTTTGCTACAGAGTTCTTGAGTCTCTCTCTCCCTGTCTGCACAAGGATCTCAGTTAAAAAGCAAATGAAATGTGAGCATTCAATCCTTTGGCTGGACCTGTTGACTTGTGGTGCCAGGCAAATAGCTTGGTGGTTTTTCAGATTGGTTTTGTCTTTTGTTCTCTGAATTTAGCATCATGTGAAGACAGAGCATAGCCTAAAGGTGTACTTAGAATGTCATCCTGTTCCTGAGCTTACTCAGACAGGCAATAGAAAATGGCACCCTTGATAATTAATGCCCTTAAAGAAATTCAGCACAGGCTAGCAACTGTAAACAATAAGTTATTAGTCAGGGAACATGCTTACAGCATGAGCATGAAATTCTTATGCGTCTTCATAGGGCAGGAAAGGGAAAATGCAAGACTCTCTGGATAATTTCATTATCATTTTTGCTTAAGCATTTTATACACAAGCAGACTGTTCATCCCATCACCCCAATCTCTTCTGCCAGCTTGAATTCCTCAATTCATTTATAAAACAAAATTGGAGTGTTGACTGCAACATTTAAATTTGGTCCACATTTTTAATTATAGATTCTATATAAACTATTGTAGCATTACTGGAGGTATATAAAGAAGGGATAAAAGATTATCTTATTAAAATGCCGATTAAAAAAACATTTTTAAAAAATGTACATTTATGTCATGGGAAGAGACTGGGTTAAAATTGCCCAAACTCACAAAATGAGTTTTAAGAAGGATGCCACTGCACTGCAGAAAGAAAAAGACAAAACTGGTTGAACATAAGATTTGAGTGGTTGAAATATGGTTTAATTTTTTTTTCCTTTTAGTCCCTTTTCCCCCCTTTGTAAACTGATAAAAGACTTTGTATTTTCTAAGGAAATCAACCTCATTTTTAGTTTATTTTCTAGAAGTAGAGATGTCCTTACATGTGTTTGAAAGTATGCCTGTCAAACCTCTGGAAGACTTCTCCACCAGAGCGAAGAAACCTATAAATGCATATCTTACCAAACTGTTTGGGGATTTTCCATTTTTATGTGTTTGGGCATTTTTCCCTCTTAAACATCAAAACTTAATAATAGTGGTGGAAGGTTAAATATTTTCCATACTTTGTTTCTGAGATTTATTCTTACAAAGAGCATATGGGGGAAAAAATTTACACACCCAATCTATTACTGATGATTACCCTTGGGGTTGGGGAGTAGGATTGGGTTTGGGGGCAACAAAGGAGGGCTCTCACCTCTTTCTCTATTTTATTTACAGTGAAAATGTACACTTGTGCCACCTGTATAATCTTTATGGCTCTTAATAAAGAAGAAAACCTTGTATTTAGAAAAAATACCTATATGGCTAATTTAAAAAGTGATATGGTATCCCTGGTTTGAACACTGTATGTAGGGTTCCAGGACGGAAGAGTAGAGAGGAATTACTGTCTGCTCTGCTGGTAGCATCCACCCTCTAAAGCATTTCTGTATATAAAGATTAAATAAAAATAGGGAAGGGGGAGCGGGCAGAAGCAGAATGAAGAATCTGATATCCAGAATGGAAGGTTTCTGTTGGGGAAAGCTTCAGGAATTAACACGTTGAATAGTTATGTGGAGATCACATTGAATTCATTTTCCCTAATGCTGGTTTGCTTTAACTCAACAGCCTTAAAAAAAAAAACAAACAAAAAAAAAACCCAACAACTATGCCTTCATGACATCATCATTCCATTTCTTGGAGCTTTAAAAGAGAAACAAAGTTTACATGTCACAACCAAATTCTAGAGTACCTTATTTAAATTCTCAATTCTCTTAGGAGCTAGGAATGAAATGTAATGCTAATTTAATTTAATAATTTGTTCTCGGGACTTCCCTGGTGGCGCAGTGGTTAAGAATCTGCCTGCCAATGGGGGACACGGGTTTGAGCCCTGGTCCGGGAAGATCCCACATGCCATGAAGCAACTAAGCCCGTGTGCTACAACTACTGAGCCTGTGCTCTAGAGCCCGCGAGCCACAACTACTGAAGCCCACACACCTAGAGCCCGTGCTTCGCAACGAGAAGCCACTGCAAGGAGAAGCCCGCGCACCGCAACGAAGAGTAGCCCCCGCTCGCTGCAACTAGAGAAAGCCCGCGCACAGCAACAAAGACCCAACACAGCCAAAAATAAATACATAAATAAAATAAGTTAAAAATAGTAATAATAATTTGTTCTCTTTCCACCAAAACACACAATCATTGCTTGTGAAAGCCTCATCCCTTCCTTTCGTTTTCCATCAGGCTGTGATGGAACTAAAAGCTGATTTGAAGAGCAAAGTCCAGTGGCATCCCAGACCCTGTTCTCCAAACATCCAGGGTAAAGGGATATTTCATGATCATGGTGTAAACATCATTTTATTTTCCAAACATGGGCTGTGGAGGTTTAACTGGGTGGAGCTTTTTATTCTGCTCCACCCCATTATTTCTGGGATTGAAAACTATGTATGCATAAGCGAGCAGCTGGCACAAGTCTTTTGTGTGCGTGTGTGTGTTAAGGAGAAAAAGTTGGATCAAATGAGTGATTTCCTGTTCAGAGCAGGACAAAAATTTCATTCCATGAAAGGAAGTATAATTGATTCCACTTCCATCAGCATATCAAGAGGATGGCCCCAACTGGGGGATGATGTGACCCAGGGGAAGGGACCCTTTACCAGGCCAGGGATGGGCCCTGGCTGGCCAGAGAAAGCACACACCCACATGGCCCCTTGCCTCTCATGGTCCCCCTGGAGTCTGTCAACATTTGAGTTCTGTCCTTTTTCCGCTCTTGGGAGGACACAAAATGTCCCTCCAGGTCCTACAGTCTGGGTTTGATTAAATAATTATAAACTCCCAGCAGCAGATCTATCATTTATGTTCCAAAACATGCCAGCATGTGTCTTTTGTGGCCATGCCAGCCAATCATCAAGCCACTCTTGTTATTGTCACTGAGAATGCAGTGGTTCAATGTTTGTGCTAGTTCCTGGATTTGGGTGATAGAATGTTGCCCAGCAGTGTGCTGGTGCCAACATCACTACAGAACTTCACAGTAAATCCTTTCTATATTTACTCAGTCCACCACTCTGACACCGAAATTGCCTTTTATGAGCTTATGATTGGAGGCTCCCATTTTCCACTTCTAACTCTGGGAGATTGTATATTCTAACAGCAAAGACGTCGAGGCCTGTTGTCCGTACGTGCAGCATGGCGCGGTGGCTGCTGGCTGGTTGGGGAAAGTAGGAACCTGAACGTGTGTAAGGGCTGATCGTTCATCCCACACAAAGGAAGCACAGAGACCACCTCTTTAGTCCGTTGGGTTAACATGTCTAAAATTTTCCACTTCCTCCACAGCTGAAGCCCAAAATAAAGTAGCAATATTTCATATTCATGTTATTTCCTACAAATGCACAAAGGGAGGTGGGGGACTCCTAATTGAGTTCAAAGGACATTTAAGGAGATATTTTTGGCTCTTTCCTTAATTGAGCCACAAATGATCTCTAAATTTTTCCCATTTAAAGTGTATAATATCAGCCATCACTTGGAAAATAATCAAAATACCTGAACAGGAAGTCTCTACTTTTTGTGTCCATGAATGATCACGCTAGCAGTAATCTCCATGGCCAGAATTACCTTCTATCCCACTGTTCCACCAATGACAACACAAGGAGGAGCTTCCAGAAATGATGACGTGTACAGACTTAGCGATGAAACACGAGTTATGTTTTGGAAATGGAGAGATGTGTCTTCTTTTGTATAATTCTGTATAAAGGGGTTCAGAAAAACGCTAATACACACAGTTCACGTGTGTTTTCATCTTTGAAAAATGATCCAAGTCACTCACCTATTGAAGGGAGTACAATGAAATGAGATAATACAGATTAGTGAGAAGAAACTGTATAAACCGAGGGGAGAGTGCTAGAATCACAAAATCAAACTCACCCATCACTAGTCCATCATCACTGCCTTTCATTTGCCTTTACATGCGCTGAAATGCCATGGACCTGAATTAGTACACAGAGGAAATGTGAATCTTGAAAGAAGAGTTTCTTTATCCAAAGGTAAAACTGACTGAGGGTTGTATGTTTTTGGTTTTACTGCTTCCTTTTAAAGAATGATTAAGACGTTTCCATTTAATGCAGGAAACGCAATATTCTATCATCACAGGAAAGGCTTCAGATAGTTAATTTTATTTTTAAGGGAATGGGTTTTAGGAGAATAAATATTAATGAAAGATATTTAAAATATGTACAATTTGACATCATTTTTCCCAGATGAAAAAGCCTTATTTTCAAAAAAATATAAATTGTTATTGTTGCTTTGTTATGAAGACTGGAGAGCTAACATTTTTCAGTGTTATAATTCCTGGTGATATCACATTCACCTCAATGCTCCTCAAATAATATTTTAGTATTTTTGAAAATGAAGTCTGTTATTCTTTTAAATAATCTTATACTTCAAAAGTAGATTATTTCCAAATACATCAACTTAAAACTATGCTACCATTCCCTGAGGCAAACTCAGATTGGAGAAAAAATGGATAATAAAGACATTCCAGTGTGAAATATGTAGTAGTATCTCATGACAGGTTCTTTGGGTGAGTGTTCCTGGAGAAAAAAAAAA
This sequence comes from Phocoena sinus, assembly GCF_008692025.1. NCBI lineage: Eukaryota > Metazoa > Chordata > Mammalia > Artiodactyla > Phocoenidae > Phocoena > Phocoena sinus. The sequence goes on from NC_045773.1 coordinate 34,077,547, forward strand.
ATGGTTAGGAAAAAGCAAAACCTTCAAATAGAGTAGTAAAGAGAGAAACAGAAATACGCTTTTGTTCTCCCTTAGCTTTATGCAGGAGTTCTTATCTTTGTAAACATAGAAAAGACAAAGAATTATTAAAAGAGAATAAATGTTTCAACTGTAGAAGTTTTACCCATTTGTGAGAAAAGCTGGTTTTTCAAAGTCCTTCTGGCTAATAATAGTGCTTAAATAGAGATGCAGCCCCGCGCAGGACTGTTTCTAGTTAAGCATTTTGGATGTGCTGACCAAGGAGAGAGAGAATCGGTAACTGGCCACTAGGGGGCCTTCCTACTCGTCCTTCTTTAAAACAGGGAAAGTAATTAATAAAAAATAAAAAAACCCCACAAAACCCTGCAGGATGTACCACCAGTATTTTCTATAATACACATAGAAATAGCTGGTTGGGAGGTCAAAAAAAAAAAAATCCTGTCATATGGCCATTCGCATAATATGAAACTATTGATTGATTTTCCCCTTCACTGAACAGAACTTTTTTTTTTTTTAAATCAACTGCTGGGTTTCTGTTTTTGTTTTCCCAGTTCAAATAATAGTTGTTTTATCATGTTCAGAGTTTGCTGTGTCATTTGTAATGCGTGGATGTTAACAGTGCCTGCTCTTCCTCCCTCACTAGATTTTGGGAGGATCAAATGAAGTGATTTATTTGAGAATGTTTTATAAAGGGACATTCAAAAGTTATGTGATTGCACAAAACAACCAAAGATTTCTATTGACTGAATTCTTGACTAGAGTACTTTGATGGATAGGAGGCATTCTTGTCCCCAGGTTTTAAAATATCTAATGATTTATTAGCCTGAAAAAATGTTTCAGTACATTAAGTTAAAAAGATTTTTGCAAAACAGTATCTTTTATTGTAATATGGATACATACATGCATAAGAGGGTTGGCAAAGATATAATCCAAGGTTGATACTGCTGTTTAAATTATGAGTATTTTAATTTTTTTCCTAACTTTCTTACTTTCTGTAACTTCTGGTATTCTTCAGTGACCCTGAAATATTTTACAATAAAATAATATTGTATTAATTAAACAAAATAGTAGAGAAAAAGAGATATTGCTAGGCTGGTGAAAAATTCCATTTTCAGCCATGATGAAATTTTTCCTTGTAAATATTTTGTTAAACATTTATATGAAGAGACTTTCATTAAAATTTTTAGATAATTTATAAATCAGAAAAACATTAGTATCAAAGTATTTAAAAGATTTATATGGAGTTAGCCTTGTATAACATAAATATCTCTTTCACTGTCTATTCATCCCAAAAGGGAAATTTGTAAAAATAATGAGTTGTTTTCAATTTAAATATATATCTATTTGTTGACATCCATGTTAAAGCATGTTCCTTTAAGATTTGTATTTAGAATAGGTAGCTCTTCCAAATGACTCTGCTTCCGCATTGCATTTGGTGCACTTAGGATGGCTTCTGCTAATTTATATCACATTCCAGAGTACATCTGAAAAGTGCCCCCAACTGTACCCTCTCCACATCTCTCTGATCTTGTTTTAAGAGGCATTTTGTGCATTTCCACCTTGCTTTCATAAGCCATGCAACTTTGATCTATTACTTATTTTCTCGTTTGAATTCAATTCCCTGGATGGCTTGAAATTTCTTTGACCTTTTACTTTTTTGCTTATTTTTAAGAACACAAGTACTGAAATAATTCCTTGGTTGCTAAAAATACAAATACGTCAGAGAATGTCAGGTTTCTTCCCTGCATTTTATCCTCTTCCCAGAGATCGCACTGTTGTAAGCGCGTTGAATAGCCTTTATGCTGCTGCTGTTGTTTTTCTATGTATTCACGTTCAGAGATATATACCTAAGGAAACAAATAGTTTGGAGGTTGCTTTCTTTTTTAAACACATAAGTGGGATAAAATTGTAAATACTGTTCAACACTTCCTTTTCCTCAAGACTATATCTTAGAGATTTGTGTCAGGATATATAGACCTACATAATTTTAAAAGATTCTACTCTTTAAAAGACTAAATCCTTAGCCCTCTTTGGGTAGCTCAGGTTTGTAAGGAACTTAACAACCCAGTGATCGAAACATGCTGTTTCAAATCAGATCAGAATATGTTGGACTCCCTGCTTCATGCAGATCCTGAAAGGAATGAGGTACTACCCCTGCCCTCGAGGGGAATCCAGGGTATTTCTTAAAAGCAGGAAAGAGGTAATAAACCCCAGGACCATTCATTCTTCTGCCATATCATATATTTCATAGGAGAGAAATAAGTCATTCCACTGAAGGACAAAATTAATTTAAACTCTATGCTCAAAGACCCAGAAGCTGAAAGGAACTGCAGGAGATCATCTGGATCTATCCTCTACATTTACACACTCAGGATGCAAAATTAAGTCTCAGGAAAAAAGAATACCCAGGTGAGACTGTGTACACAGCCCACAAGAATCTAATATGTCGCCACAGAATCTGTTATTCTGTTGCTACCATCTCCTTCCTCTGCATATGTTTGGTATCTTGAGTTTTGTCCATAGCTTAAGTAAGGAAGAGTCCTATGTTTTCCAAGAAAAGGCTTGGTCAGTATCAACCAGTAGCAGGGTGATTGACAGGCAGTTTGTGGAAATACCTGTTAAGAGACAGAAGTTTCTTTGCCAAGAGGCTAGGCAGGGCAAATGCATGCAGGGTTCTAAGACCTGTCTCACCAGTAACTCAGCTAAGTGCTGCCACAGTTTCAGAGATCTTGCAGGGAGATCCCACTCGTCCCTTCATCTGAGTCTTCCCTTCATCCAGGTGTTCACATTTCTCAGAATACTGGGCTTGGTTTTCTAAGAATCCTCAAAAATGATCAAACATTGTGGGTGTGTCCAATGTTCTTCTAAACTGGTTTGGTAGGAATAGGAAATAGGATGCACGTTGGGCTCAAGGTGAGGCAGAAAACTGAGTAAAACTAAACTCCCCAAGGCAGCTGTAATCAGCCAGTAAGAAGTAGGCACCTCTACTGTGTTCAGTTATGCCTCTAACATCCCTAGATCCCAGCAGACTGACAGTGTCTAGATCATAGGAACAAGCTTTTGTTTGTTTGTTTTTAAAGATAAAATATTTACTGAACGAACAGAACCCATAAGGTTCACTAAAAAACAAACCTTTCCTGAGTGTTTAGCATGTGTCTGCTACTGCTGAGTATTTATATGCATTATCTCATCAGTATCTCACAACAGGCCAGTACAGTATTTTGTTTTTTCAAAAATCTACTATTGCAAACATTTATTTTTTAACATCTGTACTGAAGTATAATTGCTTCACATTGTTGTCTTAGTTTCTGCTGTATAACAAAGTGAATCAGCTATACGTATACATATATCCCCATCTCCCCTCCCTCTTGTGTCTCCCTCCCATTCTCCCTATCCCACCCCTCTAGGTGGTCACAAAGCACCGAGCTGATCTCCCTGTGTTATGTGGCTGCTTCCCACTAACTATCTATTTTACATTTGGTGGTGTATATATGTCAATGACACTCTCTCACTTCGTCCCAGCTTACCCTTCCCCCTCCCTGTGTCCTCAAGTCCATTCTTTACGTCTGCATCTTTATTCCTGTCCTGCCCCTAGGTCCTTCAGAACCATTTAAAAAAAAATTTTAGATTCCATATATATGTGTTAGTGTACGGTATTTGTTTTTCTCTTTCTGACTTAACTTCACTCTATATGACAGACTCTAGGTCCATCCACCTCACTACAAATAACTCAATTTCATTTCTTTTTATGGCTGAGTAATATTCCATTGTATATATGTGCCACATCTTCTTTATCCATTCATCTGTCAATGGACACTTAGGTTGCTTCCACGTCCTGGCTATTGTAAATATTGCTGCATTGAATATTGTGGTACATGATTCTTTTTGAATTATCATTTTCTCTGGGTATATGCCCAGTAGTGGGCTTGCTGGATCATATGGTAGTTCTATTTTTAGTTTTTTAAGGAACCCCCATACTGTTCTACCTAGCGGTTTTACCAACTTACATTCCCATCAACAGTGTAGGAGGTTTCCTTTTTCTTCACACCCTCTCCAGCATTTATTGTTTGTAGATTTTTTGATTATGGCCATTCTGAATGGTGTGAGGTGATACCTCATTGTAGATTTGATTTGCATTTCTCTAATGATTAGTAATGTTGAGCATCTTTTCATGTCTTTGTTGGCAATCTATATATCTTCTATGGAGAAATGTCTATTTAGGACTTCTCATTTTTGGATTGGGTTTTTTTTTTTTTTTTGATATTGAGCTGCATGAGCTGCTTCTATATTTTGGAGATTAATCCTATGTCAGTTGCTCCATTTGAAAATATTTTCTCCCATTTTGAGGGTTGTCTTTTCGTCTTGTTTATGGTTTCCTTTGTTGTGCAAAAGCTTTTAAGTTTCATTAGGTCCCATTTGTTTATTTTTGTTTTTATTTCCATTTCTCTAGGAGGTGGGTCAAAAAGGATCTTGCTGTGATTTATGTCATAGGGTGTTCTGCCTATGTTTTCCGCTAAGAGTTTTATAGTATCTGGCCTTACATTTACGTCTTCAATGCATTTTGAGTTTATTTTTGTGTGTGGTGTTAGGAAGTGTTCTAATTTCATTCTTTTACGTGTAACTGTCCAGTTTTCCTAGCACCACTTATTGAAGGGGCTGTCTTTTCTCCATTTTATATTCTTACCTCCTTTATGAAAGGTAAGGTGACCATAGGTGCGTGGGTTTATCTCTGGGCTTTCTATATTGATCTATATTTCTGTTTTTGTGCCAGTACCATTCTGTCTTGATTACTGTAGCTTTGTAGTATAGTCTGAAGTCACAGAGCCTGATTCCTCCAGCTCTGTTTTTCTTTCTCAAGATTGCTTTGACTCTTTGGGGTCTTTTGTGTTTCCATACAAATTGTGAAATTTTTTGTTCTAGTTCTGTGAAAAATGCCACTGGTACTCTGACACAGATTGCATTGAATCTGTAGATTTCTTTGGTAGTATAGTCATTTTCACAATGTTGATTCTTCCAGTCCAAGAACATGGTGTATCTCTCCATCTGTTTGTATCATCTTTCTTTCATTAGTGTCTCATAGTTTTCTGCATACAGGTCTTTTGTCTCCTTAGGTAGATTTATTCCTAGGTATTTTATCTTTTTTGTTGCCGTGGTAAATGGGAGTGTTTCCTTAATTTCTCTGTCAGATTTTTCATCATTACTGTATAGGAATACAAGAGATTTCTGTGCATTAATTTTGTATCCTGCTACTTTACTAAATTCATTGATTAGTGCTAGGAGTTTTCTGGTAGCATCATTAGGATTCTCTATGTATAGTATCATGTCATCTGCAAACAGTGACAGTTTTACTTCTTCTTTTCTGATTTCAATTCCTTTTATTTATTTTTTGTCTCTGATTGCTATGGCTAAAACTTCCAAAACTATGTTGAATAATAGTGGTGAGAGAGGGCAACCTTGCCTTGTTCCTGATCTTAGTGGAAATGCTTTCAGTTTTTTACCATTGAGGACGATGTTGGCTGTGGGTTTGTCATGTATGGCCTTTATTATATTGAGGTAATTTCACTCTATGCCTACTTTCTGGAGGGTTTTTATCATAAATGGGTGTTGAATTTTGTTGAAAGCTCTTTCTGCATCAATTGAGATGATCATATGGTTTTTATCCTTCAGTCTGTTAATATGGTATATCACATTGATTGATTTGCGTATATTGAAGAATCCATGCATTCCTGGGATAAACCCCACTTGATCATGGTGTATGATCCTTTTAATGTGCTGCTGGATTCTGTTTGCTAGTATTTTGTTGAGGATTTTTGCATCTATGTTCATCAGTGATATTGGCCTGTAGTTTTCTTTTTTTGTGACATCTTTGTCTGATTTTGGTATCAGGATGATGGTGGTCTCGTAAAATGAGTCTGTGAGTGTTCCTCCCTCTGCTATATTTTGGAAGAGTTTAAGAAGGATAGGTGTTAGCTCTTCTCTAAATGTTTGATAGAATTCGCCTGTGAATCCATCTGGTCCTGGACTTTTGTTTGCTGGAAGTTTTAAAATCACAGTTTCAATTCCAGTGCTTGTGACTGATCTGTTTATATGTTCTATTTCTTCCCGGTTCAGTCTCATAATGCTATGCTTTTCTAAGAATTTGTCCGTTTCTTCCAGGTTGTCCATTTTATTAGCATATAGTTGCTTGTAGTAATCTCTCATGATCCTTTGTATTTCTGCAGTGTCAGTTGTTACTTCTCCTTTTTAATTTCTAATTCTGTTGATTTGATCTTCTCCCTTTTTTTCTTGACGAGTCTGGCTAGTGGTTTATCAATTTTGTTTATCTTCTCAAAGAACCAGCTTTTAATTTTATTGATCTTTGTTATCATTTCCTTCATTTCTTTTTCATTTATTTTGGATCTGATCTTTCTGATTTCTTTCCTTCTGCTAACTTTGGGGTTTTTTTGTTCTTCTTTCTCTATTTGCTTTAGGTGTAAGGTTAGGTTGTTTATTTGAGACTTTTCTTGTTTCTTGAGGTAGGATTGTATTGCTATAAACTTCCCTCGTAGAACTGCTTTTGCTGCATCCCATAGGTTTTGGATCACTGTGTTTTCGTTGTCGTTTGTCTCTAGGTATTTTTTGATTTCCTCAGTGATCTCTTGGTTATTTAGTAGCGTATTGCTTAGCCTCCATGTGTTTGTATTTTTTACAGTTTTCTTCCTGTAATTGCTATCTAGTCTCATAGCGTTGTGGTCAGAAAAGATAATTGATATGATATCAATTTTCTTAAATTTACCAAGGCTTGATTTGTGAGCCAAGATATAATCTCTCTTGAAGAATGTTCTATGTGCACTTGAGAAGAAAGTGTATTCTGTTGTTTTTCAATGGAATGTCCTATAAATATCAATTAAGTCCATCTTGTTTACTGTGTCATTTAAAGCTTGTGTTTCCTTATTTATTTTCATTTTGGTTGATCTCTCCATTGGTGAAAGTGGGGTATGAAAGTCCCCTACTATGATTGTGTTACTGTCGATTTCCTCTTTTATGGCTGTTAGTATTTGCCTTACGTATAGAGGTGCTCCTATGTTGGGTGCATAAATATTTACAACTGTTAATCTTCTTCTTGGATTGATTGCTTGATCATTATGTAGTGTCCTTCTTTGTCTCTTCTAATACTCTTTATTTTAAAGTCTATTTTGTCTGATATGAGAATTGCTACTCCAGCTTTCTTTTGATTTCCATTTGCATGGAATATCTTTTTCCATCCCATCACTTTCAGTCTGTATGTGTCCCTACGTCTGAAGTGGGTCTCTTGTAGACAGCATATATACGGGTCTTGTTTTTGTATCCATTCAGCCAGTCTATGTCTTTTGGTTAGAGTATTTAATCCATTTACATTTAAGGTAGTTATCAATATGTATGTTCCTATTACCATTTTCTTAATTGTTTTGGGTTTGTTATTGTACGTCTTTTCCTTCTCTTGTGTTTCCTGCCTAGAGAAGTTCCTTTAGCATTTGTTGTAAAGCTGGTTTGGTGGTGCTGAATTCTCTTAGCTTTTGCTTGTCTGTAGAGGTGTTAATTTCTCCGTTGAATCTGAATGAGGACCTTGCTGGGTAGAATAATCTTGGTTGTAGGTATTTTCCTTTCATCACTTTAAATATGTCCTGCCACTCCCTCCTGGCTTGCAGAGTTTCTGCTGAAAGATCAGATGATAACCTTATGGGGAATCCCTTGTATGTTATTTGTTGCTTTTCCCTTGCTGCTTTCAATATTTTTTCTTTGTATTTAATTATTGATAGTTTGATTAATATGTGTCTTGGTGTGTTTCTCCTTGGATTTATCCTGTATGGGACTCTCTGTGCTTCCCGGACTTGACTATTTCCTTTCCCATATTAGGGAAGTTTTCAACCATAATCTCTTCAAATATTTTCTCAGTCCCTTTCTTTTCTTCTTGTTCTTCTGCAACCCCTACAATTCGAATGTTGGTGCGTTTAATGTTGTCCCAGAAGTCTCTGAGACTGTCTTCAATTCTTTTCATCCTTTTTTCTTTATTCTGCTCTGTGGTAGTTATTTCCACTATTTTATCTTCCAGGTCACTTATCCGTTCTTCTGCCTCAGTTATTCTGCTATTGATTCCTTCTAGAGAATTTTTCATTTCATTTATTGTGCTGTTCATCATCGTTTGTTTGCTCTTTAGTTCTTCTAGGTCCTTGTTAAGCATTTCTTGTATTTTCTCCATTCTATTTCCTAGATTTTGGATCATCTGTGCTATCATTACTCTGAATTCTTTTTCAGGTAGACTGCCTATTTCCTCTTTATTTGTTTAGTCTGGTGGGTTTTTACCTTGCTCCTTCATCTGCTGAATATTTCTCTGTCTTCTCATTTTGCTTAACTTACTGTGTTTGGGGTCTCCTTTTCAGGCTTCATGTTCATAGTTCCTGTTGTTTTTGGGGTTTGCTCCCAGTGTGTAAGGCTGGTTCAGTGGGTTGTGTAGGTTTCCTGGTGGAGGGGACTGGTGCCTGTTTTCTGGTGGATGAGGCTGGATCTTGTCTTTCTGGTGGGCAGGACCGAGTCCAGTGGTGTGTTTAGGTGTGTCTGTGAACTTATTATGATTTTAGGCAGCCTCTCTGCTAATGGGTGGGGTTGTGTTCCTGTCTTGCTAGTTGTTTGGCATGGGTGTCCAGCACTGGAGTTTTCTGGTCATCGAGTGGAGCTGTGTCTTCACGTTGAGATGGAGATTTCTGGGAGAGCTCTCGCCAACTGATATTATGTGGGGCCGGGAGGTCTCTGGTGGTCCAGTGTCCTGAACTCAGCTCTCCCACCTCCAAGGCTCAGGCCTGACACCCGGCCGGAGCACCAAGACCCTGTCTGCCAACGGTCATGTACGTGGGCGTGTTTCTTGCCTTTTGGGAAGTCTGAGGTCTTCTGCCAACGTTCAGTAGGTGTTCTGTAGGAGTTGTTCCACATGTAGATGTATTTTTGATGTATCTGTGGGGAGGAAGGTGATCTCTACGTCTTACTCCTCCGCCATCTTGAAGGTCCTCCTGGGCAGAGTTTTTGAAAATCCTTATCGTTTCTCCAACAATCACTGAGCTTTAACAGACTGATCATTGGAATAAAGGAGAAAGTTTTCTCCCTGAGACAATAAGAGCAATGTTTTAATAGACTGTACTATCAAATACGTGTTTAAAAAGTAGCATTTCCTAGTGCAATGGATCCAAAATGTCTGAATTACAAAAGATTAAGAAGGACTTCTATTTTTTCTTATTAAATTTATTTTAGATACAGGAAGATGAGTTTTTTTAAAAAGCAGATACATCAGGAACTGATTATTGACATCACAGAAAGATCTTCCAAGGGTTGCTTTAAAATATAATATCCCACTGATGCCCTTATATTTTTATTTAACTTTTTTAAAGTCTTTACTTTTTTTCAGTTGTGTTTAGGAAAAAAATTTGTACTTAGGATCTTTGAATCATAAAATATTAGGTTATATTGCAGTGATGTAACAGGACATCTTAATAGTCCCGGTAATTTAAGATACTTTGTTAAAACACTTGTCAACTAATAAATATAGGGTAGAATCCATCTCTGGCTAAGAAAATTATCTGTTAATCCATTTTTGTTTCGTTTGGTTTTAATTTGGACTTTTCTATAAGCAAGTGACATTTTAAGTCAATGCCGTGTGCTTTGTATGCATAGTTATATTTTCCTCCTACACCAGAAACATGGGCAATCCTAATAAAAACCATGCTTTAAAGCTTGCTGGAGCTCTCTTGCTTATGACGGCCCTTATTTCTGAGTGAAAATGTTACATAGATCTATTCCAGCCCCCAGTCTATTCATATATATAATACATTTTATCAACTACTCTGATTTACTAACAATAGTGTTTTTAATTTTAATTTATGAGCAGGTGGTATTTATCAATTAGTTAAATGCAAATAAAGCAGTACTAAACTTTTACTCAATGGGAAGATAATTCCCAGTTCTTCCCAGAAAACTTTTACCAACATCATGTCTGATAAATTTGTTGGAAAATATGGCTATTTTTCTGACATCAACCAAAAAAGTCAAAGATATACAAATATGCCAGTTTGATTTTTAGCACCTCTTCCTTTGGATGTAACTCACTAAGAATTTCTTAGTTATAAAATATCTTCTTGAAACAATTTAGAGTTTAATTTGAAGCAACTGAGCATTTAACCTGTATCACTTTCAGGGGTAGAGAGGTACGAGTTAAATGAACTTACTCCCCAAAATGCAAATAAGGCTTCCTTTAATTTGGGCTCAGCTTACCTCTCTCCAGTAGTGACCTGGAGTTTGGAGAACACACCTTTGCTCACAGTAGCCACTCCTTCAGGAACTGTACATGACACTCAGAGCCTGTTTTCCAAACTTGAGTTGCAACCCTTTGGAGATTCATATGTTGCAGACAATGCCTGAGGGACCTTGTGCAGCAAAGGTGGGATAGAGACCACATGTGTTGAACCACAGTCCAGGCAAAGGTGCCCTTGAGGGAGAGGGCCTAGTATAGGACTTTGAAGGCTGGGGAGAATAACGCATCTGGAAAATGCTTTGGAAAATAGCACAGCAGTCTACAAAGATTTTAGTTTTATGTGTGTTTAGGAAAGGCCAAACAGACAGGATGTAATTTGACATTTAGATTTAATTCTGTTGACGATCCACAGCATTGGGAACATGCATCCTAGAGTGTCCAGTGTCACTGGGAGCTGGCTGTACGTAAGAGGGGTACTCGCGTAGAAGAGATGACCTAACAAAACAATTTGCTGTGCTTTCATATCCTGGATCTCAATGAAAATGTGGTGGCAAGTTTGCTAGATAAAAGAATACAAGGCTAAAAAAAAAAAAAAAAAAAAAAAAAGCAAGAATACAAGGCTAAGAGGCAGGTCAACCTAGGTTTCCACTTTATATTTACCACTGACTAGCTGTGTGACCTTGAGCAAGTGATTTAATTTCTCTGGTCCTCTGTGTTCTCAACTACAACTTGGTGCTATTATTAATAATAATGGCTTTTTTTCATGAAAGGTTTAATACATGCCAAGCAGGGTTCTAGAAAGATATATTAACTCAGTCCTCACAGAAAGTTTCTGAGTTTAAAATCTCTATTATCTTCTTTGTCCAGTTGAGGAAACAGGCTTGAATGGGTTAAGTAAGTGACTTCAGCTCATATAGCTAGAAAGTGCAGGGTTAACCTCCAGATCAAGCTGCCCAGATCCGGAAACTGTGCTCTGACCCACAACACTGTGAGAGGCAGGCAAGCTTCAGCTAAGGACAGGACGGGGTGCCCATCAGGCCTCCATCACTTACCATCACCTTGCCAAGGTGCAGAGCCTCACTGTGCCTTACATCCCCTCTGTGTAAATAGGTCATAATAATGGCATCTGCCTCCTGGCATTCTTGTGAAGGTTAAATGAGTTAATGTTTGTTAAAAACTGAACAATGCTTGGTAAGGACTAGATAGGTACTTAAGTGCTAGTATTATTATATTAGAACTCACACTCTTCAATGATGTGGATTGGAGCAAAGATTAAATAATATGGGTAAATTACCTGCCTGTATATAATAACCACCCAATACATGATTCCTTCCGGGAGATTTAGTGCCAAGTGTGACACATGATTTAGGCGCTAGAGAGAGATGCAGACCACAGGGCACAGGGCCACCTACCAGAGAGCTCACAGTCTAGTGGAAGCAAAGTTTAGTTTTCTCACCTCCAGGTATCAGAATGTTCTGTCTTTAAGCAGCTGGCTATACCTGATTTCTCACCTGCCTGTAATACTGGCGCACGTAATGGGATAAATGGGCTGAAAAGTATTCACAGGTCCATCTTCTTTCCCAGCCCGGTGGAGAGAATCCTACGGTGGGGCCTCCGTTTCTCTCCCTCAGGCATCCTCTGTGAGAGAACAGAATCTGACTTAGAGGGTGGGAGAGGCTGAGTCAGTCTCCACAATAAAGCACCCAGTGTAGGGGGAGAGGAGGGAGGAAAGGTGCCATCCTCAGAGTACGGCAGGGGTATGTTCACGTGTACATGTTGGATGTGTATGCTGTGTCCACATGCATGTGTATGTGTTTGTGAGTGTGTGTTTCTGTGTTTGCTGGGGGCTGGGGTGGTTCTAGTGTAGCTGCAGGGTCTGGGGAAGGTAGAAGACAAGAAATGGGATTGTAGTAAGTATTGCAAGGATTTGCATCTTCTTTCTTATTTTCAAAATACAGGAGTAAAGGAACTCTGCTCCTTTTTATTACTTTTGACTCATTAATTGTGTTTATGCAAGCCATGCCTCTTGGAGACCAAATAGCCATGTGGTTTTATGGGGTCTGGAGCACCTCTATTTGCCAGGAGCTGTGCTGGGTCCATTTGTTGAATAGAGGCTGTCAATTCCTGCCTGTCCTTGGACATGCCCTTATAGCAAATATTTCAGGGCTGGCTGGCCTGGTCTCAGGGAGGCCACAGCCAGCAGCCAGAAGGACTGGCCAGAGAAGGAGGGGCAAAGCCAGACAGAAGAGAGCTCAGAAGCCAAAAGAGCTTTTCTTGAAAGTCAGGCTTCATCCTCCACTGCCTTACAAGATCACATTGGGCTCCCTCCCCTGTTCACAGTTCTCCTGGTGTACACCAAGGGGAAGTGAGGCTGCTTCTGCTGGCCCTTTCCAACAGAGGTGTCATGCAGAATTGTAGCATGTGAGCAGATGGGCTTATTAAGGATGGTGTTTTAGTGGGGAGGGTAGCGGGTTGAGGAGGAAGAAAAAGAGACGAAAGCCAAGACAGGAGCCAGCCTGACTGGGCTGCCTGGTCCCGAGGAAACAAGGACAAACAGGGCAGGAAGGGTGAGGGGTTTTGGCTGACTTCCCCCAGACCATGAAGGTTCAGGTGCATTCTGTCTGTGAACATCGATTTTGGTGCATGTGTTTTATTTCCCCAAGAGTCTTAGCGGAAGACGCCCTCCTGGAGGGTACCTTCCTCGGGTGTGTGGGTGGGCAATGGGGATAGTTAGGGCAGGCTCCTGACCCAGTCCCTTTGGGAAGTGTGTCTACGGATCCTTTGCTGTAGGGCTTCTCTGAGCTTTCTATGCAGTACTCAGGGTTGGGGGAGGGGGGTGGGATCAAATGGGCATCATATTCAAATCTTGGAATGCGGCCACCTCTCCAACATAGGGTAAGAACAATTTATATCATGCTGGACAAACTCCACAAACAGTCATGTACAGAAGTTTCCCAAACTGCCCTGAAGACACAAGTCACATGAGGGCTTGATGAAAGACCTGATTCCTGGGCCCAGCCTAGGCCAACTGAAGCAGGAATTCCAAGGGAGAGTTCTGGAAATCTGGAGTTTTAACAAGCATCATAGGCAATTTTTGTCAGTAAAGTCTGGGACAATCCTGTGGATATTTCCAGCATTACAGTCACTCCCCACTCCGTGGGAAGAGAAGAAACTAGCTCTCTTTCCTATGGCAACTAAAGTTGGAGCTGAGAGATGAAGACCTGTGCCCTGAAGCAGGCGTGTGCAACACCGAAACCCTCCCCGCACTCCCAACTTAGCAGCGTCAGAAATCAGTATCTTTGAGCCCACCATTAGCCTAGGCAGAGTAAAGCTACACCGCAGACACCACTCCAGAACAGAACACCACTTCTGGCTGCCTCGTCCTTCCTGCTGCTCCACCTCACACTTCTCCCTGGGCCACCTACCTGCTGCCTCTGGGCTCCCTACCACTGTGAACTCCCGAGGCTGGCATCTTAAACATGATACCTCAAAGCCCCCATGTGAGCTCACCACTCCATGTCCTGAGAACAAATTTCCCAAGAGAAAACATCTGCATCCTGGCAGGGGCTGGGGGATCAACGTTAAACCTCCTCTACTGTGTGACTTCCTGCTGAAGGCTCAGAGCACCTCTGCAACTGACCATCAGGGGTGGCTCTTGTGCCATTCTTTGACCACCCAGAACAGTGTGGCCTTAGTTTGAAGGTTACTTTATAGGTTTTTACTGCGAAATTGTGACCCTTTTTATGTACCTTTAATTGAAAAATACGGTGTGGTTTTATTAGTTTTTGACTGCTGTGTAACAGTATCACCACAAACTTAGCAGCTCCACACAGCTTACATTTAATTATCTCACAGTTTCTGTGGGTCAGAATTTCCAGGCATGGTTTAGATGGGTCCTCCAAGTAAGATCTCACGAGGCTGCAGTTAAAGTATTGGCTGGGCTGTGATTTCATCTGAGACGATTAGGGAAGGATCGTTTCCCCAGCTCATTCAGGTTGTTGACAGAATTTAGTTTCTTGCGGCCATAGCGTCGAGGACTTAATGTTTCTTGATGGCTGTTGACCAGAGGCCATCCTCGGTTCCTAGCATGTAGGGTCTCCCAACATGATCACCTGCCACCTCAAATTAAGGGAGGGGAAGACTGCAGCAAGATGGACGCTACAATCTTAGGTTACAAAATCATATACCTGTAATCACATATATCACCTGTGTCATATGCTACTGGATAAAAGCATGTCACAGGCCTTGCCCACACTCAAGGTCACAAACACCAGGAGTTGAAGATCATGGGGTCACATAATAAGTCTGTCTGTCATAACAGTGGTGGCCAATTGGCATGTCTGCTCAACCCCAAAATAACACTCCTTCTCTAAGAGCAGAGTCAACTTGGCAGCCATGTGTGTGCCATGGGAATCCACACCCTGACAGCATTGTCTGATGTGTAGGTAGAGATCTGGCCCCAAGTGAAACAACTGGATTCTTCCTTCCAGGATTTTGACATTGGGATTTACAGATAGCAATTAGTCTGGACTAGTTCCTTTCTAGGAAAAGGGACATCGAGTTCTTGGGTGGGCTTTTTCCAACATGTGCACCAGGGACAGAGGAGAATGAAGTTGGATCAGAGGGAGGAATGAAATTGAGCCATAGGAAAAAAAAAATGGAGATTAGAGGTGGAGAAAAAATGCTGTCTCGGTCTCCAAAAGTTATTCAGTTGCTGGTTCTATTATTTTGTGTAACCCAATGACTTTTGAGTTTCAGAGTTCTTCTGATATCCTGTCCATAAAGTCTCTATTTTGTGTAAGTTTGCTCAAGTTGGCTCCTGTTACTTGCCAAGGTCAAGAACCACAACTAAGTAGAGATGTCAGGGTGGGCCTTATTTATTCTTCACTTAGAATCTCTCTATCATCCTGCCATTAACCTGTCATCCACTAAAAATTATTTCTCTACTCTTCATTATGTACCGTCAACTTTATCATGCACTTACCATCCAGGCACTGTCCTGGGTGCTAGGCTACACAAGCAAACAAGACTCAGAGTTCCCACCCTCATCAACCCACAGTCCATGCAAGCACCAGGCATGTAAGCAGAGTCACAGGCGGGAGGTGCTGAGGAGGGCCCAAAAGGAACACACACCTGAGCCTGGCGAAGAGGCCTTCCAGAAATGCTTCCTGGAGGAGGTGACTAAGCTGAGATCCAAGAGATCAAGAGGAACTAACCAACTGTAGGGAAAAAGAGAGAAGAATATTCCAGACAATGGGAATAGCCTGTCAGGAGAGTGACAAATCTGAGAAGCAGAGAGCTGCGTGTATGTGAAGAGACCTTTTATGGAGACGGTGAGGAAGCTAACGTTTTACATGTCTGTCCCCCAAAATGATTACCTCCTTGAAGCTGGGGGCTGTATTTTTAAATTATTATTATGAAAATCTAGCTTGGCACTTGGGGATTTATTAATTAAAAATTGTGTGGGGGCATTTTATTTACTTTTTATTAATATATACTAAAGGCAACTCTTTTTGACGTATAGAGCTATGACTTTTGACAAGTGCACACAGCTATGTATCCACCACCACTGTCAAGATATAGAACAGATTCATCTTTCTAAAAAATATCCTCATGCTGCCACTTTGTAGTCAACCCCTCTCCCCACCCCCTTCCCTTACTGGTATTCTCTATATGCAGTATTTTGTTTACTCTTTTTTTTTTTTTTTTTTGCGGTACGTGGGCCTCTCCCGTTGCGAAGCACAGGCTCCGGACGCGCAGGCTCAGCAGCCATGGCTCACAGGCCCAGCCGCTCTGCGGCATGTGGGATCTTCCCGGACCGGGGCACGAACCCGTGTCCCCTGCAACGGCAGGCGGACTCTCAACCACTGCGCCACCAGGGAAGCCCTTGTTTAATCTTTGTACCTACGTACACAACACATATATCATGTAGGCTTCTTTCCCAGCTTCATCCACGAAGTTGAGTGAGTTATGGGTGTGAAGATAAGGGATCCCATTCTCTCAGATCACCACGAAAGACACTCAAGATTTCTCAGATCAGGCCCAGGAAAAGATCAGTTCAGTTCAGAAAATCATACCTTGTTTCCCAAGACTTGGGTTCTGTGCTGAAAGGATATAAGAACAAAACACCCAGCATTATCTGTGGGTCGGGTCTGCATCTCCTGGCCTTTTGCTAAGGGGCCTAAAGGCACAGGTTTCACGGAGCCAATAAAATGCACCTTCTTCTCAAGAAATGTTATGACAGCTGGCTTCCAGATCCTCTGATTGTTATGTCTTTTTCAAGAAGTATCTATTAATTATTTTTCATCATGTCTTGATTTTACCAAGAAGGCCATTATTTCTATAGGCAGTTCACTGATGAATCAGGGAATGTTTTCATGTTGTGTTTTTCCTGGGGTATGGTGTAACTTTCTTTGTCATCAATACATACATTAAAGCAGGCTAACCCAAGTGTTTCCACAGACACAGCATATGGTTGGGTCATGCCCACAACCATCATAAATCCTCCTTGACAATGGCCCAAAATGATATCGTGACCTGGTCCTGTTGGAATCCAGATTTATGAAGATCTGAATGTAAAAACTGAGTGTTAGAAGCATGGGTTTTTAAAAATGTGCCACGTGAATAGGCTGGTCTCTTATATGGCTACTTGCCTCCATATGTGGCAAGTGAATGAAAAAATATATGCAGAGGTAGTTGAAAAATTCTTGAGATGCCTCAATAAGCTTGCCTAGAGCCAGTGCAGAGTAAGCACCCAATAAATATTGAGTGAGTGGACGAATGGATGGATGAATGAAGTGGAACTGGAGTGAGTTATAAAATCATCTCTTGCTAGAGAGCAGCTCATCCTAGGAAGCTGTCGCCTTTCCAACACCTTTTTCCCTTTTTCACTTGTGAATGCACACCCAGTTTTGCTCATGAAACCTCTCTAACCTCAGCTCCAGGGGCAAATCAATCTTATTCTAAGTCAGTCAGAGAATAGGAGTTTTCATGGAGATTGTGATTAGTCTGGGAACAGGCGCATGGCCTTTTTTGACCCAATCAGACTGAAGGGGATGAGTTTAAGTTTGTGGCATGGGGATAAACTTTCCATTTCTTCCAACAGACATGGGAAAGGATGCGTGTTATTGTATCTGCTGCCCTAGAGTTTTCCCTTCCATGCCAACAAGACCCTGTCTGGGCTACCCTACTTACCTTATGACTTTGAAGGGAAACGGCTTTGGTTTGAGGCTGATGCTCTACGGGACAGAGTGAGCAAGCATCTCACCCTTGACCACATAGTTGAGCTCGTGGACCTTCCTGCAGAACACCCAGATTCGGGACCACCTACTATTTGAGAGAGTAATTTCTTTCTAACTTAAGTCACCCTGAGTTGGGATTTCTACTGCTTTCCCCTGAAAACAAAAAACTAAAGTGTTTAAAAGTTTGAAGTTGAGAAGAGAATAAGAAAGAAGAATGAGCTATTCTGTGTTGTTTCGGTAAGTAATAACACCAACCTCTGTATGTAGAGCACATGTGAAGATCACTTTTAGGTCTTGTCTTTCATTGCAAGTACGTTGGGGGGTAAGTATTGTCATGCTGGTTTTACTTAATTCTCTCAGGTAAGGCTTGCCCATCTGGAAAAGAAGTCCTCCTCCAGTTGGGGTAACTGTATACTTTGTCTTCCTTAGTGGTTTTGCATGGTTCCTCTGGTAACACAGATAAAAAGAGATTTCTGTCATCTCATACTCCACAACCCTCCCAAATTTTCAGCCATTCATACTATTGCCCTTCTCACTAGTACATGAAATTCAGAAAACACCTTAGCAAATATTCCTTTTGCAGTTACTGTAAGCAGGGTGCCAGGCAAGTTATACAAATAAAATATCAATATAAAAGAACTCTTGCCTACAAAGATTTTATCCTCTAATTGGAATGACAGAGGAGAGCATTTCAGACAGTGATAGGAGACTTGAAAAAATAGAAACACGAAACTGTGTTAACCATCAAAAAATAGTATGTCATTAATTCTTGGATGAGAGGAACATAATAATAGCTCTCAAATCCAAACATTTTCGGGGTCTCTTTCCCCACCACCACCTTTGGCCTGGAGGGCTGCAGTAGTTTCCAGATCTACCTACTTCTACCCTGTGTAACGTCTGATCAGTTCTCCACATTAAAGCCAGAGAGGTCTCGTGGAGAAGAAAAACAGACGAAGACATTCCTCTGATCTTCCTCCAATGCCTATAAGACCCTGCCCAGGCTGCCCCTCTGACCTCTGCAGCCTGGACTCGTACCATGCCCCATCTTGTCCTTTCTATTTCTTTCCCTCTGGGGGCTCTTCAGTCCCACCCCACAAAGGTCTTTGCATATGCTGTTCCCCATGCCCGGAACACCCTTCCCTCTCCTCTTCAACTAGCCAATACCTACTCACCCTCCTTCCAATTTCAGCTCAAGAATCCTGTCCTCAGAAAACTCTTTTCTGACCTCCTTCAGTAGGAGAAAACCTACCACAGGCTCTCACAGCACCAGGAATCTTTCCTTTGGACTTGTCCCCACTGAAGTACCACAGTTGTTGTCATCATTTGAAATATCACCTGTATCCCCACATACCTCTAGGTGGCCAAGGGTTTTATCTGTGTTTACTCACCACTGGATTTCCAGAGCTTGACAAGGTGTCTGGCATGTGGTAGATGCTCAATAAATATTTATTGAAAGAATGAGTATATACATGGGATCCACCCTTACTGTGAGCTAGGCACCATGTTACGAACCTAACCACTTTGTCATTCACTTCTTAAAACCATCCTACGAGAGAAGTGCTATCGTTGTTGTCCCATTGTATAGTTGGAATACATATTTAGAGAGAGAAAATAACATGGCCAAAGTCACATATAGGTGACAAAGTAGGGATTCCAACTAGGCACATGACTTCAGAAACTGAACTCTTAGCCACTGGCCTCCACCTTGTCTCACAGATGAAGAAACTTCTGGAAGGTTAGAGGAGGAAGAAGCTTAGTGAGTGAGCAGGAGTTTGGGCTAGTCTCATAAGACAAGATAGTTTTGGCCAGAGAGGTAATAAGCAGGAGGACAGGTACACAGGGACACTGCTGGCATAAAGGCACCTTTGAGTAAGGCTCCCCTTCTGGGTAGGTGAGTTAGAAAAAATGGCCCAACCTGCCTGCAGACACAGCCCCACATCAGGACAAGCATGTTGATAAGCCAAGCACTGACTCAGCTTCAGGTCCTACTTTCCCCTCAGCTAGGCATCTTTCTGCAGTGCACAAACCACACAGCTGTATGCAGCACCCTGTAGACTTGAAGGTTTAGAAGAAAAAAGCAAGAGGTGAAAAAATCCATTTGGCTAGAATGGATGCTTTCTGAGGGAAATGCAAAAGTCTAAGACTTGCCCTGTCTAATATAGTAGCTGCCCGTGACTATTTAAAACTAAATAAGTTAAAATTTAAAAAAAATTAACATTCTGTTTCTCAGTCATACTCTTTTCAAGTGCTCAGTGGCCACATGTAGCCAGTGGCTACCGTTCTGGACAGCACAGGGAGAGAACATTTCCATTACTGCACAGCATTGGTCTAGAAAGCCAGCTGGAGCCATAGTTTGTACACAAGGAGCTCAGCCTTTATGCCATGGGGAGTGATGAAAGGGTTGTAAGCTGGGAAGCGATGGAGCTGGGAGGAGTGACAATTATTTTATTGAAGGATTCTGATGTGCCCGGTAGTATACTAGGTACCTTTCAGGCAATATCTCATTCAATCTTCATAAGAGTCCTACAAAGGGATAGTATTATTATTGTCCCCATTTTACAGGTAAGAAAATTGAGGTCCAGTGAGGTTCAATAACTGTTATTTTAGATTTTTTTTTTGACGTGGACCATTTTTTAAAGTCTTTACTGAATTTGTTACAATATCGCTTCTGTCTTACATTTTGTTTTTTTGGCCAAGAGGCATGTGGGATCTTAACTACCTGACCGGGGATCGAACCCGCACGCCCTCCATTGGAAGGCGGTCTCAACCACTGGACCGCCAGGAAAGTCCCCTTAGGTAACTCTTATAGTTCCAGGTCTGTCTGATTCCACGAGGTTCTACTTTATACCATGCTCCTCCTACTCTATACTCAAATTAGCCTGATGATGAAAGTGAACTATTCAACAGATCAGAGACTGAGGTCAGAGAGGCCTATTCAGCAGCCTTAGAAATATTCTAGGCATGAGATGATAATGTGTCCAACCGGGGGGGGGGGGGGGTCAGGGGCTTCCTTTGTAGAAACCTTCAGATTCTTGTTCTTTGTTCCCAGCCTACAGTTTGCCACAGTTTGCTTCCCCTCCTCCCTAACCATTCATCGCAATGGGCCACATTTTCTTTGGAATCATCTTTGCTTATCCTTTTGCTCCTTGTGTTGGTGTTTCCAGAGAAACTTGTGTTTGCATTAGGTTTTAACCTAATAAATTTTTATCCCTGGGAGGATATCTCCTGCTTCATCTTGCTGCTAGGCCTCCCGCTAGAGATCCCAGGACACAGCTGGAGAGCCTGTGTGGGCCCCACCACAAGCCAAGACCAGAAATCCCATCTGGAAACGTATGTGGCAGAAGCCTTCCCTCATCTCCCAGTTCCCCGGGAAATGGAATGCACCGAAGGATCCCACTTCCTGCTGGGACAGGGTTTCTTTTTGCTTCTTCGGCCTCCTGATGTTAAAGGTAAACTTTCACGTGGAGCAGTTCTGTCTTCATTGTGAGCTCCAGCAGTCCTGCGTTTGTGACTGATTCGGCTTTAGGTGAAGCCTGTCAGGCAATGGAGATGGATTGGCCCTCCCTCTGTCTTGTAAAGAAAACTGGTCTCCAGTATTTGCTTTCACAGCTTATGGACAAGTGGATCCCCGTTAACCTCCCTCAGGAAGTCTGCGTAAGAAAGCGGTGACTGCTGATCTATGTGTGACAGCTGGGGAAACTGAGGCATAGGATGATGGAGAGAATTTCACATGCATCAGAATTAACTAGAACAAGAAAGAAAACCATGACATCCAGGTTGCCTGGTCATGTTTTAACCACAACCCACACTTGCCTATTTAGTTACAACAAACACAAAAGAGATAAACATAGATGTACGTTAGTCTAAACACCAAATTTTAGAAGTTTTTCCTCTGATGTCTAGTCAGCCATCCTGACCTTTGTTGGAGGATAAACCAACTCGCAACAGCTGTGGACAATTATTTACTGTAAGAGACTAAAGAGCTTGGATAATGAAGTGAATTCAGCATTAGAAGGAGAGCAGAGTGCTTGGTACCAGAAAGTTACCTTTTAAGTCAATTCTCAAATTCCAAAGATTGAGATACCAAGTTCATGATAGAAGAGGTCCTAGAAAAGCCCAGGATTTGTGGGGTGGTGGGCTTTGCTCACATCTGAGGGGTGTTACAAAAAATGCACAGCCACACCTGGACCTTCCTCAGCCTAGACTGGTCCGGGAAGATACTCCATGCAGATGCTACCGAGATGACATGTCCCTTGCCGTCCATTAAAGCGATCTACGGCTGGCTGTGGAGTTACCCAAGCATCTTGGCTACTCAATAAGAAATAGATTTGGATTCCCTCACTCAGGCTGTCAGATTTTACAGCCGCCCGATGGTCTCTGGCAGTGTGGCCTCTCAGTGAGACACTGCTGAGGGGGACTCAGAAACATTTGGCAGTCAAGAGAGGGACAAAAGCTTTGCATAATTCAGGCGTAAGTTCAAAGCCAATAACATTTACACTCCACGCCAAGAAAGCATTTTAAAGCCAGTGAGGTGCCTCTAAGCCAATAAGGTATTATTACTTTTAAGCATATTCCTTTTTACCCTTTGATAATAAGCGCTATTTTAACGTATTTGAAAACACCATCCTCAATTTAAAACAGGATATGTCACCTCTGCACTTTGAACTTCCAAGAGGAGAAGAAGCCTTGCTTGAAGCTGGTGCACTTTATTACAGGCAGACACACACACACACACACACACACACACACACACTCACACTCACTCTCTCTCTCTCCCCCCCCCCCACCCCCTCTCACTGTCT
The DNA here is from genome assembly GCF_008692025.1 of Phocoena sinus. NCBI lineage: Eukaryota > Metazoa > Chordata > Mammalia > Artiodactyla > Phocoenidae > Phocoena > Phocoena sinus. The sequence goes on from NC_045773.1 coordinate 34,099,866, forward strand.
CTCTCATCCTCACCTGTGCTGCAAAATAATGGAATCTGGCCACCCTGAGCGTGGCAAGTGAGACCAATGAATTTCTTCCCCAGGGGCCCTCTGCCTAGAGGCCCACCCACAGTACAGGGGAAGATTTACTGCAAACAACTCCCATATTTTGAATGGGGTTCAGCCCCATGATGCTTTTCAGAGCAAGCCCTAGTCCTTAAGGAAAAAAAGCTGAAGACTCTGTGTTCTAGAATTTTAACTAAACAGACCACAAAACCCACTTGCTCTCAAATTGAATTCTAAGTCTGAATTTGAGAACAACTGCAGTCCTTAAAATACAAATGACAACAAGCAGGGAACACTATCCTTGTCCTGAACAGAATTGTTGGGCATAATAGCATAGAGACAGAATAAGGTTTGAAAGAAATAAGAGCAGATTCTAGGACTAGATGACTTGGGTTCAAACGATGGCTCTGCTATTTGCTCACTGTGTGACTTGAACCTATTACTTAATTTAGGTGGTTGGTGAATCTTTGTGGCTTGGAATTGTGACTCAAAACTGGAAGAACCCTGGAGACCATCTTGTTCAACCATTATCTCACTAGTCTTACCCAGAGACTCCAGAATCCCCAATTCTCAGCCCTTCATTATTTGCATCAGAGAAGACCACGAAGGTGTGTCTGCAGTGACAGAGGAAGAGGAAAGGCAGGAGGCCTACTGAATCTTTTGCCAAATACCTTGGTCTACTTTGAAAAATATCTGATAGTCGTTGAGGTTTTGAGGGTGGACAACAAAACTTAAAGCTTAGGAGCTTAGGAGGCTAATTGACAGCTAAGAAACGGTTTCTTATTCCTCTCCCCCCGCTCTAGGATTCCATCCCCTTATTTCTGGAGTGAGTACTACCCTGCTACTGTTTACTGTACAAAGCATGAAGTTTACCACGGAATACAAGGTTCTTCTCCAACTCTTCTGCCCTATTCATCCAGTCTGACTCTCACCCACATATACTCTCTGTCTGACCACACTGACTGTCGCCTACCATGTCACACACATTCATGACTCCAGGCCATTCATGCTATTCCTTCTGCTTGCAATATCTTTCCCCCTTTTCTACCTGGCAAATCTCTACTCATTACTCAAGGTCAAGGCCAATGTTAACTCTCCAGTAAGGTTTTCTCAGACATTATCTCTAATTCTAATGACAGAAAAGTTGAGTACCTACTAAGTGCTGAGAACTGTGCTCAATGCTTTGCGTGATGATCTCATTTCATTCAGAAATCCTCACTACAATTCCATGAAGTAGATACTATCCCCATTTTAAGACTAGGAAAGCAAGTCTTACTAGAGTTAAATAACCTGCCCAAGGACACAGAGCTAGTTAGTGGTAGGGCTAACTTCAAGTCCAGGTCCGTCTGACTCTATAAGCAAGCTCTTCCCCATCTGTCGGTACAACTCTTCCAATGAACTCATGCTTTGTTTACATCATTTTCCCAGTTTAACTTTACATCTTTTTCGTCCCTACTAGATTAAAACTCAGGTTGTGTGTTATTCTGTTTTAAATCTCTAATACTTAGCTCACTGCCTGGCTCACATAAATGTGAGCCAAGATGCTTAACATAAGTGTGTACACGTGTTGAATGGAGAAATGGATAGATGGATGGATGGAAGGAGGGAGGGAGGGAAGGAATCAAGGAAGAAATATTCAGCTTCCTTAAAGGTGCATATTCTAAACAAGCTAACCTTTTCCAAGTACACCAAACATTGTGTTTCATAAAGAATAATGTTAGTGCTTTCTGAAAAATGTACCTAGATAGTCAATGCATATTTTATATTGACCCTGAGCCTTATTAATGGTAGGAAATTCAAAGGAAAGTCAAATCTATACTCTGTACACCTATGGCCACAGAAAAGAAGCCTGAAAATGTTGGACAAAGTAGAAAACATCTGGACCAGGTCAGAACCTTGAAGAATGAAGATATATGCTGAGTTCAGTCTTTCCACTTAAAAAAGAAAAAAACCTTCGGTACTTCTCACGACTTCAGTGCCTTGCTTTTTGATATGTCCTCCAAGGACCAAGTCTCACCCACAGACTTCAAATAGGTAAGCTTGCAGCTGCTACAAATTCAAGTGTTTAGACTACATCAACTTGCAGTTATTAGGGATGCATAATAAGATCTAGAGAAAATGAGAACAGACCTTAGCCTTGGGCAAAAATATACAAGGTGCCAAACAGACACATTAGGGGAGGTTCAGAAATCAGTACTGTGGCTCTGCGTTCAAACTGGCCTGGCCAGAGTGCAAGCCTTTCCTCAGAGCATATGAGCCAGGGTAGCTATCATTCAGTATTTTCAAAGTCTGTAGGATGCAACCTGAGAGGAAAAAGTGAGCTTCCAGGTAGGGACAGAAGTAGAATCAGAATTCTGGGTGACATGTTAAAATACAATCTCATGTGGTATTTGTTTTTCTTTTTCTGACTTACTTCACGCTGTATGACAGACTCTAGGTCCATCCACCTCACTACAAATAACTCAATTTCATTTCTTTTTATGGCTGAGTAATATTCCATTGTATATATATGCCACATCTTCTTTATCCGTTCATCTGTCAATGGACACTTAGGTTGCTTCCATGTCCTGGCTATCGTAAACAGAGCTGCGAGATGTAAGAGGGAGGGGATACGGGGATATATGTGTATGTATAGCTGATTCACTTTGTTATAAAGCAGAAATTAACACATCATTGTAAAGCAATTACAACTCCAATAAAGATGTTAAAAAAAAAATACAATCTCATGGTCTACAAAGCCTAAATGCTCTGAAGCTGCATTCATGGTTGGAACCTCTTTGGGGTAGCCATGTCCAACTATGAAGTAATTGCAGGTCAGGCTGTGATGGGAGAGCATCCCAGGGCCCTCTCTTGGGGTGTTCTCAATGTGGGGAGGCTGACTGGTTCCATGATTGGCAGCAGAAGGAAGGTTTGGAAGCTGGATTAAGTGGAAACTTTCTGCCATCTGTCTTTGATCCCAAAGGGATAAGTTCAGATGAGCTTCTACAAAGAACTCGATGATTTAAGTTCTGTATAGCTATCTCAGCAAAAACTGCTTTAGTTTTCTTGCTTTGGGTGGACCCCCGAAGCTGTTTTCTACCTTGATTTTGTCCAGTTTCATTTTGGAAGAAGAGGCTTTTATAAATTAGGGTAATGCCCTGTGCACGTTTCCACATCCTAAATGTGAGAAACAAAAACTGCTTCCAGTTACGGGGTGTTAATTAAGCGTAAGAGACTCTGCTACTGCTTGATATGACACTGTCTCATTTAATCCTCGCAAGCAGCCCTGAGAGAGACGTGCGTGTTCAACTGCTCTATGGTTGAGGATAACGAAGCTTGTCTGGTCATTTCACCATAGAGACGAGACTTACTCGCGGGCTTCCTTTCACACCCAACTCCACTCTTGCTCTGATCATAGTGCAACACTACCCAACTTTTCATAGTTATTCGAGTCTCCCCTAGGTTCTTGATGACTAGAACTGGGTTTCACCCTCTTGTGGGCATCACAAAGTACAGTGTACATACGAACAGCTAAATAAGTTGAGGAAACTTCTTTTAGTGAAACAGACAGATACAGAATTTGTCAGATACTGAATTTTTCATGCACTGAGTCCATCAGGAAGGAATTAAGAGATGAGGTATGTCAGCAGGAGACTGGAAGACTCCTGGGTGGCGCTGAGGTTGGAGGCACCACCTCATATCAAGATAGGGTGAACCTCGGGGCCAAACAAAGGGCATTTGTTGCTGGAGGATAAATGTTCTGTTCACTCAGGAAAGAAGACCACTTCAAAGACCATTTGTTGGCTTGGTGAGAAACTGTTGCCGAGGTGAAGAGTCCCTAGGTCCCAACTGCCCATAAACATGTCTCCCAACAGCAGGAAGGAGCTGGACAAGATGGCTGTGGCCACCAGAGCAGGGAGCAGAGCCTCAGGGAGCGGACGCATCTCCCTCAGTAGCACCGACGCGGCCAGGAAGGGTTCTATGCGCCAGCAGGCCAAGATAAACACGGCCCGGCGCTGCCGGGGGTCGGGGGCGGCCATCGGGTAGCAGCTGAACCACCACAGTCATGCAGCCTCTCGAAAGACTACGGCCACAAGCGCGCAACCAGGGCCTGTGGTTTCCTGCCGTCCTCCCTGGTACACAGCTTGGGCTCCCAGTGACTCATGGCCAATGATGTGCCAAGACTTCACGTCCCATCTCCGAGGGAGCCCAACCTGCACAGAGCCACGGCCGTTCCCACTGTTTCCTCCTCCCGAGGAGCTTAATGAGGGGATTAACAATGACCAGGATGTGAGTGGGCGACTTCACACGAGCAGCCGGCTGTAAAAGCGCCCTGCCCAGGCACGTGAGGACAAGCAGAGGGCCAGGAACCATCAGCTGTGCCGAGCTAAGTCTGCTGTTTCTCAACTCTACTGGTTGAGTGTGTGTGGGGGGCGGGGGGGTGAGGGGGAGGAAGAGAAGCTAACATTTATTAACATCAGGCCTCTAGAGATGATGGTGCGGTTGGGTGGTTAAGAGTGTGGGCGGGCGTCAGATTGCATCTGGCTTCACCGCATACTAGCTGAGTGATCCTGGGAAGTGGCTCAGTCCTCTGAACCTCAATATTCCCATCCAGAAAAAGAGGGAAAATAGTAGTACCCACCTCATCCAATGGTTCTGAAGATCAAATGGAAATTATAAATGCAAAATTTGGTAGATGTTAGCTTTTATCGTTGTTATTATTCCTGCCACTATTGCTGGTGGAGCTTAAGAACAGAAAGAATTGTTTCAGAGGGAATTAATGCCCCTTATTGAGTAGAAAGCTTTATGGAAGTTGAACATTGGGCTCCAGTTATAAGTTGGCGGTACAAGGTGCATTGTGTAGACGATGAAGCCTACAGACCCTTTGGGACCCTCAGAAGCAGTAGACTGACCACAGTTACCATCTCACTCCCCACCTGGCACCACCATTAGTCATCCAAACCCCAAGCACACACGCCAGCTATTCAGTTCTGCCAAAACCTATTGAAGACTTGTCACGTGCCAGACACTGCACTAGGCACTGAGGCAGGGGGTGGGAAGAGTTAAACAACGGATCCTGTTTTTTAGACACGAGTGAGAGACACAGACATGTGTGCACACAACTAGGGCAGGCAAATCATTGCTCTGGTGCTGAGACAAACTACACGTAGAGCACACGGGGGAGAGATTGATGCCAAGTGGGGATACCTGTGGCGTCTTCTTGGGAAGGTGTATGTTTTTAGATAAGTCTCAAAGGTTGATGTGATGGGAAGGAAGGCAGTATAGAGAAAGGGACCATCTTTTGCAAAAGCAGTAGCCTAGAGTGGAAGGAATGGATAAACTGGAAACTGGGAAGTTGGAAAATTGGGAAAAGACCACCTTTTGTAGAGTTTTGACTATCAGGCTGAAATTTATGTTGGGAAGCAATATGCACTGGGAATATAAGCTCAGGCATTGACACTCAAATGAATTTGAGTCATGGCTCTTCCTCATGTACATGATGTGACCTTGGAAAAGCACTTTGCCTCTGAACTGCTGGCCCCCCACTGTAAAGTGGGGATCACGGCAGTGCCTGATTCACAGTGTTGTGGATACTCACAGGCGGCTCAGCACAGGGACTCAGCACAGTAGGCTCTCATAAAAAATTAGCTATTTTTATCACTGTCAGCAATCAGGAAGCTGTGACAATAGCTTAGCGAGAAATGATGAGCATCTGAACTAGCTCAGTGGAAAACAAAAGGAAGGGATGCGCGTACATTTAAGAGGCAGAATAGGGAAATTAAGAGGCTACTGGCTATAAGGAGCAAGAGAGGAGGAGTCAGCGATGCCTCAAGGATTCAAGCCCAGGAGAGGAGTTTGGGATGGTGTTACCAAGGTGGGGTCATGGAAAATGATCTTGGTTGGGGTGTAGTGAATTAAAAGTGGCTGGTAAATTCTTTAGGTTGTTCTTTTTCATAGGAATTTCATATGCAAAGATCTAAATTTCAGTAGAATTTTTAAGATAAAAGACTCAGATTAGGGGATTATGTATATAGAAGTAAAAGTCAAGCCTTTGGAGTGACAGGATGGTCTTCTAAGGGTATTTATAAGCAATAAAGTTGCTGGGAAATAGACACTTTGAAATGTGTATTTACAAAAGAGGATAGAAAAAGGGAAACAGAAGAAGAACTAAAGAGTTACTGTGTTCCAGAAACATCATTTGATGGGGGTTTCAAAAAGGCTGTGGTGATCAGCTCTTCAGACAGAAATGGGGTCACTAGTTTAATGATGCCTTCCACAAGCATCTCAAAAGAGGATAGGGAAGAAGCTAGCCTGTAAGGCATTAAGGAGAAAACAAAGGGAGGAACATGGTGTATGTTTCATTTATAAAGAAGTTCAGAAGTTAAAGGAATGTGAGAGGGAGTGGGAAGGAGGTTAAAACCAATCTAGCACAAGGCAGGAGTGAGTCTGGGATGGAAACTATTTGAACAGGTTTGTAGAGTAGAGAAATACCCACTGGAGAAAAACTGAAGATGCACAAGAGGAAAGAGGTTATTGATGATCTAAGGAGAGGCAGAAAAGTGTGTCAATCCCCAACTCAGGAGGGACGTTTTTTGGAGCAAACCAGGACCACATCTTACGTAAATGCCAGAGCATGGGAGAAAGGCCATGTTTTAAGGCAAAGGGAAATTTTATTTGGGTAACTGGTTTGGAGTACTTTTATCTTCTAGTAAACTGTACGTTTTCCTTCAATATAATGAATTTTAATAAGTTAAACACACACACACCACAACAACGTGGGGTGGGATTTGTCCCCTGAATTCTCTCGAGAGGCAGAGAAGGGGAGCAGGCTAATCATAACCTCATTAAATTTCAATAATCTAACCTACAAAAAGAGAACGCCCACCCAGGGGACAGACTGGGGTTCCAATGAGATAATCTATGGACCTGATTGGTAATTAACTAGAGTTTGCTATTTTTATCATATTTGCCCCTGAAGCTGTTTTTGGAACTTTGACCTGAAGAGATAATGATGACTAGGACATGAGAAAATGGAAAGTTTGTGCTGAGCTTTATTTGTGCTGTAAGTAGATAGTGTGTGATGCAGAAGAAAACAGCACGTATCTGGAAGTGTCTCCGTGAAGTGCTCTTAGAAATGTGCCACTATAACATTGAGGGGGGGACATCATGGACTTTCCACTAAGAAAGGCCCCTTCTCCCCCAACTTTTTTCCAGTGATGTCTCCAACACGGTTTTGAATGACTCAAGCTTTGAGACTCCTACCACTTCCCTTGCTATGCATGTTTACCATTTCCCAGATTTCATCATTAGGGCATTTCCTGAAATTCAGCCCAATGTGCTCCTTTTTTCTGATTTCAAAAAGGATTCTGTTTCAAGCCTCAGCTGTCAAATGGGGAACCCAACTGTGAACGGTAGCGAATTTGACTGTGACATCAGAGTTTCCAACGGGAACCCGACTTTCCACCCTGAGATCCAATTCCCCCCTTGATTCAGGATTTAAGAATAATGCACAGTCTTCTCCAGACCTCACCAAGGAGCCACTGCTGGAGCCAACAGTAGCAGGACCCCAAACTGCCTTGGAGGTTGGCAGCCTGCAAGGACTGTCTGCCAAGAACCCGCTTGGAGCCTCATCACCTTTCCAAGACCCTGTTTTTAAGCAGATCAAAGTACTTTCCTCAGACTGGTGAAAGTCAGAGGCCCAGGTCAAGGTGAATGAGTGTGGGATTCTGAAGGAAGCTGGCAGAACATCAAAGAAGGTTGGGCAGGACCTGAATCCTTTCTTTGAAAACTCTTTTCCATTGTTTCCCAGATTTTTCAGTTTGACACATTGTTGAACTTGCCTCTCTGCTCCCACGCCTAGTCTCTACAACTGCCCATTAGTTCAATCATCTGATGCTTACGCTTCTTAGGTGTTTGCGTGTTCCAAAAGCCAATGAACATACATATGTACTGATCTATATGTGTGCATACATGTCCATGTTCACCCATACTTACTAACCATCTTACCTTAAACCCTGAACTCGTGATTAAACTTCCTTTCTTTTTATTCTGTACTTAGTTGTAGCCCCGTAACACTTAATGCATAGTTCCGTGGCTCCCACCAGACTGCACACACCCTAAGGAGAGCAGTTGTGTCCTCCTAGTCATCTCTGTGCTCTTCCTCAGGCCTAATGCGAGGCCTGCTGCACTTTAAATATTTGAAAATAGTCAGTGATCGCTACGGGTAGTCTCAGACTTCCTCCTAATTTTAACAAGTATCTATTTATGCCACAGCAATGACTTTTGGGGAACTGAATTGGCACTCTTGAAGGGCCAGAAAAAAAAAATATTCAAGGACATCACTTCTTAGATTGATACAAAAAGCAAGCAGGCGCTATGCATACAATAAATAAAATCATAAATATAGCCATCACAGGTAACATTCGTTGAACATCTACTATGTGTCACACACGTGCAATGTGTGTTCTGCCACATGTTATCTCATTTGGCTCTTCATGTTGGACCGTGCTGGGCTCAATCTTCACCTCTTCTCCATCTGCACTCTCCTTGGTGATCCCACGTGACAACTATATGCCACTAACTCCCAACTTCTCCAGACCAGATTTCTCTTCCAAACCCCAAACTCATCCATCTGCTGCCTTCACTCGGATGTCACAAATTCAGCACATCCAAGACTCACTCCTGACCCCCTTGCAAAAGCTGCTCTACCTTCTGCCTTCCGCAGCTCAGCCTTCTAGTTGCTCAGGCCAAAATCCTTAGAGTCATGTAAATACTACTCCTTCTCTTGTTTCTCACATCCAATGCACGGGAAAGTAAATTCTGCTGACTCTCTCTTCAAGATAGATCCAGAATTCTGACATTTCTAACACTTCCCCTCTGTTCTAGTCCAAGCCATGACCACCTCTTTCTTAGGCTGGAGCTCTAGCTTCCAAACATGGCTCCCTTCTTCTACCCTTGTGCCCTAAGACATGGTCCCAGCAAAGCAACCAAAGCAGTACACATTTTGTCAGGTTTCAATGACTCTCCCTTTCACTGAGGAAAGGCCAGCGTCTTCCCAACGTCTGGCACGATCTAGGGTCCATCTGTCCTCTGACCCCATGTCCGGACACTCCCCCATTGCTCTCCTGACTCGTGCCACATTGTGTTCCTTGTTCTTTCATGAATGTGCCAGCAGCTCCCGCCTCCGGGTGTTGCTTCAGCAATTCCCTCTGCCTCCAGTGTGCTTCCTGCAGCTACTCTTGGCTGACCCCTCGCCCCTCTCAAGTCTCACTTAGGTTTGCCCAAACCACCTTCTTAACGCCACCACTTGCTCACCCCCAACAATCCCAATTCCCCTCATTCTGCTCTACCTTTATTTTGTCCACAGTGCTTCTCACCTTCTAACATACTACATAAAGTTGCTTACATATGACTTGGTTACCTTTCTTTCTTTCCCTTGTATAATGCAAGCTACGTGAGGGTACAATTTTTGCCTCTCTAGTTTGGAAACGTCTGGTTCACGAGCGGGCACTCAGTGTTGAGTAAGTGGGTGAGAAAAAACAGATGCTCTTGGAATCAAGATACTCAGGCTCCCAGCCTCACAGCTCCAAAGGGCTTTAACAGCCCGAGTGGAGCACATCCTTACACCCATCATGCTCCATCTCAGACTCGAAGCCCTACACCCTCTGGTTCTCTAAATTCCCTTTCTATAGCTCGAATCTCTGCCTTGAGAAACCACTCTGTCTGCCAGAGAGTGGCAAGGCACCATTTCATTTGCTTGAAACCAAATCCAATTAAGGATGGGGAGACTTTTTTGGTCGCAAATAGCTGCTTGGTGAGTGGAAGCTAATAAAATATGACCAGCACGGGCAGCTCTCCTGGCAAGCAGTTCCTTGAAGAGAGAATTACAGCCTGGCACAGCTCCCGGCAAGTGGTTATCCTCTCTTGCTCCTGATGCTCGATGAAGAGCATGCTGGGAGCTGGGATGGGCTTCCAAATCTCCAAGGGTCATGACGGTAACAGGATGCTTACTTTGGGGGGCACAAAGGAGTGTTTTCCATTTTTGAAAAGAGGGACCATCTACTTTAGTACCTACAGTTCCATTAATTGGCTATAGTCTTGTATAGGGATCTTGACTAAGTAATACCGACTGAACTCAAAGAACCCTAAGTGCATTCAGGATGAGCATCTTCTCATAAGCTTCCCATTAGCATCAGAGACACTCAGCGGCCAAATTTCAAGATGACGAATAGCCAAACCTCAGGTGGAAAACTTCCACGGTGCCTGCTGCTGCTTCTTTCGTTTTTTTTCTCCACCTCCTCCTCCTCTTCCTCTTCTCCTTCCTCTCCCTCCTCTCCTCCCTCTTCCTCTTCTTCCTCTTAATATACCTGAGCATCGGGTGTTATCATCCCAGCATCTTTCCTGAACAACCTGGATGGATTGCAAGGGAATTTTGCCGAGTGAAAAAAAAAAGCCAACCTTAAGAGGTTACACATTTGGTTGCACAGCACTGTGAATATAATTAATGCCACTGAATTGTACACTTACCACAATAAGTGTACAATGGTTAAGGTGGCACGTTTTATGTTTTCTATACTTTACCACAATAAAAGTAAAGGTTACATATTGTATGATCCCATTTACATATTCTTAAGACGGCAAATTTGTAGGTATGGAGAAAAGATTAGTGGTTGCCAGGAGTTAGGGAAAAGGAAGAAAGGAGGGAGGTGGCTGTGGCTATGAAAGGGTAGCACTAGGGATGCTTGTGATGGAACTGTTCTGTATCTCGACTCTGGTGTGGTGGCCATACAAGTCTCACAAGTGATAAAATTTCATAGAACTAAGTAACACATGCACAAGCACGCACAAATGAGTGCACGTAAAACTGGTGAAATCTGAATCAAATCAGTGGATTGTATCAACGTCTGTTTCCTGGTTGTGGTATTGGTCTGTAGTTATGTAAAACGTTACCACTGGGGGAAACTGGATGGGAGGTATGTGGGATCTCTGAACTATTTCTTACAACTGCATGTGAATATACAATTATCTCATAATAAAAACTTACACAACAACAACAAAGGATTATTTCTCACTTGTGCCACATGTCCTACTTGGTACGGCTGGGGATTTTAGTCCACGTGGGTGGCACAGGCTGTTAGAGCCTCCACCATCTGGAACATCAGTAGTCACCTCATCAAGGGAAGGGAACATAGCAAGTTACTCCCTGGCTCGTAAAGGTTTCCACCTGGAAGCGACACATCATTTCCACTCATGTTTCACTGGCCAAACAAGTCCTTTGGCTCTCCTAGCTTCCTGGAAGTAGGGAAATTCAGTTTTGCCGTATGTGTGGAAAAAGGAGAGTCAAAATATTGGTGACAGCACTAATGATCACAGCTTAAGATTATCTAAATGGTTAAAATATTCACAAAGCATTTTACATTTACCTCATCGTCATGTGACCAAGGAAACAAGGGTCTCCCACTTCATGATCAATCTAATAGAGGAAATGCAAATAGGAATATTATACTGTTCATTGTGGATAAAATTTTGTATTGGGCCTGAGTTTCACTGATTAGAAAAAGTGAGAGCTTTCTGAAAAGGATAATTAAAATGCTAAAATATAATTTTAAATGCACCCATGTAACAAAAACTATTTCTCTTTGGCTTTTGTTTTTACTTCCAAGTGTATGTGGAAAATAACTGCCTGTTAAATTTTGATGGAAGCAGTGCTTGCAAACGACCTTTAATTTCTCAATCTGAAGGTACAAATGGCCAATTTAAAATGCAGCTCAGGTGTGAGTAAAAATTTCTGCATGTTAAGGGAGGCCATTGGGAGGCCTCCCAATGGAGGGCATTGGGAAGGGTGGGCTCAGGTGGATCAGACTGATAGATTTCAAAGGACATAAGTGTGGGAAAAACACCAGAGAGGCCAGGAACTTGCTAAGAAAAGAAATAGGACACCATCAATCAATAAGTAACCAGATTACTCCAGGAATGACCAACCAAACGTTGTGGTTCTTAAAAATTAAATCAGATATTTTGCTATTTGAAAATATATCTAAGATATAGTCTTTAACTTGTACTTTGTCAGAAGACAATTATATTGATCAGAGTTGCTTAGAAATGGGGACACGGGGTAACCTACCCTTATTGAGCATCTATTATACGCCAATCCCTGTCTATGCCAGCCACCTTTAACCTGCACGATGCTCTTGCACTCTTGTACCACTATTAGCACTCTATTTTACAAATGCATAGTTAGAAATGTGAAATCATGTGCCCAGGACTGCCTGACTGCAGAGTGGGGTTCTCTCTGGTTAACTGTGCTGTATCCTTCATTCATCATTAGTTTCCTTGGGGCAGGACAGTGAACAACAGTCCCCTGACTGGACTCCAGCTCCTTTTCCAGACTCTGTTCAACTGCTTCCTTCTGTGACCCCTAAGCTCCAGCCAGAGGACACTTCTCACACACCCCCAAGCCAAACCTTCAACATCCAACCTCTGTGCCTTTGCAAAAGCTATTCCTCCTGCCTTTTCTTCCTGACCTCTGTACCCCAAATTTACCTACTCTGCAGGTCCTAGCTCATATGCTGGAGCCTTCAAGTCTTCCTATGTCATTGCCTTAAAATCTTTCAGATATGAGGCAAGAAAGGAATGAATGAATGAACACGTGCATGCATGAATAAATGAACAAATGATACCTTCCCCTAAAAGTAATGCTCCATTCCTTCTTTCCTTCCATTGCATTTATTGTGGTTGTTATATTCTGCTAGAGGTTGGTAGCTATTTCATTTCCATTCAGAAAACACTGAGTTCTTCCTATCACAAAGCTCAGTGCCAAGTAGGGTGGGGAATACAACAATGGGTAAAACCCAGCCCAGCCCCGGCCCCTAGTTGTTCACAATCACACAAATAACAGAAACTGTTTGTGAAATGAACTCAGATACACATGAGTTCCCCTGCCAGGCTCTCAGCTCTGTGAAGGAGGAAGTACATTTTCAGAGGGGGGGGTACATGACTTCATGCCTTTTCTAAGAGAAGTCTGACTCACAGCAACATACTTGATCAAGAGCAAAGCCCAGTGCAGAATGACCCCATTCCTGGCCAAGTCAAGACCCACCAGGCTACGTGATGGATGGCCTCAATGCCCGGGACTGCAAATAGCGTGTTGCAGCTTTGGCTGGCCTGAAATGATAAGGTTAGAAAACCAAACAATATTGTCCTGAGTGTTCATAAAAATAAGCAGAAATTAGAGAAGCCTTAGCATTCTTAAGAATTATCATTTATTATTATAACCTTGCTCATTTCAAGAGTGATCCCAGAACATAAAAAAATTATGATAAAATAAGATGGCAACATAATACTACTATTTAAAATAAAATCATAGATTAATACCAGAAAACTTCAGACTATTCCATTTAACTTCATGTAGGGGAGTCTTTGAAATTAGGTTAAGTGACTCCAGGCTTTTTATTTATAGAAACAACTTGGATGTTGGTCTGAGAAGTGAGATACCCAAGTTTTCAAATAAACTCAAGTGACAGAGAATTGTAAATAATGAAGAACCATGTGGATGAAAAATAAATCTTTCAAATGCCCTGTCTAATTGATAGGAAAAGCATTTCATATTAGATAAAACCCAATAAAAAGATTCAAAGACAGGATGTAAAAATCACACACACACACACATACACAAAACCTGCACCACCATTCTGTATCCTGAGAGAAAAAAGGACGAAAAACGCACATGGGAAAGACAGTTGCATTGCTACAATAAAAAGAAGTAACATCCCCTCCTCCCCCGGCCACCACAGCAAAGAGGAACTATAGAAATGGAGCTACAGCCTGGCTGAGTGCCAAGCTAGCCAGTAGTGTTCCTTTGTTTGAATAAGCAAAAGGTGCCCCCTCTGGGCGTATACAGCATTTTGAACACATGACCTGGCATGTGAAGAGCCCTTGTGCTAGAAAAGGTGCCTGGCCTCCAAAGAATGCAATCTCACCCAGGGACTGAATTTCAGCCCCCAGCTCCCTCGTAGCAGTGCATACGTTGACAGCTGACCCTACCTGCCCAGCAGCATTCTGTGTAAAATGCCTGGGGAAAAGACACTGGGTCGTAGTCTGTTTTAGTTTCTGGGCTAAATTTTACCTCTCTGAGCTCAGTTTCCTCTGCAAAGTGAGAAGGTAGTGACCACTCAGACCTACCATACAGAGATCAAATGAGCTTACTTGTGGGGAAAGGCTGGCTTAGCTGTCAGTCATCACGCAGAAATAAAACTCTCCTTATTAAATAAGCCGTGTCCCATTTACATTTCAGGGAATAAAACGTTTTCCCTTTTTACCTGCTAATGTATTCTTATTTGACATTTAAAAGTATATTCATTTTCGTTTTTGTCTTCATTTATGTTTGTTTCTTCAAGTAAAAATGATAATAATTATTATTAGAATAGCAATAAACCAAAACATAATGATTACCATTGACTGACCACTTTCCTGTGTGCCAGGCATTGTGCCAAGCACTTCCTATATCTTTGTGGTCTCATATAATCCTCACAAGTGGGAGTGTCATTTCCTCCATTATATAGATGCAAAAACTGAGAACCAAAGGTTAAGAAAAAAACCCCAGCACAACTAGCGTTTAAATCCACATCTTTGTGATTCAGAGCTTCTGGTCCAAACAAAAAAGCTCTCGATGAGTTCACTGCACACAATTTGAAAAGAGATACAGAAGAAAATGGCAATCACCCTTACTCTGTCACCTCTCCGTTAACGTAATGCTGCTCATTCTCGAGATACTGCTCTGACATTGTAAGATGACCCCTTTTACAGAGGCAGTAGAAGAAAGAGGGAATTTTCTAAACAGTCAAGGATATAGCTGTTAAGAGCTAGATGCCACTACCAGTTTTAGGAAGAAGGGAAAAAGCCTAATATTGGCTGCATTGTAACTGTTTTCTCTTAGCCACTCCAAGTGCCATTATAATTCCTAATATCATCCCTAGAATCATTTATTCATGTTAATAATTGCAGCTATAACCATTCAGAACCTCTGCAGCTTTGGCAAAGACAGTCAAGGAAATAAACACTGAATTTAATTAACTCTCTACTGAGAGTAAGTGGAAGGTACTTAATCATGTTCATGAGCCTGTAACTACTCTCTCTTATCAGAGACTCCACTCGGGAGGCCCTGTAGCTTCTTACAACTGACAGGCAAATGGTGCCCTGAACAGCACTGCTGCTGCCTTTGAGAATTATCACCGGCTACTCGTACACACCATGCCTCCAAATGTTGGGCTGTAATTGTGGAACCCATCATGTACAGTTTGTCCTGATTTCTGAAAATCTTCCCAGTATCAGAACATGGACATCCCTCCTGTGTTTAAAATATCTGATTCCCACAGGTGGGAGCAATGCAAAGAGTTACTCATCCAAAAGCCCAAAGTTTCCTCCAGTGTTCTGGATAAGTGGTGACCAAGATAATTTTTGTGTGTGTGTGTGTGCCGTACGCAGGCCTCTCACTGCTGTGGCCTCTCCCGTTGCGGAGCACAGGCTCCGGACGCGCAGGCTCAGCGGCCATGGCTCACAAGCCCAGCCACTCCGCGCCATGTGGGATCCTCCGGACAGGGGCACAGACCCATGTCCCCTGCATCGGCAGGCGGACTCTCAACCACTGTGCCACCAGGGAAGCCCTGACCAAGAGAATTTTTGAGAGATTATGGTGTGCCAGGTAGTGAATTAGGCATTTCAGTTATCTCTTTTAATGCTCAGACCAATCCTACAAGGTAGTTAGTACCCTCATTTTGTAAATCGGAAAACAATCAGAGTGATTAAGTATTTTGTCCAGGGTTCCATTTCTCCTAAGCACACAATAATCCTAGTTGGCTTGACTCTAGCACATTTTTAACTACTAAATACTACTTCCTCTCAGGTTAGGCATCAGCCCCAAAGAGAAATGAATGGCAGAGCCCCTCCTCTATCATGCCCCACTCTCAAGCGAGCCCTCTGACTCCAGTGAGTCAAAAAAGAGCACTTTTCCAATAGCATTTTTCACAGAAATAGAATAAGCAATCCTAAATTTGTATGGAACTACAAAAGAACCTGAATAGTCAAAGCAATCTTGAGAACAAAGAGCAAAGTTGAAGGCATCTCACGTCCTGATTTAAAACTATATTACAAAGCTATAATAATCGAAACAACATGGCATTGGCATAAAAACAGACACAGATCAAAGGAACAGAATAGAAAGCCCAAATATAAACCCACACATATGGTCAATTAATTTACAACAAAGGAGACAAGAATATACAATGGGTAAAGGATAGTCTCTTCAATAAATGGTGTTAGGAAAACTGGACAGCAACATGCAAAAGAATGACATTGGATCCCTATCTTAAACCCATAAACAAAAGTCAACTCAAAATGGATTAAAGACTTGAATGTAAGGCCTAAAACCATAAGACTCCCAGAAGAAAACATAAGGGGTAAGCTCCTTGACATTGGTGTTGGCAATGATTTTTCAGATTTGACACCAAAAGCAAAAGCAACAAAAGTAAAAATAAACAACTGGGACTACATCAAACTGAAAAGCTTCTGTACACCTAAGGAAACCATCAACAAAATGAAAAGGCAACCTACTTAATGGGAGAAAATATTTGCAAATCATGTATCTGATAATGTTATGGTCAAAATACTTAGAGAACTTATAAAACTCAGTAGAAAAAAAATCTGATTAAAAAGTGGGCAGAGAACCTGAATAGACATTTCTCCAAAGACGACATAAAAATGGCCAACAGACACATGAAATGGTGCACAACATCACAATCATTAGGGAAATGCAAATCAAAACCACTGAGATATTACTTCAGACATGTTAGAATGACTATTAGCAAAAAGACAAGAAATAACAAGTGTTGGCAAGGATGTGGAGAAAAGGGAACACTTGTGCGCTGTTGGTGGAAATGCAAATTGGTGCAGCCACTAAGGATAACAGTATGAAGTTTCATCAAAAAATTAAAAATAGAACTACCATATAATCCGGCAACTCCACTTCTGGGTATTTATACAAAGGAAAAGAAATTACTAACTCAAAAATATATCTGCACCCCCATGGTCACTGCAGCATTATTTACAACAGTCAAGACAACTCAGGAAACAACCTGAGTGTCCACTAATGGATGGATGGATAAAGAAAACATTACATATATACACATACATACATATACACAATGGCATATTATTCAGCCACAAGAAAAGAAGGAAATCTTGTCATTTGTAACAACGTGGATGGAACTTGAAGGCATTATGCTCAGTGAAATAAGCCAGAGAAGGACAAATACTGTATGATATCACTTATATGTGGAATCTAAAAAAAACCCAAAAAACCCAAAAAACTAAAAATCATAGATACAGAGAACAGATTGGTGGTTCCCAGAGGCAGGAGTTGGAGGGCGGGGGAAAACGTGCGAAAGTGGTCAAAAGGTACAAACTTCCACTTATAAGATAAATAAATCTTGGGGAAACAATGTGTACAGCAAGGTATAACAATACTGCACTGTATATTTAATAAAGTTGCTAAGATAGTAGATCTTCAAAGTTCTCATCACAAGAAAAAAAGTGTAACTATGTGTGGTGATGGATGTTAACTAAATTTATTTTGGTAATAATTTTGCAATGTATACATATATCAAATCATTATGTTGCACACCTAAAACTAATACAATGTTATATGTCAATATCTCAACTTAAATAAAAAAGTCACTCTCTCCAATAGAACTGGTATTAATCTATTGGTTGAGTCCATTATCTTGATATATTACCATTCCAGATCTGAGCCATAATCCACTCCTCTGTGCCATGCTCTGAAGGCATTTCAGGAAGTAAGAGAGGAGTCACGGAGCAACTGCAATCAACCCAGCATGGTTTATTGAACAACTAAAGGACTTGGAAATTCGTGTATTTGCCTCCCCTCTTCTACAGTGATGTGTTACTTAGGAACAAGACCAGAGAGCAGGTACAACTCTATTAGGGAAAAGTGGCCCCTGGCACCATTTTTCACCCAAATTAAAGTAAGCTTCTATCGCATCCTCACTTGAGCTATTCCCAAAGGGGACAACAGTGGGTGGGGGGTTGCTCATGATTGCCTGGTCCTCCTAGAGGCAGGCAACGCTTGGCTCCTGTGGGAAATTCAAGCGTTTGTAATTCCAGCTGTGCAACGGATGTCATTCTCACTTTGTCTTCCACTGGTGCGGGATAGCTGAGGAAATGCTACACTCGTCATCCTTACTTTCAAGAGAAAAAAATGTCTCCATTACAAGGCTATCTACAGTTTCCCAATGTTTTCTCAAAGAATGCAAAAGGGGATGTGTTGAAAGACATGGCTGCCTGTGGACACTGCTGAGTAAATTTTGGCCAGTTTAGCATAGTCACGAAGCTCCAAAAATATTCTTTCTCTGGTTCAAGGGAGAAGGAGATAGTTCTACCACTCTGCTAAAGATGTGCTGGACTTGACAAAGGAGAAACCTATTCTTGTGCTTTGCTCTAAAGTATTTCCATAAGCCCAAATTTCTGGGTAGTTACAAGTAATTTGCTTCAACTTAATTTCTTTCATTCAAATTTATGGAAAAAAATGTCTCGTATAGGCAATGGAAAATAATCAAGACATCAGTTCACTGTTGAATGTTCGACAGCAAAGATCCATTAGCTTACATGTCAATGTTGAATTACAGTATTGTTGACCTTAAAGGAGTGAACGAAATTCTAGGAATGGGATGGCCAAATAAGCCCCTGTCATATTTCACTCTTTAAGTTCCTTGCTTTTATATTCTGGCCTTCATCTTCTCCAGTACTCTGCCGCTATCTCTTGAATGAATTGATTTTGCCAACTTCGAGGATCCTCGTTAGTAATCTACTCAACATGTGCATTCCCTTTGGAAGAAATACAGTAGTCTGCTGTGCATTTCCTATCTGCTCCTAATTTCCTATACTGTGAATTATGTCATTTAGTTTTTGTGTTGTTGCCAGTGGGAAAAGGCTGTCTAGATCAATTTGGTCAGACTGCCTCATACCCCTAGAAACACCAATTAGATCACCACAAAGTTGACTCATGCCCAAGACCAACCCCAATTTCCTCTACTGTTCCTCATTGTTTAAACATTTAGCCTTCAGAAGGCTCTTGGATGAGTCATTTGACCCACAATGCTTCATCCAAGATCTAATACCACGGTGGGTCGGATTTATACACATCTTGCCAAAGCAATGGAAATTGAGGAGACATTAAATCTAGGAGGAAATCTATTCTGGTTATGGAGAGTGGATCTTGACCCAGGTGGTATTTTGATTCTCACCCTCCTGAATTTCCTCAGAGCACCTTCAGATGAAGTGGGAAACCTGTGATTTACAGGCTGAAGACATTAGGTTACAGGGTAAGAGGTAATGTAATACCCACATCTACACAGCAGGGAAGAGTAAAAATACTTTCACATCAAATTACCTGGATAATTGTTTCCATTATTTAGTTTGATGTCCATGGGCAAAGCACATAATTTGAAGATTTTGAGAAGTATTTTAATGCAATCTTAGCCTTTTGGCAGAATCTAGCTGAGGGGACAAAAGATTGATCTCTAAAGCTCCCTCTGAATCTAATTTCCTAAGAAGGCACACCCATAATCAGTCACGCCATCCAGGAGAGAAACCCTGACTGCATGGGTATGTAAGATGGAATGTTCAGACACACTATGTAGATGAAAGGTATTTCCTTTTCTATGTCTCCCCTATTCTGTGTTAATCATTTGATTATGGATAAAGGTCCAGTAAAAATTGGACTTGTATTTAGAAGTTTTGGAAGGGGAAAAGGGAGAAATGTGTTTTGCTGTCCAGCAGGACTGGTGGAAGCTGGTACCTGCCACTCCAGTCTGGGAGAGCAGGCACGAATATGTTTGTGTAGAACATGAACAGCCAGCATCCCTTATACCTCTGGCTCCCAGAGATCCAGGGGTGAGAACCCTGCAATTTCTGTGCCTGGACAATCATTACAGAAGCTCCTATCACTTATTCTGGCCTCAGAAACCAAATCTAATGCAATGAACAACTATGGTTCCATTAATTCAAGGCTAAAATCTGCTTTCATCTGGACCTATTGGACAGACTTTAGCTGCACCTGCAAGAAGAAAGGAATTTGTTCCTGGACTGTTACCGGGCTGTGATAAATGAGACCAAAGGGTTGGGTTATTTCACTTAATTATCCCGAACACTTAACTCTATACACCCCCTGCTCTAGCTTTCAGAGTCTCTTGGCTACCATCAAGAATAAAGATACTCAGTGGTTAACACAGAGTTAATTCCAGAACCATCACAGATAACTATCTGCATACACCAGATGCCCCAGTGCCCATAGGATGGGATGTGTCCCCATTCAGAACCATCATTGTCATGGTTTTGCTTGTCCAGTTTACATAAGTGAGCAGCTGATTTGCAATTTGCTGGATCATAATAAGAGTAATGTAGAATAATAATGATATCAAAACCATTTAAAATCAGGAACAAGAAAATCTTGGTCACTGCCTGTGGCAGGCAGAATAATGCTCCCCCAAAGATGTCCACATCCTAATCCCCAGAACCTGTGAATATACTACTTTACATGGCAAAAAGGACTTTGGGGGTGTGATTAAGGTTTTGGACCTTGAGACAGGGAAATTATCCTGGATTCTCCAGGTAGGCGCAGTCTAATCATGAGTCTGTAAGAGTGGAGAGTCTTTTCCAGCTTCAGACAGAGAGATGAGACATGAGAAGGACTGGCATTGAGATGGAGTAAGGAGACCACTAGCCAATGAATTCAGAAGTCTCTAGAAGCTGAGAAGGCCATCAGTCTAGAGATAACCTCTAGCTGTAGGACCTCAAGAAACTGAATTCTGCCAGCAAGCCAAACAAGCAAGGAGCAGGTTCTTCCCTGGAGTCTCCAGAGTAAGGCAGACCTGCATAAACTTGACGTTAGCCCAGTGAGACCCATACTGGACTTCTGACCCACAGACCCGCAAGAGAATAAGATTTGTGTTGTTTTAAGCCACTAAGTTTGTGGTAATTTGTTACAACAGCAGTAGAAAACTAATGCACTGCCCTCATGTAGCTTGCGGTCTAAAGCGGGAAGAAGAATGTAAATTGGCAGTGACAATACAGCAAGGTATAGCTTATGGGGTGCAAATGTTTTGGCCCTGGCCCCACACTCAAATCTAAATTTGGCTTTGTTGCCCAAATGATGATACAGATACATATGGCCATTGTCTTATCAGTATATTTGTGTGTATTAAATAAACCAATTTGTTAAATTTAAACAACTTAAATGATTGTGTTACCCTTTTGAAGCAATTCTTTTTTTTTTGATATATTGCAGATGTCAGAGAGCACGGTCTGAGCCTCTCTTCATCTCTTGGCACCCACTGGGGAGGTGTGGTTCCTCCTGACACTGAAGTGAATGAGACTGAGGCATGGGAAAGGATGCAGGGTTGAACAGAGTTGCATGGAGGCGCGTTGATGGTATGTTCCACGAGAAAGTAACGACACATGCCAAGGTCAGTGGTAAAGACAGAAGTCATGGGCACAGAGGGTCTGAGTGGAGACCATAGTGTCTGGGGCAGTGATGGGGCAAAGGGGGCACAAGGCACCTGGGGAAGCAGGCAGGGCTTGTTGGTGTAGCCCTTGGGGGCTGTGCTGGGAGTTTGGACTTCACCCTACAGGTAGTGGGAAGTCGTGCCAGGTTCAAGCAGTGAGGGGAGGGGAGGAGAGGGGAGGCTTATGTAATGGGAGCTGCACACTTAACTGTGTTCCCTCCGGCATTACTTCCCAGTTGTAACATGGATGTTCCCATTAGCTGCCCCTTTCCCCTCTGTGTCTTGACCCTCTTCTAGCAAATGCACTTAAATTTTTCCCCACTTTTTGGACTTTTTATTTTAAGACTTTTCAGACAAACAGAAAAGTAGAGAATGACATAATGAACATCCACAAACCCATTTTCTATAGTTAGTAATGTTAACATTTTGCCATTTTGAGTCATCTTTTTTTTTCTGATGTTAAATTACAGACATCAAGATGTTTTATCCTAAAATAGTTCAGTATGAATCCCTGAAGAAGGCCATTATTCTACACAACCACAAGTCATCATCACTCCTAACAAGGTTAATAATTGCCTGATACCATCTAAGCCTATGTTCCCATTTCCCTCACTGTCCCCAAATATCTTTTAAAACTTTTTTGTTCAGTCTAAGATGAAAAGTCATACATTTTCTTAGATTATTATTTCTACTGAGTCTCTTCATTAGAACAGGCCCTCACCACAATCCTTACTTTATTTTCCTAAGACATTTAAACTAGTTAAAGAAATCAGGCCAACTTGTCCTGTAGAATGCCCCACTTCTAGATTTGTTTAATTGGTTCCTCATGGTGTTGATAAACTTGTTCCTCTATCCCCTCTCCCCCGTCTCCTGTAAGCTGGTTTTAGAATCCCGTTAGTGTTTTTGGCATGAATACTTGGTAAGCAATGCTAGGTACTTCCCACTGCCTTCCATTCGGGGCACATCATGCCTGGTGCCTCCACCACCACATATCAATCTCTACTTAAGGTCATGACAGTGATAGGTTTTCCTCTTATGAGATACAAGTACCTGTAGGATCATACATTACCGTCACGTGTATATCTAGTTCTCCGTCAGTGGTTTGCCTAAAGATTTTTGTATCCTTAATTTTTACTTAAACAGGGTTATTTCATAGGCATTGCAAAATGGTCATTTGCTTTTTGATACAGAGGTGGGCTAAACCACGAGGGCGATCAAATTCTTTCGCTTGGCTCAATGAATGTGGAAAACTTCTAGCGTCCCCCATTTTCCTTTCTTACAGTCCTGCGTCTCTGAGTGTCATCTGGCAGGGGCATGTTCAAGGTTGTCAGGCCTCATGTCCCTCCCTGCAGCCCATGCATACACACACACACACTCACCTAGCCGACAAGTGAGCTTGTCTTTCAACTATTGACAGAATTGCCGCCAGACAGCCAACTTCCAAGAGCAGAAGGTGTCCGAGGCGGCAGGAAGCATGGGGCCCCCACAGGGCCTCCTCCTGCATGCATGGCTCTGTCACGAGGGCAGTCAATTGCCCATCTCTTGTTTGTTTTATGGGGATCACCCAGACGAGGAGAAATGGTGGTAGGAGATTCATTCAGCCCCAAGGTTATAGCAAGGAAGGACGTCCTAATTTGGGACTCCAGAGATTTCTCATGACAACTAGGAATATTTCCATTGAAAGGCAAAGAAAATAGAACTGATAGATGGTCACTCCTCTTAATGGACTCCTCACCTAGTCAATGTCCCTGCCTTCCCCTCCATCACACAGGCTCTTGGCAGAGCTGCCCGGCACTTTTCTTGTGAATGGAGACTCTGTTAATTAAATACCACTGTGCTTCTGGGGGACATTTTCTAGGCAATTAGTGATCCCCATTCAACCCAGTGGAAATGTCCCCATATTCCTGGGAGATCTCTCTGAGATTCCAGCCTTTCCCCCCAGTCTTTTTTTGTTTTGACTTTTTTAACCTTCCTTATACATTCGGATATTATACAGTCCTCTGATAAAACTGTAATGAAAATAATTGGGTTCCTCAGTGGATTCAAGTATTTGCTCATTTCCAAAAGTGGAGACATTTTATAGTTTTGGCTGCTTTTATCCTCTCTGTGAATTTAGATGTTATACCTATTGGCTGTTATTTTCTCTAGTCCCCCAACCACTAAACAGTTACAAATACACGGATGCAGCTCAGGGGGCTTTCATGTGGCTCTTTTCTCTGGAAAACCACTGGCTTGGCATCCATTGGCTCAGCATGTTGGTCTAATATTCTGTCTGCTAAGGTAACATTGTGGTTTAGCAAAGGGAAGGAAAAAAAAAATACGGGGTAAGTGGAATGCCACACTATGGTGTAAAAGACTTGTTTTGAAACTCAGATTGGGATTGACATATATACACTTATATGTATAAAATAGATAACTAATAAGAACCTGCTGTATAAATAAAAAACTAAATTAAAAAAAGAAACAACAAAATCTACCCGCAAGTCTCATAACTACTGTAAATCTAAAGGAGCGAGAGAGTAAATGATATTTGGAGATATCTACAACTACTGTAGTATGAAATGAAAATATCTGTGATTTCCATACTCAATATTATGCAATAACCTGTAAGGGAAAAGAATCTGAAAAATAATATATATATGTATAACTGAATCGCTGTGCTGTACACCTGAAACCTACATGATATTGTAAATCAACTATACTTCAATAAAAAAATTTTTATAAAAGAAAAAAAAAGACACATCAAGGTTCAGGAGGTCTTTGATTTCAGACCCATGAACAGGGGTCAGGTGACTTACAAATCCCTAGACCTCATAAGCACAGTTTTGTGGGTCTTTGCACTTGTGCATTTTCCCGAGAAGAACGGTCACGACTTTCACCAGATCCTTGGAGGGGTTCAAGATTCAACAAACTAATGTGATTTTCAGTGCTCAAAAAGACACAGGAAATGGGAAGGAACTAAAGAAAAAAGTAAGCCCTACCACGTGACCTCCTCAGACACAGCCCAGGTTTAGCCAGCTGCCCCGGCATCACGAGTAACCCCTCCTCTCACTTTCCAAAGAGTCCTCCTTGGGATGGTCTCCCTATCGAGAACCCTGGTCCCCTCTAGGTTGGGCTAAGGTTCCCACCCCTCTGCAAATTGCTGACACCATCCTTTTCCCAGTACATCTGCTTAATGGGACTTTCAACTAAACCCAGATCATGTCTTTTTGGCTAAAATTGTCCTCAAAATAGTAATAATGTTCCAGATTATCAGATCATAAAATTCTGCAGGGTGAGTTGGGCTCAGGACCTGGGGCACAGACGGGGCTACAGGAAGGCTGTTGTATAATGTTGTCCTGCCCAGAAACCCTCTTGCGTGGGTGCAGGTCAGGCCTGTCATGGGGCAGGTGAGGGGCAGGGAGAGGACAGAGGAGAATGAGGACCTTGAACAGGTCTTCTCTTCACAAAACGTGGTACATTTAGACCATAGAAACAACCCTAGGGGCCAGAAGGGAAATGCAAGAGACTCTACAATTTCCTTTGCTGTGTAAAAGCTTTTAAGTTTAATTAGGTCCCATTCGTTTATTTTTGTTTTTATTTTCATTACTCTAGGAGGTGGATCAAAAAAGATCTTGCTGGGAATACCCTGGCAGTCCAGTGGTTAGGACTCCATGCTCTCAATACTGAGAGGGCCCAGGCTTGATCCCTGGTCAGGGAGAACTAAAATTCCACAAGCTGTGGGGTGAGGCCAAAAAAAAAAAAAAAAAAAAAGATCTTGTTGTGATTTATGTCAAAGAGTGTTCTGCCTATGTTTTCCTCTGAGAGTTTTATAGTATCCAGTCTTACATTTAGTTCTTTAATGCATTTTGAGTTTATTTTTGTGTATGGTGTTAGAGAATGTTCTAATTTCATTCTTTAAACAAAAAGACAGCCCAAAGAATGGGAGAAAATATTTGCAAATGAAGCAACCGACAAGCGATTAATCTCCAAAATATACAAACAGCTCAATATCAAAAAAAAACAACCCAATCCAAATATGGGCGGAATGGGCTTCCCTGGTGGCGCAGTGGTTGAGAGTCCGCCTGCCGATGCAGGGGACACGGGTTCGTGCCCTGGTCCAGGAGGATCCCACATGCCATGGAGTGGCTGCACCCGTGAGCCATGGCCACTGAGCCTGCGCATCCGGAGCCTGTACTCCACAACAGGAGAGGCCACAGCGGTGAGAGGCCCCGCGTACCACAAAAAAAAAAAAAAAACGGAAAAAAAAAAAAATGGGTGGAAGATCTAAATACACATTTCTCCAAAGAAGACAAACAGATGGCCAAAAAGCACATGAAAAGATGCTCAACATCACTAATTATTAGAGAAACGCAAATCAAAACTACAATGAGGGGGCTTCCCTGGTGGCGCACTGGTTGAGAGTCCGCCTGCCGATGCAGGGGACACGGGTTCATGCCCCGGTCCGGGAAGATCCCACATGCCGCGGAGCGGCTGGGCCCGTGAGCCATGGCCGCTGAGCCTGCGCGTCTGGAGCCTGTGCTCTGCAACGGGAGAGGCCACAACAGTGAGAGGCCCGCATACCGCAAAAACAAGCAAACAAACAAAAAACTACAATGAGGTATCACCTCACACTGGTCAGAAAGCCATCAACAAAAAATCTACAAACAATAAATGCTGAAGAGGGTGTGGAGAAAAGGGAACGTTCCCATACTGTTGGTGGGGGTGTAAACTGGTACAACCACTACGGAGAACAGTATGGAGGTTTCTTTAAAAACTAAAAATAGAGCTGCCATATGATCCAGCAATCCCACTCCTGGGCATATATCTGCAGAAAACCATAATTCGAAAAGATACATGCATCCCAATGTTCACTGTAGCACTATTTACAATAGCCAGGACATGGAAGCAACTGAAATGTCCATCAACAGAGGAATGAATAAAGAAGATGTGGTACACATATACAATGGAATATTACTCAGCCATAAAAAGAATGAAATAATGCCATTTGCAGTGACATGGATGGACCTAGAGTCATACTGAGTGAAGTAAAAGAGAAAGTAAAAGAGAAAGACAAATATCATATGATATTGCTTATATGTGGAATCTAAAAAAATGGTACAAATGAACTTATTTACAAAACAGAAATAGACTCACAGATATAGAAAACAAACTTATGGTTACCAAGGGGGAGGGGGGGAGGGATAAATTGGGAGATTGGGATTGACATGTACACACTGCCAAATATAAAATAGATAATCACCAAGGACCTACTGTATAGCACAAGGAACTCTACTCAGTACTCTATAATGACCTATATGGAAAAAGAATCTAAAAGAGAATGGATATGTGTATAACTGATTCACTTTGCTGTACAGCAGAAACACAACATTATAAATCAACTATACTTCAATAAAAATTAATTAAAAAAAAAGAGACTATGAAAATTTCTCAGGTACCATGACACCTTTTTACAACATTTTCTTTTCTTTTTCTTAAGATTTTTTGATGTGGACCATTTTTAAAGTCTTTATTGAATTTGTTACAATATTGCTCCTGTTTTATGTTTTGGTTTTTTGGCCCAGAGGCATGTGGGATCTTAGCTCCCTGACCAGAGATTGAACCCACACCCCCTGCATTGGAAGGCGAAGTCTTAACCACCAGACCACCAGGGAAGTCCCCAACATTTTCAATATAAAAGGAATCTGAAAAAAATGAAAACATCCCAGGTCACGCTCAACCTCTGGAAAGCCCGAGACCCGAGATATTTCACTTAGTCATTCAACAAATATTATTAAGGACTTATGATGTACCAGACACTGGGACTACATTGTGAGCAAAACAGATATGAGTCCCCCCACCCTCCCAGAACTCAGGGCTTGTATTTGTGAAGGGTATAAAGAGGTGTCACCTGATGCCAAGTTCCCAGCATACTGTAGGCACTCAATAAATGGTCATTATTATTAGTATGTGGTCCTGAAGTTAGCAGACTGGCTCTTTGCTGTGAATAAACAGGGTAATATTGTTTCTTTTATTTTTATGACCAATAAATAACTGATATTTAATTGCTGATGTTCTACCTTTTAAACGAGAATCATCACAGAATTATAAAGAATTGTTTTTGCTATTGCTACAATAATGCATTTAACAGGCTAATTTCCATCCTGTGAATATTTAGACACATAAATTAGGCATTAAGGAATTTCCTTGAATTTATATAAAAAATCAACTACAAACACACACACACGCAAAACAGCAGAAAAGGAGACAGACACCCACACAACATTTTTGTAAGGAGTATTAACAACAGAAGCTTGTTTCTCTTAAAGAATATTAGTTACTTAAAGAACTTCACAATCACTATCATCGAATAAAATAATTCAAGGATTTTCATCTGTTTTTGTTGGTAGTATCTGAAGCTGCTTAATTTACCCTTACCTTTTAAAACCAGAAGTGTCATTTTGAAAAATGGATGGACAAGGTTTTTGAGAGCATTATTCTCTGCAATTTATCTTTCTCTTTGGAAGGAGTCACTTCAATAATAAACCCGATCTGAAATGCGTTGTCTGCACTTGGTGAAAGCACTTTGGGGGGCCACAGATTTCACAACTCTCTAATCTACTGGAACTGCAAGATCTTTCCCAGGCCAGTGTGATAAATCAAATTAATGTCTCCAATTACAGCCCAGGAAAACAAGAGACAATTGCTTCGGAATGAGCTGGCCCCTTTGCAAATCACGACCTTTTTATTTATTGTGTGTATCATGCTTGCCTTTCAGGCGTTTTTATTTGAGGTGACTGTAATTAATGATATGGTTCATTAGTTGGAGAACGACTCAGGCAGCTTCACAGCACAGTAGTTCACAGCATTGTGGGACTTAACTGATTCCACATGGCCCCAAATAGTTCCCTAATAGGGCCTTAGCGGGAATAGTTTGATGTGTGCATGGCAAATGATGTATTTTGAAGCAGGAGTACACAGCGGAGGCATGGTATGCTGAATGGTGTTGTTTCTGGCTGATACATAATTAATATCACAGGCTCCTTCTATTCCTTAGGCTTTTTCCGGCCTTTGACGTCTATCAAACTTAGGTGATACCGCATTTTAGGCTGTTGACTAGAATGCCTTTGTGCTTGAGTTTCTGAGAGTAAACCTAACACCTGCACTGGTGTGAGAGGTTTCAGTTAATTGTTTTCCTTTGTATTAAATGTCCCCCAACCAGCAAGGAAAAAAAGCCTACCCAGGCCCCATGCTGTGAGAGGTCCATTTTTCTCAATGGATCCCAGCTCTGGCTACACATGAGAATCACCTGCAGAGTGCCCCCCAAACACTCACCCCGTCACAGAGATCCTACTTTAATTGGTCTAGGGTAGGGCCCAGGCATCGGTATTTTTAAAAATCTCTCCAGGGTTAAGAGCCTCTTATGTGTCTTGACCCCTGAGCCATCTTTTTAAAACATAAGTTGGATTAAGTCTTGACGGCTTCTCATGTGCCCTTGAGACCCTGAATGACCTAGTCCCTGACCCGTCTTCTACTACACCCCCATGACCCTGGCTGTGCCATTCCTGTTGTTACTTCAACTCACAGCATTCTCGTCTATATACAAACATTTGTAGTATAGCAATGAAAAAGCAAAGAAAATAAAAGTACCTAATTTTGTCAATAGTAACTTGAAATATTTTTGCATACACAGAGGATATTCAGAAACTTTTTCTGAAGGATAAAAACAAAACATTTCTATAAGGGAATCATATTCCTGCAATTTCTTTCCTTATCTTTCCAAGAAAATGTCTTGGAAATTAATAAAGAAAATGTCAGGAATACTCACCAGACAACTCTAATGGACACTAGCTGAGAAAGGAGTTGGCTGGTATTGATGTGGATGAGGCTGTGGAAGAAGCTTCCATTCCTGTCCCATTAGCCAACCAACCACCCCGCCAGGGAAGCCGCCCCAGACATTTGGACTCTTGAGTTCTTCATCTTCAGCCCATATTATATATATTAAATGTAATGCAGCCAAGTTTAATGAACAAAACTCTTCATTGACTTGATGTTTGTTCTTTACAATTCATTTTAGATACAGCAACAATATGAATTTGTGAGGAAATACTGGGTATAATTTTAAGTACCCAGATTTTCAAATGAAATTGTAAACATAAAGATTGGTGCACTTTGCCCATATCCTCATGTCCAATTTGGCAATAGATGCTGTTTCCAAGATCTTCAACATGAGTGGCAAATTTTTCGAGTCCCAAAGCCAAATTAAAAATCAGGGACCAAGAGGGGAAAGTGGCGGGGGTGGTGGTGGTGGTGGGATGAATCGGGAGATTGGGATTGACATGTATACACTAATATGCATAAAATGGATAACTAATAAGAACCTGCTGCATAAAAAATAAATAAAATTCAAAAAAAAATCAGGGAGAGGGGATGTATAAAAATATATAAATGCAGATTTTTTTGGCTTAAGTTATTGCTTATTAAAGAGGATCTAACTTGCCTATATCTTCCATGAAAGAAAACACTTAATTTATAACCATACAGCTTTGAAGAAATTTTTGCCCCCATCCCCAGGTAACTGTGTAGTCCTGAGTCTACCTGAATATTCCAGTAAGAACTCTTTTTCCTAAGAATCCATGGCTCGATTACAAAGGTAATCCATACACTTGTCGAGGATTTCAGATGTGTTCGCTGACTTGTACTGCCCTTCCTCAGAGCTGGTACCTAGACCCCAGTACAACACTGACCTTACACTAGATGTTCACTGTTTCATAGTCACACGTCTTAACAAGAAGCGAATAGTCTTTGGTCTTCTCCAGCTGGGAAGAAGTGAGCATCCCTAAATCTGGTCTTGTCTCCTAGCCAGCTGGCTCAACCATTAGCTCTCATGTAGTATTTATTTTCCAGATTTGAAATATAGACTGCCTCTGACTCTCGCCCTTAGCACAGTAAAGAAGGTTATTTTATCACATCCCCCGAGTTTTTTGTGATGTCCCCATGCCTGGACCTGAATAGTGCTATTTCAGGTTTCCTCTTGGTTTGTATCTTGATAATTCCAGGGCTGCTTCCTCAGGCATTGTTAATGGCGATTAACTGCCATGGTCCCCGGTGTCATTTTTGACCCAATGGCCCTCACTGAGTCTCATTAATTCTGGGGCCTCTCTTTTCAGTGAACAGTGTTGCCTCCATTGTCCGTTTAGGCATGGCTTTATACACTTGTGAGAAAGCTAGTTTTCTCTTTACCTTTATTTTGGAGTCTTTCTCTTTTGGTGACGGTAATCCTATGATGAATATCTTCCTTTTGCGGAAGGAAACTAGCTTCTGGGCATGTAGCATTTGTCTCTGTTTCAAGGTTTCACACCCCTTTGCAGTAATCTTTTCCAACTGAATTGGCAATGTTCTTATCGTCAATGAAAACAATAAAGATTAATCATTGGTCCCTTCATGGTTTTTGGTAGATCATTAATCAACTGAGCTTCTGCATTGTGTAGCGTCATTGGACCCAACCTACCTATTTCCATGGGACAGATCAATCACTACTGCTTAGTGAGAGCACACTCGCTCTTCCCCAATGACGTGACTTGCATGTAGCCATCTGCTCCGGGCCTGACTCTAATCTGAACAATCTCTTTCGTATGAACTTTTACTTGCTACCTGATATAGAAAGAGCATGCTTTAGGAATGAGTGAATGAGACACCTTCAGTAGTGTCTGGTACATGCTGATCTAATTTGGATCTGAATCGGGTACGTGTCATCTATGCTTAAGCTTTAAGTCTTCTTAACTTTTAGACCAATTCTATTATTTTCAATAATAAGAATAAAAGGAGCTCCTGTTAAGGGAGAGCTTGTGACCTGCCCTTCCTATACATATACCTGTTACATTCATGTTTCTGTTTTTCATAGCAGTCCAATGAAGTATGTGTACCACAACTGCGTCGCGTTTGCCTAAGGGGGAGCGAAAGTAACGAAGAGGTGAAGTGATTTTCTCAAGATCACAGAGTTACTGTTGTATTTAGCTGTTATTGAAACAACAGCAATTCACAAGGCATTACAACTGAATCTGGACCTTCCATGGATTAACCTGTATGATTAAGGCCGTCATATTGTTCTCATATATTCCTGACTTCCCCGCCCTCCTTCCCTCCTGAACCTCACAGAAATGGCTCTTAACCTTCTCCTTAATCTTGATGGCTATCACCCTTCTCAGCTAAAGATACTAAACTAGCTGACTCTGAACCATATGCTCATGAAATTTCGTCTACTGCATTGGGTAGAGAACTTATGCACAACTATTTCTCAGGGCTTTAAATTTCATAGAATGCAATGAACTTCAAGGCTCATTTAGAGCAACTTTGATCCAACTGTTCATATATAATACAGGTTTGAAATGGGCACCGGTCCCTGAGTACCGAAAAGTTGAGAAGATGCTTATGTGGCTTTCTTTAACCCTTTTCCGCTAATAAAAGTTTTCATCTGTGATCAGTTTAATACTGCAATTTTTTCTTCCTTTTTTCAAAGTAAAACTGGTAATAAAAAGCTGAAATGTCATCCGGACAACAAACTCTTTGACCAGTCTTCAAAATCACCCAATAAGTTAAGGAAACAGTTAATGTATTAAACAGAGTGTCGGAAGTGGACATAAATTAACTAAGCTTCTGTATTTTGTTTTAACTTTAAGCGATATTACGAAGGTTGAGAGCACCCAGGAAAGAAAACAGCCAGGTGAGGTCCCTTCCCCTTCATCAGCTCTCAGAGACCCTGTGTCCTGGGAGAACTTAATTAAACCCTTTTGTGTTATTCTCACAGTTGCTGCCTCCACCCTGACTCTGTTGAAAGAAGTTCTGCCCCAGTGATGGGTCAAGGCATGAGTAGGCATAAATTAAATTGTAAGTCAGCACTGAGCCTGCGTTCTTATCTCCTACTCTGAGATCTCTACTGCCTCCCATGAAAGCCCATGGCATTCCGGGTAGAGGGAAGCTATAGAGATGGGGGATACAAAGTATGTTTGGAAAACAGACCTGTAAATCTAGAAAAGGATGGCAAACAAATGGCATTGGGCTGCCACAGCCCCCTCCAGGGCACTTGGTGCTCTTCCTCCTGGAAATGCATCAGCCCTAGACCCCCTCTCAAAACTTGCCTCCAGACTGTCAGTGCCAATCAGAAGTTATGTTATCCTAGGACCGACAGAAGTTCTTCACCTGAGGTCCAAGGATTTCCTGGGTTCATGTTTAGAGAACACGATAAGAATATGCACTTGTACAAATGTGTTTTTTCTCTGGGGAGACAGTACATGGCTTTCATCAGACTCTCAGTAAGATCCCTCGTCTAAGAAAGATCAAAACCACTAGTTAGAAATGCTGGAGAGGGTATGGAGAAAAGGGAGCTCTCCTATACTGTTGGTGGAAATGTAAGTCGGTACAGCCACTATGGAAAACAGTGTGGAGGTTCCTCAGAAAACTAAAAACAGAACTACCATGTAATCTAGCAATCCCACTCCTGGGCATATACCCGGACAAAACTATAATTCAAAAAGATACATGTGTATAAAATAAATAAATAATAAAATAAAATTTTAAAAAGATACATGCACCCCTATGTTCACAGCAGCACTATTCACAATAGCCAAAACATGGAAACAACCTAAATGTCCAGTGACAGATGAATAGATAAAGAAGATGTGGTATATATATACAATGGAATACTACTCAGCCACAAAAAAAGAACAAAATAATGCCATTTTCAGCAACATGGATGTAACTAGAGATTATCATACTAAGTGAAGTAAGTCAGAAAGAGAAAGACAAATACCATATGATATCACTTATATGTGGAATCTAAAATAGGGCACAAATGAACCTATCTACAAAACAGAAGCAGACTCACAGATATAGAGAACAGACTTGTGGTTGCCATGGGGGAGGGGGAGGGGGAGGGGGCGGGGAGGGGGAGGGGAGGGGGAGGGGAGGGGAGGGGGAGGGGGAGGGGGAGAGGGAGGGGGAGAGGGAGAGGGAGAGGGAGAGGGAGAGGGAGAGGGAAAGGAGAGGGAGAGGGAGAGGGAGAGGGATGGATTGGGAGTTTGGGGTTAGTAGATGCAAACTATTACATTTAGAATGGATAAACAACAAGGTCCTACTGTATAACACAGAGAACTATATCCAGTCTCCTGGGATAAACCATACTGGAAAAGAATATAAAAAAAGAATGTATATATGTGTATAACTGAGTCACTTTGCTGTACACCAGAAATTAGCACAACATTGTAAATCAACTATACTTCAATTAAAAAAAAAAGAAAGAGGAGAGGAACCAAGATGGCACAGTAGAAGGATGTGCTCTCACTCCCTCTTGCGAGAACACCAGAATCACAACTAGCTGCTGGACAATCATTGACAGGAAGACACTGGAACTCTCCAAAAAAGATACCCCACATCCAAAGACAAAGGAGAAGACACAGTGAGATGGTAGGAGGGGTGCAATCACAGTAAAATCAAATCCCTTAATTTGATTTGATTAAGGTGGGTGACTCACAGACTGAGTGGGTGACTCACAGACTGGAGAACACTTATACCGCAGAAGTCCACCCACTGGAGTGAAGGTTCTGAGTCCCACATCAGGCTTCCCAACCTGGGGGTCCGGCAACAGGAGGAGGAATTCCTAGAGAATTGGACTTTGAAGCATAGTGGGAATTGATTGCAGGACTTCGACAGGATTGGGGTAAACAGAGACACCACTCTTGGAGGGCACACAAAAAGTAGAGTGCACATCGGGACCCAGGGGAAGGAGCAGTGACCCCAGGGGAGACTGAACCAGACCTACCTGCTAGTGTTGGACGGTCTCCTGCAGAGGCAGGGGGAAGATGTGGCTCACCGTGGGGACAAGGACACTAGCAGCAGAAGTTCTGGGAAGTAATCCTTGGCATGAGCCCTCCCAGAGTCTGTCATTAGCCCCACCAAACAGACCAGGTAGGCTCCAATGTTGGGTCACCTCAGGCCAAACAACCAAGAGGGAGGGAACCCAGCCCACCCATCAACAGTCAAGCGGATTAAAGTTTTACTGAGATCTGCCCACCAGAGCAACAGTCAGCTCTACCCACCACCAGTCCCTCCCATCAGGAAACTTACACAAGCCTCTTAGATAGCCTCATCCACCAGAGGGCAGACAGCAGAAGCAAGAAGAACTACAGTCCTGCAGCCTGTGGAACAAAAATCACATTCACAGAAAGACAGACAAGATGAAAAGGCAGACGGCCAGATGTATCAGATGAAGTAACAAGATAAAACCCCAGAAAAACAACTAAATGCAGTGGAGATAGGCAACCTTCCAGAAAAAGAATTCAGAATAATGATAGTGAAGATGATCCAAGGCCTCAGAAAAAGAATGGAGGCAAAGATTGAGAAGATGCAAGAAATGTTTAACAAAGACCCAGAAGAATTAAAGAACAAACAAACAGAGATGAACAATACAATAAGTGAAATAAAAACTACACTAGAAGGAATCAATAGCAGAATAACTGAGACAGAAGAACGGATAAGTGACCTGGAAGACAGAATGGTGGAATTCACTGCTGTGGAACAGAATAAAGAAAAAAGAATGAAAAGAAATGAAGATGGCCTAAGAGACCTCTGGGACAACATTAAATGCAACAACATTCACATTATAGGGGTCCCAGAAGGAGAAGAGAGAGAGAAAGGACCAGAGAAAATATTTGAAGAGATTATAGTCGAAAACTTCCCTAACATGGGAAAGGAAATAGCCACCCAAGTCCAGGAGGCGCAGAGAGTCCCATACAGGATAAACCCAAGGAGAAACACGCCGAGACACATAGTAATCAAATTGGCAAAAATTAAAGACAAAGAAAAATTATTGAAAGCAGCAAGGGAAAGACAACAAATAACACACAAGGAAACTCGCATAAGGTTAACAGCTGATTTCTCAGCAGAAACTCTACAAGCCAGAAGGGAGTGGCATGATAGATATACTTAAAGTGATGAAAGGGAAGAACCTACAACCAAGATTACTCTACCTGGCAAGGATTTCATTCAGATTTGATGGAGAAATCAAAAGCTTTACAGACAAGGAAAAGCTAAGAGAATTCAGCACCACCGAACCAGCTGTACAACAAATGCTAAAGGAACTCTCTAAGTGGGAAACACAAGAGGAGAAAAGGACCTACAAAAGCAAACTCAAAACAATTAAGAAAATGGTCATAGGAACATACATATCGATAATTACCTTAAACATGAATAGATTAAATGCTCCAGCCAAAAGACACAGGCTTGCTGAATGGATACAAAAACAAGACCCATATATATGCTGTCTACAAGAGACCCACTTCAGACCTAGGGACACATACAGACTGAAAGTGAGGTGATGGAAAAAGACATTCCATGCAAATGGAAATCAAAAGAAAGCTGGTGCTGGGCTTCCCTGGTGGCGCAGTGGTTGAGAGTCCACCTGCCGAGGCAGGGGACACGGGTTCGTGCCCCAATCTGGGAAGATCCCACATGCCGCGGAACGGCTGGGCCCGTGAGCCATGGCCGCTGAGCCTGCACGTCTGGAGCCTGTGCTCCACAACGGGAGAGGCCACAACAGTGAGAGGCCCGTGTACAAAAAAAAAAAAAAAAAAAAAAAAAGACAGCTGGTGTAGCTATACTCATATCAGATAAAATAGACTTTAAAATAAACAATGTTACAGGAGACAAGGAAGGACACTACATAATGATCAAGGGATCAATCCAAGAAGAAGATATAACAATTATAAATATATATGCTTCCCTGGTGGCGCAGTGGTTGAGAGTCTGCCTGCCAATGCAGGGGACACGGATTCGAGCCCTGGTCTGGGGGGATCCCACATGCCGTGGAGCGACTAGGCCCGTGAGCCACAACTGCTGAGCCTGCGCGTCTGGAGCTTGTGCTCTGCAACAAGAGAGGCTGCGACAGTGAGAGGCCCGTGCACCGCGATGAAGGGTGGCCCCCGCTCACCGCAACTAGAGAGAGCCCTCACCCAGAAACGCAAACCCAACACAGCCAAAAATAAATAAATAAATTAAAAAAATATATATATATATACATGCACCCAACATAGGAGCACCTCAATACATAAGGCAACTGCTAACAGCTATAAAAGAGGAAATCGACAGTAACACAATAATAGTGGGAGACTTTAACACCTCACTTACACCAATGGACAGATCATCCAAAATGAAAATAAATAAGAAACAGAAGCTTTAAATGACACAATAGACCAGATAGATTTAATTGATATTTATAGGACATTCCATCCAAAACCAGCAGATTACACTTTCTTCTCAAGTGCGCACAGAACATTCTCCAGGATAGATCACATCTTGGATCACAAATCAAGCCTCAATAAATTTAAGAAAATTGAAATCATATCAAGCATCTTTTCTGACCACAACCCTATGAGATTAGAAATGAATTACAGGGAAAAAAACATAAAAAACACAAACACATGGAGGCTAAACAATACGTTACTAAATAACCAAGACATCACTGAAGAAATCAAAGAGGAAATCAAAAAATACCTAGAGACAAATGACAATGAAAACACCACGATCCAAAACCTACGGGATGCAGCAAAAGCAGTTCTAAGAGGGAATTTTATAGCTATACAAGCCTACCTCAAAAAACAAGAAATATCTAAAATAAAAAATCTAACGTTACACCTAAAGGAGCTAGAGAAAGACGAACAAACAAAACCGAAAGTTAGCAGAAGGAAAGAAATCATAAAGATCAGAGCAGAAATAAATGAAATAGAAACAAAGAAAACAATAGCAAAGATTAATAAAACTAAAAGCTGCTTCTTTAAGAAGATAAACAAAATTGATAAACCATTAGCCAGACTCATCAAGATAAAGAGAGGACTCAAATCAATAAAATTAGAAATGAAAAAGGAGTAGTTACAACGGACACCACAAAAATACAAAGCATACTAAGAGACTACTACAAGCAACTCTATGCCAATAAAATGGACAACCTGGAAGAAATGGACAATTTCTTAGAAAGGTATAAGCTTCCAAGACTGAACCAGGAAGAAATAGAAAATATGAACAGACCAATTACAAGTAATGAAATTGAAACTGTGATTCAAAATCTTCCACCAAAGACCGCGCATAGCAATGAAGACCCAGCGCAGCCAAATAATAATAATAATAATAAAATTAAATTAATTAAAAAAAAAATCTTCCACCAAACAGAAGTCCAGGACCAGAAGGCTTCACAGGTGAATTCTATCAAACATTTAGAGAAGAGCTAACACCCGTCCTTCTCAAACTCTTCCAAAAAATTGCAGAGGAATGAACTCCCAAACTCATTCTATTAGGCCACCATCACCCTGACACCAAAACCAGACAAAGATACTACAAAAAAAGAAAATTACAGATTAATATCACTGATGAATACAGATGCAAAAATCCTCAACAAAATACTAGCAAACAGAATCCAACAGCACATTAAAAGGATCATACACCATAATCAAGTGGGATTTATCCCAGGGATGCAAGGATTCTTCAATATACGCAAATCTATCAATGTGATACACCACATTAACAAACTGAAGAATAAAAACCATATGATCATCTCAATCGATGCAGAAAAAGCTTTTGACAAAATTCAACACCCATTTATTATAAAAACTCTCCAGAAAGTGGGCATAGAGGGAACCTACCTCAACATAATAAAGGACATACATGACAAACCCACAGCAAACATCATTCTCAATGGTGAAAAACTGAAAGCATTTCCTCTAAGATCAGGAACAAGACAAGGATGTCCACTCTCACCACTATTATTCAACATAGTCTGCAAGTCCTAGTCATGGCAATCAGAGAAGAAAAAGAAATACAAATTGGAAAAGAAGAAGTAAAACAGTCACTGTTTGCAGATGACGTGATACTATACATAGAGAATCCTAAAAATGCCACCAGAAAACTGCTAGAGCTAATCAATGAACTAGGGAAAGTTGCAGGGTACAAAATTAATGCACAGAAATCTCTTGCATTCCTATACACTAATGATGAAAAATCTGAAAGAGAAGTTAAGGAAACACTCCCATTTACCATTGCAACAAAAAGAATAAAATACCTAGGAATAAACTTACCTAGGGAGACAAAAGACGTGTATGCAGAAAACTGTAAGACACTGATGAAAGAAATTAAAGATACCAACAGATGGAGAGATATACCATGTTCTTGGATTGGAAGAATCAACATTGTGACAATGACTATACTACCCAAAGCAATCTACAGATTCAATGCAATCCCTATCAAATTACCAATGGCATTTTTTTTATGGAACTGAACAAATAATCTTAAAATTTGTATGGAGACACAAAAGACCCTGAATAGCCAAAGCAGTCTTGAGGGAAAAAAACGGAGCTGGAGGAATCAGACTCCCTGACTTCAGACTATACTACAAAGCTACAGTAATCAAGACAATATGGTACTGGCACAAAAACAGAAACACAGATCAATGGAACAAGAAAGCCCAGAGATAAACCCAAACACCTGTGGTCAACTAATCTAGGACAAAGGAGGGAAAGATATACAATGGAGAAAAGACAGTCTCTTCAATAAGTGGTGCTGGGAAAACTGGACAGCTACATGTAAAAGAATGAAATTAGAACACTCCCTAGCACCATACACAAAAATAAACTCAAAATGGATTCGAAACCAAAATGTAAGACCGGACACTATAAAACTCTCAGAGGAAAACACAGGAAGAACAGTCTTTGACATAAATCACAGAAAGATCTTTTTTGATCCACCTCCTAGAGTACTGGAAATAAAAACAAAAATAAACAAATGGGACCTAATGAAACTTAAAAGCTTTTGCACAGCAAAGGAAACCATAAACAAGACGAAAAGACAACCCTCAGAATATGAGAAAATATTTGAAAACGAATCAACGGACAAAGGATTAATCTCCAAAATATATAAACAGCTCATGCAGCTCAATATTAAAAAAACAAACAACCCAATCCAAAAATGGGCAGAAGACCTAAACAGACATTTCTCCTTCTTTCTCCAAAGAAGGCATACAGATGGCCAAGAAGCACTTGAAAAGCTGCTCAACATCACTAATAATTAGAGAAATGCAAATCAAAACTACAATGAGGTATCACCTCACACCAGTTAGAATGGGCATCATCAGAAAATCTACAAACAACAAATGCTGGAGAGGGTGTGCAGAAACGGGAACCCTCTTGCACTGTTGGTGGGAATGTAAATTGCTACAGCCACTATGGAGAACAGTATGGAGGTTCTTTGAAAAACTAAAAATAGAATTACCATATGATCCAGCAATCCCACTACTGGGCATATACCCAGAGAAAACCATAATTCAAAAAGACACATGCACCCCAATGTTCATTGCAGCACTATTTACAATAGCCTGGTCATGGAAGCAACCTAAATGCCCATCGACAGATGAGTGGATAAAGAAGTTGTTGTACATATATACAATGGAATATCACTCAGCTATAAAAAGGAACAAAATTGAGTCATTTGTTGAGACATGGATGGATCTAGAGACTGTCATACAGAGTGAAGTAAGTCAGAAAGAGAAAAACAAATATCGTATATTAACGCATGTATGTGGAACCTAGAAAAATGGTACAGATGAACCGGTTTGCAGGGCAGAAGTTGAGACACAGATGTAGAGAACAAACGTATGGACACCAAGGGGGGAAAACCCCGGGAGGACGGGGATGGTGGTGTGCTGAATTGGACGATTGGGATTGACAAAAACTGATGACTAATAAGAACCTGCTGTATATATATAAAAATAATAATAATAATAATAATAAAGAAAGACAAAGTAAAAAAAACCCCACTATTTAGAATTGAAGAAAATTCTGGGGTGTATCAAGAGACAGCTGCAATCAAAACTGGGGAAAAACTCCAGGGGTCTTTAATTCAACAAATATTTATCAAGCATATACCATGTGACAATCTTTATGCGGGGGCTGGGGGTACAAAGACTTAGAAGCCACTTCAGTAAACATCTAGGGTGGGCTAATTTGGAGCTCTATTCATAAGCAGACAAAAAGAATGGTTTTGTTGTATGGTGATGCTATGTTGTATGTTGTTATGTTATGCTGTATGGTCTGTATCTGTTTCTGTCCCATGGAGTTAGCAATTGCCCATTCCCAGAAAGACATCACTCAAAAGTTCAAGGTGTATGTTTTGATTTATACCTGGGACATGGCAATGGTTTCTTCAAACAGAATGGTGGTACCATCCTGTTGGTGGGATAAAGAACCATCCCATGCTGAACCAAAGTCACGGTTACGGAGGCGGAAAACTCTGTACCTTCTGAACCAGTATGATCTCTCATACCTATCTGCACTGAAGCATTTGAACATGTGTTCATTCAGGCTTATGAAAGAAAATGGAGGCAAAGATATCTGAAAATAATCCAACTGTCTAAGCCACTAAGATGGATAAATAGATGGTGGTATATTTATAAAACAGAATACTTGGCTTAGAACACCGGCAATGAATTTTGATCAGGGCTGCACTGACTATATAGATCATTAATATTAACCTCTGTAAATATTCTATATTGAGCCTTCTGATCTATAAAACATGTAAGCCTCAAGTTATTTAGATCTCCTTTAACTTCGATAATATTTTACGATTTTCCATGTGGATGTCTTGCCCATTGTTTATTTCCCCTGGCTATCGGACGTTACTTAATGCCACTACAAATATAAAGTGTTAAAATTTTAAATTCTTTTTTGTAATTTTTAATATTACTTTTTAAAAGTTTTACTTTATGTTTTCAGTATTTCAATAATTTTAGATAGAAAAACAATGTTTCTCTTTCATATTATCCTTGTATCTAGTAATCTTGATAAATTCATTCTAATGGTTTGTAGGTTCTATTGGATTCTATACATGTATACATATTTTATCTGGAAATAGTAATAGCTTTTTTTTTCATTCATTACATATTTTAGTTATTTATCTTGCACCTTTACACTGACCAGGACACTGCAAAGGACAAGGACACAGGAAAGGTACAATCCATTTACATTTTGACAGATTAATTCCCAATTCCTAAAATGAATGGGAATTAATCTTGTCTGGCTAATTCCCACTCACATCAGGACTGGGTCAGATTTCTCTATTGTCCACTCTCATATCACCACTTATCCGTCCTTTGTAGCACTTAATCACTATTATAAATTTTAGATTTATATGGAGGTTTTATTGATTAATATACATTTTCAGCACCACCTTTATGCATCAATAGCATTTTTAATAAGCCACAAGGATTAAGAAGGCAGCAGCTGGACTGTGTAGCCCACACTGTATCCCCTTCTAAATCAGCGCATGACATGCTAAATGTATAATAAATATCAATGGAGTGAAAAATAAAAATGGATGTACGGCCAACCATGTGAGGAAGGTACCATTATGTATTCCCATTTTTCAGAGGACAAAACTGAGGCCCAGGGAGATTACAGAGCTGGTCAGTCACAGCTCTGCAATCTGCTGGATTGTAAAATCGGTGCTCTTGGCCACTGCCCCCTGCTGCCATGACAGCACTTCAAAGGTTATGTATTTGGTAAGAAGGCCCGCTGTTCAGGGCGGGCATTTTCATATTAGGCTCATTTGTGAGTTAGAATTGGATCTTTATGAGAGATAAGACATTTGAACTGCTGCTGGCCTAACAACCATTACACAAGCCCTTTAAACGCTTCATTTTGTTTTTAGTAGGCAATACCAGCTAGGAGATAAACCAGATTTACTACCTTTGTGTCACAGGGGGCAGGAAATGGCCAATTTGTCATCTCTTTCTTCTTTTTGACTCACGAATGATTGCATGTGGCAGGGGCAGTTTACATTCAGAAATTTCCCTTTCACACCTGTCAGGTCAGTTTTTCAGGGTCATTAATCCCTACCAACCCATGGCAGGCACAGAGCTGACTGCTCATTCAGCCTGTTCACAGGATGAAGTCAGTGGGGGACAAGGCGAGGATGGCCACAGTGTGGCCCGGTTGGCCAGTCAGAAGTTGACAGAGCAGCTGCTTGGCCAGGCTTGATCGTAAAGCTGCCTTGACTGAAATATTCTTTCACTGAGGTTTGGCTTTGGAGTCAAAAGACCAAGTGTGAGCTGTGGCCATACCTTTTACCAGCTGGGAGACCTTGGGGAAAGTTACTTAATCTCTCTGAGCCTCCATGTTGTCAACTGTAACATGGGGATGGCTGATGCCTAATCCATCAACTTCCGAGGGTTAATTTACAGAATCATAAAACATTAAAGTTCTCGGTCTAAAGGATTGTTGTTTTAGCCTGACCAGCATCAACTCCCTCTTCTCCAGGGAACAGTGCCCCATGTTTCCTTGGGAGAAACACTATTCCCTGACACTCAGGCTATGGGTTTCAGGTTGGCCTCCATCCATGGCTCCAGGAATAGAACATATGGTTCAGGCCTGGCCAATCAGAAAATCCCATCAGCCTGACCACACTCTTAAGTGATTTCTTCATAGACAGGCTTGTGACCAAGTATAATCAGAGTGAATCCTGGACTTGGACTCAAAAGGATGTAGGTGGGGAGCTGCTGTCTGCCATCTTGTGATCATATGGACCCTGTCATTGTGGCGATGACAGAGAACTTGAAAACGGATGGCACCAGGTCCCACTGACATTATTTAAATTCCTGTATTAAGCAACACCTGAAGGCTGTATGTGGACTTTTCCATTAGTTAAGCCAATAAATGCACTTTTTCAACTAAGTAGTGCTAGTTGAAAATTTTAAAGGAAACGTAGTATTGTTTGGATGGATGTAAAACATCCATTTTAGAGATGATGAAATGA
The DNA here is from genome assembly GCF_008692025.1 of Phocoena sinus. NCBI lineage: Eukaryota > Metazoa > Chordata > Mammalia > Artiodactyla > Phocoenidae > Phocoena > Phocoena sinus. Next base: position 34,143,290 of record NC_045773.1, read on the forward strand.
GGTTCAGAGATGAGAAGCAGTGACATGTATCTAAGCACTTGGTGATGTAAAGTGTCTGCAAAATAATAGACTGTAAAATAAAAACTGCCTGTATGGCCAGGGCCCCTTTTCTTCCCTGCACCTCTGCTCACTCTGGCCCCCTCATCTTGCTTTCCTTCTCCCTTTGTTCCACCTAATTAAATCCACCCAATTGTCTAAGTTCACCTCGAATCCCATTCTCTCAGGATGTCCTCACTGACTTTGCCTCGCGATGTGTCTCATGTAGATCTGCCTTTTCCACAAATGCACAGCTTTCTCCTTGACCTGTTTTGAACTCTTGGTGTCTCAAGGAGATGGCCTGAGCTGCTCGGAGGTATGAAGGGAATTCGAGCACTATAATTCTTGGTTCCTCATGTTCACACTGGGCACCATTTCTTGCTGATGGATCTAAATGAGTCAGTCACCAATGTTACAGTGATTCTTGGCATGAAGAATTGATTGAAATTTTATTCATGAAGAGCACAAAACCTTAGTACAGTAGGAGAGGCATAGTCAGCCTGACCTCTTTCCCATTGTGGGTCATGCTATTTTCCCTTTCTGCCACCAGAGAAAGAAATGACTGGACTCTGTCTTGCCTTTTGGACCTTGAAATTCTATGGAAATTCAAAGTATCTTGCCATATTTGCACTTTAAAAAGTATTAATGGCAAAAAAAGACCCAAGTGAAGTATAAAAATAAACTATTTTCAAAGATGGAAGAGATAATGATGACCCTCTAACCTCAGAACTAAGGAGGCTTTCCTCAGCATAGAGACAAATATAGAAACCACAGAGAAATGTTGAGTTATAAAAATATATGTATATGAACTTAGTAAAAACAAAATAGAACAAAACAAAAAAAACCACAACACTATAAGCAGAAGTAAATGACAATGACAAACATATGTGAAAGGTGAAGATTATAACTTTACAAGCAGTAAGTTCTTTAACCAAAATAAGAAGTAAAGAAAAAACTTGAAAACAAAATTTACAATAAGGGGGGGCTATTGATGGCCAGCACACGTAGTCAAAACACGTTCATCTCCACATGGACACCAGTGAGCCAATCAGAAAGACAATGTGTAGTCATTTTTTTTTTTGCCTCTGAAATTTAGAAAAATATACTAAAATGATATCTTGTATGAATACAAAGGAATGAACCCACAAATATGTTCCTGGTACAAACTGTGAAGGGTGATTTAACAGTAAATGTCAAGATAAAAAATGTGTATTCCCTTTGAGCCTATAATCCTGCAGGAATTTATCCTGAGAAAATAATCAGAAAAGATTCCTGCAGGGGGAACTTTCCTTTCCTTATCTCAGCCCTTCATAATACGGAAAAATTGAAATAACTTAAAAGTCTACCAATTGCACATTGGTTACTTAAGTCATGATAAATGGTGCATCCACATGATATATACAATTATCAAGGTGATGAAAGAGATCTATTATTCATGATTTAGAAAATGTTCACAATATATTGATGAGTGAAAAAAAGAAGCCCCCAAATCTGCAGGATCTCAAGAAAAAACTTTGTATGAAGTATTTGAGAATAATGGCAACATAGGTAACAAGATGATAATAGTGTTGATATCTGGATTGCAAGATCATGGGGGTGATTTTTTTTTCTCTTCTATATTTTCCAAATTTCTGTAACAGATATGTCACTTTTAAAAATTAGAAATATTTTTTAAATTGTAAGCAGCATGCCTTTACACTTATCTTCACCAAGGCATCTGATGCCGGTATCTGACAGATAGCATCCCCAAAGGATCTACATGCCATTGGGTTTGCATCATGTGCCAGCACATGGACCACTTGGGCCTCCTCTTTTTTACCAGCACTGGTATTTTTCGGCACAAAGAGAGATTTGTTTACTATCTACACCGTCCATTCACCAACTGGGCACAGGCACCATAAACACTGTCATTTCCCAAATGGAAGAAGGTATGGCTTTGAAGAGCGGAGCCTTTAATCAGACAAAACATCTCACTTTGCCCTAGCCATTAAACTGACTTCAGAGACAAAGGCCCAAGGCCTTCCATCTGTTTAGTTTGTATAAAGACAGTCAAGTGATGCTGAGCACTGGGGATACCATGTGTTTATATTAGGAGTAACGAACTGAAAGCCGGGCATCTAATCCTTTCCCTAGCCAGGAGGTACTTCCAACATTTTAAAAGTCTTTTATAAAGAGTAATAGAACTTTATAAGCATATTGGTCCTTTCATCTCCCAGAAAGTATATGCAAGGCATAATTCAGACCTTTACATTAAATCATATTAAGCCTAATTTGGTTCTTCAGTTCAACAAAGAGCCTGGGGGGTCTTTAGGAAGTTGTAAGAGTCATAGAAGTTAAAGAACCTGCCGGTTTAAACAAACATGCATCTTTCCCATATGATAATTAATGCGTTGAATGTACTGCCTGGGGGGTCCTGCTGACATACTGAAGGGTGGGTAGTTCCAGCAACAAAGGGGTGTAAGGGGAAGAGCACACCTAGCTGATTGTCTCCCACTGGATTTCCATATTTCTAGAAGAGCTCATCTTCCTCCTTTTAAATTTCTAGGCAGTGGTCATGCTGAGGCTGCTTTTGGTGAGCCAAGGGTATAGGACAACTGATGGCCCTCAAGTTGTTAACTGGCTTGCTCCAGGGAACTGACATTTGATTCTTAAACCAGGATGCTTGCTTTCATAATTTTCAAATCTGGGATCTCAGATGATAGTGAGGATTCAATTCTTTAAAATAATTTCATGGCATAAACCTCGCCAACAGATATATCACATGTGGTTCAGTAGGCATGGGCTCTGGTCATAGCTCTGCCTGTAAATCCCAGCACTCCCATTACCTAGTCTGGGACAAGTAGCTTAGCCTCTCCAAGCCTCAATTTCCTAATCTCTGAGGGGAGGGAGATGGGAATACTCACCCAGCCTACCTCACAGAGTGGAGACAAATGAGATCATGAATGTGGAAATACTTTGTGAACTGTAAAAAGCTATGTACCACGACAATAGTGCCCAGTTCTGTTGTTTTGCCAGCTTCTTATGCAGTCAGGTAGCTTCAAGTCTCAGAGACTAGAGCGTGAGTAGCCATGAATGCATCACATGGATGCTCAGAGCTAAGGCTGGGAGCCCTCAAGAAATGTCTCTGAGTATATTGTAAACCTAAGTCCCACCCGTTGTTCGAAGTCATCATTCGCTTTCCAAAGCAGCAAACTCCTAGGACAATGTGCCTTGTTGGATGACCTAGCGTTTTGTTGCAGTAACTATTGGTCAGGTCCACAAAATCTGGCTGCTCCTCTGGGACAGGGAAATCTTTACAGAGAGATTTTGTTGGCTAATGGGATCTTCAGAAGGGGTCTTGGACAGCAGCCACCCTCCTCTGCCTCCCTTTCCCAGGCTGACTCTGCCTCTATCAGCATGAAGAGTGGAGAATTAATTGGGCTTATATCATCCACAAGTTAGCTTAGCTGTTGGAATCCTCTCTCTAGTGCACATATTCCTGAACACAAGTGAGGGCTGCCATTTGCTTTTCCAGTAAGGTCATCTTCCCTGTCTACAGCTTTGATTTGTAGCTAACCAGGACTCTCACCACAGGCTGCATGGTAGCAGAGAAAATAGCCTTTATCCAGGAGTGACAGGCCAACTTTAGGCCTTCCTTCTCCTTTCTCCATTCTGTTCTCTTGGGCTATGATCTCTACTTGGGCTGGACCCTTAAGCCTCAAACGTAGGCACCTCTCGGCCCTGAAATGTTCTTCCCCGTGCTGGCCAGGGAATGCATTTTCCTTTACGGCTTATTGTGAAGCTTTGTTTTACATGTGATGTGGCTCACAGAAAGCTTTTCTTTCATTGACAGGGCTGCCTGTGACTCTCAAATAAAAACATAGGATTTGAACAAAAGGGATGGTCAGCCATGGAACCTCTGGTGGCACCATATTCAGAAACCCAAGTGTGCCCGAAGAAGGACCGTAAAGCTCATGACATCAGGAACCTGAAAAGCTCCATGCTGACCTTGCAATTCCAGGTCCCATGTAGGAGGGGAGATTTATGACCTTCCTCCTAAGTGCCAAGTTATGCTAATTCATGCTTATCAGCTTCACCATTACCCTGCCCAGTGGGCACTCTCCATCCCACTTCTGAGGTGGGGAGGTTAAAGCCCAGAGAAGTAAAGCAATTCACCTAAGAACACACAGCCAAGAAATCAAAAACAGATGGGCAGTGGCTCACAACCTCTACCCTATACAGCTCACAGATATTGCTGGGCTGTTCACTTACTCAGTCAGTTCACAGCCACTGAGCACGCTATGCTGGTGCACTTCCACCTCCTGGGGTATGTACAGTGCTGAACAAGAGACCAGGTTCCTGCAGAGATGAACAAACAACGACACATGCAGACAAGTCCAGGTGCTGGCTGGGACTTCAAGGCCTCCACAGTGAGGTGATTTGATAGGAAAGAATGGCAGTGTGGAGCAACCCCTCCAGCCAAGGTGGTCAAAGGTGCCCCTGAGAGGGAACAGAGATCCGAGCCCAAGGGTGAGAAGTCAGCCATGCCACCGTCTGCAGAAAAAGCCCAGCAAGTGCAGAGGTTCTGAGGATGGACAGGAGCAGAAAGAAGGTATGTGGGCCAGCCATGGTAAGCAGGGCCCCAGTGGGAAGCTATATTTGGAAATGTGAGCAGGGGCCCCACCATGCTCTTGCAGTCTACAATAAGGTGCTTCCATCCTCTTCTGAGTGGGATAGGACACCATCTCAGGGTTTGGGGTGGAAGACTTATCTCTTGTTCTAAAGAGATCATGCTAATCTCGGTAGGCATTATGGCTCTAGGCAGGCAAGAGGGGAATAGGAAGACCAGTAAGAGATTTGGCAAACACCATGACCAAAGATCTTATATCTTATTTATACCTAATTTAATTAGTTTCATATTGTGAAACGCTTTTCCTTTTTCCATGGCTATGTGAGTAGGAGAGATTGATAGTTTAAACCAATCAAGGCTTGCTCCTGGAGTTTAGAGTTGCGTCAATTCCCCATGAGCTACTTGGCTGACAATGGGAAAGAAGTGGTTTCCCAAGGAGAAAATAGGATATTGTTTTAATAGAAAAAGGTGAATGAATATTGAACAAAAAGATAAACTAGGGGTATGTTACATTAGGATAGATAGAGATACTACTCTCACGGAGCTTACAGTATTAAAAAAAAGCTTTAATGCCAAAGAGCATGGACTAGCTTATTAAGCGTGTCTAGCTTGTTAATGGCTGTAGCTCCAGCACCTAGAAGGTCTTCAATAAAAATGATGGAAGGATTAGAAGACTAGGAAATTACAAAAAATATATATATATGAAAAAAGTATTCATAATTCCACAGTCCAAAGATAATCTTACTCTTAAAATGTTGGGATCATACCTTCTTTTTTTTTCTTCCTATGTAAAGATGCTTATAGTTATTTATACTTGGCAATATAATGTTTACTCATACTTTTTACCTTGCTTTTATTTTTCCACTTAGTATTATACCATATACATATCTCAAGTGATGAAAATCATTTGAAAACACAATATTTAACAACTGTGTAACATTCAATCGTAAGGATTTTGTGCAATTTATTTAAACAATATTTGACTAAGAGGTATTTAGTTTGTTTCTAAAGTTTCACTATGATAAATAATGCTGCAAAGAACACATACCTACTAAATCTGTGTGCATGTGTGTTTAATAAATGATGAGTAATAGGTATACATTTTTGTGAGCATTCACAGCCTTGCCTTCACCGTGAATTCTAAGGTTTTCGCTGTTTGATTTACTTTGCTTGTGAGGATAATGGATGGAGAAAAGAATTGGAAGAAGAGAAAAGAGCTAAATTAATTTTTTTTAAATCTAACTTCTGTAAAAATTAACCTAAAAAAAAGACAAGTGGCTACTCAAGAGGGAAGGTTGGGAGGAGCTGGCTGAAGAATGGAGACGCTGGTTTTTAGAGAAGATTTGGGTGTGAGCAGCTAAGGTGATGCATAAGACTTTAGAAGATGGATGGCCAAAGAGGATTCATAGTTTTGTTGTGTATTGCATAGTACTATTTCCCCTTTGCCATCTCTCCAAAAGGCTTCAAAAAAGCAACACACTACAACTCAGAGTTTCTGGAGTTGAGCTTATTTTTCTTTCGGAAGCCTGAATTTGACTGGGGATGAGTAAAAGATGAGAAGTCACCCTCTCTGGACCCACCTTTTTAAGTCTGATTTCAGTTTGATATTGCAAGAAGGGTGAAGAAGGGTCTCCCGCTAGCAGAAAATTAAAGTGTGTTGTGTGCCCTTTTGATAAAGACTCTTAACATTTTGGGAAAGCAAACGTCCATGTGAATTTCTTCCCAGGCATTCTGGTGTGGAGGATGGATTTTATTGACGGGTGGCAAACTCTAAACTAGGGCATCGTTTGTTTCTTGTAGGTCTCGCTCATCCTGGTTTGGGCCAATATCAAGAAGGAATGTCGAGAACATTATGGCTTCCATAGTTGATCTGAACCTGGACTGCACTGCCTTACATACTTAGGTTCAACTATTTTTACTTCCTGGGGACAGTCTGGATGGTTTTGGTAAGAAGAACCACATCAAGGCAGCTTTGCAGAGACTTTTCCAAGAATACAATATGGATATAGTTTACCTACTGTTCCCACAGTAAGGATGGAGGAGGAGGGCTATGGGGAAAGTCTCTACCTGCTCTTCCAAGAGCTCAGGAACATCTTATCCTGAGCGTGCTGGTGATGAGGAATACAGCACATGCTCTGAAACAAAGGGAGCCACAGAGGTATCTTGAAAGAGTTTGCCTTGATTTGTTTTTCTATCATTTCCATCACCTGCTCTCTGGGAAACCCCAACACACCCCAAAAGCCCAATGACACCCACATATCCCCCTGTTTTGGGAAAAGGCCAAGCAAGACAATACGCTCCATTTTGCCGCCTACGATGTCTGAGTCATTAGACCTTTTTCTAAAGTAAAACCCAATTAGCAATGTATGCCCCCTTCTAATCTGAAACAGCTTCATCTCAAGGTTTCCACTTGAGACAAAATGCTTTGGTGCTCCTGGAGCTCTTAGCCAGGACTGTTCTTCCTGAGACTGCTTCTGAGCCTTGCTTGCCACTAAGTGCTTCTTGTAAAATATGGTAAACGTAGGGCCTCAGAAATGCTTTCCTTGGGGGAGGGAAGAAAAAAGTGTTGTGCAAGATAGACAGCTGAGCACACATAATGACTGCCATATGTCAAAGGATTTCAAGCCTTTTAAAATGGACTTGGGCAGTAGTTTGCTAAGTGTTCCCATAAAACAATGGCTTTTATAGGTTTCTGGGGTCTTAGCAATGGAAAACGGATTCCTGATCTTTCTGTATCTTGTTCAGTTTTACCATTCCTTTGTTTCAAGGACTTGGGGACTATCTCCCTTTGGCACCAAGCAGAATCTGATCTGGATCATCCAGTAATGGTCCGTGAGTTACAAGGAAGCATTTTTCTCATGATATTCCCAATTTTAGTTAGCCTTTAAAATGTAGAGAAAATTGCCCTTTTAAGTAAACCTTAGAGCCCTGGGAGAAAGACTGATGAAAATTCATGAGCAAATGAACCGTTTATCTGGCTTCCCGTGTCTCTTTTCTCCTTCAGTGGGAAAATAAAGTGATTAATTTGACAATAAGGCAAAAATCCTTAGGTAGGGGGAATGTACATAAATTAATAACTTCCTTTGTATCTAATTCTTAATCCTGGAAAATTCCTCATGAAGGCTTCCCCACAATCTAAAATGTCTCAGTTGGCTTCTGTATCTTAGAAAGAAGCAAAGGTTCCTTCACTGGCCCCAAGGAAGAGGTTTAAGTTCTTCAGATCGGGGAAACCGGGCACACGGAGTGCCTCCAAGCTCTCTACACATACCTCTTTGCACATTGTAAAGTGCTGTTTTCCACCTAACAAAGACTAAGACAGTCTTTGTGTGTGTAAAGGAGAATCGACAAAGTCCTTGTTCTCCTGAAACTTATGTCCTGGACTCAGAGACAGAAATCAGAAAGTAGACAAGTCAGATCTCTATCTCCTTTATTAAGTGCTATTAAGGAGATAAACAGAAGGTCGTGTAAAAGGGTGACTCAAGGGTGAAGTGGAGTGGTCAGTGGAGGTCCCTTCCAGAAGCTCATATTGAACTGACACCTGAAAAGTGAGTTAGCCATGGGAGCAAACTCTAGATAATATTAAAGGATTCAAGGTACCTGAGCCCAGAATGGATCTTTGTGTCTGAGATTTGGAAAATCAGATGGCAATAATGGAAATTTGCATCATGAGAGGTGTCAAAATTATGAGTTTGCATATGGAAGCAAAGGCATAGCACAAAAATACCATTTAAAATTGCCCCCTCTTATAGAGCTCTCTCTGTTTAACATCAGCTCCTGTCCCAACCCAATGGGTCAACATCATTGTTGGTCTGTCTCATGTTGATTGTGTAATGTAAACACTGGACAACATAAAGCAAATACAAGGCAAACTGACTGTAAAATGAAATTTGAAACTTTGCAAAGGATGCGAAATTTCTTGGAGTCCTGGGAAGTTGAAGAGTCAAGTTAGCTATACCCAAAGCCGTGGACCAAGGAGGACTGGGCAGAGTTAAACCAAAAGAGAAAATCAACCACATTGAGGATGTAATTGGAGCATTAAATGAGAATGATTTGAATATCAAACAGTAAGAGAAATCAGAAAATTTGTAAAACCCTTGAATAATTTTGAAAGAGAGAGATAGACACTTTACGACAGTGTTACACAAGTTCAAGAAAAGTTGAATTTCTCTATTATACAATTCCGTCAGAACAACTGAAAAGAAATATTCAATTCATATTATATATTTTCTAAGAGGGTAGAGTTTTAATCTTACCCTCTATTTTGATCTATTTTGTTAAAAATGATACAAAATAAGCTTCTTTTCATGACTGCTATCTTTGTTTCAAAGCCTCAAGTAACTTTTTCTACAGTTTATTTTCAAAATTTAGTCCCTATTTTTGATGGATTTATGTTAAGTAGTATTTTTCCAGCACCAATTATCTTCAGATAATGAAGACCTCCTGTGCACACAGTTAGGAATGTGGTGTCTCTGCATATTAAGATGACAGCTCTGAGTCACTCACCAATGCCCGAGTACCTTGAGTTACTTCTTGAAGAAGGAGATGACTTCCTTAAATATTCATATTCTCCTCTGATCCTTCACCCTGTGTGAGGAGCTGTCTGGGAAAGGAAGAAAGCTGGGTCTAAGATCCACTGGCTTCAGCGAAGTGAGTTAGTCCGCCATAGTCCAACCAGAAAAGGAAAGCACTTACCCCCAAGGGAGGGATATTTCTGCTTAGCAAGAGCTTTCAGAAACTACATTTAAAATGTCCTTGTCCTAGGAATTTTCAGATGTCTGGATAATATTGTAAAGACTTCCCAGATAGAAGATATACCCCATTCAGGAATGACAAGTATGATACAAGTACTTGAAATTCCTTCCCACACTGCCTTTGAGAATGTCTGTGGACACCTCTTCAGAAACTTCCACAGGCAGAGCCAAGAGCTTAGAACGTGATGTCCAAGAGACCTGAGACCATATACAAGTTTCTCTCCTTCCTACTTGTGTGATCTTGGATGAACAGACTTACCGTCTCATTCATCTCAGCTATGAAGTTGGGCATAGCAACGCTAACCCCCTTATGAGGCACAGACGTAAGAATAAAGGTGGGCAGTGCCTGGAGTGCTTAGCATTCTGCCTGGTCGGGGCAAGTGCACAATACATGTTCTCTAGTGGTAGTAAAGCAACAATACCTGGAAAGAAGTTACACCTGATAATTCTAAACTCAGTATCACATTTTGAAAAGTGAAGGCATAAAACCCCTGTAAGGATTCTGTGCTCACAGTAGCTTCTTCTCAGCTTATACTGCAGATCATGGAGCACGTTATGTACCAAAGCAATGCATTTCAACTTTATCCCATAGGTTAGAAAAACCTTGGAAAAGTTTTAATTAATGGTAAAAAAAAAAGAACTAATTATAATAATAAGATTAGCTAACATTTACTGAATGCTTATCATATCCCAGCCACTGTTTATAGCATTTCACAGATAATAATTCATTTAATTCTCACACAACCCTATGAAGCAGGGACTATTATCATTCCCTATTTTACATATGAGAAATTGAGAAACAGAGGTTAAATGGAAGAGCCAGGATTTGAACTAAGAAAGTATGATTTCAGAGACAGTGATTGTAACCATTAGTATCCCACGGGAGTGTCATCATTTTTTTGCATTTAGAAGGGCCAAACTGGAAGGCAAGGACATAGATTTGGCTGTTGAAAGAGTCCAGAAGAGACATGATGAAAACATGATGCAGACTTTGATAGTAGATGATCAGGATTTCAAACACCTGGCTGCAAGCAGAAATGAAACATTACTTGGTGCATGAGAGGACCTGAGATGGGTGATAAGAAAGAAGATTTAAGAAGTTACTTTCTGCCTTGGTTGACCAGTTGGCTGAATAGAAAAGACTTACAAAGAAGTAGATTTGGGATAAGAGACAAGAGGATACAAAGTTCAGTTATGGACAGCACACAAGAGGTCTGAAATTCTTGGAAACATCCACAGAGAAACATGGAAGCATTCTGTAAGCCAGACAGATGCCAGAAATTTAAGAGAAAGCAACATAGTTTACCATTAAAAAAAAAATCAAGACAACCCAGAGATTGTGAGAAAATATTTGCAAATTATGTATCTGAGAAGGGATTTGTATCCAGGATATATAAAGTACTGCTACAATTCAACAACGAAAAGAAAAATACTACAATTTAAAAAATGAGCAAAGGATCTGAATACACATTTCTCCAAAGAAAATATACAAATGGCCAATAAACACATGAAAAGATGCTCAACATCATTAGCCATCAGGGAATAGCAAATCAAAGCCATCATGAGATACTATTTCACATCTACTAGAACGGCTACAATAATAATAAAAACAGATAATAATAAGTATTGGCAAGGATATGGAGAAATTGGATTACTCATACAATGCTGGTGGGAATGTAAAATAGTGCAGCCACTTTGAAAAACATTTTGGCAGTCCCTCAAAATATTAAATGTGGTATTACTATGTGATCTAGCAATTCCACTCCTAAGTATCTACCCAAGGAAAATGAAAATATATGCCCACACAAAAGTTAAATACAAATGTGCATAGCAGCACTGTTCATAATAGTCAAAATGCAGAAAAGACCCAAATGTCCATGAACAGATGAATAAATAAATGTGGCCAAAAATAAATAAACAAATAAATAAATAAATGTGGCCAAGTCACATTTGGAATATTATTCACCAATAAAATGGAAAGAAGTACTGACACAGGCTATGACATTAGTGAACCTCAGGAACTTTATGCTAAGTGAAAGAAGCCAGACACAAAAGATCACATATGATTCCATTTATATGAGATGATCAGAATAGACAAATCTATAGAGACAAAAAGTAGACTAGGGCTTCCCTGGTGGCGTAGTGGTTGAGAGTCCGCCTGCTGATGCAGGGGACACAGGTTCGTGCCGCGGTCCAGGAAGATCCCACATGCCGCGGAGCGGCTAGGCCCGTGAGCCGTGGCCGCTGAGCCTGCACGTCCGGAGCCTGTGCTCCGTGACGGAAGAGGCCACAACAGTGAGAGGCCCACATACCGGAAAAAAAAAAAAAAAAAAAAGTAGACTAGTGGGTGCCTAGGGATGGGGTCAGAAAGAGGAGAAAATGGAAGTGACTGCTAATGAGTCTGGGATTTCCTTTGGGGTGATTTGATTGTAGTGATGATTGCACAACACTGTGAATATACAAAAAAACTATTGAATTGTACACTTTAAATGGGTGAATTGTATAGTATGTGAATTATATTTCAATGAAGTAATTTACAAAAATTAATTGGGTCCAACAATAGAACTAAATACAGCATCTACATCTCTAACTGAATTATGGTGTTTAGACTTAGAAGTTTAATTGACACATCAAGGGCAAATTTTATTTCATCTTTTTTTCCCCCTTTCTCTATTATCACCTACCACCAATGTTTCATTCTCAGCAATGGGCATGCTGAGTTCCACCCTATAGTTTTTCCAAATAAATTCTTTAAAAGATTCATGAATGATATGTAGGATTACAGAAAAAGCTCCAACTTTCGTAAGTTGCTGGCAACCAGAAAGCAAATAAGTCAAATTAATTTTAAACTGGCAACTTCAAATATTTACAAAGTCCGTCTAATTCCCATCGTGTCTGAAAGTGGTGTTCTGCAGGATTTACTGAGTCATGATTGCATAATAGATCCAAGCGTTAGGTTACTGGTAACTGGAAAGGACTCAACTCGAATTAATTCTAAACCCATAATCTTATGAGTTTACAAACAAAGGTTGCACTTTAATTCTGGCGTGTTTAGACATTTTCTTCCAAAGCCCTTGTCCTTTCAAGAATAGCAGCACCTTTCACCTTTCCCACACCAGCTGATTTTCTATCATCAGATCTTAGAATAATTTCATTCTTTCTAAAACCAAAAGCAGTTCTAGTTCCAAACTGCAATTCATTAGGGGAGGTTCCATGGTGTTTGTCAGGCTTTGTGCCACTTGCTTTCACCCAAATGGGTTTCATATGCTTCCATGGAGCAATGGTCTGCATTCACTTAAGATGTCTACCACATGGTTGGGAATTTTTATTTGAGATTTGAAAAGGGAGCAATGAGAGGTTCAGACAAGGCCCTCTCTGCTTGTACTTGTGTCTGTGGGTAGCCTGGATGGGAAGCACAAGAGCTGGTTCTGGTTGTTAGTAAAATTCATTTTGATTGTATAAGATCTATACCATGACTTTGAATAATGAATGATATTAGTGTGTGCTTCCTCTGTGCCAGGAACCATCTTTACACTTGACCTACATGAAAACATTTATTCCCAATAATTATCTTGTAAGGAGGCCTTTTATTTCCCTGTGTACAGGTGAGAAGATTACATTTCAGACAGGTTAAGAAACTGACTCAAAGCTACCCAGTTTACTATCTTTCTATTCACCCATCAAGCCATCTTATATTTTTATGCACTTTGAAGTAAGTTGGTGATATCAATGCACCTCCAATGAAAAAAATAAGCAAAGTGACACAACTTGACCTGTCTTCTCTGAGGAAAATGGATCCAGGGGTAGGAGGTGGGCAGTGAAGAACGGCACAGAGACCTCTGAGTAGGCTACTTCATTTGTTCTATGAAGAGAGTCTCATGGCTTGTACTAAGGTTAGTGGTAAAGATAAAATCTTGTTGAAAGGTTTTGAGTATGTTTTGAAGGGATAGTCAGCAGGACTTCCTGAGGGATTGGAAGAGAGGAGTCAAAGGTGGTTCATAAGCATTTGGATTATGCCACTGGGCCATGGTGGTGGGGACAGTGAGGCTGTTTACGAAGATGAGAAAAGAGGGGGGATAAAAAGAGGCAGGACTGGAGGATAAAATACAGAGATCTATCTGGGGCATATCAAGATTGAGATGCCTCTAATACATCCAAGTGGGATGTAAAATTAAAATAGAACAGTCTGTAGGTTAAGCTATACAATTACCTTTCTTTGTCAAGTTTACAGCCAGTACAAAATGACTCAATCACAGAGAGCCTATCGTAAGTAGTAATGCCTGAAAACTACCAACATTAGAGATAAGGTATAATTTAGGATAGAATGGTATAAAGTTGTGGACAAAAGAAAAGAGTTAAAATTACCATTAATAGTATTAAAACAGAAGAAAGTAGCGGAGATCAATGCAGCATAAGATGGTAGCTTTGCTGTTACAAAATTGGTTCAAATAGTTGATAGCTTATTATATAGTAATATTATTTCTAAGTAGCTTAGTAGTAGTATTATTACCAGAATGAGTATGCAGTATTAACATAATAGTAAAAATAATTAAAATAGTAGTAACTAATAATTATTGAAATCACCACATCTTGTGCAATTAGAAGTATTTCTCATTTAGATACGTCTCATTTAAACCTCAGGACAATACTGTGAGTTGGGTTCTGTGATTAGCTCCATCATGTAGCTGAGAAACTTGAGACTTACAACTACCAGGAACTTAGAGCAAAATTACATAAGGATTAAGTTGTGAAGCTGTGACTCAAACTTATGTTTGACGCTGTCTGACTTCAAAGATCGCGCCTTATGTAATAGTCATGTATTCCTCTTGGTAGCGTCAGAGTAGTATGTTAAAGGCGACATACTGTAGTTACAGCAACACTAAAACTAAAAATAATACTAATGAAACCTAAAATGATATACGATACTCATATAAAACTACAAATTACAAATATTAGGACTCTCATGATACGTGTGGTCTTTTCAGAATTCTGTTTTACTACTGCACTAAACCAAAATGCATTATGGTATATCAATTCTGTGAATACTTAAAATTTAAGTGTCAGACTGGTTGTGTACTTCTGCTAAAATTACAGATATCACACACTAGTTATTGTAGTGGCAGAACTGCTTCCAAGTTGGAAGCCAGTGTGACATGGCTTAGCAATAATATCATAACAATGCTAAAATTATAGGACTATGATGTGGAGTAGTGCAGCAAAGGGATTACTTTCAATATCAGAGCTGGCATAGGACCCAAGTGATTCCTAAGTGTGTTGGGCAAATTGCAAGCTTTTAGTGATGTGAAATGAGGAAGTCACAGACCATAGTCCTGCCTTTGAGGAGCAGTGATGCTTCTTTAACTATTTTACTGAAAACTTGCAGTCGCAATGGTGGTTTTCTAGGCATAGGATATAGTACTGTATAGACCACTGGGCTCCCTATTAGCACTTTGACTGTTTCGACTAAAACTGCAGGCTGCACTAGCACGGTAGCTGTATTGTTCTCATAACTAGAAGCAAGGTGGGATTACAGACAAGGGAGGGCAGCGTTATTGTTAGAAAAAGTACAATATGTAGAGCGTAACTGTGTTACTGCGACTGAAATCATAGTAGAGTGGTCATTGGTGCACCATACTCTGGAATAATAACATTGCCAAATTTTCTGTTAAGACAGTACATGGGATAATACAGTAGCAATGCTGGTGCCAGCATTACTGACAGTGTAATTGACAAGTAACGTTGACAAGGTGGCAAAGTAAATAGGGCTTTGTCCATCACTGCCTGTGCGACTTGGTCAAGTCCTGTAATCTCTGAACCTCACACCTGTCGTCTCCAACATGCCCCTTCTCACGGCTTGTGCGCACTCTTACTGTGAGGATTATGTGACATAATTATTGTGAAGTGCTTTTCACAGTCAGCACTCAATAAATGCTCCCCTCTCTACCCCAAGTTTATTGCTATAGCTTGGAGAGTATGTAGTAGCATAATGCAATAGCACATTCAAGGACAATACAGAGTTATTGATAAATATAAGAAGAGTATGACTATAATTTAGGACTCTTCTTGATGCTGCAGTTAGTAGTGCATAACATGTCGCTGTGACAATATCTTACTGAAAAGGTGCCACTCAAATATTTCTCTCTAATCACTGGTTTACTGTTAGCCATTAAGAGCCAGGGTAATTACAATATGGTGTCATTTGGTATAAGATTTTTGTTAACAAGATTCTTGGTAGCCTAACATCATGGGATATGGCAGTATGACACACAATATTATAGTTTAGGGCCGCACAGTACAGCATAGGCTGAGGGAAGTAACTGCTTTAAGACAGCCAATGCTGGCAGCAGCAATGTGATTTTATGTTTCACTTTATTACATATAATTGTGGGAACAGAAATGATAATATACTGTGCTGAACTACATTATGTCAGCCTACACCCTCACCTTACAATTCGAGTAGCAGTAATGCTAGCACTCTATAGTGAGTTATGCTTTTCATTTATATTTGTAGTTACATACATATAAAGGCGTTAGATTATACTAGGGTACTTACAGTGTCTCAAACAGTACTAGTTTGTGTGATGTTAAAGTAAAAATCGTGTGGTCATATTTGTACTGTAGAAGCTCCCATACTGATAGTGCTGACACAATTCTAGCATGCGTGCCTGTAAGTTGCAAGGATATTCCTAATTTATCACGTAATGAGAGCCTTAAAAATTGTCAGCTGTAATCTTCTAAATCAAGGGGTTGACCAATATGGCCCACGTGTCAAATCTGGCCCACTGCCTACAGTTTTCAGGCTAAGAGTGGTGTTTACATTTTTAAATACCATTCAAATAAATTGAATAAACCTTTAAATAATATTTTGCAACATGTGAAAATATATGAAATTCAAATTTCAGTGCGCTTAAAGAAAGTTTTAATGGAACACAGGGGCTCTTGTGCTACGGTGGCAGAGTTCAATAGTTGCAACAGAGGTAGACGACACGGCCCACAATGCCTAAAATATTCACTCTGGCCCTTTATAGAAAAAGCTTGCTAACTCCTGGTTTAAACCATCCTGCATTTCCTATAATGTGCATGTGAGTATGAAGGACTGTATTTTGAATATACTACAGATATAGCCACAGTGTCATATTATTCTGCTGTTTATAACCATATTTTACAAAAATATCACTATAATCTACTATTGTATATTGCCTTCAGTGTGTCCAAATGCTGCTGAATTAGAGTACCCTAAACTAGAAAGTATTGCCATCCGGACTTCTTACCTATCCAAGGGGACTGGGGTCTGCTGCCATGTGGGACTATAGTACATTGTACTGATACATATGCATATGGTATATAGTATTGTAATGGTTAAGGGGGAAAGGTGTGGCATAAGGCCCTGCCTCTTACTGGCTCTAGCAATTTGGGTAACTTGCTTATTGAGCCTCAGTTTCCTCATCAGTGAAATGGGAATAACAGCAGGTGTAGGAAATGATGACGGAAAGTTCTCTGCGTAGTAACTTGTAAATAGAAGGTTTTGATAAATGGTATTGTGGGGGTGGTCTATTTATTCCTTCAGCAAACACTTCTTGGGTGTCACTGAAGTTGAGAAGCAATTCTCAGCATCGGGAATCCAGAAGTGAACAAGACAGTTGAGCTCCCTCCTACAGGTGTGGGGAGGGGAGACTGAGAGTGAACGGGAAAATGCCAGCGCCCCATGAGTACCTTGCTCTGAAGCAAACAGCAGGCAGTGACCGAGGATTCCCAGGTGTTCAGTGGAACACTGCTGAGGCCTGGAGGACAAGAAGGACCCCATAATCTGAGTATATGATATACCTGGATTGCTACTGAATTGAATCTGTATTTTAGTATCTTACATTATGTAAAGAATTCCTAGCATTGGTGGAGCAAACGTGCACAATTTAGATGCCACGTGGCGATCCAGGTCTGTGGCATCTATTTGTAAAGACAAAAGCTTATTGATTGCTAAAGGATTAGAGCAGGGTTTCTCAACTTTAGCTCTATTGAAATGCTTGGCTAAATAATTCTTTGTTGTGTGGTCTGTCCCAGGATTTGGAGGATGTTTAACAGCATCCCTGGCCTCTACCCACTAGATGCCAGTAGCACCTCCTCTTGTCTCAAATTGTGACAACCAAAAAATGTTTCCAGATATTGCTGAATGTTCCCGAGTGGGCAAAGTTGCCCAGGATTTGTAATCACTGGATTAGGGGAAATGATGCCTGCAAAGTCCCCAGCAGGAATTACAGCTGCTACAAGCTGGATATATAAGACAAAGTCACATGAGTAGAAATACCCCCGACAGGCTCCCCAGCATATATGTGCCAATTAGCTCCCAAATTGCAGACACTGTAAATGGCCCTCAAGGGTCTGCTAAATTATTACGACCTCTAATACTGATAGTAATAAAACTGTGCTCTTCTGCCTATGATTTTAATATTTTACTAAACTATACAGTCTCTTATAACAAGAGAAGTATTATCCCCTGTAGTGCTGCACTGCTCATAATTTGAATAATAATGCTAATTTCCTTATTTTAAAACCACTTCAGACATTAAATAGTAGTTTTTACCACTGCCATTACTATCTTATTTTAGTGTCCTATGTCATCTTAATCTAATGAATGTATAGCATATGGAGTTGCCCTGTTGTTAATTTTAGGACAGATAAAGGTATCACACCATTATTCTTGTCTATGTTGTGTTTTATTAATCTACCTTCAATAAATATTGCAATTGTTCTATATTTTTATGAATTTTCACATATATGAAAGCTTTCTACATTTTAGGAAGAATATTGCTAGATTGTTACACTATGATTAGCTCTAGGTGCCTTCTGAATCTGTTACCAATTATATTAAATGTCAAAGCTTATAATTTTAATAACTAATTGTGCCATACAACGAACGCTATGTTAAACTGTATCACTTTAGAGTTTATCTTAATTATAAGCAGCAAACCAAACATTTTAATACAATGTTCTGTGATAGGATACCTTTGGATAGGATTGGCATCAATCATTAATACTGCAAATAGAAGTCTTCAAAAATTAGCATGGCAGGATAATAGAGAATATGGTATTACTCCTTGCTCTCTGCAGTAACGCAGATACCCCCACATGGCACTATACCACAGGGGTATGTATACACAGTCACCCCCTACGTTGGTAGCACAGCTCTTACTACTACTATCTCTTGCTTACTTGCTTAAATGTTTATTGAGGGTCTGCTCTGAGCTGGACACTCTACTCTTCTCTCCTTGGAGATGAGAATATAGCAGTGAGAAAATTAAAAAGCAGCAAACAAAATCCTTGCCTTCTTGGTGTTTATATTCACCTGGGGAGAGACAAACAATAAACAAATCCAATGGTGATAACTGCTATGGTGGAATATCAAGCAGAGAAGAGAGAAGGGTGGAGGGGTGTGGAAGTTACAACTGTAAACAAGGAGGTCAGTGTGGACTGTCAAAGAAGGAAGGACTTGAAGCAGGTAAGGGAGGAAGGCATGCAGATATCTGGGGGAAAGAGTATCTCACAAAGAAGGAATAGCAAGTGAAAAGGCCCTGATGCAGGTGCTCACTTAGCATGCTTGAGGGGCAGGAAGACCTTGTGGGTTGGAGGAATAGTAATTTAAAGAAGTATAACAATGTAGTATTGTTTATTCCTATAAATGCTGGAATCATTTTAGGATAAAGTAGTATTACATCAGTTTTTCTAAAATATCAACAGGATAATGTGGCTTTTTTAAAAAGAGTTTAAGTTGATTTTTCCACATGACTTTTAGATGTTTGTCCTCTAAAGAAAGGCATTCTCGTTTCTACCTAGGCATAGAAATTATTCCACTTGGAATGGTTATTTGGTCATCATGATCCAATGGACACTGTTTTCTTTGGTTCAGAAATTTAGAAATGCTTACAGGTCTGGGTAGTTTCATATTCTGTTATATATAAGACCAAATTTCATCTCTTGTTTATGGGGAAAGCCAGAAGCCATATTCTCAAGCAATAAGGTTGAGAGTCATTTGTAGTCATTGTTCTTTTCCTCCTTCAAGTCTTCTCAGAACGAATTCCTAGGATTTATGACTATTTCTGTTCCCAAATAGTTCAACACTTTAATATTATGGAAGCTTGTGTTCTCGTCCAAATTATGATTTCTACTGAAGTTTTGTTCAACAAAAGTCAGAGCTCTGTGTAATAAATTCTTCTGATGTAGATGATATTTTGATTTACTTCTGTAAATATTTTTATAACTGAGAGTGGAGCATCTAAACAGTTGTTAAATACTTGTCTAGAATCTGCTGTAGGGTAAAGTCTCTGCCAACAACCATCCTTTCTTGCTGTCTGGAATGGGTGACTTTTTCATGTACTTTCCATTCTGTATCCTCAGCAGTAAAATGATAATAAAACCCAAACCAGGAGATTATGATTTTAATATACTTTATTTAAAAAGTACACAGTTTTAAATTGGTTTCAACGGGTTTCAAGCAGAAGGGACGCTGCCCACTTGCAGTCCCGTTTCTGATGAAGGATAATAATTATGTAGCAAACTCACATTTGCATGACTGGCAAAGTAAAAAGATAACTTTTTTGTCAACATATCTCTAAGAGTTTATATCACGCACAGCTTAATATCATGAGATGCTGATGGTTGGACTACATTTCATGTCTCCTATGTCGCACCATATTTTGGCTCACAGTTTATCCATACTTTAGCATGCCAAGAGAACATCTCCATCAGTGTCACCTTGAGAAGAGCATCAAAAGCAGAGGGAGCAGGATAAGGACCATCTTGGCCTGGAGATTCGGCGCACCCCCACACTCCCTCGCATTCTCCTACAGGGAAAGGCAGGGTTGGTTAGAGCCGAGGTGGATCCCAAGATGCCTTAAACTTCCCAAGGTATGTGGAGTCCCCATATCCCTCCCTGCTCTCCAGTGTATGAACAAAATCATTTGGAACATAGAGAATGGCAGGAAATGGACTTGTCTACATTTCATCACGTTAGTAATGAGAATCTCTGATTTCACTTGTCAATGCATAAAGTATTCAAAATGACTCTTTGTATACTATTATGCAGAACATTCAAGAGGCAAAGGGCTGTTGGTAGAGAAGTCTCTTGTGATTATTTTATAAAAGCAAAATACTGACCTTCTTAGTAAAAGATCACATCTCAGGGGGCTGATCATTTCAGGTACTTGGCTATGGAAGGTTTTGTGTGTGCCTTCCTTTTAATTTGGGGGAAGGGAGGCTCTGTCTTACAAAACTCAAATAATATTATTTATTCCTTTCTGCACCGTGATTTTCATCCACTAATTGATGGAAATTTCTCTATCTCCATTATTCTAGGTCTATTTTATTCAGTTCTTTTTTTTTCTTATTGATGGTCATTCATCTTCTCATCTGTTCTCTACTGCTACAAAGAGTGCTGAATATAGGTCCTTACCAAACAATGATACTTGCTCCTGCCCTGGCCTCAGGTAAAGATGCCCAGGAGTGACAGTGCAGAGCTAAAGGGTATTTTTGCTTTTGATGGCTATTGCTAGATATTTCATTGGTACCTGTATTTTCTGATCACCCAGTAAATTGTATCTTTCATGTCCTCGGTTTATTTTTATATGCAGTTGTTTGACTTATCAATTTAAA
The DNA here is from genome assembly GCF_008692025.1 of Phocoena sinus. NCBI lineage: Eukaryota > Metazoa > Chordata > Mammalia > Artiodactyla > Phocoenidae > Phocoena > Phocoena sinus. Next base: position 34,164,329 of record NC_045773.1, read on the forward strand.
GAGCTCTTTATGCTTTGATTTATAAATATTTTTTCAAGTTCTATAAATTGGATACTGACTTAGTTATGCTTCTCCATCAAAAAGTTATAATTTTTATATAGTTAAATAAATCTGTTTTTCTTCTATAAGAAGAAAAACAGATTTGGTCTTGGATAAGAAGGTCTTGGTCTTGGATAAGAAGGTCTCTCCAATCCCTAGAATTTCTTTTTTATTTATTTATTTTAAAAATTTTATTGAAGTATAATTGATTTACAATGTTGTGTAAATTTCCGTTGTACAGCAAAATGATTCAGATACATATATATTATATATAATATATAGTATATATAATATATATATTATATATGTAATATAATATATATTTTCCATTTTCTTTTCCTTTATGGTTCATCTCAGGATATTGAATATAGCTCCCTGTGCTATACAGTAGGACCTTGTTATTTATCCATTCTAGACGTAATAGTTTGCATCTGTTAATCCGAAACTCCCAATCCTTCCCCCACACCCTTAGCAACCACAAGTCTGTTCTCTATATCTGTGAGTCTGTTTCCGTTTCATAGATGTGTTCATTTGTGTCATATTTTAGATTCCACTTATACTTGATAGATTCCACATATAAATGATATCATATGGTATTTGTCTTTCCGATTTACTTTGCTTAGTATGATAATCTCTGGGTTCATCCATGTTGCTGCAAATGGCATTATTTCATTCTTTTTTATGGCTGAGTAATATTCCATTATATATATACACCACATCGTCTTTATCCATTCATCTGCTGATGGACATTTAGGTTATTTCTATGTCTTGGCTATTGTAAATAGCGCTGCTATGAACATAGGGTTGCACGTATCTTTCTGAATTATAGTTTTACCTGGATATATGCCCAGGAGTGAGATTGCTGGATTATATGGCAACTCTATTTTTACTTTTATCAGGAACCTCCATACTGTTTCCCATAGTGGCTGCACCAATTTACATTCCCACCAACAGTGTAGGAGGGTTCCCTTTTCTCCACACCCCCTCCAGCATTTGTTATTCGTAGACTTTTTGATGGTGGCCATTCTGACTGGTGTGAGGTGGTACCTCATTGTAGTTTTGATTTGCATTCCTCTAATAATTAGTGATGATGAGCATCTTTTCACGTGCCTATTGGCCCATCTGTATTTCTTCTTTGGAGAAATGTCTATTTAGGTTTTCTGCCCATTTTTCAATTGGGCTGTTTGATTTTTGTTATTGAGTTGTACGAGCTGTTTGTATATTTTGAAAATTAAGCCCTTTCAGTTGCATCATTTGCAAATATCTTCTCCCAACCTGTAGGATGCCCTTTTGTTTTGTTTATGGTTTCCTTTGCTGTATAAAAGCTTATAAGTTTGATTAGGTCCCATTTTTTTTCCAAACATCTTTATTGGCGTATAATTGCTTTACCATCGTGTATTAGTTTCTGCTGTATAACAAAGTGAATCAGCTCTATGTATACATGTATCCCCATATCCCCTCCCTCTTGTGTTCCCCTCCCACCCTCCTTATCCCACCCCTCTTGGTGGTCACAAAGCACCGAGCTTATCTCCTTGTGATATGTGGCTGCTTTCCACTAGTTATTTATTTTACATTTGGTAGTGTATATATGTCCATGCCACTCTCTCACTTCTTCCCAGCTTACCCTTCCCCCTCCCCGTGTCCTCAAGTCCATTCTCTATGTCTGAGTCTTTATTCCTGTCCTGCCCCTAGGTTCTTCAGAACCTTTTTTCTTTTTTTTTAGATTCCATATATATGTGTTAGCATACAGTATTTGTTCATCTTGCTTTATTTCTATTGCCTTGGGAGACTGACCTAAGAAAACACTGGTACAATTTATGTCAGAGAATGTCTTGCCTATATTCTCTTCTAGGAGTTTTATGGCGTCATATCGTGTATTTAAGTCTTTAAGGTATTCTGAATTTATTTTTGTGTATGGTGTGAGGGTGTGTTCTAACTTCATTGATTTGCATGTGACTGTCCAGCTTTCCCAACACCATTTGCTGAAGAGACTGTCTTTTCCCCATTGTATATTCTTGCCTCCTTTCTTGAAGATTAATTGACCATAGGTGTGTGGGTTTATTTCTCGGCTCTCTATTCTGTTCCACTGATCCATATGTCTTTTTCTGTGCCAGTACCATGCTGTTTTGATTACTGTAGCTTTGTAGTATTGTCTGAAGCCTGAGAGGGTTATGCCTCCTGCTTTGTTCTTTTTTCTCAGAATGGCTTTGGTGATTCTGGGTCTTTTATGTTTCCATATAAGTTTTAGGATTATTTGTTCTAGTTCTGTGAAAAATGTCATGGGTAATTTGATAGGAATCACATGAAATCTGTAGATTGCTTTGGGTAGTACGGCCATTTTAACAACTTTAATTCTTCCAATCCAAGAGCATGAATCCAATCCCTAGAATTTCTTATGAGACCATCATTTACCATGCAAGTCCATTCTATACTCTCCCCTTTGAATTGAACCTTTGTCATACATAAGAATTACTATTCTGTTCCACTGACCTCATCTCAGTGGGTCTAGAAACTTAAAGAAATAAAATACTGATTTTTTTTTTTTTTTAGTGTTTATCATGTATCTACTTACTAAAGCAAATTATCTTATTAACTTGAGAAGATTTTTACTCTAGTGACTTTAGTGCTATGTATGCAGTTCTGGTTTTAATTGAAGTGGTATTATTGCTTTTGGACTATTGTTCATATTTCTATTTTACATAGAGCTTTTATTAGAGGTGATCACTCAATTTTATCAAAGGCCTTTTCAACTTATGTTGTTATTGAACTCTCCCTCGAATATAGAAGGAAACACTCTCAATAAATTCCAAATTCTTTTTAGTACTATACTGACTTTAAAGTATTTTCTAGGACTTGGATAGTTTAAATAACATTAAAATTATTTGCTATTTACAGGTGAGATTAACACTCAGCTGGCTCTGGTGGCATTTTATAAAATGAATATCTTCCCAGTCTCCCTAGAGTAATTGGTCTAGGCAAGTTTTCTATTTTTCAAGGTGGGGGATGGACTTAATTTTTAAATTGTAGCTTTTCTTGCCATATTTAATTTTTTTTGCCTACAACATTGAAGGACATAATTCACCTACACCGGTGATAAGTTTACCTTTCTTAGTACTAGGTTTAATATTTCTCTGATCATCGCTTTTGGTGTAAATGTAGTGCCTTTAGAGTTGTGACTTCGTGTGGTTAGGGGAGTTTAAAGGCTTATCATTCCACATTTATATATTGTGACTCTTGATCTGACATTAGTATTGCCACTTTTGCTTTACATGAATTTCTTATAAGTAAAAGGCTGTCTAAAAGTAAGCAGGAAAATATATTTTTTTTTTTTTTAGTAAGCAGGAAAATAATTTTAACTACAATTTGAAAGAAGTAAAACAAGATGGTAAGAGCCACTTTATGTGTAATAGTGGAGTGGTAAAATTATAGCACATTTGTAATAGGGAAGATAGTAAAGAGGCTTTTAAAAAATATACATGGATATAATAAGATAAGACTATTAAGCACAGACTAAATAAGAAGGCATTGAGAGGCTGAAAGTAGAGTACCATTAGCCTTCCTGCATATTCTTTGGTTTGCCTGAAAGGGACTGCTTTCTCAAGAGTAAACTTTTGAGCTATAGTTCTTTGACTACTGTGAGATTCTCATGGCGAATCTGATGGGAAAAGAGTAGGAAGGGTTCTCAGATTACCTCAGGATGGAAGCCATGACAAGATTCCGGACGCCTTCTGATCTTCTGAGCCTTTAAACGTTCACACTTAAGGGATTCGTTATGTTGACTGTTGTTAAGGCATATTTCCAAGATGCTCCTTTTCCTCACTCTGAATTTCAGAGCTCAAAACTTGGCACTAAACTCCCTTAACAACTTCTCTCTCTCTAATAGTGGAACGGATATCATCTCCTCCTCTCTAAGATTTCTCCCCTAGGTTTCCTTACTGTTGATCCCCCTTACCCGCTTCATCAGTAGTGGCTGGACCTATACACAAAAGGATATACCTGATTTCAATGGGTGCCATGGTGATGGGGGCCACAGACTCACAGAGGCAGCTACTGTCCACCACCACCATGAACAGATTGCTGCTTGGGATCTGCTGGATGACAAAGGACCTGTTGGAACAAGAGGCAGAGAGACAATGAGTGGTCACTTACCATCCCTCAACTTAATAGCCATGACCTGGGGTGGGGGAACTACTGCAATATTCTGGAAAACAAGTTTCAGAGACTGCTTTACTAGTCAGGTTGCCTCCTTCCCCAAGGCTCTTCACTTTCAAATACGAAGTTTCACTAAGAAGACAGTACATCTATGTCCATATATAGCTCATAAAACTCACCTAGGAAAGACCGGACTTTTACGTGTATGAAACAGGAGAGTCAGAGTTGGCTAAATCACCTCAGTTTCCAAGGTCTAAGAGGTTAAGCTTTTCCAAGACTCATTTTCTTCTCCCAGGGCCTAAACATCACCCCAAGTTGCATCTGATGTTCTTTGAGGTATATTTTTCCTTCTCCCTCCAACAAGGATAGACTGAAGCCATGTCATATTAATGATAAAAGATGAAGTGAACTTCCTAGACCTTACCCTGAACCACTTTGCACAATGTCTGCCCATAATAGAGGTATTTTTTGGATGAAATTAATGCTAGTTGTTTAAGGAGATCCATCCTTTTCAGAGACCAAGTTAAGCTGGTACTAAGGCCATATGGCACTTCTGACATTCTGGGTTTATCTGTACAGCTAGTCCAACATAAGTAAGCCTAATGACACCTCTTTCTCACCTTACCCAATACAATGAAATGACAAAGTAATATCACCATAAAAATACTCCTTGAACCAGAAATACCGGTGACTCTTTGGAGGAACAAACTAGAGAACAAATCCCGTATTCTTCTAGAGCTGACAGATTAGCTTAATATTTAGCCCCAGGCCCAGAATCCCTGTCACATAAATTTTTCGTGATATTTTACCAAATTCAGTTTAGTCAGATGAACTAGACTATAACATTAAAAAACGGTCAATTTCTCTGTAAGTTATCTTCATCTTTCTCTCAAAAAATTTGTTCTGTTCTCTAGAGTGTATCTAGTATAACAAGATATGACATGAATTTTTATGATCTTAGTATACAAACTGATAGAAATACCAAAATGGTGTGATGAATGCATGACTAGCTTAAAATATAGAGCAAAAACTCTTCAGATCTAAGCAATAACAGAATATAAGTTACTTTCAAACGCAGGGAAATGCAACACATTCCAAAGAGCAGAAAGCATCAATTACATGTTCTTCTTTTACATTCGGGTAAAATTAGAAATTAATAGCAAAAATATATAAGCAGTGGAAATTAAAGGTTAAAAACACATCCAATTAATCCTTGAGAATTTGAGAGCGGCCCAGGCTCAAATCTGTGCAGATTTGAGTCTGGGCTGCTTAAATATTTTTACTGGGAAAAAATTTTGCAAATAAATGAACTGTGTTTTTGAATCAAGAAACTGGAAAAATAAGAACATAAACCTGCACCTGTGCCCTATACTCATTCTCCCCTGTGGTACACTGTGCTGAGAATTGATGCCCCTCTCCGAAGCCCAGCCCTCAGGCTTCTGCAAGGATGTGACTGATGGAAGAGGAGAGAGGTGATCATTGTACAATTAGTTTCTCTTGTCTACTAGCCATTTTCTTCAGCTTACACAAAACTCTCCCTTAATTTTACCTTCACCTACCACTGTCCTCATTTATAGTACAACTTCCCCATCCTCATTTATAGTACAACTCCTAAAAAGAATTATACACAATCCCTCTCTCTCTCCTCTCTCTCTTTCTCTCACTCTACTTCCTCACTTCTCTCCTTTCACAAATCTACTCCAATACGGCTGTAGTCCTTACCACACCCTTGGATCGGTTCTTGTCAAGGACACCAATGACCTCACTGCCTTTCTTCTCAATCTCCTTTGCCTCCACTTCCTCCTTCCCTGTTCACTGTCTGTCCCTCACAACAAACTGTGGTTTCCATGGGAGGAAGGCCACATGCGTCTGCCCCTGGTTATCTTTTATCCCCAGCAGCCAGAGTTATGCCTGGGACAGAGCAGATGCTCAGTAAACATTCACTGAATCAATGACAGAATGAACTTATAAAGATAAAAGCAGAAGAATAAGATGCAGATGAAAACGTGAAGATAACTAAAAGAATCAAACTCTGGCTTAAAAGAACAAGGACATAAGTCCACTTATGGCACTCCTGATCAAGAAAAAGAAGTCACAAAGTTACATTAAAACCCAAAATATACAGAGGCATTTTAAACATTTTAAATGAGTATTATGTATATCATTACAAACAATTTGAAAACTTAGATCAAACACACTTTGGGGGATAAAGTATAAATTATCAACATTTGGCCAAGCTATAAAAAACACCAGCAAACCAACTGCATGAAAAAAACCTGAAATGCACATTGAGAATCTAACCCCGAGTGAATACTACCAAGTCACCCAAAGAACAGATATCACTGTGTTCATAGAAACTCCGTGTGAACCCACTGACCAACTGTTAGAACCAAGAAACGAACTAAGCAAGCTGCCCAGTTACATAATCAGCATGTAAAACCACAGCCTTCCCTGACACTGGCAATAACCAATGAAAAAATATTTATGAAATAAAGAACCATTGATATTGTCAATAATTACTATGAAATGCCCAAGGATAAACCTAGTAAAAGATGTTTCTTTATGAAGAAAATAATCAAAATTTACTGAACATAAAAGAAAAAAAAAACCCTAAGAAATCCACAGTGGTTGTGGAAGGAAACAGTTATATATTAAAGGTGTCATTTCTCCTTCAATTAACCTTTTAATTCAAAGTAATCTCAATAAAAATCCCAACAGGAATTTTGATGGAATTTGAGGTGATGATCCTAAGATTCATTCATAAGATTAAATATAAAGAACAGTCTGGACAATTGTATAAAATGGAATTTTATAAAAAAAAAAAAAGAGAGAGAGAGAGAGAGAGAGAAGGGAAGATGCTTGCCCCTAATCAGTATCAAAACCCATGAGATAATTTACAGAAAAGGAAACACAGATAGACAACTGATATGTAAAAGGGGTTCAATCTCACTACAAATCAGGTAAATATAAATTAAAATGAAATTAAAATAATGAAATGCATTTTTCACCAGCAGAATGGCAAAATTTTGTCTATGGTAGTATCAAATGATGGAGAGTCTGAAGAAGTGAATATTATTCTACACTGCTGGTAGGACAGTGAATTTTACAGCCCCTATGAGAAAAATTCGTTATTGTTACAGTGAAAAATCATTTAGATCCTATTTTTCCAGTTGTTTTACTTCTCAGTAAGAGGAACTATTGTTCAAGAACCCAAGAAGACATACATAAAGATGTTCTTGGTAACATTGTTCATTGAGAGGAGGAAAAAACAAAACCCACCTGAAAGTTCATCAACAGAGGAATGATTAAATAAGCAACAGTGTGTCTGTTCTGTGGTCTACTTGGCACCAGATGAAAGGGTAAAAGGTGTCAATTTACCATCATGAAAGATTACCCAAAACATAATAAGTGGGAAAATAACGTTGCAAAACTATACATAAAGTATAAATGTTTAAGGATATTTAGAAATACTCATCTAAGAGTATTTGATTCTGCTACAGAGAATAAGAAAAATAAATGGGATGGATAAGACTTATCAGATATGTTAGGAGTAGATAGTATCAGTAAGTGATCCATGACTCATGCTAACATAGAAGGAATAAATGAACAAGTGGAGCACATGTGGGTAGAACACAAAAAAGGACAAAACACATGAAGTGTCTTCCTAGTGATAAAAAGGAATGAAAGGACCAAGTGAAATTAACTATTTATAAGGCACAGATCATGTCATCTCCAGATTGACAGCTGTCACCTATATCCTCCTTAAGTCAACCCACTGGCAACTCCCATGCTCTGCCTGAGACATGCAGATAAAAGTCATGGCTGTTCAACAGATTAGAGGCAATTTGCAAACTTGACCTTCCATCTCTCCAACAAAGGGAGCACGTATTGGCTCCAGGCACCTTCTGTCTACTGAGCCCCCACCCCTACCCTCAAGTCTGGTCCTCCTACCACATCATCAGTGAGAGAGAGAGCAAGGGAGGAGGGGATGGAGGGGAGGGAACAGGATGGCAGTGGTGGACAAGAGGAGAAGACTGGGAATAATTGTCTGGGGAGACTTAAACTTAATCTGTAACATTGGAGTTCTTTACAAGGCGAATGTGTACGTGTATTCTTAAAACATTTATAAAATGGAATGTTATGCTAGGGGCAAAGAGTATTGATTTTCTCATTTCACAAAAGAGAAAACTGGGACTCAGAGAACATACAGACAATAAGACATAATTGTGCCCATATTAGAGATTGTGAAACAAGAGATTAACTGATCTCCTAGAGTAACAGGGGCAGAGCTGCAAGCCTCTGGAGCCCAGGCCTGTTACGGGGCTGCTACCATAGGCAGCCGACTTTCTGTCTTGTACTGGAGTTATTAGTGCTCAAGCTCCTCGAGGGCAGACCCAGTGATCACTTGATATGAATGGTTAATGACAACCAGTGCAAGATATTATTCGTTTTAACACATTTACCCTCCAAGGTGAAGGCTCCCCAAGTGTTCTCATGAAGTCCCACAGCAAACTCCCCCCCTTTTACCCCCAGTCCTAGGAGATGGAAATCTCTGCAGGCAGCTATTACGACAGTGGAGGAAAACACCCCCTACCAAGGATTTGCCAGCGGAAAGATTAACTGCTTTTCCATATTTTAAAGACTTACTGTCTGTTTATTAACATGTTTTTTTGGAGGGGTCTGGCCAATGTTAGCTGTACATTTATGTGCACAATGTGTATTTATGGCCCAGGGTGTAGGGTTGAACTTCATAAAACACACCTCCATCCAGCTGGGCCCAGCAGCCAGACTGACATCGCTGTGTAGAGGGACCGTGGCCTGTGGGGTTGGCCTGGGGGCCAAACAAGGTGGAAGGGAAATGCCTCAACAGAGAATCACAGCAGCCATTTCTAAGCAGGGATAGGTCAAAATGTATGAAATAAATTAGGTCCTCAAGGGAAACAGAATAGGGAAGAGGGAAGCAATTTTGATCTGTCCATTGCTGGAACTGAAATAACCCAGTCCTCCCTTTTCCATCCACAACAGACTGAGAAAGAACTAGAGGAAAAAAGATGATGCAATTTCAAGACAGTCTCCCTTGACAAGAGGGACTATCTGCTGAGGGGGCTTTGCTACCCAGATGAGGAAGGCGGCCACACTGCTCCCCTAATGCTGCCTGGACAAGTGTGTGTGGTGGGGGGAACCCATGGCTAAGATTCCCAGAGGACCCCAGGGTGAACATTTGGAGAACTTGGTTGCTTGCTTTTCATTAATTGGGTACAAAACCATGGCTCAAAAAATAATCGGGCAGGACAGAATCTTAAAACATTTTAAAGTCTTTCACTTTTTATATATTTTCAACCTTTATATATTTTCAACCTTTACAAATTGTCCATATTTTTTCTAAAGATAAAATAAAAGACAATGAGTAAATCACAGGGAATCAATTTGAATCTGGCACTGACTGTGTTCTAGGTTGTACTACTCTCCAGGTGGACTGGGTACGTGGATCTCCAAAGACCCTATTCTCTTTGGAGGTGGGGAGACGCCTGTATTCCCCCAGTGTGCCCCCAAATGCCCTACAGTGACCCAGGCCCATAAGTTGTGGAAAGCAAGCATTTGGTGATGGACTGCTTAAATTTAAACTGGAAATTAAATATTGAGGCCATGTTCTAATCCATAGTTGTGGTAGTACCCTGTGGCATGGGGGAGGTAAAAGGGCAACAAACACTCACCGACTCATGGCTCAGTTCAAACAAGGTGAAAGAATGAACAGCAGGGCCTCCCCTGCTCACCCCCAAAAGTGTCAGGTCCAGGACATTTCACAGGTGAATCATGTTAGCATGTCAAGGCACATGTAGTTCTAAAACATTTAAGCTGCTTCAGAGCACAGGGAAAGAAGGAAATACTTCAGATTTCTTTTACCAAGGACCTTGATATAAAACCTGACCAAGATTATACAAAAAGAGAGAAAGACAGAAAGAGAGAAAGAGAGAGAGAGAGAAAAGACAGAAAGAGAGAAAGAGAGAGAGAGAGAGAGAGAGAGAGAGAGAGAGAGAGAGAGAGAGAGAGAGAGAGAGAGAGGGAGGGAGGGAGGGAGGAAGGGAAGGAGGGTGGAAAGAAGAGCTACGGAATAATCTCTTTTTGTGAATATTGATGCAAAGATCTTAAATGAAATGCAGCAAACAGACTTCAGTAGGACATTGAAATACAGCATGCAGCGGTGAGGATTAACCTAGGAATGCAAATGAACAAGCTTATTGAGTTGTCTCAGCTTAATAATAAAGATAGAAACATGAAACAATTTTTTTTTTTGGCCGTGTGGAGCAGCTTGTGGGATCCTAGTTCCCTGACCAGGGATGGAACCCGGGCCCTCGGCAGGGGAAGCACAGAGTCCTAACCACTGGACCACCAGGGAATTCCCGAAACAATTTTTTTTAAGTCTCTATTTTCAACCCTACTGTATTGAATTCCTGCTTTCTCATCTCTATATGATATCTTGTATAGATTCCCTAACTTTCTGAAAACTTGAGGTTAATAAAATTAGTCCAATCTAGTTTAATACTTTAATTTCATATCTAGTTTGAAGCTCTACACTATCATTCCTTCAAGCTTCTATTTTCTAGCTTCTTCAGTCATTTGGGGTGGGGAAAATGGAGCAGCAAAGAGGCAAGCATTTCCTACTCACCAGGCCATGGTGCAATCTCTCACCACAGCTTGTAACAGCTTGGCCTTTGGTGTCCTCTGTGTGGATCCAGCACCCAAATGTGGCTTTTTTGTGAGGTTACCGTGGATTCTCCTGAGAACCGAGAGCCCCTCAACGTGGCCCCAGCGTGACCACCTACACAGCTCTTGTCATCAGCATCATGCCCACAGCCTCTTGCCCTTAGTGTGGACCTCTCCTGGAGAGCAACGCTCTTGTTGAGTTTCAGCAAGATGACAGCAATCTTCCATATTGTCTATCTGGCCCCTGGGAAACAGGCATCTTTGCCGGCCCAGCCATAGGCCACCTCAGGGCTGCTCCTTCTCCAAGCCTAGCCCTCTCCCTCTAGATCTCTTTCCCCTGCTTGGATAGGACACGTCAGCACACCTGCCACCCAGCAGACATTTGGCCAGCGCTGGACCTCCCTTCTTTCAGATACCCCCAAAATATATTAGAGTCTTGGAGAATTCCCCACCACCCATCTGGATCTCAGCAGGAAAAAGTACCCCCTGGAGGAAAACGCCTCTTTCCATGAACCCTGATCTCTTCCTTGTTAGGCCCCTCATCAGTCTTCTTGTGGTAGATTAAAGGTGGACCAGTTGTCAACCCTCAAATAAACTTGAAGGTGGGGGTCGGGAGGAGAGTTTCCAATTCTAAATCAGTGCCAGCTAAATGGCTGTTCTCTTTAGAACCTGTGGTGCTCAGGTCCTCAGTCTGGGGCTACAAGGAAAGCCTCACTTGACAACCTGTTGGCATTCTTCCAGTAAATCTATCAGTGTAAGAGACCCTATCCAGAGTTGGAAAAGAGCCAGTGCTGTGGGATCTGTCCAATAGGTGCCTACAAGACATTTGACAAAAATCCCATCCCTGAAAACAAGTGATCAAATTACAATTGGAAAACTTAGGCATTAGGGAGTTGAGCCCTAGAAACCATCATCATGGCTCCCACCAGGTATTCCTCTGATAGCATGCCAGGAACCAGACTGGTACAGGCCTTTCCTGCTCCATTTCACTAGAGTAGGAAATGTGTTGTGTTTTCACAGTTAAGAGCTGAGATTAAATGAGATGAGCATATTGTCTTTGTTATACTTATTTATTCAAAAATGTATATACAATGGACACATTATGACATTCCACTTGTGACTTGCTGATGGAAAGTGCACACAAAGAGCCCAAGTGATGCTTTGTCTGCAGGGTGCAGTGTCCCACGGTGGTATTTATTATACTGCAGACAGAATGAGTCCAAAAGACCCATAATAATGACTTTCACTCATCCTCAGCCCCACCAAGGATTTGTTGAGATTTATGGTGCCAGCCCAGAGCTTAAAAACCACTTGGGCAGGAAGTTCTTTGGCATTATCAGCCCAAGGCAGGTGGCAAGGAAAGCTATTTTGTGTTTGAAATATGGGGGAAAGAGCCCCATAGAATGAAATGCAAAAAGGACCTAATTATCTTTTCTCATCTCAGAAGAAGAAAATCTCAAAAGAGCTGACAACAAAAGATATTTTTAAAACTTGGCTGTTACTTTAGCTTTTCAGTCTTTTATTTATTCATTTGTTTTTTGGTACTAGAGTCTTCAGTAAATCCTCTTAATTATGACATGAACCATTTTCTTCTAATCCCTTAAGAAGAGTAAGGAATTTGTTAAATATTTTCACTGGAACTATTAGTGTCTTTTCTTATAAATAATGAGAATAATAGCTAACATTTATGGAGTATTTACCTAGGGCCAAGCACTTTTCTAAGCACTTCCCCCTTTAATCTTCACACCAACTCAAAGAATTATCATCTTCATTTTAAGGATGAAAATATATATGCTTTGATAAGTTAAACAACTTTTCCAAATCCTAAAACCCACTGAATATCAAAGTAAAAAAACTCTATAAAACCAAACCTATTTGACTCTAAGTCTTTATTTTAATGATTACACTTTAATCACCATCATCACAGTCATCACCATCTACCACTTACTGAGCCCTTACCATAGCAGTCATTGTGTGAAGGTCTTTTATCTAAAACTGGTTTATTTCACAACAACTCTAGGAGGCAGGTCATATTATTCCCAAGTTATAGAAAAAGCACCTGAGATTTAGAGAATGTAAGTAATTTGGTCCCATCTTGGTTTAAGATAGCACAGGTAATAGGTATCAGAGCCAAGTTCTGGATTTAAGCTGTCAGACTTTACTCCTTCCATCTTACCCCATAAAAATCAAAATATCAGATGGAAAAGTGTTTGGGGCAAATTTCACTGATAAACTGACACCAGAGAACCTGTCTCTCGATTGGAGGGTTCAAATTGACATTACTTTGGATTCACAGTTATAATCTCCCACTTTCTAGCTTTACAATGTCTTCTACAATCTCCAAGTGAATTGTTGGCTTCATTTAGCAAAACAGAACAACATCATAATGAACCATCGGGAGGTCTAAACAGACTCAAAACTAAAAAGGATTCACTGGGGAGCTGAACATCTAATTTTAACTGGAAAAGTCACATTCTACTATCAATAATTTCTTTCTAAAAGGCTGGACATACTATGGAGAACAGTATGGAGGTTCCTTAAAAAACTACAAACAGAATTACCACATGACCCAGCAATCCCACTACTGGGCATATAGCCTGAGAAAACCAAAATTCAAAAAGAGTCATGTACCAAAATGTTCATTGCAGCTCTATTTACAATAGCCCGGAGATGGAAAGAACCTAAGCGCCCATCATCGGATGAATGGATAAAGAAGATGTGGCACATATACACAATGGAATATTACTCAGCCTTAAAAAGAAATGAAATTGAGTTATTTGTAATGAGATGGATAGACCTAGAGTCTGTCATACAGAGTGAAGTAAGTCAGAAAGACAAAGACAAATACCGTATGCTAACACATATATATGGAATTTAAGGGGAAAAAATGTCATGAAGAACCTAGGGATAAGACAGGAATAGAGGCGCAGACCTACTGGAGAACGGACTTGAGGATATGGGGAGGGGGAAGGGTGAGTTTTGACAGGGCGAGAGAGAGTCATGGACATATACACACTAACAAACGTAGTAAGGTAGATAGCTAGGGGGAAGCAGCCGCAAGGCACAGGGATATTAGCTCGGGGCTTTGGGACAGCCTGGAGGGGTGGGGGGGGGGGGGGAGAGTGGGAGGGAGGGAGATGCAAGAGGGAAGACACATGGGAGCACATGTATATGTATGGCTGATTCACTTTGTTATAAATCAGAAACTAACACACCATTGTAAAGCAATTATACCCCAATAAAGATGTTAAAAAAAATAATAAAATAAAAAAATAAAAGGCTGGACATCTTGCATTATATGAAAAAGGCATTTTGTCTACCACACTTTGTTAAGAGCAAAAAACCAATTAGACTAAGTATAAGTTTTGCATAGAAAAAAAAGCCTAGAAGGAAATATAGCACCATTTAAATACTTTTAGTTATCCACAGTTTATAGATGAAGAAACTAGGTAACTTGCCTGAAGTTACTGAGCTAATAAGACATGGAGCTGGGATTTAGATCCAGACTACTTGGCTTTAGAGTGTAAGCATGTAATTTCTCTGCCTCAGTTCTGAGTGGTGAGATGGCATGTGATTTTTACTTTATTCTTATATATTTCTCTACTGTTCAGTCTTCTACAATGAGTAGAAATTACATTTAATAGGAACCAGAACCATGGAAAAATAGCTTTCTATTTTTTAGACTATAGACATACATATGTAGAAAACTAAATCTCAGTGATCGGCACTTGCTTTACAATCTCAGTTGCTTAAAACTAAAATCACGTGAAATTCCTCCAAGATCATTAATTGAAAGAAAAAGGAAGTACCTCCTTAGTGGTTTTGCTGCCCTCTTCCGTGTGACTAATTTGACTATATATCCTTGGGGTTAAGTCCCCATCAGGAGCCCTCTCTGAGTTCCTCTATAATATCATCTTTAACTCTGCCTGATCTACAGTTGAAACTCAATATATTTTCACCAAATGAAATAAAGGCTGAACCCATGCTTTGTTACTTTGATGCTTTCTGAATAATATATCTTGTAGCTTTGAATCAATCTCCTAGGGAGAGAGTCAGACAAATCATGTAGTTTGGTATATTTTGAGATCTGACTTCTTAAACCAATGTTGCTAATAATTCCCACCACTATTAAATAGTTTCTTATCACAAAACAGCATAGTTACTTGTTTTGAAGGCTGTTAAGTACTGAGGTAAAGACCCAGAGCCATAGGGAAATTTCAAGAGAGACAGATGCATTCCAGAAACATTATATCTAAGGCAATGTTGTAGGTTTGAGAGATGAGTGTTCACACAGATTTTTGTGACTATTGGTGATATACTCCAACACAGAATAAAAAAAGTGTCCCAGAAAAATGAAAACTATTCTCCCATATCCACATAGACAATATCAATGTGGAGTAGATATGAGGAATAAAATGAAGGAGGTGGAATAGCAGGGGATACTGGAAAGTTGACTGGTTCAAAAGTCAGTGGAGTTGAATCAAGCTCCCAGTGTGAAATTAATAGGCAAACCACCTTGGGAATTATCCCATTCCCTCTCTCAGCCTTAGTTTTCCTACCTCAAAAGTGATTTCTAAGATACCTCCCCAATCTAACATCATAAAGTACTTGGCTTTCACATCATCGTTTCCTCCTGGCACAAAACTCTAGGTTGATATAACAGACTTTGATTAGTTGTCACAATCATCTTCTCTTTTGTTTAGCTCCCTCCACTGTCAACCCTAAAGAGAATCATATTTTTCTTTTTTTAAAAAAATATTTTTTTATTTATTTGGTTGCACTGGGTCTTAGTTGCAGCAGGCGGGCTCCTTAATTGTGGCATGCAAACTCTTAGTTGTGGCATGCATGTGGGATCTAGTTCCCTGACCAGGGATCGAACTCAGGCCCCCTGCATTGGTAGCACAAAGTCTTAACCACTGCACCACCAGGGAAGTCCCAAAAATCATATTTTTCTTATTAAAAAAACAAAAAGAGAGGTGTTTTGTTAAAAACCAAAAATTCTGAATGTTAAATTAACCTAGGGTGACACCTATAATTCTAACTGATGCAGATAAATGCTATACATGATAAAGGGAAAAAGTTTTAATGAATAAATACTACATTCCAGGGCTAGGAGCAAAGATGAAACAGACTAACCAATGAAAACCTAAAACCAAGCCACCCAAAGAGCATGGTGATCCACTGGTAATTTAAATGCAATGTACAATCAAGTTTATTCTCCAAAGGAAGATTACAAAATCCAGGGCATCTACAAGGTACCATCCAAAATATTCAGTGTGCAAAAACTAGTATACATGTGAAGAAATAATAAAATGTGACAAAACATTCAGGAGAAAAATCAGTCACTAAAAAGAGAACAACATATGACTCAGAAGTTAGAATTAGTAAATATGTAGATGAGAAGATATAGTTATATGTTAATGAACCTAAAACCATGGATATATTGGTCAAAGGGATGAAGGAATTTCAGCAGAAATATGAAAACTGTATAAAATAACCAAATTCAAATCCTAAAACAGAAAGAACAAAGTACCTGAAATCTAAAATACAATGAATTTTAGTTGATAAAGAAGATGTGGTTCATATATTTTATATATATACATATACACCTATATAACCGAATATTAATCAGCCATAAAAAAGAATGAAATATTGCCATTTGCAACAACATGGATGGATGATGGACCTGGAGGGTATTATGCTAGTCAAATAAGTCAGACAAAGGCAAATACCCTATGTCATCACTTACATGTGGAATCTAAAAAATAAAACAAATGAATTGAATTAATTTAACAAAACAAAACCAGACTCACAGATAGAAAGAACAAACTAGTGGTTACTGTGGGGAGAGAAAGGGGGAGGGGCAACATAGGGGTAGGGGGACTAAGAAGTACAAACTACTATATATAAAATACATAAGCAACAAGGATATATTGTGCAGCACAGAGAACATAGCCAATATTTTATAACAACTTTAAATGAAGGATAATCTATAAAAATACTGAATCACTATGTTGTACACCTGAAACTAATATAATATTTTAAATTAATTATACTTGAATAAAAAATAATAAAATAAAATAAAATTCATTAAATAGACATTGAAAGCTGATTGGGCTTTTAATGGAAGAAAAGATCAGTAAACTTGAAGCCAAGTTAATAGCAACCACCAAATAAGAGAACAGAAAGAGAGAAAAAAAGATTGAAACAAAAATGAACAGAACTTCAATAAGCAATGACACAGTATCAAGCAGTCTAACAAACAAGAATTTTGAATCTCAGAGTTGAGTAAAGAGAGACTGGGCCAAAAAAATACAGAAAAAACTATCAGGTGGCTTAAAATGAGAGAGAAGAATTGGGAGTATATTATCATAAGGTATGTACACTACACATGAAACATAGTATTATTTGAAGATAAACCATGAGAAATTAAAGCTGTATGTTGTAAACCTTACTACAGTCATTAAAAAATAATCTACCTGAAAACATATAAATTATAAACCAGTAGCAGGAAAAAAATGGAATCATAAAACACTCAATAAAAAACAAGGTAGGAGAAAAAGAGGAGAAAAGAAACAAGAACAACAAACAGAACACAACCAAAAGGATGGTAGCTTTTAAGCCAAACATATCAAGAGCTAAATTAAAAGTTAATGGCCTAAACACACCAATTAAAAGATAAAGATTGACACACTGCATAAAAACGTGAGACCCAACTGTATCTCGTCAACAAGAAACCTTCTAATTATGAACACATAGATAAGCTCAAAGTAAAAATATTAAAAGATATACCATGAAAATACTTATTAAAAAAAAGCTGGAGTGACTATCTTAATATAAAGAAGGATATCGTAGAGTGATAAAGGAGTTAATTCAGCAAAATGCATAATAACATATATATCAAATGTTGTTAGGTATATACACATTTAGAATTATTATGCATGAAGCAAAAACTAATATACCCTGAAAGGAAAAATAGACAAATCCACAATTATAGTTGGAGACTGTAACAGTACTCTTTTGGTAATCAATAGAATTAGCAGAATAAGTGGACAGAAAATTGTTCAGGATATAGAAACAATTTTACCTAATTGACATGTATAGAACACTCCAATTAACAACAGCAAAATATATGTTTTTTAAAAAATGGAAACACTCACCAAATTAAATCATGTTATAAGTCATAAAGCAAATCTTTGCAAACTTAAAAGAATTGAAATTATACAAAGAATGTTCCCAAACCATAATGAAATTAAACCCAAAATAAATGACAGAAAGATTTCTGGAAGACCCCCAAATACTCTGAAACTGAGCAACACATTTCTACATAACCTAAGGTTAAAGAGGAAGCTTCATGGAAAATGAGAAAGTACTTTGAAATATTCCAAAAATGTTTAATGAAAAACAAAATACACAACACATATCAAAATTTGTGAGATGCAGTTAAAAAACTGCTTCAAGGAAAATTTCTAGTATTAAATGCTCATATTATAAAAGAAGAAAGGTCTCAAATCAATAATCTAAGTTTTAACCATAAGAAACTAGAAAAAGAAGAGAAAAATTCAAAGCAAGGAAGACAAGGGAGGTGATAAAGCTAAGAAAAGAACAGCAAACTTGAAAACAAACAAACAAAAATAATAGAGTAATTAATAAAACTAAAAACTGGTTCTTTAACATGATCAACAAAACTATTAAACCTCTATTCTGTTTTTTCTATTACCAAGTGAAAAAGAGAGAAGACACAAACTAAAAGTAAAACTACCAGTAATGAAAAAGGGAACATCACTAGAGACCCTACAGATATGAAAAGGATAATAAGGGAATACAAAAACATAACACTATGACTATAAATCTGACAATGCAGATGAACCAAATTCCTTGAAAGACACAAACTACCAAAGCTCATTCAACAAGAAACAGATTAACTTCAAAAGTCTTCTGTTGAATAAAGAAATTAAATTTGAAGTTAAAAATTTCCCACAAAGAGGGAATTCCCTGGCGTTCCAGTGGTTAGGACTCCACGGTCTCACTGCCGAGGGCCTGGATTCAATCCCCGGTCAGGGAATTAAGATCCCACAAGCCGTGCAGTGTGGCCAAAACAAAAACAAAACCAAAAAAATTCCCACAAGGAAATATCAAGGCCCAGAAGTGTTCAATCTGGGAGAGTTCTACTACATATTTAAATAAGAAATAATATAGGTTCTACATAAAATGTTCTAGAATGTAAAAGGGAGAAAACATTTCACAAATCTTTTTATAAGGCCACAATTATACTGATACCAAACCATACAACAACATTACAAGAAAAGGATATTACACATCAATAGACCATATAAAGCAAAAATTTCTCAGTATAATATTAGCAATTTGAATCCAGCAGTATATGGAAAGAATATTATATCTCGACCATGTATGATTTACTCCAGTAATGAAAGACTGGTTCAACATTCAAAAACCAATGCAACACAGTATATCAAAAGACTAAAGTAGGAACACTATATGATTATCTAAAAGGATGAAAAAAAAAAACTTTTAACAAACTTTTATAAGAATAAGAGGGAATTTTCTTCATCTAATAAAGGGCATTAAAAAAAAAAAAAGCTAACACTAGACCTAATAAAGAAGTTCTAAATCCTTTCCCTTTATGACCAGGAACATGACAAGATTGTCCACTCACACTCTCCTATTCAATATCACCCTGGAGGTCCTAGTCAGTACAATAGGCAAGAATAGAAAGATTGGAAAAGAAGAAATAAAACTGTCTCTGTGCCTATATGACATAATTTGTCTACACAGAAAGTCCTAAAGAAGCTACAGAAAAAAAAGTAAGTAGAATTAAGTCAGTTTAGTAAGGTGGGAGAATACAAGATCAATATGGAAAAATCTATATACTAGTAATAAACAGTCAGAAAGCAAAATGAAAAAGTATCATTTAAAGTAGTACCAAAGGAACAGGAAATACTTAGGTTTAACTCTAATAAAATATTTGAAAAATCTGTAAGCTGAAAACTATAAAACACTGATGAAAGAAATCAAAGACCTAAATAAATGGGGAGATATACCTTGGCTATAGACTGGAAGACTCAGTAGTGTTTTGATGTCAATTCTCCCCAAACTGATTATAGTCAACACAATTTCAAACAAAATCCCAGCAGGGTATTTTACAGAAATTGGCAAGCTTATTCCAAAATTTACTTGGAAAGGCAGATGTACTAGAATATACAAAGGCATTTTGAAAAAGTGGAAAAAAGGAAAGGTTATGGATTCTCATTACCTGGTTTCAAGACATAACAGAATGCTACAATAATCAACACAGCTTGTTACTGGAGAAAAGATAGACACATAGATCAACTGAATAGCATAGAGTGCAAACATAGACACACATACATAAGGTCATCTGATTTTCAACAAAGGCACACAGGTAATTCAGTGGAGAAAGGACAGTTTTTTCAACAAATGATAATGGAATAAGTAGATATCCATATGCAAAAAAATCCCAATATGTACCTCACACTATGTACGAAAATTAATTAAAAACGGATTACAAACCTAAATATAAAGTTGAAGAGTATAAAGTTTTTAGAAGAAAGTATAGGAGAAAATCTTTGTGATCTTGGGTTAGACAAAGATTTCTTAGACACAAAACAAAAGCACAATCCATCAAAGAAATCAGTTAATGAGATTTCAACAAAACTGATTTCTGTTCTGTCTGAAAGACACTGTTAAGAGAATGAAAAGACAAGTTACAAGCTAGAAAAAAATACTTTTAAATCATATATTTCTACAAAATACTTGTATCTAGAACATACAAAAAATTTTCAACACTCAAAACACTCAACAAAAAGAAAACAAATAACCCAATTTTAAAAAATGGACAAAACACAGCAAAAAAACCCCACAACTTGATTAAAAAATGGACAGAGAATCTGATAGACACCTTTTTAAAGAAGACATACGGATAGCCAACAGGTACACAAAAAGGGGGAAATGTAAACTGGTGCAGTCATTATAGCAAACAGTATGGAGGTTCCTCAAAAAAACTAAAAATAGAGCTACCATATGATCCAACAGTTCCAATTCTGGGTATTTATCCAAAAGAAATGGAAACACTAACTTGAAAATATATCTGTACCTCCATAATCACTGCAGCATTATTTACAATAGTCAAGGCATGGAAGCATACTAAATGCCCATTGATGAATGAATGGATAAGAAAATGTGGTATATATAAAATGGAATATTATTCAGCCATAAAAAGAAGGAAATCTTGCTATTTAAAACAACATGGATGAACCTTGAGGGCATTATGTTAAGGGAAATAAGTCAGATGGAAAAAGACAAATATTGTATGATTTCACTTATACATGGAATCTAAAACAAACAAGTAAAACTCAAACTCAGATACACAGAACAGATTGGTGGTTGCCAGAGGCAGGGGTTGGGGGTGGGTGAAATGGGTGAAGGTGGTCAGAAGTTACAAGCTCACAGTTATAAAACAAATAAGTCATAGGGATTAAATGCACGGTGACTGTGTGTGTGTGTGTGTGTGTGTGTGTGTGTGTATATATATATATATATATAGTGATAGTTAATGATACTGTATTGTATATTTGACACTATCTAAGGGCATAGATCTTAAACGTTTTCTCATCACAAGACTTACTGTAGTGATCATTTCACAATATATATAAATATCAAATCATTATGTTGTATACCTGCAACTTATATAATGTCATATGTCAATTATATCTCAATTTTTAAAAATTGGTAAAACATGTGAACAGACATTTCACTGAATAAAATACATGGAGGGCAAATAGACACAAGAAAAGAAGCCTAAAATCATTATTCAGTAGAGAAATGTTATACCACAATGACATGCCATTGTGCTGCTCTCAGAATGGCTAAAATGAAAATAAATCAATATAAATGACAATATCAAAAGCTGGCAAGGATGAGGGGCAATTGAAACTCTCATACACTGTTGGCAAAAAGACAAAATGGTACAGCCATTTAAAAATTTTAATTTGGCAATTTCTGACACAATTAAACATACGGTCCTGAAATTCAACTCCTAGGTATTCATTCAAGTGAAATGACAACTTATGTTCACATAAACAACTGTCTGTGAATGTTTACACTGGTTCTATTCACAATCATTAAAACTTCCAAACTGCCCAAACGTCCATCATCTGGAGAATGGATAAACCAACTGTGGTACATACACCAGAATACTATTCAATAATAAAAGGAATTAACTGCTGATAAGATATAACATGAATAGATCGCAACTGCATTACATTAAGTAAAAGAAGCCAGATTCAAAAGGCTACATTCTGTATGATTCCACTTATATGATATTCTGGAAATGGCCTAATTATAGGGACAGAAAACATCACTGTTTGCTAGAAGCTGTGCTTGGGGGATAGTGCTGACCACAATGGGACACCTCAGGAGAATTTTCTAGGGTGATGGAACTGTTATATCTTGATTGTGACGGCAGACATACAACTGTAAGTGTCAGTCAAAATTCATCTATGACAAAAAGAACAAATTTTATCATATGTAAATTTAAAATGTGAATAAAAATACAATAAAATATACCATAAACAACATCAAGAACGAAAGGGACTAAAGAGCAAGACCAAAAACGTATGCTGCGTCCAAGAGGTGCACTTAAAAATAAAGACACAGACAAGGTGAAAGTAAAAGAATGGTACAAGAGATAACATGCAAATAGTAACCAGAAGAAAGCTGGTTTGGTATATTAATATCAAAGACTGGGAATACCACCAGAGATTAATATGGCCATTTCTTAATATTGAAAATAAGATAATTAATCAAGAGGACATAAAAATCCTGTGTGCACCTAATAACAGAATCTCAAAATAATGAAACAAATATTTATAGAATAAAGGGAGAAATACATAAATCCACAATCAGAGGTGGAGATTTTAGCAACTCTTTCTCAGCGCTTGATAAAACAATTAGACCATAAATCGGGTAGGATATAGAAGATTTCAACAATGCTATCAACATCTTGACCTGATTGACATTTATGGAATGCTTCAAGCAACAACTGTCAAATACAAATTCTTTACAAATGCATGTGGAGTATTCACCAAGATGGCAATATACGGGGCCATAAAATAAGTCTCAGTAAATTTGAAAGAACTTAAATCATACAGAATATAATCTCAAACTGCAATAGAATTGAAGTAGGAATAAAATATATTAAGTAATCTAGAAACTTTCCAAATATTTGGAAAATTAAGCCACACACTTTAAATAACACAGAAATCAAAAAGGAAATCACAAAGCAGATTATAAAATATTTTTAAACTAGAGAACAATAAAAAGACAACATATCAAAGTCTGTTGTTATCATTGTTATCATTCATAGAGGGATTGTATATTGTTATCATTCGTAGAGGGAAATTTATAGATTTAAATATTTAGAGAAGAAAAATTACCTAAAAACAATGATCTAGGCTTTTACCTTAAGAAATTAGAAAAAAAATAGCAAAGAAAATAGAAGAATATATAAAGTTAAAACAATAATCAAAGATACAGAAAATGAACAATAAAGGAAATTTCTAAAAAATCAAAGAATAGTTCCTTGAAAAAGTTAAAAGCCAAACTTTGGAAAATTATTTGCAACGTTTTACTTAAAAAGACAATATTTCTAATATAAGTAAAAAATCTGCACTATCACTTCTAGTAAGAGATATTATAATTAAAACTACAATAAAAAGTATTTTTCAATTGGAAAAAAAAATCCCCAAAAACCTAAGAGTTTGACAATGCTCTAATTGGAAAGATTAAAGAGTAACAGGCACTCTCATAACTTTCTAGAAGAAATGCAAAATGGCACAACCTCCATGAAGGAGAAGCAACAATTAGGAAAATGATACATGTGTTTATCCTTTCATCTAGAAATCCTACTCCTATGAATACATCCCCAAATATCTTGCCAAATATGTTAAATTATGTATGTGTTAAGCTATTCATTGCAAGATCAGGTGTAATAAGAAAAGACTGGAAACAACCAAAATGTCTATCAATAGAAAGTCGTGTGGATAAACTCTCATACATCCATACAACAGTGCACTATGCAGCTGTGAAAAAGAATGAAGACAATCTCAATCCCCAATCCCTGGTACTTACAACAGTGTCTGCCACCACATGTGTGCACAGGGAACACATAATCTCATAAACAAATGCATTTAATAAATTATATTTACTTTCATCTAAAAACAGCAGGGTTGTACTTCATACTTTTTGCTTTAAAATATGTTTAATGCTAGAAGGAAAAAAAAAAAGACTGCTTCAGAGGGAAAAAGTCACATCACAGAAGAATTTATAAAAAGAAATAAAACATACACTAAAATGAGAGGAAAAATGTATGTCATGATACACTAAACAGTTAATTTGCCTCATCCTTTAAAAATCACTGTGGTAGTAATCTGGAGAACTTCATTCCTGTCTACTTTCTCCCCTTTCTAAATTGATGGTGATGACTTAACTTCATGCATCCTAGCTTTGGTTCATAGTTCAGCACACCTTCTTACAGGGAGGTAATACCGCTTTCTCCAAAATTCAATGACACAGTTCTGAAATCCCTCCTCCCAAAGTGCTAGTGATGCCTGGGTGGATTCTGTTCAGGTTTTCCTGAAGCCCTGATTCACAGCTCATTTATGATTACTCATCCCTTTTTAACTGTCACTCATTTTCCATAAACTCGACTTGAAATACTAGGTTAGCCATTTTCATCTGAGCCTGGTTGTTTTATAACCACACCTCCCAGTTACAGCCCTGAACACACAGTGGTGATACATCACCAACAACAACCTCTGAATCTTTGGGGAGGGGAGGTACACATGAAACTTTTGGCATTGCCTTGCCCTCAGTTTTCTTCTCCTTTTCTAAATTATTTATGATTTTTTCCCCCAGTTTATGCCAATAAGGAAAAAGGAGAAAGAATCAAACTTTTGGCAATGAAGTCCAGGAAAGTATCCCTCATCTGGAGAACCTAGCCAAAATATAGATTCCGAGACCCACCTCCTGTAGATTGCGAATCAGTAAGTACAGGGCGAAGTACAGGGCGAAGCACAGGAACATACATTTCCACAAGTACCACCAGATGATTCTGATGGGCCTCATCCTGTGCTTAAAAACAACTGCTAAATATTCTGACAGAGAAAACAAAGTAGAAAAATGTCATCATTTTAAAAAGTAAAAAATAAAATTCCTTTGCTCATGGTGACTTAAAAATAAATCACAAGGGATGTTCTAATAATGTAAGATGGGAGATAATTGCAATATGGCTAGCTGGATTATTTTATGGTTAATAGTCTAAGTCAAATGGTTTACTGAAGCTACCCACAAGCACAGGTGCCCCCAGAAGAACAGCCATCACCTTGAACCTGTCTAATTCACTTTTTAAATAACTTTAGACCACTGTTCAGGAAACACCTGAGACTGATGTTGTTTCTACACAGCAAGGTTAAGTGGAGAATTCAAGCTGATGTGTATTCAAGACCTTTCTCTTGAGTCAGCTTCATCACTGGAGCTAACATATTTTAACCTCTACCCTAGCCCATGCTTTAGTAGATGGTTATCTGAATTCACCATTTGACATAATATGGAGAGACTTAGATTGAAAGTATTGTTAGAATTATCCTAAGTACCCTAACTGTACAACTCTTTTCTAGCCTGCGCAGTTCCCAAACATAGAAAACAAAGTTGTATATTATTTGTTTTGCCTCCTTTCTTAAAAAACAATTCAATTTTCAGAGCTTGAGAAGCATGCATCTGAAGCCCAAGTCCTTTATAATGGAGACGTGACAAAAGAAGAGATAAATGGGGACCTTCAAGATGGCGGAGGAGAAAGATGGGGAGATCACCTTCCTCCTCACAAATACATCAAAAATACATCTAGGGCTTCCCTGGTGGCGCAGTGGTTGAGAGTCCGCCTGCCGATGCAGGGGACGCGGGTTCGTGCCCCGGTCCGCGAGGATCCCGCATGCCGCGGAGCGGCTGGACCCGTGAGCCATGGCCGCTGAGCCTGCGCATCCGGAGCCTGTGCTCCGCAACGGGAGAGGCCACAACAGTGAGAGGCCCGCGTATCGCAAAAAAAAAAAAAAAAAAAATACATCTACACGTGGAACAACTCCTACAGCACACCTACTGAATGCTGGCAGAAGACCTCAGACCTCCCAAAAGGCAAGAAACTCCGTACCTGGGTAGGGCAAAAGAAAAAAGGAAAAATAGAGACAAAAGAACAGGGATGGGACCTGCACCTCTGGGAGGGAGCTGTGAAGGAGGAAAAGTTTCCACACACTAGGAAGCCCCTTCACTGGCGGAGACAGGGGGTTGGCGGAGGGAAGCTTCGGAGCCACGAAGGACAGAAGAGAAACAGGGGTGCAGAGCAAAGCGGAGAGATTCCCGCACGGAGGATCGGTGACGACCAGCACTCACCAGCCCGAGAGGCTTGTCTGCTCACCCGCGAGGGTGGGTGGGGTCTGGGAGCTGAGGTTCTGGCTTTGGAGGTTGGATCCCAGGGAGAGGACTGGGGTTGGCGGCATGAACACAGCCTGAAGGGGACTAGTGCACCACAGTTAGCTGGGAGGGTGTCCGGGAAAAAGTCTAGAGCTGCCAAAGAGGCAAGAGACCATTGTTTCAGGGTGTGTGAGGAGAGGGGATTTAGAGCACTGCCTAAACAAGCTCCAGAGAAGGGCGCGAGCCGCGGCTATCAGCGCGGACACCAGAAACGGACACGAAACTCTAACGCTGCTTCTGCAGCCACCAAGAAGCCTGTGTGCAAGCACAGGTCACTATCCACACCTCCCTTCCCAGAGCCTGTGCAGCCCGCCAGTGTCAGGGTCCCGTGATCCAGGGACAACTTCTCAGGGAGAACACACTGTGCACCTCAGGCTGTTGCAACGTCATACTGGCTTCTGCTGCCACAGGCCTGCCCCGCACTCCATACCCCACCCTCCCCCCGGCAATAACAACTGACAGTAACAACTGACACTGCAGAAATACAAAGAATCATGAAAGATTACTACAAGCAACTATATGCCAATGAAATGGATAACCTGGAAGAAATGGACAAATTCATAGAAAAGCACTACCTTCCAAGACTGAACCAGGAAGAAACAGAAAATATAAACAGACCAATCACAAACACTGCAATTGAAACTGTGATTAAAAATCTTCCAACAGGGGCTTCCCTGGTGGTTCAGTGGTTGAGAGTCCGCCTGCCGATGCAGGGGACACGGGTTCTTGCCCCAGTCCAGGAAGATCCCGCATGCCGCAGAGCGGCTGGGCCCATGAGCCATGGCCGCTGAGCCTGCGCGTCTGGAGCCTGTGCTCCGCAAGGGGAGAGGCCACAACAGTGAGAGGCCTGCAAAAAAAAAAAAAAAAAAATCTTCCAACAAACAAACAAACAAAAGTCCAGGACCAGATGGCTTCACAGGCAAATTCTATCAAACATTTACAGAAGAATTAAAACCTATCCTTCTCAAACTCTTCCAAAATATAGCAGAGGGGGGAATACTCCCAAACTCATTCTACGAGGCCACCATCACCCTGATACCCAAACCAGACAAAGACACGACCAGAAAAATAAAATTACAGTCTAATATCACTGATGAACATAGATGCAAATATCCTCAACAAAATACTAGCAAACAGAATCCAGCAGCACATTAAAAGGATCCTACACCATGATCAAGTGGGATTTATCCCAGGAATGCAAGAATTCTTCAATATATGCAAATCAAACAATGTGATAAACCATATTAACAAATTGAAGGAGAAAAACCATATGATCATCTCAATTGATGCAGAAAAAGCTTTCGACAAAATTCAACACCCATTTATGATAAAAACCCTCCAGAAAGTAGGCATAGAGGGAACTTACCTCAACATAATGAAGGCCATATATGACAAACCCACAGCCAAGATCATTCTCAAAGGTGAAAAACTGAAACCATTTCCACTAAGATCAGGAACAAGACAAGGTTGCCCACTCTCACCACTATCATTCAACATAGTTTTGGAAGTTGTAGCCACAGCAATCAGAGAAGAAAAAGAAATAAAAGGAATCCAAAGTATAAAAGGAAAAGGAAAAGTGTTGCTGTTTGAAGATGACATGATATTATACATAGAGAATCCTAAAGATGCTACCAGAAAATGACTAGAGCTAATCAATGCATTTGGTAAAGTAGCAGGATACAAAATTAATGCACAGAAATCTCTTGCATTCCTATACAATAATGATGAAAAATCTGAAAGAGATATTAAGGAAACACTCCCATTTACCATTGCCACAAAAGAATAAAATATCTAGGAATAAACCTACCTAAGGAGACAAAAGACCTGTATGTAGAAAACTGTAAGACACTGATGAAAGAAATTAGAGATGATACAAAGAGATGGCGAGATATACCATGTTCTTGGATTTGAAGAATCAACATTGTGAAAATAACTATACTACTCAAAGCAATCTACAGATTCAATGCAGTCCCTATCAAACTACCAGTGGCATTTTTCACAAAACTAGAACAAAATCTTCCACAATTTGTATGGAAACACAAAAGACCCTGAATAGCCAAAGCAATATTGAGAAAGAAAAACAGAGGTGGGGGACTCAGGCTCCCTGACTTCAGACTATACTACAAAGCTACAGTAATCAAGACAGTATGGTATTGGCACAAAAACAGAAATACAGATCAATGGAACAAGATAGAAAGCCCAGAGATAAACCCACGCACATATGGTCACCTTATCTTTGATAAAGGAGGCAAGAATATACAATGGAGAAAAGACAGCCTCTTCAATAAGTGGTGCTGGGAAGACTAGACAGCTCCATGTAAAAGAATGAAATTAGAACACTCCCTAACACCATACGCAAAAATAAACTCGAAATGCATGAAAGACCTAAATGTAAGGTCAGACACTATAAAACTCTTAGAGGAAAACATAGGCAGAGCACTCTATGACATAAATCACAGAAAGATCCTTTTTGACCCACTTCCTAGAGAAATGGAAATAAAAACAAAAATAATCAAATGGGACCTAATGAAACTTAAAGGCTTTTGCACAGCAAAAGAAATCATAAACAAGACGAAAAGACAACCCTCAGAATGTGAGAAAGTATTTGCAAATGAAGCAACTGACAAAGGATTAATCTCCAAAATATACAAGCAGCTCATGCAGCTCAATATCAAAAAAACAAAAAACCCAATCCAAAAATGGGTGAAGACCTAAATAGACATTTTTCCAAAGAAGATATACAGATTGCCAACAAACACATGAAAGGATGCTCAACGTCACTAATCATTAGAGAAGTGCAAATCAAAACTACAATGAGTGCTGGTTTTGTACTGGGTACATTAGGCATTTTCACATTGCCCGGTGGAGGCTAGGAAGATTAAGAAAAGGACAAATTACTTAACATTGAAATCCAACTTCAACTTCTTTCAAAAAGTATAACACCAATGAAAACCAAAATGGCAAAAATCAAAAAGCAAACAAACAAAAAACTACAATGAGGTATCATCTCACACCGGTCAGAATGGCCACCATCCAAAAATCTACAAACAAGAAATGCTGGAGAGGGTGTGGAGAAAAGGGAACCCTCTTGCATTGTTGGTGAGAATGTAAATTGATACAGCCACTATGGAGAACAGTATGGAGGTTCCTTAAAAAACTAAAAATAGAACTACCATAAGACCCAGCAATCCCACTACTGGGCATCTACCCTGAAGAAACCATAATTCAGAAAGAGCCATGTACCACAATGTTCATTGCAGCTCTATTTACAATAGCCAGGACATGGAAGCAACCTAAGTGTCCATCGACAGATGAATGGATAAAGAAGATGTGGCAAGTATATACAATGGAATATTACTCAGCCATAAAAATGAAATGAAATTGAGTTATTTGTAGTGAGGTGGATGGACCTAGAGTCTGTCATACAGAGTGAAGTAAGTCAGAAGGAGAAAAACAAATACCATATGCTAAGACATATATATGGAATCTAAAAAAAAAGGTTCTGAAGAACCAGGAATAAAGACGCAGATGCAGAGAATGGACTTGAGGACATGGGGAGTGGGAAGGGTAAGCTGGGAAGAAGTGAGAGAGTAGCACGAACATATACACACTACCAAATGTAAAACAGATAGCTAGTGGGAAGCGGCTGCATAGCACAGGAAGATCAGCTTGGTGCTTTGTGACCACCTAGAGGGGTGGGATAGTGAGGGTGGGAGGGAGAAGCAAGAGGGAGGAGATATGGGGATATATGTATATGTATCACTGATTCACTTTGTTATACAGCAGAAAGTAACACAGCATTGTAAAGCAATTATACTCCAATAAAAATGTTTAAAAAAATAGATGAATAGACTTGTCAGGAAACGTTTGGAATCAATAGTGTTAGCATAATTCATCTGAGAGATTTACTATAGACTGACATAAGCATCCTGGAACAAACAGGCCTGCTCAGAGAACTGTGTGACTTTTTGCACCCTCAGCACTTTACCCTGTTTTAATTAGCGGTCAGCAATCTCAACAATTTTTCATGTTGTTTTAATTTTCCTGAATAATTATAGCCATGCTCACACATTCAAAAAGTGTTTCTGAAGCTCATTTTTCTCTGACCCCTCAACAAGCCCGTGTAATATCATTTCAGTGTTGCTTATTATTAAGTTGAAATAATTAACTGAACTTGGCATCCTGCTAGAAGTCAATACCTTTTGTTAAAACTGGACTTTTAAAAATAATGTAAGGACGTTTATAAATAACTACTAACAAAAGCACTAAATGTATAAACCTGTCTATCACTACTGTATTTTCTATTTTTCTTACATCTTAGGCTAAATTACAAACAGGCTTATCCTATCACCTGAATATGAGAAATAAAAACTTATACCACTTCGGTTTCTACTCTCAGTTGGTGTCATATCTTCATGAAGAAGGTTTTTTGGAAAACAACTTCTACCTATTATCTGTTCTTTATAAAAGGTATAGCTTACGTCCAAAAATAAGCAAGAGAAAAAGGAATCAAAAGAAAAATAAACATTTTTACCTATACTATGAAACTGATTCTTATCAAGATTTATCTTAACACGGAATGGCTCCCAACTATTTTACCTGTAGGAATAGATACTAGAATAAATCATTACATAGATACACAGAGTTTTAGGAGTAAAGATATTCATGTATGGTAGCATTGCTTATATAGCAAATATTACAAACAGCCTAAGTGGGGCTGGTTAAAAAAACTAGTAAAGTCTATATACTGTGTGGTGTATTTAAAAATTGTGTTGCAGAAATATTTAAGGGCAAGGAAATATGCTTATGACATTTCAAGTAAAAAAAAAAGCCATGTTATCAGTGTTTATAATATCATCCCATTTTTGGGGGAAAAAAAAAAAAAAAAACAACTACAGGGACTTCCCTGGCAGTCCACTTGTTAAGATGCTGTGCTTCCAGTGCAGCGGACATGGGTTGGATCCCTGGTTGGGGAATTAAGATCCCACATGCCGCACAGCATGGCCAAAAACAAACAAAAACCTACAGAAAACATGAATGGAAGTAAATATACCAAAATTTTACTTTTTTTTTTTAAATATATAAATTTATTTATTTATTTATTTTTGGCTGCATTGGGTCTTCCTTGTTGCCAGCAGGCTTTCTCTAGCTGCGGCGAGCAGGGGCTACTCTTCGTTGTCATGCATGGGCTTCTCATTGCGGTGGCTTCTCTTGTTGTGGAGCATGGGCTCTAGGCGCGCGGGCTTCAGTAGTTGTGGCTTGCGGGCTCTAGAGCTCAGGCTCAGTAGTTGTGGTGCACAGGCTTAGTTGCTCCACGGCATGTGGGATCTTCCCGGACCAGAGCTCAAACACGTGTCCCCTGCATTGGCAGGTGGATTTTTAACCACTGCACCACCAAAGAAGCCCAGTAGTTTTACTTTTCGATGATGAAACTGTAGATAATTTTCTACCATTTCCATAAAAATCACATATTACTTTTGTGATAAGAAAATTATTATGAGCTATGTTTTTAATGCAATACATAGGATAGTTAATTTTCTTACTATATAAGCTCAATCTAAAAGTCTAATATCTTAAAAGAAGAGACTAACAACATAGGACTAACAACTTAAGAGAAAGATAGAGGTAAAAATATATATATGTGTGTGTGTGTGTGTATATATATATATATATATATATATATATATATATAGCCACACCACATGGCTTGTGGGATCTTAGTTCCCCAACTAGGGATTGAACCTGGGCCCTTGGCAGTGAGAGCATGGAGTCCTAACCACTGGACTGCCAGGGAATTCCCAATAGAGGTAAGAATATAAGCAAAAGGAACTATAAATGGCCTTAAGACACATGAAATATATTCAACCTCCGTCATTAAAAGAAAAGCCACAATGATATTCCATCTTTCATGTATCAGATTGGCAAAGGGTGAAACATTCTGATAAGACACTGTGTTGGTAAGAGTCTAACTAACATATATTCTCCTAAATTGGTAGAAGTGCAAATTGGTTTAACATCTCCAGAGTGCATTTTTGCAGGATCTATCAAAATTACATACACTTTATCCCACTGATTCTTCTAGTAATTTATCATACATACAAATAAATTACATATTACCCAAGGATATTCCTTTCTACTTTGTTTCAAGTAGCCAACATTTTGGAACAACCCAAATGTCCTATTATAGTTAAATGAAAACATCCTCCAAAATGGAATCTCAGGTAACCATTAAAAAAAAAAAAAAAAAGACAAACCTATATAATGACATGAAGATAGTTTCAGATCTATCAAGTGAAAAATGGTGAAGTATCATATGTATAGTACACTGTCATTCCTGTAAGAAATGAGTGATGAAACATCTAATATACCTGTGTTTTTGTATTTGCATAAGACATCCCTGGAGGGATACATTAGTACCTGGAAACTACTGTCCCCTAGAAAGGTTGCAAGGGGTCACTGGTGGGGGAAGACTTAATTCTCACTGCACATCTGTATTTGGTATTTGAATTATTTACCAAGTATGATACTTTGTATTATTATTTATCTTATTTACATATGTATTTAGCTAGTTAATAGTTATTTTTAAATTATCAGATATGGAGAAGACGCACGGATGCAGAGAAAGATTCCTAAAAGGAGCGTGGGGCTTTGGGTCTGGCATCAGCTGCTCCTTCCCTGTGGGATGTTAGGAAAGCCCCCTCCTTACCCTGGACCACCTTCTCTTTCCCTAAGGAAAATAAAAAAGTTCTCTTTTCCCTCTTGGGAATCTGAGCTTCTAGCTGTTTTCAAAGCACACACTTGTTTTCAAATACCACACAAAATAACAGGTGTCTCAGCTACTAGAATTACACACATCCCCTCCCCTGTTGCTCACTCTTTACAAAGTTATTACCTTGGGAAACTTTGTCTCAAGCAACCATTTTCTGAGCACTATTTTACACACAAGGCCGTATGCTAAGTGCTAGGAATATAAGAGTATAAGACCTCCCAGCTATTGAGTGCCAACTAAATGTCAGGTGCTGGATGAAGTGTTTTTTATAATTGTACTTTGTGGTGTTCACATCCACTCCGTAGAGCCACCTGGTAGGCTCTATTAATACCTTCATTTTACAAATGAGCAGGTGGCAACTAAGAGGGGTAAGTTACTTGCTGGCAAAGGTCACCCAATTAGGAAGTGATGGCACTGAGAACTCGAACCCAGCTCTACACGACACCAAAGGCTGAACTACTTTTTACCATAATTCCAGCCCATGGTGCCTCATTTGGTGGGGGAGGAAGACAAACAGATGCTTGACCAGTAATGGGGTAAGTGCTCTGAGAGAACCTCCAAGTAGGTCCGATGGAGATTTGCAGGAAACTGGCATTCAGGAAGCATATGGCTCTTGTCCAAGTGGATGTTCGTAGACTTCTTCCCGTAGGTCAAGTGAATGGTGAAATTGTCAGTTTTCAAAGCAAACATTGACCATGAGATGAACTCAGTCTGACATGTGGCTACACAGGTGACTTGGTACCGTGACAGGGAGACATTCACCTGGATGCCACAGGAATTCTCTCTCAGGCTTCAGAGTCAGGCAGACCTTGACTCAATTCAGATCTGGCACTCAGTAGCTTTATAACACCAGTTAGGAGACTTAACTCCTCTGAGCCTCAGGTTCCTACTTGTTGAAATGCAGATGAAATGAAAAAATGGAATGAAAAAGGTGGAAATGAACATGAAGCTCTTGGTATAAAGTAGGCATTCAATAAACAGTAATCACATATGAATTCTCATATAGGCTCGGATCCACCAAAATAATCCAAGATTGCAGGGCAAGTACTTCAATAGAAATGGAATCATTTGCGAAATACATAATTTGTTTTCCAAAAGCCAGTATAGTAGTGTTTTGTTTGAGAAGAATCTGACATAAAGATTCTAGCCTAAGAATTTCTCCCACTTCCTTCTGACTTTGATCATCCACACCTCTAATTACTGTGGATCATGAGTGATTCCTAGTCTCATCTTGTACCTCTCTACCCATTTTTCTTCCAAATGCACAGAGGTACCAGGGGCTGCTGTGTTTGCTAAGGGTCTTGGGTGACATCTTCCTAGGCATGAAAACTGTATTGAGACGAGTGCCTTTCTCAACCTTATGTTGCCAAGGGGTCTTCTTATCAAAATCATGAGCAATCCTAAAAGGAGGGGAGTGAAGGTCACCTGAAGAAAAAGAGAAAATCCAAAGTCCCAAAGAAAAGCTGATGATTAAAAAATGAATTTCCTTCTTCAGTGTGCAAAATGTCTCTTGAAAAAGTGGTTTGTGTCTAGAAGTTTTACGTCTACATTCAACACGCTGCATTTCAAGAAGCATTTCTTCTTTGATCCCTTGAGCTCCTTTAATACATCAGATGGGTTTTTAATACCCACAGGAATATATAAACCCTTTCCAAGCTAAACAAATGGAGGGTAAGCTGGAGAATTAATAAACACACCTCTATAGTTTTGGCAACTTGCTAAGCCACTTCAGGTGCAGCACTGGGAAGCCCAAGGGAGGAACACAGACTGCTCTTTGAGGTAGGGGTGGTGGGCGTCACACAGCAAACAGCCATCAGGATGGAGACAATGCACTGCAGAAAGGCCGCCTGCAAACGTCAATAGTGTGGATACATCTCTGCACTCCTCCATTCCACACGCAAATAAACATTCTAAAAATATTCCTTGGCTCTGCTGGTCTCCTACCCTCTGGCATGGAAGAGGAAAGCCTCACCGCGTTGTGAGCCCAGCCAAAGTTACATGTGCTCCCACCCAGCTTTCCCACACATTAAGAAATGTACAAATGGGAAATTGCTGAGAGACTAATTCATGTCAGGTAGAGACCTGCCTAGTCATTACAGACATGTGCCCCTCTCATTTTGCATCATGGACTCTCAAGGAAAAACAATAATTTACAACATTTCCTGTACTAAAACCTCTCCAAATATGGCTTATCAAAGAGCAAGTAAAGATAGTAACATCTATACAACAATGGCTGTTCTATCTGGAGCCTCAAAGTTGTAATCATGGCTGCTTCTGAAAATAAGGCACTTTTTTCCTTTAAGCAACTGAGGAAGAGAATCAGTGAAATCCTGTCTCCAGTAAAGTGCTTCACTGAATTGCGACTCAGAAGAATTGGTACAAAAATCAATCAAAGGTTTTAATCCCAATTATTCTAATGTTTATGGGCCATATTTTCATCTTCTGGCGATGTTGCAACAATTCAAAATAAAGCTCCCAAGATAAGCATTTACTTCCCCGTCCTCCTTTTTAAAGTTTAAAGCCAAGATGTTTTTAGTAAACACAAACATACAGCACTGACTAGGTTGTTCATTGTAAGAGCTAATATTAAGTTATCCAGGCCTAGCTCCATACCATAATATAAAAAGAAGGTAGCTCTTTATTAAGGAATGAGTGGCAGGTCGTTAACATTATATGACACATTGTTGAAAAACTTTTATATTTGATACAATCATATTTTAAGTATTTTGTGATGGAAAGAAATTGCTTTTAGAATCCAAAATTTATTCCTATACCACCATCTGAGATGCATGGGCTTGACACTGTAAAATTCAAAGGGAGGACTTCCCTGGTGGTGCAGTGGTTAAGAATCCACCTGCCAATGCAGGGGACACGGGTTCGAGCCCTATTCCGGGAAGATCCCACATGCTATGAAGCAACTAAGCCCACGTGCCACAACTACCGAGCTTGCGCTCTAGAGCCCGCGAACCACAGCTACTGAGCTCGTGCTCCACAGCAAGAGAAGCCACCACGATGAGAAGCCCGTGCACTGCATCGAAGAGTAGACCCCACTTGCCACAACTAAAGAAAGCCCACGCGCAGCAGTGAAGACCCAGCGTAGCCATAAATAAATAAATAAATAAATAAATAAATAAACAGAAATTCAAAGGTATAGGAACTATTTTGATTTTGGTGATCTATATTCTGCTCATTACCAGCCAACATGGCTAGATCTAAGAAAGTAAACGACAGCAAGGGAAAACCTCGAGAAAAATAAGGTGCACAACCCTCAGTCTCCAAAGGGAAGAGCTTGACCCTTGGTGCTAATTTCACTGCAGAGTAGGAAGGTTGTCTTGTTTAGAACTAAACTAAGACCGTACAAAAGGGCCAATGATTATTTCATGGGAAACTGAATCACATTTATTTACACGTTTAAAACAAGATTGAGTACAGTAGTTTGGTAAGAATCTATAGAGCAGGAGATACAAAAGTATTTCAACAAAT
Source organism: Phocoena sinus (assembly GCF_008692025.1). Classification (NCBI taxonomy): domain Eukaryota; kingdom Metazoa; phylum Chordata; class Mammalia; order Artiodactyla; family Phocoenidae; genus Phocoena; species Phocoena sinus. Next base: position 34,201,038 of record NC_045773.1, read on the forward strand.
TAGTGTATGCTTGCAAATTAAGTGGTTAAAAACTGTTACATTTTAACACCTACAAATTATATTATTCATGACACTAATATATTCCCGCTGGCAAAGTCTGTATCTAATTTGTGCAATGAAGTATCTGATTGCTATTGAATATGTGTAGTCCCTAACTCAGAATTCCAAATTTTTCATGAACCAAGAGCTCAAGTAGATCCAGGAAGTGGCAAAACTCCAAGATCTATATTATCTAGGACAATCTCATTGGAGCAAAAACCTCACCAACTACTTTTTCTGATTGAAACTATTAGTTTTACCTTCCAGGCTAAGAAATCTGGAAGAGGGGACTGACTGGAGTTCTGTGGTTTTCCTACAACACTGTCAACACAGATGGGTTTGTGGACTGTGCTCTATAAAAATATCTCCAGTTTATAAAGCATTTACTCTGTGCTGGGCACTGTGATAACACGAGGGCTGGGCTTCCCTGGTGGCGCAGTGGTTGAGAGTCCGCCTGCCGATGCAGAGGACACAGGTTCGTGCCCCAGTCCGGGAAGATCCCACATGCCATGGAGTGGCTAGGCCTGTGAGCCATGGCCGCTGAGCCTGCGTGTCTGGAGCCTGTGCTCCGCAACGGGAGAGGCCACAGCACTGAGAGGCTCACATATCGCAAAAAAAAAAAAAAAAAATGAGGGCTGTAGTTTTTTTTAAATCCCACATACAGATCCTGTGAGACAGGTATTATACCCCTTTCAGAGATGAGCAGACTGAAACCTACAATATTTAAATAACTGGTTAAAATCTTTGCATGGTTAAGTGCTGTAGCCCAGACTGCAGCCGAATCCCAGAGCCCATCCTCTTAGTCTTTACTCCAGGAAGACACCATGTCCCCTTTATGCAGTGGGTCCACTGTACAGGTTGTACACTTGGTAAGATCCACTTGGTAAGAACACCTGCAGGGCATTCACTGAGAACAGTCTGAAGAATTTGCGGTAAATCACCCACCCAGCATAAGCCCTCAACAGGAAATTGGAGTCGTTTGTAGGAAAATGGAATCCCTGAACTATGGTTCTCTGAACTGTAGCCCACGAAACATGTCAACACAGCTTCGAGACCAATTACTTTCTTTCAGTTTAGTGGATAAATGAAAGGCGCGTGGGGAGAAGTGATGAGAGAAGAAAAGTGTAGCCACAGCTTTTGGGGCTTCCAGGAAGATGAGCAAAACTTGTGTGCAGATCCCAAAGTGAAACTGATGGCAACATAATTCTTATGAAAAGTGATGAGTAATACTACCAAAAAAAGAAAAGAAAAAAAAAGGACACACACATAGACACACAAAACAACAACAGAAAAATCTAATCTAATTTGACTTAGAAATTAATATCTTGCCAGCACTGACATGTCACAAGAATTTTAAAGCTCTGGCATTAAAAATGTGACACATGTTTAATTTCATTCTTGATTAATTATTTTTTAAATTGGTTATAAGTGTTTAACTCAGCAATTGATTCTCATTCCAAGGGAACCTTTGTGGATCCCTTTCTCAGCAAAGGGCAAGGCGGGCAGTAACAAGAAAAAAAGCAATGTACTGGAAAGTAGTTAAAACGTTGCATTCTTTTTAGATATCCAATTTTGTTAAGCTTGTTGACAGTCACAAATGCCCAGAAAATATGGGCTGAGTTGTTTTAGACTGCTGTTTGAATAACAGATTAATTTAATAATCAGTGGGATATTGAATGACGAAAAGTATTGGTTAACACAGCCAAACCACCAACCCTAATGACATTCTTATGTAAATTCTTATTTTCTTTTAGGCTCCTGCATTCTTAATAAACCCTGTATTTTTGAAAATCCTTTTTTAAACATTGCATACTGGCCCTCTGTTATAATATATCTGTCTATGATATAGACAGATAAATGTCCACTTTTGGAGTTGCCACTGTGAAGGTTTCTATTTAGAGCAACTGAGTCACCTCTTGATGTTTTTTCCGTATAAAGCCAACAAGGGATTCTGGAAACCGGACACAGAGATGGAGCTGGGAGCAGCCAGTCTTCAAAGATTGCTGGGGACCAAAAAGACTTTTACAATATGGCTAGAACCACCTGACATAGTTTCCTGAGTTCTAGCAAGATGTTTAGGCACCAAGGTCATCTGATGTCTTCTGAGAGATGGGAAGATTGTTAATGACAGTCCACAAGCAAACTGCCACATGAAGCACGTTCCCGTGGGAAGTGCACAATCCTTTGGGATTGTTGCTCTATGGTTTGTCGTTGCTTGTGGAGGAAAGTAATCGCTGCCTTGAAAATGGTTTGTAAAGGACACAGCTTTATATGTTCCATTGCGGGAGGCGAGATGTTTTTCTTTGAAAAAGATCTTAGTGCGTAATTTTTGAAATACTGTAATTTTCACCAAACTCAGTTTCCAACTCACTCATCGCCAAATACTGTAGAATTGTGTTATTTTTGAATGTCACTGCCCCTGACCTGAAGTTACCTACAAAGCTGGTCAAAAATTAGTAAATGCCTTAGAGAACTAGTCCTGCAAAATCTCATTCTTTCCAGGTAAAGGTTGACAAATTTCTACATGCATTGAATATAAAGCAGATAGGCAAATTTAGCTGCCTGGTTGCCAGCAAACCTGTTGGCCACTGTACTGAAAAATCTACCTGCCATCAAGAAGGGAAAGCTGACAAAAGTCAAATAACATTATTTTCCTCATTAACATATTGCATTCCAAGAATACAAAGCTCATACAAAATGTTATCTTCATTCTTTGATAAATACTCACATATATCTTCTAATAAATTTTATTTCATAAAATGGAGAAAGGAAAGCCAGAGAGAATGGGATATGCAAAAAACAAGAATAAAAGAGTTCAATCCTTCAAAAGCCTTCAATGAGACTATTCTTTATGAGTTTATTTAGATTGATATGAGCATCATATCATAATTTTATAACAAAGCCTCACAAAAATTTTTGGATTAGGAATAAAAAAAATAGTCATGAATCGACTTCTCATTTAACTACTCACCCCAGCCAACCTGTCAATTTCTAATCCCTAAAAAGAGAAGGAGGAGGAGGAAGAAGAAGAAACAGATGAGTCTGCTCTGTTAGGACCAGGGTATGCGTGCTGGGAGGGGTGCATTCAGAGGTGCAGCAAATGGCCTGTCTGAATCAGGAGTTTCTGCTTCAAAGGTCGGTCCCACGTCACCATTATTGCTGTCATTTCTCCCATCATCTGGAATCTGATCATTTTTTCTCCCTTCCTTAAAACTTCTCAGTTGTTCCATGCGGGTGTCAGGGTAGCGTGTGAAGTCCTTCAAAGCACTAGTACTCTGCAACAGGATCAAAGGGGCAATACGACTGGGGCCTTACTCATTCTTTGCCTCCTCTCTCATCTTGCCTCACCCCCATCTCTGTGTTCCAGCTTCCCTGAACTTCCAACCATTTGTGGAACAAACCACAACTTCTTTTGCCTCCACAAGGCTCTCCCCCGTGCCTGGATACTCCTACCTGCTAACTCCTCCATACTTGGTGGTCTTATATTGGATGCTACTTCTTCCAGGAAGACTCTCTTGATCACTCCAAGCCTCCCTTCTGTGCTCCTGTGTGACATTTACTCTCTAATCCTGGCATGAAGCAGGGAGTGTTGACATTGCCTAGTTACTTCCTTGTAAACTCCATGAGGAAGGAACCATGTGTGCCTCATTCATTGCTGTCTCCCCACAGTGTAGCCCAGTGTCTAGGATATAATTCACAATCAAGAAATGTTCACTGAAGTCCTAAGCTATCTTTAATTTTTTTTCCTAAAGACTTATTTTCCTTTCCAGGCAAATTCCTTAGAAACATCCTTCAAGGTAATTTATGTACCAGTCCTCATATCTTAAAAACTAAATTGTCATCTCACAAATTAGACCTTAGAAACGGGCGAAGCCAATCTGTGATGTTAGAAATCAAGAGAGTGGTTATCTTATGGTAAGTGGGGTTGCACCCAGAAGCGGGTAGGTGGGGGGCTTCTTGGAGGGCTGATGATGTTCTTTCACTTTTTAGCCTGTGTGCTGGTTACACAGAGGTGTCCTCTTTGTGAGAAAACGAATCAAGCGACAAACTTATGATTTGTACACTTTTCTATATACGTTATATGTCAATAAAAAATTTACTAAAAAAGAAAGGAAAAGCACAAGCCCCTGTTCCTCTCCTCACTCAGACCCCAGAGCCTTTACTGTTTGCCTCCATAGTTTATGATGGAGCTGCTGGGTGGCGGTCTTAAAATAAAGCTTTGAAAGCAAAATTTTCCCAAGGCTACAGTATCTTTTCACTGCTGCCTGCAAATTGTGTATGGCCTTACTCAGATTTCCAACCTCTTGTGGGTCTTCAACCCAGTGTGGAATTTCAACTCTGAAAAGACTAGTCATGGGGGGCACAAATGCCTTCGGCATCAACTTCATTATCTTATTCATCCTTGGCTTCCCCAAAGCACCTACACAGTTTCCGGGCTGTAGCAAGAACACATTAACCTCCCATTGAATGAAAGGTAGTCTTCTCTTTAGTTTGAAACCTTTAGGTCACTTATTTTCATCAAGCAGCATTCATATCTTTGGTTTCTAACTACAAGTCAACAAGGAAAAACACTGTTTGCCCTAGCAGTTGTCCATCTTGGTTCTATTTGTTTTCTCACTTAGAATGGAAATGAGAAACCTAATTTACTCTACTAAATATGATTGCCTATCATTTGCTAAGAGATATTGGCCACCTCATAGAGTTTGTAGTTATGATAATTGGGGAGATAATATCCCTCTGCTCAAAAAGGTTCATAATCAGGACTTCCCTGGTGGTCCAGTGGTTAAGACTCTGTGCTCCCAATGTAGGGGACGTGGGTTTGATCCCTGGTCAGGGAACTAGATCCTGCATGCCACAACTAAAGATCTCACACGCCGCAACTAAAGATCCCGCATACTGCAACTAAAAGATCCCACACGCTGCAACTAAGACCCAGTGCAGCTAAATAAATAAGCAAATAGTTAAGAAAAAAAGGTTCATGATCATTATAAAACCAGTAGCGTCCGCTTCACAGAGCCATGAATAGTCAACAATCCTTAAGTCATACATGAACTTGGTCATCTGAATTACCTCTTTCTCCAGGGAATTCTATAGTCGTGAAGTGATGTTAGACTTTGAAAAGGAACATTTACGTTTCAACAGAATGGCTTATGGATGTTAAAAACTTTTTATATTAAGTTGGTATGGTATTATGCTTGTGTTAAGTGTGGCCACTTATTGAGTACTTACTCTCTTCCAAGTATTATGCTAAATTCACAACATAAATTTTCCCACTTAATTCTTATAAAAAGTCTATGATAGGCTTACCATTATTATCCCCCAAATTACTCAGGAAGAAGTTGAGTTTCAGAGAACTTAGGTTTTTACTCACGGTTACACAATTAGCAATTAATGGAGTTAGGACTCACACTCTGAACCCTCTGATTCCATAGCCCCAGCACTAAACCACTACACTTCAGTGCTTTCCTCTGGTGGCTCTAAAGTCCTCAGCTGATGTAGTAAACTATGACATGGTGGACTGGGCAAATACAGAAGCTATTCTGCTCTAAACACTCAGACATGCTGGATGAAATAGTAAAACAAAACAAGTGTGTTTAAATACAAAGGAACTTACAAGGAAAGACACTAAAAGCCAACTTGTACATTTATAACTAAGTGTAAAAACCTGATAATCTGGTACTGTCTGGGGCTCTGAATGGGTAAAACAATGTTAGTGTGAGAAATCTAAATTTAAGCGTAAACTACATGCTGCTTAGGAAAAATATTTACTGTAATTATATGATAAAGGGACTCCTAATTACAAAAACATAACAATTACTTCTGTCAATAGCAATAGGATACATGATTAAAGCCCAAATGTAAATCTACTGTGAAGAGAAACTCGGTCTCTATTCTGTTCCCACAAAAATAATCAATAGCAAAGATCAGCTCACAGTAAAAAACGACAAAACACATGAGAAAATAATCAACCAGGAAAGAAAGTAGACACAAGAAACAACAGGATTGGTACCTTAAAAATTTAAACTATTAAAATAATCTTAAAAGGCCTTTATTATTGGTTATAGAAACTTAAGAATAAGACTTTATGTAAAAAATATACAGATTTTTTAAATAAGCAAATAAAACTTCTAGAAATAAAAAAGACAACCTTATTAAAATCTCAATGGATTCTTTGCACACGTGAAACTAATACAGTATTGAAAATCAACTATACTTCAATTTAAAAAGAGAATGCAGTATTTTTAAAAAATCTCAATGGACTCTTTAAGCAGCAGACTAGACATAATCAAAAGGAAATTAGTGAACTCTAATATGCTTAAGGAAATTATGTAGAATAAAGTACACAAACAGAAATACATTTAAATCTAAATACACTTCAGTGATACTTCAGAACATTAAAGAGACACACTTTAAAAGCCATCAGAGGGGAATGAAAAGCCAGACTACTTATAAAGGTACAAACCTAAAAGTCATAAGACAATGGAATAGGATCTTCAAAGTATCAATTTAGATAGTATGAAGTTAAATTATCACTGCAGAGTACATATTAAATAAGAAATTTCAAATAAAGAATGAGATAATTTATCACTCCCAGATCATTCCTGAAAATAACTTCTAATGTACTGTAGAACCAAAAACAATGGTTAAAAACAAAGGCAATGGTAAGTAAACAACTTGGTAAACATCTCATTTACTATAGGCAGCAATAACAGTAATAAAATATTTGGTAGGTTGAGAACACAGTAGAACTAAAATGTTAGAAAATACTACATGAAAGAGATGAGATGTAATCCAAGTTAGAGGTTCTAAGGTTTTGTTTGTTCTGGAGGAAGGAAGAGATCCTGACCAATTGAAATATGTTTAAAAGGTTAAGGGTAACTAGCAAAAGAGCAGAGTGTATACTTTTCTAGTATACACTAGTATACTGGTAAGGGAAAAAAGGGAATGGAGAAGACACAATGAATACAACAGAAGGCAAAAAAGAAAGAAAAGAAAAGAAAGGAAAGAGGGAGAAAGAAAGAAAGAAAAGAAAAGAAAAAGCATGGGGAAGAGAAAACACAAAATGACAATAGAAATAAATACAAACTTATTGGCAAGCAAAATACATTTTAAAAGATTAAATCTGCAATAATAGAGATAATAAAATTTCAAATCCAGCTATATTCTATTTACAACACAAAATCCTAATGCAAAATGACAAAAAAAAAAATACTTGAAAATAGAGGGAAAGGGGTAAATATGCCTAGAAAATATTACCTAAAGAAGAACTACTAATCCTATGCTATTATCAAACAAAATAGGCATTAAAGCATAAAGACTTTCATATAAAGAGTGTTATTACACAATGATAAAAGGAATGATTTATTAGGAAGCTACACCAGTCTTGAACAGAAATATCCATGGTAATATAGCTTCACAATATAGAAAGCAAAACAGAGTGAATGACATGAAGAAATGGAAAAATCCATAAGCCTGGTGAGAGCTTGACATCTAAAACAGACCAAGAAAAAAAAAGTTTGAAACACATAAACACACCTGATCCAATGGATACATATTAATCCCTGTACTCAGCTTTTAGAGAATAAAACTTGCTTTCAAAAACACGGGGACAAATACTAGAATACAAAGCAAGTCTCCACACATACTAAAACACATGTGTTATACAGATCACGATGTCATTTAATTAGATATCAGTAATTAAAAAAAGATAGCCTCAAAACCCATATATTAGGAAATCTTAAAACACTAGTTAAAAATTTACAGATCAAAAAAATGGTGAAAGTTAGAAAATTGTTACAGCTGAATAACAATGAAACTCTCTATATTAAATTTACAAAGATAAACTGGAACGTAGAGAGAAAGTTTATATATATATATATATATATAATATATATAAATGAAGCTGAAAAATGAAATTCAAAAAGTTAAGCATCAAACACAAAATCGTAGAAAATAAAAAACAGGGTAAATCCCAAAAACATAGAAGAAAGGTAATGATACAGATAAGAAGCAAAATAAATGAAACAGAAAGTCAAAGAAACAGAGAGAATGAAACAAACTAAATGATGGTTCTTTGGAAAGAAAAACAAAACAAACCTATCTGCGCCAGTATGGAGAGGGAGGGAAAGAGGAAAGGAGGAAACACAAGAGGGTGCGAAGGAGGGAGACAGGGGAAGAAGGAGAGAGTGACTTAAAAGGGGCAAAATCACAAATATGGTAACATTTTTAATGAAAAGAGAACACTATTTACAAATGTATGCAATAAACTTGAGGAGTGAGATGAAACAGGCAATTTTCTCAGAAATATAATCACCAAAATCATTTAAAAAAGAAATGGAAATTCCAAAGAGATATTATCTAACCACTAAGGACACTGAGTGACTGAAAATTTACTCACATACAAAAACAAACAAATAAGCAAAAACCCATCAGTCACTGACAGTTTTATGGGTAGTTTTACTAAATCTACAAGAAATATAATTTAATCTTACACAAAATGTTAAAGATATCAGAGAAAGAAAGAAGGCTCCTCAGGTAATTTTGTGACAATAAAATGACCTTAATAGCAAAGCCAAACAACAGGACAAGTAAGGGAAAGTATAGTCCACTCTCCTTTTTGAGCACAAATGCAAATATTCACAATATAATATGACCAAATGAATCTAGTAATATGGTTTTTGTTTTCCATTTTTTGTAATCATGACAATGAACGTCCATCCTGGGAAAGCAAGTATGTTTTCATATTAGATAACCCATCTACTATTAAAGATATTTATAATATATATGATATAGTTCATGATTTAAAATTTTTAAAATTACATGAATGTAACAACATATTTAAAAAGTATTTTAATAATGGATGTAGAAAAAATTTTCGATAAATTTTAACATCCATTCAAGTTTCAAACAGTAACAACCAGAGCAACAAGTACACTTGAAGAGGTTTTCTTTAACCTAATAAATGGTTACCAAGAACTCATAGCAATTTAGGAAATGGATAATAATTAAGGTTGCACAACACTGGAATGTGCTTGATGCCCTTGAATTGTACACTTAAAAATAGTTACAATGGTAAATTTTATATTATTTATATTTTCCTAGAATTTAAAAACCCTATATCAAACACCATACTTAACATGGAATTATTACAAGCAATTCCTTTAATTAGGAACAACACACAGTTGTCTACTCTCACAGCTTCTATTCAACAAATGTATCAGAAGTCCAGTTCAAAAAAACAATAATTAAGTGTAGAGATTAGAAAGGAAAACTTTACAAATGATATTACTCTGTACGAAAAAAAGTCCAAGAGAACCCATACACAAACTATTAGATCTAAAAGAGCAGTTAGCAGTTGGATGCAGGATATTTAACATACAGAAATCAGTGAGCTTCTCATATGTTAGCAATTACCAATCAGATAATGTAGTTTTAAACATATGCCATTTCTGATAGCAAAAACCAATAAGCTGCTTAGGTATAAATCTAACACAAAATTATAAAACTGTATTGATAGGTATGTAAATAAAGAGAGATATTCAGCTTATAAGAAGGTCCAGTATCATTAAAAATAGCACTTATCTTCAAATTAATCTATAACTTATAGCAACTTTAATCAAAACCCTAGCATAATTCATCAAAATTAATAAGCTGATTCTAAAATTAATACAAAAGAGTAAAAAGGCAATAATAGTCAAGTCGATTTAGAAGAAGAATAAGAAAAAGCGATTTGTTCTCCTGGCTATCAAGTCACATTACAAAGATATAATAATTAAAGAGATATTGTGTTGACACAGGTTTTGGCAAACCATAAAACCTGAAAACAGATCTGCAAATAGATGGGAATTCAGCCCATGACACAGGTATCATAATATATCTATTGGAAAATAAAAAGTACTCAATATAAAGTGCTGGTTAACAGGCCAACTATATGGAAAAGGACCAAATTAGACCCTACCTCATGACACTCACACAGGTAAATTCCAGAGGGATTACAGTTCTAATGTGAAAGGCAACCCTTTAAAGTGTTCAGAATAAAAATATATGAGAATATATTTATTACATTAGGGCAGGCACTATTTTCTGAAACAAGGCACAAAACGCACAAATTAAAGAAGAAAATAAGCATAAATTAGACTACATTAAAATAAAATCAAAAAAATTTTTATATGCATCTATAGACTTCTATAAAAAGTGAAGAGATAGACCAAGGAAGAAGACACATATACAGAGCAGAGAACTGCAAAGAAATCATACCTGAAACAAAAGAATGCCCAAATCAGTAAGAACAGATCCACCACCCAGTAGAGAACTGCCAACAGGAATGAAGAGGCCAGAGAACCCAAATGACCAATAAAACCAGTGAAAGAGGCCTGACCTCATTAGTAATCAGGGACTCTCATATTAAGCCTCCAAGAAATCATTTCCAATATGTCAGATTTGGGTGAATCCTGAAGGCTTGGTGCCTTCAATAAAAACACCTGAGAAATTTCCCCAAATAGCTGAAATTGCCAACTGTCAATTGGGAAAAAACACCAATCAGGACTTTTTCCACGCATCTACAAACTGAGCTAAAAATCTCTTATATTCTAGGATGTATTTTCACACATTTGAATGTTTCCCAAACTCTAAATGATCTCTCTAGCAAAGCCAAGTGATGTTTCTTCCAAGCTGATGGAAATACTTCCTCACACAAGAGGGCAGCCATGTTTCCAGCTCTCAACGTAATCCTACTCATGCCAGCCACACTGGCCTATCTGGAAAAGTTCTGTACTGAGCAGAAAGGGGCAGGGGGTGCTTACTTGGAGCAGTCTTCACAAGCAATGTTCCCTGAGGTTTCCTTGATGGTGCGCTCAGAGACGAACGCTGGATATTCAGTATCACAAGGCTCCAGGGTCTGTTTCAATTTCTGGGCTATAGGAATAAGAAAAAAAAAAAATGATAAAGCATACAAGGCACAGGCTCTGTTGTGACTGGCAGCCCACAGTAACTCAGAACGCAGTTCCGCTCCTGCTGCTCTGTGATTTTTCTAGGCACAGCATAATGCATTATTTTCTAATTAGTCAAGTGATTTCATCTGCCAAGCAACTCTATAAGCTATAATTCCTCAAGCAGTTCTGCTGGCGTGATCAACTATCATTTATGCATCACAAGAATTCTACTTTCTGGGACAACATCAGCCACTCAGTCTCTGACCTCATACTTACTTGAACTTAGCAGTGACAACAACACACACACACACACACACACGTATATACATCTGAATAAATGTATGAAATACAAGTTACACCATATTATTTAGGGTCATGATACAATTGCATGATTTTATTACAGAAACAAAATTAAAATATGGAATAGTAAAATACATAATGTCTTTGAAACACAGCCATGAACCTAATCCTACTATTATGAAGTTCCTTGTCCAGTAAGATAGTACTAAATAACCCTGGCACGTGGATGAGTACACAGTAGGTACTTGGTAAGGGCTTGGTGGTGGATTAATTAAACAAGTTATGTCCAGTGGGCAAATTCCAAAACCTAAGTCTCAATTTTTTAAAATTTGTAAATTGGGATAATATAGTTCTTTTAATAGAGGCTGATGTGAGATTTCAATGAAATAATATATGTTGAGTACTTAGTGCAGTACTTGGAACATAGTGAGTGCTAATGTCAATTAATAATAATAATAATAGCAACAACTACAACAAAAATAAAGCTAGCATTCTAATGAAGCCATTAGGGATGATGATAATGATGACAGATACTGTAGCATAGTGGTTAAGTCAGAGCAGTCTGGAGTACAAATTCCTGCTTCACTGCTTTTAGCTAATCCTCAGTATTCTCATCTGTAAAATGGAGATGCTAGTAGTACAGGTACTCTTCACAGGAGATCTATTCATGAACATTTTCCCGGTAGAACGCTTGCTTATAGGTTTCCAATACCTAAACTTTGTGTTAAGTTTTTGGCTGATGTTTATACAGAAATATAAATACATATTTGTAACAAAGTCTCCAGTTACATTCCAAATGCAACTGGTTTGGATGTCAGAACTACCAGTAGATGTTTTGTAGAATGACCATCTGGGAGGCTGCCGGCACTAAGTGAGCCATCAGAGGGTTACTGAATGCAGAACAACTGTTTGGTAACAACCAGATAATTGTTGGGTGATCAGGAAGCCATGTTTTAAGCATTTGCATCCTAACGTGATTCTTTAATATACAAGCCTTTTTACTGAGCTTTAATTATTTTGAGGAAATTGGTTGGGGGTTGAAGAACAACACCTGTAATTTTTCTTATTTAAAACGAATGGAAGTAGACTAGTCAGCATTTTATGCATAATGTGATTTTCAGGAACTGGTCACTGACATTAAGGGGAGATTCCCATGCTAACTCATAGGGTTGTTCTGAGGAATAAATAGACTAATGCATGTACAACTCTTAACAGAGTGACACACACGCATATTTTCACACACATGTGTGCCCCGTCTCCCCAGCAGCCTTCATGTTACCATCTACATGCCAGGAGTTGGGCTAATTGTGTAGTATTGACAGCTAAGAGCACAAATTCTGGGTGTTGTGAATTCTGCCACTGTTGTATGACATCAGGTGGGTTTTTAATTTCGCCACACTGTTGTGTTCCCTTCTGCAAAATGGGAACCAATTCCACATGGTCGTTTGAAGATCAAATGAATTCATCCACTAAAAGTGGCTGGTACCTTGCTAGGGCTACTTAAGTGTTTGTGCCTACTGCCAGGACCACTTCTACTGTGAAGGTTACTTCATTGAATCCTCAGACTGTCAGCCTTTTTGAGCCACTGCTGTTTGGTTAGAATGGCAAGCAGATGGCTGCCTCCCTGATCCTGACTCCACCGAGGGTACCACGCGGGTAGTCGTCATGCCCGCAAAGGGCCAGGTCCCGAACACTGTCTACCCCCTGAGCCTTCGGTGCTAACTCCTAGGAAGTGTCATTACGTGCTTGCTGAGTAAATGAATAATTCTCTTGAATGGTGTTTTTCAGGCAAATAACACAGACAAAGGAAATGGGAGACTCTCGGTCCCTAATGGCAAATTGCCTGCCTTGGGTGGAAGGCAAGGCGATTTCGGGAGAATGAGGTCCAACAGTCACAACACAGAGGTGCTGGATGGGAACATCATTCTCTTCCCATTTCTTTGTCAGTGTCCTCGATTTTTGTCAGGAAGATGTCTTTGTTTGAGGCTAGGGAGTTTCTTCCATCTTTCTTTCATTTGCTTTTTTCTCCTTTACCCTAGGGAGGCCAAACATGAAGCTCAGAGGACCTGACTACAATATGATAACATGGTTTATTTTCAGGGTTCTTATTCTTACAATTGATTTCTCTATATGGCAAACAATACTGACTTTTAATTTGGGAAGCTTCCCTTTAATATTTAAGTTATCTAACTTTCAAAAAGTCAGTCAGTTGAAATGAAATAAAGATTAAGTAAACAAAAGCACAGACTATAAGTGGATATGGCACAGCATGCAGATGGCATATAGTAACCCAGTGATGGTAATGGATAAGTTTATTAAGAAATTTATATGCCAGATGTTGTTCTGCTTTACACGTATTTATTTATTTAAGAGTACAACATGATAAAATTTAAAAAAATTCAAACTGTGAGGTAAGAACAATTGTTATCTCTGTTTTGGAGATTAGTGAATGGAGGAGAGGATGAAGTGAATTGTCCAAATTCATCCAGTGAGTATGCGGCAGAGCCAAAATTTGAACTTGAGCCGTCTGGCTCCAGCACATGTATATATATTTAACTGCTTTATGAAGTTTGGCCAATGAGAGAAAGGAAGAAAGGTCTTTGGGGCAGGCTGAGATAGGCAGCACACGTGATTTAAATAACCCTGATAATTGCACCATCTCTAATTCTAATTGTCTGGGCCCAGTTACAATGGAATGAGTCCAGCGCTCTCAATGGAGAGACTCATTTGGCTCTGATCTTTTCTAGAGATGAAATTCTTATTCCTCTGACAACTGTAGGGCACCCGTACTAATGCGGTGATGAGCCATTGAGTCTATTTGCAGTATGACTATAGATTGGCTGGAAGTTGCTTGGTACTTTTGGGAAACACACAAATTATCATATAAAACCATGGCCACATTTAATCTAAATAACATGGTTTATTATGAAGACCTTTCTTTGTCTGGAGTGCTATGGAAAACACCACATATATTTGCTAGTCATTACTGTTTATCTATGGAATTTCAAACCAATAACTAAGGCTGCCAGTCATCTGATGGGTACTGTTTTAACTCTCAGGCATTTAAAACTCATTATCTTACAAAGGTGTAGGTACACAAGCATCATGGAGCTCAGATAGACTGATTCCTTATTTTCTCAGAAGGGAAAACTGAAATTCAGAAAGCAGACAAAGCCTGCCTTGAGTCCTAAAGGAAGTGACTCATCACGATCATTACCTAAATAGCAAAACAACCACCACCACCTTTGCAGCCAATACTCACTAAGCGCTTACTACATGCCAAACACCGTGCTAGACCCTTTGATGGATGGAATCTTCACCATCACACAGTGAGCAAGGCCCTGCTGCTATCCTGTTTTACTGACGAAGAGACTAAAACTCAGAGAAATGAAGTTAACTGCTTGCCCACAGTCACACCACTATGTTATGGAGCCCAAATGCACATCCACATGGTCACGTCCCGGAGCCTGGGCTCTTGGCCATCACCCTGTCTGCCTCCCACCCCAGTTATACTGGACGTCTCAGGATGAAGCCGCCAGAACCTATCACTCACTCACAATGAAGCACCCAACGGAGCATCCACACAATTGGATTTCTTTAATTTTCCCTTAGCAACAAATGTCCCTGATGAGAATAACTGACTTGGGTTCACAGTAATTATGTGCAGACAATCAGGAATGAATAGGGTTGCCATTTGAAAAGCTTTCCTCTTCTTTTGTCTCTGTGAATGCACCCCCATTCATAACCGGGTGCCAGCAAGCTCCATTCTCTTTGTGCAGCTTCGCCAAAATGATACCTTTGTGATAATCAAGCAGAAATGGCCTTCCACAGTCCCCTTCATTAAGGAAATGAAGCCGATAAACAGTGTAATTATGGATTCCATTTTTAGTTAAACAAAGATGTATGTCTCAGCTCAGGGTCTTTATCCAGGGAGGGAAGGGTAAATTTAGAATGAAGAGACCTCTCAACGCAATATTGTTATGGCGCTTGGAATTTTCCCTGCTTACACTGGGTCTGAGATTCACATTTACCTCCAACAAAGATCCAGATGATTGCAGCTCTGTGGGCGAGTGCATTCACCATCTGAACCAGTTTCTTCATCTATAAAATAGAAAAAGTCATAGCCATGCCCAGCAGAGGGCTGCAGGTCTGAATGAGACAATCCACGTGCGGCAGCTTGCTCAACTTGGGACTCACAGAAAGCCAGGTGCGTCTCTCGCCGTCCTCCAGCGGAGGTGGCTGGCCTTGGTTTGGGGTTGAGTCCATTTCCTATTAGCTGTCTGAGAGAGGCTTAGTGACACATTCTAGCAGTCCCCACCTCTCAGGTATGTTGAAGGGATCTGAAGAGCACCTAGTTCCAGCTCTCTGGGAAGGAAAAAGCACTATATATTGGCACACAACTTGCAGATGATGTAACTATCTGACAAGGTCTTTGTGCAGTCTGTCGATGGAGTGAGAGGATTTGGAATTACCTACTAAGGGTTGTTTAAAAAGCTTCCTAAGACAGAAAACAGAGACCTGAAGCATCACATCATTCCTCTTAGCTAAGGTGGAGGGGGAAGAAGGGAGAAGGGATGTGAAATTTCAGAATGGGAACTTTCACAAGTTTCTGTAACTGTCGTGAGTGCCAAGACCGTATCCCCCTTCCTAATTCATCTCTCCTGCCCTACACCAGGGTTTCTCAAGAGTGGCACTATTGACACTTTGAGTCAGATAATTCTTTGTTGTGAGGGGCTGTCCTGTGTGTTGTAAGATGTTTAGCAGCATCTCTGACCTCTAACCACTGGATGCCAATAGCTCTCTCCCATCCCCAGTTGTGACAACCAAAAATGTCTCCAGACACTGCAGTGACCCCTGGGAGGCAAAATCACC
Source organism: Phocoena sinus (assembly GCF_008692025.1). Classification (NCBI taxonomy): domain Eukaryota; kingdom Metazoa; phylum Chordata; class Mammalia; order Artiodactyla; family Phocoenidae; genus Phocoena; species Phocoena sinus. The sequence continues at coordinate 34,217,180 of NC_045773.1, forward strand.
CCCAGGTTGAAAACCACTGGTCTAAGTGGAAATCACAGGGAGGGGCACTTAAAAGAAACTCTACAACTAATTGTCCATGTCAAGGACCAGAGCAAGAGTGAGGGCAGATGCCTGTGGCAGCAGTGAAGGGAAGCAGGCCAAGGTGAGAATGGGGGAAGCAGCAATGGAGGTTGGCGCGAAGAGGGCGCACTCTCATGATCACCACCAAAGCCCCTCAGCCAGGGTGTGCAGGCATGCGGATATGAAGAGAAATGAGGGGAATGCCAGAAAGTGGACCACTGAAGACCACCAGCCTGCTGCCCCAGCACTGAGCACACTCCTCAGAGAGAGCCAGACGTCCTAGCCAAAAGAGACACCACCACCCAAAACTGGAGGCCCGCCCACCACGCTGGAGACTCCCTCTGTGCCCCATCTTGCACGTGGGCTTTGCATGCACAGTTTAATCCACTGCTCACAACCACATCACGACTATTGTTATCTCTGTTGACAAGCAAGGAAACCAAAGCCCAGAGAGACCAAGCAACTTGTCCAACCGCACAGCTAGCAAGTGGCAGAGGAAGGCTGCCTGACTCCAAGGTCACGGCACTTCATCTCTAGGTGAAACAGAGCTCAAAGCCTGACTGGCAAGGAGTGGTGATTTGTCCCCAGGCACTGGTGCTGCAGAGAGCAGCCATCTAACCAACTTGCCATCCCTTCTCTTGGCCTCTATTGATCACCTTTCTTCCTTTTCTCTCACTTAATCTCATGTACCTTGTTTTCACCCCTAATAGTAAAATTGTGGACATGCTAGCCAAAGAAAAATGACTAGAAAAGGCTAACAAGCACCCATTATGTAAGTTCCTTCTCGTCTTTCTTTTTCAAATCATGTACAATTTTAAACAAAAGCAGGTTCATGTTACAGGTAAAATTTTCTTTGGGGTGCATGAAAGTTTCCCTATTTCCTATTTTGGTTCCTGCCTAGTGACTTCCCATTGGCCTGACTGCTGATCTGAGTTAACTCTACATCCTCCTTCTCCCCAACCACCGGGGGGTTTTGGGGGGTGTATACAACTTTGCATATTGTTTTTCTTGCTATATTACTGAATTTCATAGGTATTTCCTATGCCTTTCTGTGAAGGGGCTGTCATTTTTTTGTGGTAACCGTTAAGTTTGTTTCCTATGTCTGTGAGTCTTTTTCTGTTTTGTATATAGATTCATTTGTATTATTTTTAGACTCCACATATAAGTGATATCGTATAGTATTTGTCTTTCTCTGTCTGACTTACTTTACTAAGTATAATGTTATCTAGGTCCACCCATACTTCTGCAAATGGCAATATTTCATTTTTTTACAGTCAACATCATCATCACCATTATCATGAATTAATTACAGCTACCATTTTTGAGGGCTTACTATATTCCAGTCCTATGCTCAGCATATATCATGATTTATCTTACCATTAAATGTACACATACACACAAATGATAAGAGATAAATATTTTTTATTATTTTCTCTACTTTGCCTACTGTGGGGAAACTGAGGCTTGAGGAGATCAGCTAACTTGACAAAGGCCAACCTCAGAGCCAGAATTCAAATCCATACTAATCTAACTCCACAACTCAGGCCTCTAATATTTTCTACTAATTACTGCTCAAATCATTGATAGTTTTGAGCAGGGAAAGTAATATGATCAGATTTATATTTTATGAAGGTAATGGTAAAAAGGTAATGGTTATCCATTCATTCAGCCTGAGAAAGGCAATGTGTCTATGAGCCTTAGATTTCAGCACTGCCCACTAGCTTTTGAAGAATTCTCCTGTGCAGTGTATGACCTCAAAGCCTTAGTTAAGGAAACAGGTCAAAGTGTACATTCAACATGGGCTGAATGAAGCCTGTGGAATTTTTGTTAGACTGAACAGCGCTGCCCTTAGCACAAAGGATGCCTTTTGCTGACAGAGAGGAGAAATCATCACTTCTTTGTCCTGGGTAGTCTTCCATGAGCACATCCCTGGTGAAAAGTAGTCAGTGAACCCCGGGTTCATCACTCTGAGCAAGGAAAGAGAAGCCAGTTGCTGCATACCTTTAGCTGTCATATCTGAGTGCCACCAACTGCAGAGGTTAAATTCCACCAGGAACCTAAACAGGAAATGGAAAAGTCCAGTGTTACTTGGTCACCCACACCCTGAAATGAAGTGACATTCTGCGTTATTCAGCATCACTCACCTCATTTGAAAGAATAACATCATCATCTGGAGATATCAAGGTGCTTGGTTCAGGTACCACTGAATTTTCACTAGGTTTTGTCTTACTTGTGAAAGACTATTTTATCACCAATGCCAGCCAAACCCTGAAATCAGGTTCACCTAGACTCAGGGACTCTTTTGAGAAATATCTTCTTTATAGGCAGAAATTGTTTTCTTGTTATAGTCTGAGGCCATAGTAAAAAGTCAACATTCACAGGGCTTCTCCCTGGGCTTCCCTGGTGGCGCAGTGGTTGAGAGTCCGCCTGCCGATGCAGGGGACACGGGTTCGTGCCCTGGTCTGGGAAGATCCCACATGCCGTGGAGTGGCTGGGCCACTGGGCCTGCGCGTCTGGAGCCTGTGCTCCGCAACGGGAGAGGCCACAACAGTGAGAGGCCCGCGTATCGCAAAAACAAACAAACAAAAAACCAAAGGGCTTCCCCTGCCTTGGTTCAGAAATACAAATGGAATATTCTCTACTTAGACTATGATCTACACTACAGAGGATGTTTTCAAAATTTACACTGTAACACAAATGTATTCAGTTGTGTGTGTGTGTGTAGGGCAGGGTGGTGGGGACAGAGAGAACAAGCTCCATTTTATGAAATTATATCACAGTGCAACTCCACAAAAATCGTAATTTCTCAACTGTTAGTAAAGAATGCAAAAGTAATATAAATCATCCTCTAAATAAATGGAAATAGATCAAAATTCAGTCATTTCCTTCTCAGGCTCATGGCTGCTATCCTCTAGCAGCTCACAATCAAAATCTCACTATTACCTGTATTTTCTGATTCTTATGTACATTTAGAACTTACTCCCCACTTGAAGTTGTAACTTTGTTAACATAGGTTACATTGAAGCAATAAGGAAGACAATGTCTGTTCATCAGATAGCAAGAAATCTGCCTTAAACTCATAGAACTGGAACATTAATGGGGAAAATAAGAATAAGAGAGTTTGGTGCAGCTTGAATGATCTGGTTTCCATGCTGGTCCATGGAATTCCTCCTTTCTGTGTGACACAGTGTTTCTGTAATGTGTCCAATATCTCATCTGGAAGTCAAGCCTTTCATCTTTGTGCCATTTCAAGTCTGACCTAAGTCACAGATGCATCCAGCAGGACTGTAATTTGACAGGGTAAACAATTAAATCACACCTGAGAAAGCCCCTGACCCATGAGTGCACAGGCCCCCACGCCTGCACATGCCAAGACGTCCAAAGGAGCACAGTGGACAGCCTGGCAATTTGCTCTTCTGACCACAGCCCACCCAGGCTGCGTTAAGAACAGCCAGACATCTATGTTACATTTAACAGTAACCACAATAAATAAATGTGGTTTGTGTATTGCAAGCTGTTAGTTGGCTAAATGGTGATATAAGGGCATGAGCAGTGACCATGAACAGCTTAATAAAAGATAATTTTTGGGACTCAACATTCAATATTTCGAGATGTTCAATCAGGTTATCGCAGAGTATTATGAATGTAATGGTTATTGGAAGCAGAGTCTCCCAATTCACTTTTTAACACAGAAAAGCAGTAATACTTTTTTATAAGCAATAATACTTTTTTAAACATGCAGCAAATTGTACTTACAAGACAAGTTCTGTCATTATCCATTTTATTGCAGCAAGGAAGGCATTATAAGGCTGAAGAGAAGAATTCAGTTCATTAAAAACAATGTATCACACACAAAATTTGTAGTTTAACCTAAGGCTTTACAAAAAGACAATGTTATTTTTCTAGAGAGATTGGTATCATGTCAGAAAACAGTGAAGCTCTAGCTGAAAGAAGAAAATGGTTGGATACTGTATCCCAAAACTAACATTTTAAAACTTTGAACTCCCCTGTAGTGAGATGTGATTTACAAGTAAAATAAACATGATCTAATACAGGGGTTATCTCTGGGAGGAAAAAGGAAGTTCACCAAATGATGCTTAAACCTTTACTCTCTGGGGGCTAATATTTCGCAGCCTAATGCTGAGCAGTTGGAATCATATAACTAATTTCAAATGGTAATTCACAGGGCTGCCTCTTGGAAAGGTGATTCCCTGTTCTCCATCACTGTATGTCATTCATTGAAATAAGCAAAAATTGCACATGCTTGATTTTAATGCTGCCCATGAATTATGTAGGATTTAAGCTGCGTTTTCTCACACTTACATATTCAGACTTGAAAAAAATGATAACCATATAAATATGTGATTTTATCCTTGCAGAAAATCCCCTTCACTCTATAAAAGAAGGCATTGACGGGCTAATCTTTATTTCAGAATATTTTAATTAAAAAAAGCAGTGGGATTGTTTACTCTGTGATATTTCCTATGTGGATAATTCAATTTCCTGAATTCTGGAAAATACCAAGTCTCCCCCTCAGTCGGTTCTTTGTACCTAGGTATGCTAGATATGTGAGCGGTGGGTGGATCTGAGAGACAGGTAATGACGTTGGCAAAGCCCGAGCCCCAAATTGCAGGTCCAGACAAATCTCAGAACCTTCTGTGGTTGCCTTTAGGTAGCAGGGAATTGAAATGCCCAATCCTGGTTTCTGACGTGACAGCTGCTTAATCCTACCTCCTAAGCATTTTGATGATAAGGACTAGAGCTAGGAATGGGAGGATTATCCAGTTTCAAATAAAACAAGGACAAATTTATTTACCCCTGACCATTCTTAAAACTTGCCTATTCAAGCCAGTAAGCAAATGTACAGAACACAACAATCCACTGGGGTTACTCCCAGCCCACCCAGATTTCAGACTAAATCTCTTGCTCTGATTGAGTGTGTCCTCATCATTCCCTGAATCACAGGGCTTTCAGGGTCAGATAAGGATGTGAACTTTTAACTATTTCCTAAAACCAAATGCAGCCATGCAATCCTGTGGTTCTGCCATTATACTCCTTATGGTTTGAAAAATAACCATCTTTCTTTCAAAAGGACCAAGGGAGGTCAGACCATAGGACAGTTTTGTGTCTTTGTACCTGCCAGGATGGGTAGTGACATTTCAGTGGTCCTCCATAGTGTGGGAGGAGAGAATGAATAAAGGGATTAAAGAAGGAAGAGGGGGAGGCACAGGGGCGGGGCCGGGGTGGGGGGTGGGGGGGGTGGAGGGGGGCTTGGCTGCATCAGTGGGAGGAGGATACTCAAGCATTCCCTGCCAGATGCCGGCTCAATGCAGGGTATACAAAGGGATTATGTAAATACAGGATTAAAAAATTTTAACGCACCTTAGCATTCAGAAGGGTAAAGCCATTGAGCTCTTAAGCCTAATGATAAAAACATATCTTGGGAACATTTTAAGTCTGGAAATACTCATGCTAAGGCTAGGGAAGCTGGGTTTGGAAATATGTATTGATTCTCACTAAAAAGTGGTATTTTTCAAATCATCCCATTTTTAGTTCCTAGTTGCCTCTCAGAAATGTTCCAGCTCAGAATCATTCCTTGCTCTCTTAGTGTAGGAGAACCGTGTTAAATATTTGGTTTTTAAATAATCCCCTCGCAAGATCTGACATCTGTAAATGAGAAGGTGTATATTTATATTTTAAAACCAAAACGGCTCTTAAATTTTGTGCTTCAAATCAAATTTTAGGTTGATTTTTTGGAATTTACAAAATGATAACATGTAAGGGTTATATTTATACCCATATGTCAGACTATGTTGAAGTATCTGTAACTGTTTTTTCTGTGTTTTCAAGTTATTGGTGACCAAATTTATATTGCTTGCACATTGTAAATTATATTTTTAAACTGGGGGTAAATTGTCACAGTTAATTTCTGGTGATCTGAAAGCCAGTTTCTAATGATACAAAGCTATGTTGATTGATCCTCAACTGTGACATCATGGATGGAATCAGCTCCAGGGAAAATGATGTTAAAAGCAGCAGCATGATTAGAGCAGAGAATCTCTGATCAAAATGTGAATTTGGGCATAGGCTAACAGCTCTGTTACAAACTAAGAGGAAGGTTTCTGTTGAATCAAACCAAATTCTCTTTTATTTGAGAATGAGGGAATTGACAAAACTTCTCCCCTTTTCTATCCATCAAAAGGATGGGGGGTTGCTGCATTAATCCATCAAATACTTTAGACCTGTTTATCATACACACAATCACTGGATTTGGGTTTAAACATAAGTGATCTTCTTGACTTGACACATTTAAATATTCATGGTTTTGAAACAGATAAACTTGATGACTCCAAAGAAAAAGATATGCTCACATGCAGGGACAGACAAAAACATGCAGTTGTTTTCTGAGTGACTGCACTGTACTTACATCCAGTAGACCATGGGCACCATCGCTGCTCTCCTTGTTGGCCCTGCACATGGCTTGATAGTCATAAAGGGTAATTCTGTAGAAGAGAATGGAAAGGAGCTTCACTAAATGGGAAAACACGAGAACCAAATGGTGCTGTGGACCAACCAGCAAGGTGAACAGTCACTAACACCACCAGCCAGTGCAGCAGTGACAAACACAAGTCAAGGCAGGCCTAACAAGGGTGACAAGCAAGGGACACAGCAAAGTCCAGGACTGCAGACACAGTCATGTCACACTTGGAACTTAAAGAATAAAGGGAATAAAGGTACCGTTGGGATGGAGGGCTGGGAGAAGAAACCCCCCAACTTGACCAAATAGTCATTTTGGTTTGAACAACGATGACTTGCATGGACCAGGATACTCCAAAGAAAGATGCTCTTTTAAACTGAATTCTGGGCCCCTGATGAAATCCACATGGACCATGTCTGCAAGGTCAAGGAGAGCTGGGAAGGGCCACTTTGAGTTAAGAAATGGCAGGATCCTCTGTCTCTTTTAAGCACTAGGAAATAGGCTTGGACCAAGATAAAGCCAGCACTTTGACAATTTGTTGGAAACCAGCTGGCTCATTGGTTGTTAACCCCCCTTCCATTACCACCACCATGGTAGTGAATATATGTATACTCACTACTAAGTATGCTTTCGAAAACAGTGCAGTTTATGAAACAGGAAAATGGACGTCTTTTTCTCCCTTGGTGATAAAAATACAGCTCTCCTCCCAGTTATGATCTTTACTCACTTGCAAAGATGTTTTACTTTATAATTTTTACAGATATTTTAGTTTCCTATTAACACCTTTACAGAGTAAAAAAGAATGGCAATTTCCAGCAGCAACTTAAGAGCTTTTAGATGGAGCGAACAATTTATCCCAAAGGAGACGGGCATTTCGTCCCTCCCCCAAGCTCCTCTTCCTACTATTCCTGGCCCCCCAAAGGAGAGAGACTTAAAAGTCCAGCCTGAGCTATGTTAACAGCTGCCAGATGACATGTTAATACTGTAATACATGAACTTCTCAATGACTGGAAGGAATTCTCCCTACAGGAATATCTTTCTGAAATAATACAGTGTGTAATATGAAGCATACTTAACACTGTGCTGGAAACGTACACTAGAATAGAAGTTCCATGCTGCAGGACTGGGGTTGGATCTGTTTCACACCTAGCACAGCACCCAGTATGGAGAAGGTGTTCCAATTTAAAAGGTTGAATGCATGAATGATTGCCTGATTGCATGAATCTTGAATAGTCGATGACACAGCTGAGACTGAAGAGGTCAACTGCAAAATGTGATGTGAAGGCTTTCCCCTCTAGACAATAAATTAGAGATATCACACACACGGATTAAACCAAAGAGCATCTATGGGCACCAAGTAGAAAACTGGCCACTTGACCAAACTGAGATGGAAACCAGCTCCTGACCAGCACCACACAGGCATTATAGGCAGCAAAGCCCTAGAGGGTACCAGTGTCACACAATCTCCTGGCAAGTCCCCCAAAGCCCCTTCCTCTTCAGGACATTTCTAGTCTTGCTGACTGTCCTCTGGCTTTTTTCCTCCCAGCAGATGCAGGCAGAACCAGTGTATACTGAGACAGAAATGAAGCCTATGAACCAGCCAAGTGTCTGGCTCAGGGAACTCCCTGAACAAATTTCTCACAGAAACGCTCATCATTGACACAGCCCTGACACGAATTCAGCCACAAAATCAACAGCAGGCTAGGATGGACAAGTCTAATTGGCCCCTGACTGGCCTACCACGTCACAGTCTGCATCCTCAACAGCGGATTTCGGCAGGTGCCCCGGAAGGGCTTTCTAGGATTTGGCAAGAATTATCATTAGCTTTATCCTTTTCCTACTGCCCAACTCTATCTCTGCAGCTGGAATTTGGGTCAGAGCTGGTGAGAGGCAGCATGGGTTGAGTGGAACTTGAGTGTGTTTGGGGTCTTGTAGACATGGATGCAGTGTGGCCTTGGCTTAAAAGGTCGGTTCTGCCATTTATAATAGCAGGTTGCTTCTGAGGCTTTATTTTTTCATTTATAACGTGACTTCCAGAGATGTTCTCAGATTTAACTAATCAGTCATGTGAAAGTATACTGAAATATACTATGCAATGTGCTAGCCTTGTTATGACAGAAGGCCTAATTTTGTTCTTTGCTAGATTTTTGACTCTTAAAGCTACACTATTCCCAAAGGCCCAAGTGACTGGTAGTGTGACTTAATGATTAGCAAGCTAGCTTTGAAGTCAGTGACCTGAGCTCAAATCCTAACTCACCCACTTATTACAATTCTTTTTAAGCCTCTTTGTGCCTCAGTTTCCTCATCTGTAAAACAGTGAGAATAATGGCTGCCTTATAGGGTGGTCGTGAGGATTAAATGAGATTATACACATGTACTGCCTTTAGCACAGTGCCTAGTACAGAGGAAGCATTCAGCAGAAGGCAGGGCTGCAGCTGCTGTTATAACTTACTAGTCTGGTTTTCACTGCCATTATTAATTAATGCGGGTGGTGTTAAATGCATTGGGAATTGACTCAGGCTTCACCCAGCTGGCTGGAGGATGGGTAGGCCTCCTGGTTTTCTTAGCTCGTTGGCATATATGATGCAATGTAAAATTCACACTTCTTGCTGAAGTAACAGACACCTTCAGAAGTCATGCTGGGGTTATCAGCAGGTGATGTGGCAACTTCTGTCCATGAGCTTCACAGCTGAGGACAGGGTAACAACAGCTAATGTCTACTGAAGTCTATTTAGCAACTGTGAGTAAGGTACTCTTCTAAGCATGCTCCTACAGGAGAGATTCTAATCATCCCCATTTCACACAGGGGCAAACCAAGTCTCGGCTAGCCTAAAGATGTGCCCAAGTTCACACACCTAACAAGTGGCCGAGCCAGAATTAGATGGGGGTCATGCTGAATCCACCTCACTCTGCCTTCTGCTCAGTAGCAGGTTCTAGGAAATGCTTAGAATTCAGCCCTGTGCCCCATCCCAGAGTCTTATTGGAATGTCACAGGGAATGCTACCCAAGATAGGGTCTTATAATCAATATCCAGAATCAACTTCCAACCCAAGCTGAGGTGCTGTGATGGGGTCACCAGATGAGGCTGGACTAGCTGGCCAGGCTAGTGAGAGCCCCTTGCCATGGTAACCACCATGACAAACAGATGGCTGGAAGCTCAGGATTCTCCTGGGATCATTTTTAAAGGCTCCAGTTTACTTGTTGGGTCCAAACTCAATTGCTCTAGGGCAGCTTCCAGGCCAGGGTTCCTGCCTTTCATTTCACAAATAAGCTTTCCTGATCTGATTGCCACTGAGGAGGTTACAAAACAAACCTTCTCTCTCTTCTCCATGCTTAGGCAGCTTTAACTAGATGTTGCAGAAAGAGAGACTTCCAGATTGTCGCCCTTTTTGAAGTGATTTTGTTACTGTTTTAAATAACTCCGTTTTGTGGCTACCTGTATCCTGTTCGGCTGATTATAGTTAAAGAACATGATAATTGCCTGCTTTCTTTCGGGTCTAAAATAAGCCCCGAGCGTCTCGTGCCCAGCCCAAGATTGCTGCTGCCCTGCTGCACTCAGCAGCAGGAGTTTATTCTTATTACAGATAACGTGCCTTAATCCCCATGACATCACCACCAGGCCACGGCAACCGCGGGCTGCTGGGGAGACCTTATCATTAACATCTCTGTGCTCCCCAGATGGGTCTCTTTGAAACTTTGACAGAAGGCAGATACAGTCTCTGAAGAAGAAACCCAAAGCAATGCAAACCAAGCATGGGCAACCCTATGTATCCTGTACTAGGTAGAGCCTTGGGTGTCAGGCTCGTGACATTAGGAATTGCTTAAATCCATTTTGCTGATTCTTCTCTTTTCCAACTAGACAAAAATCACGACCAAGAAAAAGATTTCTTCTAAAAATTAGAAGGTTGAATTTCAAAGGCATGAGTTCAGCTAATTTAAGCTCATTAGTAACAGTGGGGACCAGCATTTATTAAACACCTACTTTGTGCCCATGAGGCCAGGTACATTACCTGCAACGACTCTAACTCACTTTGGCTAAAAATCTGCCTCAAAACCAGTCTTGAAACAGCTTAATGTTTGCAAATATGGCCCTAAAACAGGACAGGGAGGCATCTGACATAGAGACCCGCCGAGGGACATATTTAAGCAATTTTGAATCAAAAAGTATGAGAAGCAAAAGTGACCCACTAGGGTAGCATGTAAAAATATGTATCCTTTGTTGAGCTATAAAATGTGTTCTCTGGGGCAGTTTTCAACTTGCAAGTGTCAGGGCATGGAGCAAGAACACAGGAAATTCTAAACAAAGGGATTGTCACCCATGGGAAGTTTACTCATTCATACATCTTAGACAGCCAGGAGAATGGAAAGCTCAGTCTGTTCCATCTGAACACTAATAGTAGATCCAGAAGGAGCTCTCCCGTCTCTCCTTTTTGCCTTGGTGGTCAATCTCTTCTTACAGAGATTGTACTGTTCTTTATGATCAACACAGCACATCTAACACAGCAGAGGTGGTGAGTTGAAGCTGCCTTTGAACGCTCTGATGGAAAATCGCTAAAATAAATCTAGTTAATGAGCACCCATCATTAGAAGAGAATAAGTGCCATAAGGCTGCACCAGCTGGAAGCCCAGCACCTAGGGTATTGGGGCCACTCAGGGTCCAGTGCAGAACCCTGAGAGGGGAGCCTCACTCATTCTATAGATTAAGGCAGAGAGTCTATCAGCCCCAAATGCTTTTCATCAACAGGTGCTGAGACTATAAAAAGAAACAAAGTCGCAGATACTGGCCACATCAACATCTCACCCAGGTAATAAAAGCAGTAACAATAAGAAATAATCGATTACTTTCTGCCAGTCAAGTATTATCTCTGATGTCAAGGGCATGGAGAGGAAACTAAGGCTCAGGAGGCGAAGTCACTGTGGCTCTCCCAGCCAAATTTGCTTCAATCCTGGGGCACAGGATAACATGCACAGGTGCCTAGTAGGTGCACCTAGCCAGTGGCTTGTCTGCCCATTCAACTACGCCTTCCATGAATATTAGCTTTCCGTGTTAAACTGAAGGGGAAAATGCAATTAATGATTAATCCCACGTAGAAAAGGCTAAATTTCTTTTGCTTCTTTGTTTGAGTAAGATATAGAAGGAAACAGCTAAATTCTGCTTGGGGAATGAGTGAATGCAAAACCCACTTGAGGCAGGAAACTTGGATGCTAGAGGAGCATCCTTGGGCTCTGCCAAATGCCTGGCGCCATGTGTACATTTCACAACAACTGCAGCATGGTAATGCCTGAGTTGCGCTTAGCACAGTGTGGGGCACACAACTGAGGCTCAGGATGTTAGAACCTAGGGATGTTGGTGTTGCCAGTGTCATTACTATTAGTCAAACCCAACAGGTGTTATCGAGTGCTCCTGCTGTCATTGCCTGGGGTCAGACATCATTGACAGATGCATTAGATGGTGGCTATGACCATTTGTGTTCAGGACTGCACGGGCATGTGGGGTGTGGAGAAAACTAGGAGTTAGGAATATAGCCTCATCTCTGAAAGGGTTTCAAAGTGGATGTCACAGGAAGCAGGATTCAATAGTTAGAGGACTTGGGTGGTCTGAAGCAAACTGGGGCACGATGGATGTGGCAGAGGCTATCATAGTCTCCCGACAGTCATTCTCCTCTCGCAATGAGCAGAACACCGACTTTTTGATATGCACATTTCCCAGGTTCTTTTGTAGGTAGGTGAGGCCATGTGATTAAGCAGCAGTATTATATGGAAGCAAAAGTATTGTATGGGAGTAAGTACTTAAATAAAGAAAGAAATTTTAAAAAGGAATTTTACTTGGCCTCTTGGACCTCCTAGAATCCTCCTTCCAGCCTAGTTTGCAGAACTAATGGCTGCAGCTCAGCAGCTATCTTGGATCATGAGGTAATCTTGACTTTAAAAGCCAACTTAGAAGGAGGTAAAGAATGAAAAAGATGTGGTCATGTGTCCATGATGACAACGTGAGGCCCCCAAACTAGTATTTTCAGACTTCCTTCTCATAAAAGAGAAAAAGACTCCTATGTTCTTTCACACTTTGTTATTTTGGAATTTCCCATTATTTCTAGTAGAACCAACTACTAACCAATACATTGGACTTCAAGTTTGAAAGACTTTTACTTTCTCTCAAAGCAAAACAAGCATGAATATGAACAAATATCCCTGCAGAGAATACTTTAGTCTTCTCCAGCTATGGGAAAAGATGAGTGGTGACCAGGAAAACATGGTCTAGAATCTAGAATCCAAGAGACACGAGTTCAAATTCCATCTCCCCACACACTACTGTGGGTGAATTTGAACAAGTTACTAAAACACTTGAAGCCTCCACTTCCAGTTCCTCTTTTGTCAAATGGCAATAATGATAGTAGGTATTGCATGGATTTGCCATGAGGATAGGTAATGCATGCAAACTGCTTGGAATAATGCCTTGCCTGTACAGTTGACCCTTGAACAGTGTAGGGGTTAGGGAGCTGACCCTCGTGCAGTCGAAAATCCGAGTACAATGTGCCCTCTGTAAACACAGTTTCTTCATACCCACGGTTCCATATCCACAGATTCAACCAACCACAGACCGTGTAGCACTTCAGTATTTACGATTTAAAAAATCCGTGTATAAGTGGACCCCCACAGTTCAAACCCGTGTTGTTCAAGGGTCAACTGCAATTATTCAATAATGAGACTGCAATAATTCAATAAATGAGACCTGCTGCTATTATGATGTAGATGATGGTGGCTATTGTTATTGTTGTAATTGGGGATCCTCAAGCAGCAGCTTTAGGGTTTTAAAAAGCAGTCCATTGGAATCCCCATGTTTCTGCATTCCAGAAAGTTTGGCCCAGAAACACACTTGTCCAAGCCAATCCGTCTTCTTGTTCCCTTCAATGCCACCTCTGACAAAGCATACTTCAGTGGACACAGTCAGGTCAACAGGAAGCCAAGAAGCCATTACATTCCTTACATGAGTTGTTGAGTATTAGACATCGGTGGAACAGTCGGTATTAGAGCAGCCATCCAAACATAACAGACTTCTCCTCTGACACTCTCTGGATTCCAAGGCCAGGGCATTCGCTGAAATGTAACGCAATCACCAAAGACAGGGAAAGCTCCAGTCACCCGCCATGGAGCCAGTGCAGTTCCATCATATAGAGACAGGGGTAGAAATGGTCCAAGTCTTGAATCCTACCTGACGAGACACCTTTTTAGAAAGGCAATTTAGAAGGAGCCGCCACAGGGAATTCTACACAAGTTGACTATGTTAATGAATGTGTAGGGGGTGAGGTGAGGAGGACGTTCACCAGGCCCCGCAGGGAAAATACGAATGGCCTTGGAGGGGTGGAAGCTCAGGCATGCTGCGCCACGCACATAAAACAAACAAAACAGAACAAAACGGAAGAGACACAACCAAGAGGGATAGGAATTCTCAGTAGTTCCCAAAGCAAAAACAAATTATTAGCAGGCAGTTCATTTCTCTGCAAGTCAAGGGCCAGGTGTGCCCCATGGGTCATTCCTTCCTCGAGCTTACTTAAATACACAAAGAACAAGGGAAGACCCTTTGGCAGAAACCACAAGGATATTTGGTAAAAGCATGCATTATTCCACTTAACCCTCACTGCAGGTACGAAAATCACTCTTTCAATTTCATTTTGCTACAGAGAAAACTGAAATTATGGAGTTAAAGTTGTCAAAAGTCAGGCAAGTTCGAAGTTGGGCAGCACCGAGACTGGCACCTGGTGCGTTTAACTTAGTATTTCTTGACCCTGACTGCACGTGAGAATCACATGGATGCTTTTAAAAAGCATAAAAAAAAAAAAAAAAAAAAAAAAAAAAGAAGCATAAATGCCTGGGCTCCGTCCCCAGACAAATCTAATATGAATCTCTTGGGGAACAGCTGGAGCATGGGTGTGTTTTAAGAGCTCTCCAGGGGTGCTAGCTGAGTCCAAGCCCACAGGCCCACGCCCAACACTATGACTGCTGTGCAGTAACTACCTTTTGGGGATCATTAGTGATTTAAAAAAGAAGAGAAGAAAATTAAAAAAAAAAAGATTTCAGACATTTGGAGCTCTTATCCAACAGCTAATCTTACCTCCTATTTGTAGTAGCTTTGCAATTTGCAAAGCATTTTCACTTCTCTTATTTCAGGTGATTCTCACAAAATCCCATCTCACCAAAATTCCTATTTTGGTGGCAAAGAAACTGAGGCCCAGAGAAACTGAGGAATCTGTCCACGGCCACACAGTGGCCATTCTGAGGCTCAACCTGAAGTCTTCATATTTCAAGTCCAGTATATCAAAGAGGCCCTATCAGGAATCTTGGACTCTGCTATGACCAGCTATATATATTTTTTCTCACTTTTCCCTGGATATTTGACATTGAGTTCCATCACTGGGGGCAAGAAGGGGTGGTGAAATAAATGAATTACTGTATAATAAAAAATATTTTGAAACTAGATTTTCTCTTAGTATTGTGAGAAGGGCAAAGTCACTGCCAAGGCCAGCAAGGAGAGCCATGGACTGTGGCTTTTGAGAAATATGAATACAAGGCTTTTACTGGACACGAACTTGAGTTAAAAGAGAAAAGCAGCTAAAATGAAAAGCCCTAAATGAGTCAGGGCCACTTAGGGAGTCCATTTACTTTCCATGGTAAGAATAAAAAAGCATCTCAAGTCCTCTGTTTGAAACACAAAAAGCTGACCTGGAATATGGTATCTTATGAGAAAATATCTTATGGTATCTTATGAGAAAATATGTGAAGCCTGGGGACATGGCTTTGGTTTAAGAATTTATCAACTTCAGTTAAAAGAAATCTGGGTGATCTTATCACTCGGCTGACCTCCATCCTGAAAGTTCTGTTTGCCCACATAAGTCACTGCTGGGCCAACATCCTCCTTGGCTATCCTTCACTTTGTCTCAAACAAAACTGAAGGAAATTCCATGCACTACACAATGTTACTGTACATAGAACCAGGTAAAGGGGAGAGGCTAGAAAATTCTCCCTGTGCTTAGACTGCAGGATGTTTGAATCCAGCTCCGTTACACAGAGACAAGTTCTTAACCTTTCCAAGCCCCATTATTTCCATCTATCAAATAGGTATATATATACCCAGATCCAGCTTCATGGGCACGTGGCCTGTGTAACTGGACAGAACCCTGCACTTAGAAGGGCTGCGTGCTTTGTTTAATGCTCTGCTGTTGCCATCTTGAAACTCTCAATAATTTTTGAGCAAGGGGCACCACATTTTCATTTTGCACTGGTCCTGTTTATACCTGTCTCACAAGTTGTTGCAAAGGACTGCAAGAAGTAAGATCTGCAGTTGCAACCTAGGTCTGGTATGTGGTAGGTGCCCTGGGAAGGTAGCCACTGCTACCTTCATTATTTTCACATTGCTGAGGCTATTGGTATGTTATTTGGCCCTGGGCACTATGTCATCTGTAAGTTGGATGGACAGAGTCAAGTCAGAGACTCAGCCTAAGTGACCAAGAGTGACCACTTCACCTCTTAGATGGTTTGCACATGCTGCTGAAGAACTTTCTCAAAGCTCCCTCAAGTTGGTAATTTGTTCACACAAGTCAGTTCACACAAATTCCCTTCGTCCCACATGGCACTGTAGATGCACAAGTGGATGTTCTTTCCCTCTGACGGCACCTAAGTAGAATGGCCATCGGGTCACCAGGTAAGTGGCCAAAACAATCAAGGAAAGAGTCCATGCCAAGTAGGCAAGCATCGCCTTGCTTTAGAGAGAGAGGCAGTGACTATGGTCCACTGGAGAGAGAGAGATAAAAGGGAGGTGATAAAGGGAGATGGTGTTCTTTACTTTGAGCTCTGTCTTTCTGAAGAAGATGGTTTGTAGGGCTCTTGTGTATGAAAGGCGTTTCTTTAGAAATGGGTGTAAGCAGACCAAATTAAGAAACTTTGTGCCAGGATGCACTGTCCAATATGCTGAGATGAGATGTCTGCTACATGAATGGATCCTGAGCTTTACCAGGGCTCAGCCATGTCACCAAAGCAACTTAACCTCTATGTATCCTGTGTTTGGGGGTGGGGTACAGTTTAACATGGTGCCTGACATCTGTCCCAGGGCACTGTTACTTTTGGCTGCATCCTTTCAGTGCTTCTGAAATACAGATCTGCTCTGAATAAAAGGACTGTCAACCATATTTTCTGAGTAAACATGCTGGAAAGGGCAAGGGCTTGAACGTCTGAGTTCCAGGAGGACCTCAGTACCCCAACACTGGATGGAGACCCCATCACCAGGTGTCATGGGAAGCCCATTGCGAAATGTGTGAATGTAAAATTTAAAAAAAAAGCATCACCTGGTGCCAAGTAAAAAGCTAAGTCAAAGATCCACAACAACAAAAATCATAGCAGCAGCTAGCAATTACTGAGCCCTTAATATATGCCAGGCACCGTGTCAGAACTTTATGCTTATTATTATCTCATTAACTCTGACAGCAACCTTTGCAAGTAATTATTATCATCATCTTCATTTTCCACGTAAGGAAACCAAAGCTTGGGGAGGTAACATGACTTATTCTAAGTCATGCAGCTAGTAAATGTCAGAGCCTGGATTTGAACCCAATCCATCTGACTCCCAAACCCAAACTCTCATTGCTGTCCTGGCCTCATGAGGGGGCCTTTCAAAGAAGCCTAGGAGGTTTGTCAAGTAATTCCCAAATGACAACAGTTGCTGTTAAAATTTAGTAGAGAGTCCCAGCACTCCTCTTTTCTCAAATATGCTAGCTACTCTTGTGAAAGTTCTACATTCATGTCCACTATATTTCACCCACATTAAGGAGAAGTCTAG
This sequence comes from Phocoena sinus, assembly GCF_008692025.1. Taxonomy (NCBI): domain Eukaryota; kingdom Metazoa; phylum Chordata; class Mammalia; order Artiodactyla; family Phocoenidae; genus Phocoena; species Phocoena sinus. The sequence goes on from NC_045773.1 coordinate 34,234,546, forward strand.
GAATTTAAAATTCTGCTACAACCTTTTTCTTTCTCCCACCAAACTGTTTGAAAGGAATATCTAAGAGGGAAGAGGAAAAAAAAAAGTCATTTTGTTAAAAAAGTTGAAAAATATGCTTTCAAATGAGAAACATGTGTGTGCTCATTCGTCCTCTTTTGTCTCTCCCTACCCCCACCAAGTTGAAAACAAGCTAACACAATACAAATGTACATATCCACATAAAGATACAAGAAACCAGTGGTGCCCTGGATGGCAGACAGTCCAGCAGAGCAACCCGAGCCCAGCTCCAAGCCCAGTTTTCAAGCTTATGTACAATGACTCCTGGCAAAAGAAGGGAAAAAACGTACTTGAATTTTAAAGAGGGAATCGAGCAGGGGTGAACACTCAGGCAGGCTGGAGAGCAAGTGTGTCAGAGATTGCAGAAGTGCTGGAGTCATGCCATTTAAAAATATCATTTCTTGTTTCCTTGTTTCTGGCACAAACAAGCTACGGAATCTCAAAAATTGGGTCATCATTTTTGAATTCCCTGCTTTCAGCACAGCACTCAGTTGGTCTTATTGACTAGCTTAAAAGTCTGATTTCCTGAGCTAACACTTCCTGGCCATTCAGCTGCGGGGGGTGGGGGGGGTAATAAATTCGGGGGACTGTCTTTCCCACTGGCAAGCAATGTGCAATAGTTCTCACAGGTGAGCCTAGGTCCATCCTTGCATTTCCTGATATCATATATTTAACAGCATCATATATGTCCAGGAAAGCACCACTAATAGACCACCATTCTCCCTGGGAGGCCAAGGGAAGGGAGACAGGTTGACTCCTGGGGGGACAAAACTGGCCTCCTGATCTCGCAGGGTGATGATCTTTCTCATTGGCTTTGATGTTCCCAAAAGCGTGGCTGGCTTGCCCACGGGGGACACGGGGCTGTGAGGAAATCATCCTATACGAGCTTCACTTAGGGTCAACAAGAGCCCTCACAACTCAATGGAGTGGTCCCTACCACCAATTTTAGCAATTCTAGCAACAGATTTAAACTTACCTCCATCTGGGAGCAGGTTTTGTGAACTTTTACATGATTTTCTAAAATTATATCGAGCCTCTAAACATCACTTCCCATCCCTGAGTTCCAGATTTCTAGCAAGCTGCCCCAGTTTGTCGGTGTGAGACAAGACACCCTCCTCCTCCTTTTGACCAGGTGAAAATGCTTCCTACTTCTCTGCAATCACTTGTTTCAGACCAACATAATCACCTCCCAGTGCAGGCTCTGACTTCAGGACCAGACTCTAATAAATGCTACGCTAAGGGAACAGGGAATGCATTGTGAGCTGAGTTTCTGAGACTCTTAACACTCATGCAAAAGGCATCGAATTTCAGAAGATCTTCTGGAGCATGAACACAGTCATGGGGTCAAGTCTGGGCTTGCTTTATTTGACCTTGGTTTGTTTTATTTTATTTAGGCAAACTTTCTCGGGGGACGCAAGGAACCATAAAATCCCTTACCTTTTAAAGGAGCCCATTGTTAACAATTTGTTCATCACAGCTCCCTCCACCTCACCAAAAAAGTCTCCAGTCTGCAGGGAAGAAAAGAAGACCCATGAGGAAGTGTAGATAAATAATGTGCCCAAACACCAGAGAAGAAATAAAAACGGACACACTCTGTGTCCTGGAGCTGACAGGGGCAAAGAGCAGGTTTTCAGGACTACTGTTACATAACAGCGGAAAAGGTCTTAATAGTCATGAGAAGTTATGGGATTACAGAGCAAACTAATAAGCAGATGTGAATATTCCAAATACATGGCAGGGGCGAGGGGGCGGGGTAAGGGTGACACTGCATAACACGTGCTGAGTGTTGTAATTAAAACACACATGCACACGTGTGCACACACATGCACACACGCATGCACCGTTACTCTTGGATGGAGGGAGTAGGCATTAATCTGCTCTCAATCCCTTGTGATTAAAACACTACTTCATACAGACAGAAACAGGCTGTGAAAGGGCTTCCTAAGCAGTAATAAAAAGAATTGTTTATAATTCCTAAATGACCTGTTTAGGGATATATAGCAGTCTTCTTCATCGGCTCTATAAATTTCCTACAGCAGAGAATATGTCCTTTCTCTAAATTACTTTCTGAGGAACATCCTCATTTTGTCCATAGGCAGTTAATATGTTGACCAAGAATGAAGCTGTCCAGCCCTGCGAAAAGAAGGCTTGGCCAATCAGACTTCCAATGGCCAACCCCAGCTCTGGGGCTGTCTTCAGGGCACTGGAGGCCTACCAGTCCTTCCCCAGCGCCAGGCTGATGCTCCTGCAAGTCCAGTTCTTGGTGCTGGCCGAGATTTGCCAACTCTGAATGGTGGAAGGAAGGATTAACATCCTCGGGCATCCCTCCAGATTCCTGGAGCCACTATCATCAGCGTCCCAAGGGGGAGGGTGTATCCAATACAGCAGAACAGAGCTTGGAGCAACAGCCTTCCTCTGCCAACACCCTGGAAGGGGCCAGTGTAGATCAGTAGAGAACCCCCATCTGTACTGTGGGTGCTCTGAGGATTTATAGCTTATGTGGAGGTGGGTGGACGGCATTACACTCAGAGCCCAAATTATATAAATTCCATAGGCTTTGTATGATATTAACTAAATCCTGATTCCATTACAATGCAGTGACCTCAACAAGGCTCCTAGGAGTTTTCAGGCAGAAAGGCACATACAGACTTCGCCAAAAAGTCAGAAAAGAGAGGAGGAAAGAAGGAAATGACATTTTCACTGACTGAAGGTCAAGCATTGCCTTTTTCACTCCAGGGACACTTGAACATTTGGCAAACTCTGTGGGTATGTGCTGCCGCTGGGAGCAAGAAGGACATTTGCATTTCTTGTGTGTAAATATGCCAGTATCAATGGAACTGGTTGTAAGCTGAAGAAGAATTAGCCTAATTGGAGTACAGGAAACCAGACATCAAACAAGCTGAGGCAGGGCAGGCCCACAGGCTCCCTGGGCTATTCTATCCAGAAATGAAGCATGGATCAGGACCCACATGTAGTGGCCATGGCTTGGGAAAGGGTCACTATTTCAGTGGTTTACTTTGTTGGTTGGTCCAAGAATCACCACTGGAAGACATCATCATGTCCTTCCTCCCCCAGGATCAGGTTCCCACCCTCAGCCCTCCATGATTACGGCAGGATGACAGAGCTTCTCCTCACAGGGGACTGATTTGGTTTCTCACTCCTCCCAGACACATGGGTATATTACTATAGGCCTATGGCCGGTCCTGCTCCCAAGAGACTGGCCTTGTTTCATGGGATCACCTTTCCTATCCAATGTCCACCAACTGTCCAACATCCAGTGATGTCCAGCATCTGAGGAGACCGTGTATGCACAGCTTGAGTCTCAACTGTGTAACTGTCACCCACCAAAGGTGCATTTAAAATCTCACAACATGGGCTTCCCTGGTGGTGCAGTGGTTGAGAATCCGCCTGCCAGTGCAGGGGACATGGGTTCGATCCCTGGTCTGGGAAGATCCTGTATGTCGCGGAGCAGCTAAGCCCGTGTGCCACAACTACTGAGCCTGTGCTCTAGAGCCCACGAACCACAACTACTGAGCCCACGTGCCACAACTACTGAAGCCCGCGCCCCTAGAGCCCACGCTCTGCAACAAGAGAAGCCACCACAATGAGAAGCCCGCGCACCGCCACGAAGAGTAGCCCCCGCTCGCCACAACCGGAGAAAGCCCGCACGCAGCAACGAAGACCCAACGCAGCCAGAAACAATAAATAAATTAAATAAAATAATAAAATAAATACATTGATAAAAAGAAAATCCCACAGTGTTCTCATAGATAAGAGGGGAAACTGAAGCACAGTTCCACATGTTACCTGGAGCCCGTGTTCACAAATTAACAAGCCATTGAGCTTAGATACTAAGGAGTCATGCTTAAAGGCAATTAATTTATTAGGCATTAATGGGTCTTTGGCACCGTTGACTATTAAAATATTTTAAAAGATTTAAATGAGACTTCATTATAAAATGCTAGTATTCTCAAATATTAGAGTTAGAAGAAGCCTCTTTTAGTCAACCATCCTCCTTTTATAGAGTCCGCCAGGAGTCCCTGGCGGGTTAAGTGATGCACCCAAGATCCCAAAACTAGTTGAGGAAGAGAGCTTGCATCAGAAACCATCCGCCTCCACCTCTGGTGTTACTTTACTACACCTCAGTGCTAAACTTGTCTGGATTTGACTTTCTTTTAACATGCTAATTTCATTTCTAATTGCAGAAAAAGTTGTCAGCCACCAAGTTTTAAAGGAGAAACCCGTGTTTCTCTATTACAATGTTATTGATTTTAACTCTTATTTTGATTTCCAAATATCAGCGGAGCTTTCTTTGCTGAGCGCCCTAGCTTGGTTTCTTTCCATCTCTCCCTCCTGCCCCTGTACTGCACACAGCTCAATCAAATGAAAAACATTCTTCCTCTATATGTGGATTCCTGTCCCCCTGTGTTGAGAACCCAAGTTAATCCTTGAGCTCAGATAACTAATTTTTAAAAAGTAAGAACCAGAAAGAAAGCCATAAAGAATAATTATGTTGGCATACATAAATACATACATATCTTTGTATGTATATATAAATTACATAAAGATAAAATATCAAAATATTAAAAGGAGGAAACCTCCTTAAAATTGCCCAAACTCTTTCAGGCACCTCCATGTCAAGGCAAAGAGTTCCATAAATTGAACATTTTATGAGTGAGGGAGCAGACCCTGGGCTCTGCACCCCTCCCCACCTCTCCTCTCCGGAGGTAAAATCTCTTTGGGGCCTGCTGAGAAGTAGGCTGTGACATTCTTAAAGGGATGGAAATAAGGTTTTATAATCTCCTGCTATTACCTCTTAAATACAGATCATGTCTCAAAGTTTCAACACCATAATTTGTTCCCCCAGACCCAAGCACAGTCTGGGATCCTTACTTTGAGTAGGTAGAAATTTCTCACTCACTTGTGTGTAGTCTTCAGACACCAGAATAAATCCATTATTGTCTATGAGGTAACAGTTCACAGTCTAGAAAATAAAAACACCACAGTTTCAACTTTGGGTTCTCAGACTGCTTTTACACGAAATGACATACTTCCAACCTGAGAGACACCTATTTTAGGCTGTTTTGGGAGAACTGGAAATGCCTGCTGGCTCTAGGAGTTAAGGCTATGGTTAAGCTAACCCCAGCATTTACTCTTCAAAACTAATTAACAAAAATAAAACACGAAGCAAGCCTTGAACATCCCAGATTAGGATAAAAAGAATATACATTTTAAAGTTATGCATTACAGTTTATCTTCCTTTTTAAAAATTTTTATGACCTGAATAATATTTCCCAGGAACAAAGTGTCCAGAGGCCCCCGAGCCTGTATTCATGGTGGTTGAAGTACAGCCTGTTTTGAAAGCAAAACGCCAGCACAATGCCATTACTTTAATGATGTATTAATGAAAACACCGTGTCAGCTCAGAAGACCATCAGGGGACCAGGTAATATTTTTTAATTTGTTCATAGACTTAGGCAGGAGGGAAGGGGCAGAACTTCTGTTAAAGGGTCCCCTCAGGCCTCCTAAAGGTTTTCAAACTGTGTTTTTAATTGGGAGTTGGATTTGGGGGCAGGGCTGTTAGCTTTTGGTAGCTCAGATTTATAAATTGTAGCAAGGTAAGCCCAAACCTCTGCTTCCCCCATGCTACTTTAATCTCAAGTGAATGATTTGCTACAGGCTAAGTCTTAATTACAGTGCTGTGGAGTTTAAATTTAAGGTTTAATTCCGTCCTTGATGTAACTCAGTTTCTATTTATTGCAGCTTTACATACCGACTGCAACATTTAATTTGTAACATATCTTTACCCTGAGCTAAATTCCCCTAGCTCCAGACCACTGCCAGGGCTGGTGTTTTCTGGGACATTTACCTATCTGTGTAGTCGATTTTAGTGAGGCACAAAAGTATAGCAGTAAGTTAGTCAGAAAGATGCATCCTTTATTAGTAGGCAATGGTGGAGAATCGGCAGAAAACTAAAAGCCCTGCTAGCATCTTTCAGAAATGAGTCGGCTGCTTTGGTGAGCAAGCGTTTCTCTTGGTTATCCCAAGGGGCCAGATGAATGACTTGGTCACACTCTTGCTGTTCAAAGAAGCTCTTAGCTGCAAGGAGACTACTTTGTCCCTGGTGGTAGTCTTGACAAACGTTCTCCTTTTTTAGGACACAGCACTATGAAAGCACTCATAGAGTTCTGCTGTCCAATATGGCAGCCACGAGCTACATGCAGAGTTAAGCTTAATTTTAAGTTAATTGGGTCATATTAGACAAATCTATACCCTTGTTTATTTGAGGATCCTGATTGTCATTTTGCAGATATAGACCCTGATGCAAAGGGAGGTTAACCTCCTTTCAGTCATACATGTTGAGCATAGAAGTGGCCTCCATATTAAAATACTGACTCTCCAAAACCTTGCAATTGCATAGAGATCCAAAGTCATCATAACTCACCCTCTATCCCTAATTATAAAGTGAGTGCCTACTCAAACATCCCTAGCCAACTGGTATTGCTGCTATTAGACCTATATCTTTGGTCAATCTCTGTTCATCTAATGTTGTAAATATTAGACAGTATAAAGCAAATAGATTATAAAATCAACTGAAATCTTCGGAAAGAGGCAATATTTCATGAAGTCCATGAAAGTGATATTGGAGATCAGCTCCAATCACACAGGAAGCTGTTGGCACATTAGTATCTGTCAGAAGTAACACATGAAGAAAGAAAACATCACCACAGATAACATGAAAGATGCTTCCGAAGAGAATGATTTCAAAAGCAAGGGACTAAGAGAAGCTCCTGGGGAAACTGATCAAACTCCACTACATTTGACCTTCCTTGTGATCACTCTGAGAAAATCAAATATAAAGTGAAGGATTCTACATTGTGATTTTTATAATTTTATCAGAAATATTATACTCCCTACTCCCAAGCCAAATGTGTCCTTTGTTTATAGAATTAGAGTATGACTGCAATTATAATTTAAATTTGTTAAATAAAATAAATGTATTTTCACCATTTCCACTTTATTTAGAGACAAAGCTTCAACGAAATGTTTCATTATTTGCCATTAATGTTTGTTTCTTTCCCCACCCTCATTTCTTGGAAATGAGGACCTCTGTGCTCCTTATAATGGCCAGCACTGGGTGGAATTAAGGTTGGATTGGCCATTAGGAGACTCACTTCTCAGGTATCCACCTTTGCTCCTACTCTCTTCTGGTGTGGAAGGCACAGAGGGGAAAGTAAGAAACGGATATTGCCAACACCGTGATTGACAAATCACTGAGAAAATCACAGGATGCTGTGTCATTGATGTAGAACTGGGTCCCTTAATCTGAAAGGTGTCATTTAGTTTTCATTATAGACAATATTGCTATGTTAGGGATATTTAGTCTCTGTAAAGACTTCATAAACAGACCTTCCTTGATTAAATTATCGGGAAGTATGGTGGAATGGAGTAAGGCCACTGGAGTAAAGCGAGCAGGGTACTGGGTTATGAAACAGGACAGAATTAGCCAGATTCCAGTCTGATAAATTGTTTTCTCTGTCTCTTTACAATAAATAGCCAATCACCTTCTCCATACTCCCTCCTCCAGTAAAAGTAAATAGAAGAGATACTTTCTCAGCTTTCCCTCACTATGCTACTTCTGCCCCAAATTAGATACTATGCTACTTTGTATCTCTATGCTACTTTCTACTATGCTACTTTGTATCTCTCAGAAGGAGTCTGCCCAGAGCCCTGTCCCAAGGGTAGACTGACAGGCTGAAGGGCTTGGGGAAACCAGGAGCTCTAAGTTTTGACAGATATTGTAAGCAACCACTCCACAGCCACCTGTGACAAAACATGTAAAGATGAGGTTGTTTGAAAAATGCAGAGACAAAGACAGAGTGGGTGAGAGAAGTTGTCTTTTTTTAAAAAGGTATCTTTCTTCAACTACTTGATGACTCAATATTGCTCAGAGAAGTCCTATTCCAGGCCACAAGGGCAGGTCAGGTAGATATCTGAGGTTTAGAGCCCCAAACCAGATGATGGGAATTGGGCAGTCACAGATAGAAAGGAAAGCTGTGGAGAAAGTGTACTTGGGGGTGAGAAACACAGCACCATGCCTGTGTTACCTGGAAGGTTACCTGTGTTACCTGAGGCTAAGACACTAGCTTGAGAATCAGAGACTTTGACACTTGCTATCAGTGTGACCTTGAGCAAAGCCTTTTAATACTCCCAGTCTCAGTTTCCTTATCTGAATGATGGAGACAGCAACAACTATTTCAGAGGAGTGGTGAGAAGATTAAGTAGGCCAGTGAGTACAAACTGCTGAGCACAGAGCAAGGTGCATCGTGAGTACCTGAAGGACTTGTGCTTGTGTCTATTCAGCATATGATGTTTATTGGTTACCTACTGTGTGCCCTCTTTATAAGTACCCTACTGCTGCAAATTGAGTTTCTCAGAAAGGGAACTTGTTACATAGTTTATAGCAAGAGGCTGGGGAGGCAAGTCAGCTGATAAGCGTGTGCACTCATCTCCCCTACTAACCAGTTGGCTTCTGGAGGACAGGGGCTATTTCTGACTCTGCTTCCCATTGACTCCCCGGGTGTTGGAGGTACCAGGCACATAAGGAGCGCTCAGTAAACGTGTCTTGAAGGAATGAGTGAGTGTGTGAGAGGCTGCCTCTTAGGTTCTGAAGTTAACGTTCGCCTTGGGTGGAATGGAGCTCCTTAAAGTCGTCAGTCAGGCCCATGGCCAGGCCCTCCATGAAGATGTATCTACAAGCCAGGAAGACATCTGGCCATACCGACTCCACCCACTGGCCCAGGGCACTCTAGCCAAGGCCCAGGGAGGCCATTGTTGGGAGAGACAGAGGGGCTGGAGTGGATCCAAGGCAAAGCATGTCTGATAAGTCTGTGGGAGTTGGGCCAGGTCTTCAGTACAGAGGAGAAGCCAGAAGCATGTGAACTTAATGAGCCCCCACAGCTGTTTTTAATGGGGACCCGATCACTCGAGGGCAGTTCGGGGAGTGGAGGGACATGGCCTCAAAGACTTAATTAAAAGCTATGAAAGGGGAATGACACGTGGAAAGAGTCTGCTGAAAGGATGGAAAGGGGCCTGGCTTTTCCATTTAAAACGATGTCAACCGCTTGCCTGAAGCCAATATTTAGAGTCAAAATGGGAAATGGATGATAGTTTCAAAGTGCAAAATGAGCATCAGATCAAGTTTAGCAATCCAGCAAATTCCATGCTTAATTTTCAAAGTGTGTGAACTTTTAAAATGATATTTGAATGGGGGTCCATCCCAATGGCTGCTAAAGGAGATCATTAGTAGTGAGGAAGGCATGCCCAAGTGGAAACTGTCATTGCCCGAAGTGTATATGTGGTTGCCGTCTGAGGTTTTAGGTTCAGGTGAGCCACTACTCTAAGGGAAGAACACTTCTGCAGACGTTTTTGTTTGATAGCTAATGTTTACTGAGTGCTTACCATTCGCCAGGAGCTGTGCTATACAGTTTTCATATATTATCTCATTCATCTTCATCATTACTCTGTGAGGTAGGTGTTTCTACCCCCATTGTATAGTTGAGGAAACAAAGGCAAGGCTTATTACTGTCAGAGTCACAGTTTGAAGCTATTCTAACTCCACAGCCTATACCTTTAACCACTATGCTAGACCACCTGTGAAATCAGTTACTGAACAACTAATATATATTGTGTATTTTGAAGTCTAAGTGGGATCCATTTCCACTTATTTCTATATATGAGAATGCACAGAGGCGGTGTGGGTTGTAGGAACACTGCCTCTAACTTTATTCATCAAATTATTCAACCAAATATTCATCCATCCATCCAACCAATCAACTAGAAACCAATCAATCAACCAACCCAACTATCCAAAACACCATCAATCACACTAGCCAACCAACCATCCATCCAGTCACCCAACTAACCAACCGTCCTCAGTTCCTTTACCACAAATAGGGATTAGTAATTGTACAAGTAAAGGGCTTAACATAGGGCCTTGTGACACTGGTTAATCAATATTATTGTTGAGCTGAGTTGTCTTGAGCTGAACACTCCAGTAAGACAATTAATGCCTCAAAGACAGAGGAGAGGTCTGAAGCCACTTGACTATCCTATGAATGGCATCCCCAAACTTACTGAAAGGGTGTTGATCATAAAACATCATAGGGTACTCTTTCCTACAGGAAGATTATTTTCGATCTGATGTTCAGGAAAAATTGGGGTTTTGCTGAAAAGCTGATTGATTAGTTTTTACTCTTTGGATAGTAACTCATACAGCAATTATGTTTTTTTTTAAACTGGCAGCCAGATCTTCGGGGACTGAGCATTTTGTACTTTAGCTTCACCCTGGACTCCCTTTTATATTTCTCTACTTGTCTTTGCTTCACCTACTTTTTGGAAATATACTTCTAATCTATGTTCTCTGAGTTAGAATTACGTTTGGTTAGGATTTCTTTAATCCCTGTGGTAACCAGAAGGAATATGATTGTGTGATCATTTATAAGTTCCAGTTTATGTATTGACTAATGGTTTGGCTGACTCAGAGAGAGGAAGGCCGCCTAAGCCAAAGTGAAAGGCCACTTCACACCTGCTTGATCCAAAATGTGGGGCAGAAGATACATGGGATTGGATGCTGTAAAAACTTAAATCTGATGGACAGACTTAGGACAGTGGTAATCTTTTTTCTTCTATTGCTCATGTGTGGAATTCAAATTCCTCCTCCCAAGATTGAGGGAGAGGAAGAGAGATAAAGAGAAAGAAAGGAGGGAGGGAAAGGGAGTTGTAGGAGGGAAGCATTATGCTAGAATGCAACATTCTGAGTTTTCAACTCTTAGATTTTTGGCTTATAACATGAAATTAAGCAAGTCATTTTATTTCTCTGATCCTCAGTTTCTCCCTCTGCAAAATGGGTCATATATTCCTATCCATTTCATTGGGTAGTTAAGAAGATGAAAAGAGGTACCACATGGGGAGAAAACTTTTAGAGTTGTAATATGAGTTTCAAATGGCAGTAATTTGTATCATTTTTTATAAAATGCCAAAGTCCCAGTAGTGCTGTTCGTGGGACATTTATATCACATTTCTCCAGCTCTCATAAACTATCTGATTGGGAGAAGAAAGAAAAAGAAAGAAACAAAGCAAATGTCCTTGGGTTTTTGGAGATTGGTCCAGAGCAATCTGTTAGACCTGGCTCTGTGAGACATTGCCCCTGTGAGAAAACACCCTTAGTCATCCAGCCACTCCACCACCACCCGCCTCCGCCCCTGCCACCCCCAACTTGATTAGGGCAGACACAGGGCCAGGAGGCCATCATACCTCATCATCACAGCTGATAGAGCATTTGCCATCCAGAGAGGCGCACTGTGGGGTGAGGGGGAAACAAAAGGAAACGTGTCATTTGGACACACCAGCGTCTGCTATGACTGCCACTTAGTTACTCAAGGACAGCCTATCAAAGTCCTAGCCTGTTATGTAAATTTCATCCAAATTTCATCCAAAGGGAATGTACTCTCTAGGATGAGTACCAGCTCTAAACAGTAGTATAAAAGACAATTTGGGGACTTCCCGGTGGCACAGTGGTTAAGAATCTGCCTGCCAATACAGGGAACATGGGTTCAAGCCCTGGTCCAGGAAGATCCCACATGCCCCAGAGCAACTAAGCCCGTGCGCCACAACCACCAAGCCTGCATTCTAGAGCCCATGAGCCACAACTGCTGAGCCCACGTGCCACAACTACTGAAGTCCATGTGCCTAGAGCACGTGCTCCGCAACAAGAGAAGCCACTGCAATGAGAAGCCAGCCAGCTCACGGCAATTAGAGGAAGCTCGCGCAACAAAGACCCAATGCAGCCAAAAATAAATAAATTTATTTTTAAAAAAAGACAATACTGGGGTAACAGGGCCCTTTTTCATTTTAATTTATGTTGTCCATTTTAATTTATGCTTCATTCAATATTGATGTCTTTTTAAGACCTCAAATCTTTGAGTAACAAGAAATATAATTATGTATTCATTTAATTTTAAATTAACCCCCAGTGACTTTTTTTTAAAACTCCTGTCTGTGTTCTTGGTACATAGTTTCGTAAAGTATCTTCATTTAAGAAATGATATACCATTTCAACATTTAGAATTGGACAGATGGAGGCAAATTATGTGTTGCCATTTCTGCTGAATTACTGAACAAATACCACTGAGATTACTTAGTACAGAATGTATAGTGCAAGTAAAGAATGTTCCCAGATTATCCAAGGCAGAGAAGCCCTTGGCCAAAGAAGGCATGCTTAGTCTAACCTAGTTATGCAAAAGCCTTCAAAAGAGATTCACAAATAAGTAATTGGGCACCACAAGATTAAAAGAAGGTCACTATGAAAATCTGCAAAAGTCCCCAATACTTAGAAGAAATGCTTCTCTTTTAGAAGGTCACTAGTTTGATCTCACAATTACAACTGTTTTCAGGAGCAAATTCCCTGCTTTCCCAGCATGTGGTGTCTAACACGCTGTCAGCCCTTTACTTTGCAGTGAAATGAAAGGTAATCTGAGCAGCCCAGCAGTTCATCTTACAAATATTCATCGGAAATCTGGCACTTTTAGGCTCCGGGTACTCAAATGTGAACACCTGTATAATAACAGTGTCGCTAATGCTTCAACATGCTGATTATAACTTACCTGTCTGCTGGCAGTCCAGAACTTCCTTTGGAAAAATTCAAGTTTCATCTGAATGCCTACAGCTTGGACAAATTATAAATAAAACATGGCATTAGAGATCTCTTTACACAATTATTTAAGATTATCATTGAAAATTATCTGTCAAGGTAAGATGCTGATGTCAGCATATCAGATAAGAGCACTTAAAAACTAAATTTACAGGGAAGCATACAACTGAAACATTTTATCTTTCAGGTAAGGAATTTTCAAGGTTACCTGTACTCATAGAACTCTTGACAGAACAAACTGAGCACACTGCAGATGGCTCTTTGGAGAGATGTTACTTGAGTGTTTCTAAAATTCATATACTTGTGGTCACCACCCTCCCCAGCACAGCTGAAAACAGGAATGGAAATAAGAAGGATATTCAGAAGATCACGCTTTCTTCAGGGTTTCCATTTCTGTTATCATTGCATGAACTTGCATGCCTAAAATGTGTACTCTGCATATATTTTTGAGATATGAAACTTGAAAAGTACTTGTCCTGAGGCTGGTGTTTGGAAGCAAGTCACTCAGCCAAGATGTGACTTTGTTGAACTGTCCCCCAGCATCCACATCTCAGTGATCTTCTCTCCCCAGGAACTCTGGTGGAATTATATAGTTCTTTGCTTGTCTGTGGAAAGTTCCCTAAGGCAACAGTGAATGCTACTTCTAGTAAGAGAAATGTGCAGAAATGGAAGAGGTTAAGAAAGTGATTTGAAACTCTGGGAAGAAGAATTCGGTGGAACTAGGCAATGAACAAGCTCAGAATATTTCTCTCTATGAAGTCAAGACAAAGTAACTCTTGAAACCATTTTCGAAAGTACTCAAGTCAGGGAAAAAAGCTCGTCAGATGGTGAGAAAACTTTAGAGGAGATGGAAAGAAAGAATGAGACTCTGTGCTGGAAACACTGCACTCCCCAAGGGACACCATTTAGCCCTGGGCGGTTTTGCAAACTTCAGTCCATTGCACACAACTTCCCCAATTTTTGCCATATCCTTATACCACCAGTATTGTTGTTTATCTTTCCACATGTTTTTTCTTTTGCTGAAATACCTACAGTAACTTCAATCTACATAATAATACCTATCAAAAGAGATACACAATTACCAAAAAAAAAACAACAACAACAACAAAGAAAAACCAAGTTCACTCATATACTTTTATGTGGCCACCATGTTAGATGCCCCCCACCAACTCCCACCTTGGGTAAACATTCTTCTGCTGGCTTCTGGAACTTGAAGATTTATGAAGGTCTTGGGCTGTTACCCTTATAAGTTCCAAGTGCATTTCTACTTCCTAAACAAATTGTTGGAGCAAGACCTGAGAGTCAAAATTAACTGGGATATGTACACTTAGAGAGACTCATCCTCTATCTTTGCACTTAGAATGTCAGACTCTAGGGTAAGAGTAGAGCTAAGCATGGCTGTAACATGCAGAATGGAAGACTCTGAAATGCACCATTTCAGCACTCTGGGTTCATCCCGCTTTGCCCAAAGTGTCTTCCATCTTCCAGAGCACAAGCTCCCCAGGGACAGGGACATGTTGTTGCTCCCCACTGGATCCCTGCCTCCAGCAAGGTGCCAAGCACACAGATGACTCACTGGTAAATGATTGCTTTTTTAGAAAAACTGTTCAGGTGATAGTATAGTCAGTAGATGGACGGATGGATAGATAGATAGATAAACATCAGTGTGAATTATAATCATACCTGAATAAAGGTTTTTCAGTGGCAGTTCTCAACACATTAGAACCATCTGGGGGACTTCAAAAACACATTCTGATGCCTGGTACCTTCCCCCTCCACACTAAGACCATCTAAATCAGAATTTCTGGGAGTGGAGCCTAGGCATGGGTATGTTTAAAAAGCACCTCAGGTGATCTGAATGTGCAGCCGGGGCTGAGCTAGGCTACTCCACAGGCCTTACTGTAGACAGCAAGTTGGCTACGGAGGACCTACCACGATATGGGCCATTTGGTCAGACTATAGCATAAACTGCTCTTCCTAGCCCTGGAGAAAATTTCAGAGAGTACCTGAAGGAGGCTGATATTGAAGCCTGAAGGCTGTTCACTGCAGTTTCAAATGAATCTTGTCTTCCAAAATGCCTGACGATCCATATCCCTATTGGAGATGAACCAACTGAGGAAGCTGTAAACCAAAGTGCTGGCTGGGTTTTTAGTCAGATCCACCAGCAGGCAGAGGTAAGAGCCTGACCTGGACTTAAGAAGGGGCTTGAGGCAAGTATCTCTGGTTCTACCAAACACAGGGAGGGATGAGAGAAAGCTGACCTCAGAGCAGAAGGCCTTAAAACTGTTGTGACATTCAATCACTGGTATCTAAGGGGAGGAAGGAAAACGAGTTTTCTCTCTTCCTCCGTGTGTATCTCTGCAGGCCAAGGTCAACAGCCACGGCAGGCTTCGAGACACAACAGGATAAAAGCAGAGGGTTCCTTGAGAGAGTCACCCCACGGTGACCTTTCTATGGTGTTTCTATTCCCAGCAACCCAGAGCTGCCCCTGGCCCACCCATTGTCTACTGAGTTCCCCTGTCAGTCACCCATGCCCTTTCTGAGCACCCTTCCCATTCTCTGATGGAGGCCCTGTTTTCACCTCTCTAATGAAGCTAGCTGCTCCCTCCTGGGTGTTTATCCATCTCACATACTTGCAGCCTGCTATCATCTGCCCCTTTCGGTCTGTATCCCAGCTCCAGCTCCTCAGAGTGCTTTAATCTTGCTTCATGAGTCAGTCCCTCCATCCCATTAATCATGCAGGCTGCTTCTCTCTGATCTCCCTCCAGCAGGCTGCATCCTCTCCCTGGTCCTGATGCCCTAAACTAGACACTACTTCCCTCACTCCCTGTCTGGGCCATGAGGTCGATGCCAAAGGACTCCCAGACAGTCTTGATTATAATGGATCTGCTCCATTTTGCCCTGGCTGTGTTTTTTGTTGCCCACATCCCTTCCAGCAACTCTGGCCCATGGTTTCGCACTTCCGGGTTTGTAGTACGTTCACCTACAAGTTAATATACTTCTCTATGATTAAGAGATTCACAAGCCCATTGGTGGGTCAATGTCACGACCATTTGTTCAGTGGCGCTTTCTATGCCAAGCTCGAAGCTGGGTGCTAAGGGGAATGAGACCACATGCTCCCTCAGAATCTATGTGGGGAGTGGCCACGTGGTAAAAGCAACATCAGAGGCTTAAACAGAGAACTGTGGAGCACAGAGGATGGGGCAGACTTGGCCTGGGGGAATCGGTAAGAACTTTGTGTGAGATAAAGCATGGAGATCTAACTCATAGAAAAAGTAAGAACAGAGGAAAGATGAGAATCAAGTGCAGAAACAGCACAGGCAAAAGGATGGAGCCTTTCCAAAGACCATACTGTCTTCTGAGGCTTGAAAGAATGTGAGTGGGGGAGATGGTTGTGCAGGCTGAGGTCAAATGGAAAATGGTCTTGAATGTCAGGCCAACACACCTGAAGAGTATCCTGTAGGCCAAGAGTTGGCCCAAGGGCCAAATTTAGCCTCTTTTTATCAATAAAGTTTTACTGGCACACAGGCACCCTTATGTGTTTACGTACTGTCTGGTACAACAGCAGTGCTGAGTAGTTGCAACAGAGGCTGAATGGCCCACAGAGCCTAAAATACTTACTGCTTGGCCATTTACAGAAAAAGTTTGCTGACACCTGCTTTAGGGTCTGAGAAGCCATTTAAGATATTTAAGTAGAAAAGTCAAAGGACCTCAGATCTAAATTTCAGAAAGTCCACAATGAAAGCCCTGAACAGGAAGGACTAGGAAATGGCCCGGACAGTGGGAGATAGGAGAGTGAGGTGAGTCAGGCAGCCACAGCCACTGGGTGCATTTGGCTAATTATCTCTTAAGTACAAATTGATTTAAAGTAAAAAACAAACAAACAAGCAAACACCAAAAAACCAGAATAAAAAATCCCCTCCACAAACAAACAAAAACGCTTAAGGGCATTCCTATGGCTAATTCTATTCAGAAAAACAAATACAAGCTTCCACAAACAGAAATTTAGCTTCCTCTTGCTATTTTCCTTTGCTTTGTTCCAGTTTTATTTTTCCTGTTTTCAACTTTTATCAGAAAAAAGATCATCATTACTTCAACAAGTCCTCCTCTCTTCTCCCATCCCCCACACATCCCAAATGGAACCTGAGATATTTGTCATGCCCCTCTATTTTGTTCTTTCAACATTTCAAGCCATAACGGTATATTCTGATTCAAGTCAATCCCGCTAATTTAATAAGAAAAACAAGGACTGAAAATGCTTTAGCGAAACCCAAGTCCCAAAGAGAATGCAGAAAATTAAAACACCATTCCTGGGGTTTGAAATTTTTTAGACAGTCCAGAAAATCATCAACATATTTCTCCTGGAGTTCACGGTGCTCCTCACTTCCATTTGATTATAAAGGCTCCCCGGCTCCCTGCTAGGAACTTTCAACACAAGGATGGAGACAGAGCCCCTTTTCCATGACTGCATCTGGTGGTTCCTTACTCACCTCCCAGGAGCAGAACTGACCCAGAAAAAAGTATCCCTGGGGACCCTTCCCAGAACCGCAATATCGTGTGAGCCTCCTAGGACAATGACCTTAAGATACTAGGATGGTCTTTGGAAACCATCAAAAAAGCAAAATCATCGTTATGAGAATTGTCATCCCAAAGAGCCCCAGAGCCTTTCATATGAAATACTCATGCATCTGGAGCACTGACACCTCATAATTTGCTTTGAATTAGTCAGGTTACTGTTGCCGTAACATACCTCAATACTCTAAAGTATGCCTGAGTACAGGTTTTCAGCTCAGCAATACAGACCACAGAGCTTCCATGAAATATCTTCCTTCCAGTCTTCCTCTTTGCCCAACTCTCTAACTTCCTTCCTATCTACTTTTCTGCTCCCTCTCTTCGTCCCATGTTTATCAGAAACCAGATACGTGACAGGTGGTGAATGTATTGAAATGAAGACAGAAGGGATGCAACAGCCATGGATGGAGGCCTGGGGAGGGCACTCAAATCGCTGAAGAGAGGATCATACTTCAGGATATTCAGAGCTGACGGAGTCGAGCATGATCCAAGCACCAAAACACAATGGCACTTCATTTGCAGAATGTCAGTGATTAGCGCACTGGAATTGGGACCAACAGCTGACCTCACATGCTGCAGTCCTATGTTGTCCAAATTGGTGGCCAGTAGCTACATGTAGCTATTTAAATCAAAATTAAATAAAATTAATAGTTTAGTTCCTAAGTTGCACTAGCCACATATTAACTGCTCAATAGCCACATGAGGCTAGTGGCTACTATACTGGACCCAACAGATCCAGAACATTTTCATCATCACAGAGAATTTAATTGGACAGTCATCACTGATAACAGGAAGGAACACAGAGAGGAAGTGGACACTGGTGTCCCTTGAGGATGAAAGTTAACGTTTCCCACAGACCCGTCCATGCTACCCACTACCTGGAGGTGAAAGAAATGAGGATGATTTAGGTATGGAGAATCTAGAGCAGACACACTTGCCCGTGTGAGGAGACCTGGATTTGCAAGGGGAAGATGGTAATTAGTTTGAGAGAAACCCAAAGAAATCAATGCAATATGCTCAATGTGGCTACCACCCTCAAGATTTATTTATTTTGCTTTATAAAATTTGAAAATACAAATTACATTTCCAGTGCTATTATATTCAAATGCATTCAAGATGAAATCATGCATGCATCTCATATCAGGTTAATAGACATGCATTCAAGTGTAATCCGAGACTCACCAAAGAACAATGTTACATGTAAAATTAGAAATAAAATAACTTTTTCATATTGTATTCATTTAGAAATAATTTTCTGTGGGCTTGGCCTCAACTGGCAACTTACCCCTAGGAGCACAAATCCGGTTTGTAAAACAGTGCTCACCACGCCTGGCACGCAAGCTCACACAAAACACCCCTACCTCCGTTTGCCCAGTTCTCCAGCCATGCGATATATTCACACACACATAGAGAGCTCATCCAGGAGACAGAAAAACAATCCTGCCGCCATCAACAAATTATAACCAGGAAAGTGTTTATCAAGAGCTCTGGTTGTGAACACTGTTTCTAAGACAGCTGAGTGCCCATGGGTACATCATTTCACTTCTCTGTCTCTACAAAGAGAATCACACTGGCTCTAGCTTCTGAACAGGACTTTCGTGGGATGGGGATAAATGATACAAAATAAAAGGATGTGTATCAGAACACTCTAAAGGGTTGACAGTGTTGTCAACATTCATGTGATGATTTGTTTCTAGTTTTTAATCCTTTTTGCTTGTATTTCACCACCAAGTACACCTTTTGTGCCAATATATTGACACTGAACAGAAGGTTCATCCACGATAAATCCATATTGTCACTGCTACCAAGGTCCCTTAGGATGTAACGTTGGTGGGTAAACACTCTACAAAATTATAATACCTTAGAAGGGGGGAAAGGCCGTGTGAGCACTGGCAAAATGAAGCAGAAAACAGAAGGCAAAGATTCCTTTCCAGCTGAGCAAGATTGAAATGGGTTTTTTCCCCTTCAGGATTAATGAAAGGTGTGCTCCACTCCTCAAATCCCATCACTCACCCCTCTGGAATTGTGATTATCCATGCACACTCAGGACAAGGTTAGATAGGTCAGCGTATAGAATCCAAGAGGGTTTTGTCCCTGATACTGTCACCGTCAGCTCCATGTGCTCATCAGCCAGGCTACCTGGTCACAAAGCTTCTCAACTGACTGGCTACTGCTGGCAGCATGGGGACAATTATTTCATTCCAGTGCTCAGGCTCCCCTGGGCTGGCTTGGCCCACAAACAGGAGTGTTTTCTTCTAATAGATTCCAATTCCAATTCATGGGTAGGAATATGGTAGAAAACCTTCTCCTTATTAGAGAAAATAAAACTCTAATAAGTTAATAAATAAAATACATGCTAAGGATTTCCTTTGTATTTCATCACTTAGGAGTGGAACAAGTTTTCTTAAAATCCAAATTCTACAAGTACATGCTGGCCATACATTTTCTCTACTAGAAAATGAGCTCCTTTCTGGTCATATTTCTCAAGCAGGGTAGTGGCTCTTTTTACACAGCTGGGTTAATATCTCCCACCTTGTCCTCAGCCCCCCTCTGACAGAGTCCCTGAATTTTCATTCCTTTGTGCCCAACAGCAATGATGGCTTGCAGTGACAGTAACAAGGCACGGCACATTTGGATTACAACTTGCCTTAATTAACGGTCAACTGTAATAGCTGCTAGCCAAGCCACATTTGTTTAAATGTTTTCTTCTGTTTGTTTTCAAAATAGTTAATTGCAAGTAGAACTAACAATGAATCTGAATGTCACTTTTTTGGAATATTTCATGATTAACTGGGGGTTTGGGAAAAGGCCACTGTCCTGGAGCGCTGAGGAAAAGAACTCTAACCTTCCTTACATCAAATACAAGCCCATTCCAGGGGTCTGCTAATGTCCAGGATAAATGACTTACCACATGAATAACAGTTTAAAACTGTAATGTGAATTATGACATAACTCATCTGTTAAATATTTCATGTGAAGATTTTAATGATTTGCATGATGGAATGTTGGACAAAAAACACAACTGAAATCCTGGGACTAATTTGGGCGAAACTGAGAACAGAGTATCCTCATGGAGACGAGGGGGAAGAAAAGGCAGCTGCATTTATGCCCCCCTGGGTGTCAGACTGGCAAGTCCAAAGGCTTTCTTAAAAGATTATAGGGACGGGAGAATGATCAGCAACAACCTTTTGAAAAATATTTAGATCAAAGCCACTATTTGTTTATTATAATCTTGGTAAAGCCTGAACATTAATCTCCAAGGTATGGTATTATTTCAGAAATTAGGGGAAAAAAAACACATTCTCACAGGAGCAGGCACACCTCATATTTTAGCCTATGCCGAGTGAAGAAATACAATGATAAAAGGGGAGGAGGCATTTTAAATATAAACCCCTCACCGATTGCATATTTCACTTCTGAAGTATACCCTGTGGTATTGGGGTGGAGGGGGGGTAATCTTTCTTATACATGCTTTTAAGTAACAAAGAGCTACATGATATATGTCTGTGGTGAGAGAGAGGGAGGGAAACAGGACTCATTATCGCTTGATTGACAACGCGATAGCAGAAGATTTTCTTTGAAGACTCATAGCTGCAGAGGTCTGTTTTAATCTGGAACCATCCCCACTCACTGTCTGTGACTGGCTTCTGGGAATGTGTGTGTAGGAAGGCCTGATCCCTTCGCCTACACATTTCTTTTGTAGTCACTTTGTTTTTGTCCTGTCAGAGCTTCTTGGGAGCAGTCACCTTTGGTAAAGTATAATAAATGACAATTATGAATGTTTCCTCCATTTAGATTCTAATTTCTTGACAGAATCAATGTTGAAAAGAATTAGCAGGGCTGTGGAATGGAATAATAATTTTCTTTTCACCCCTGAGGTAATCTGGAAGCATTTTTCCAGACTTCATCTGAAGAAACCTATATTCCCTCAGCTTTCTGAAGCCACTGAAGCTGGCATCGAATAGTTTTTGTCAGATCATTTCATGCTCACAAAACTCTTCAAATAATATTATTTCAATAAGGTTTTCAAGCCAGTACATTTTTAGAGTCAATTCCCATCCTTTCAAACTTTCAGAATAAAACATTTAATAAGCCTCAGGCTTCATTGTATTTTAATCAGGGTTACGCAAATCAATGTCCATTAAGAAAATTATAAGTTTCCAAATTATAGCTCCCCAGTTAATAATTTCTTATTAGGTCACCACCTAATAACAGTTACCAAAGAGATTATAACAAAATCAGGGGTCACATTTCCAAACATTTCAAAACCCATAATAGAATGGTCACATATATTTGCCAAACACCTCTGAGCTGGATGTTGATGACTGTATTCAATGCAAAGCAGCACTAAAACATCCACACGAGAATGTAAACTGGTGCAACCACTACGGAGAACAGTATGGAGATTCTTTAAAAAACTAAAAATAGAGCTACCATATGATCCAGCAATTCCACTCCTGGGTATATACTTAGAAAAAAAGAAAACACTAATTCGAAAAGATACACACACCCCAATGTTCATAACTGCACTATTTAGAATAGTCAAGACATAGAAACAACCAAGTGTCCATCTACAGATGATTTGGTTTAAGAAGATGTGGCACACACACACACACACACACACACACACACACACACACACACACACACTGGACTATTACTCAGCCATAAAAAAGAATGAAATATTGCCATCTGCAGGAATAGAGATGGACCTAGAGAATATCAAACTAAGTGAAGTCAACCAGTGAAAGACAAATATTATATGATATCACTTATATGTGGAATCTAAAAAATAATACAAATGAATCTACATACAAAACAGAAACAGGGCTTCACTGGTGGCGCAGTGGTTGAGAGTCCGCCTGCCGATGCAGGGGACACGGGTTCGTGCCCCGGTCCAGGAAGATCTCACATGCCGCAGAGCGACTAGGCCCGTGAGCCATGGCCGCTGAGCCTGCGCGTCCGGATCCTGTGCTCCGCAATAGGAGAGGCCACAACAGTGAGAGGCCCGCGTACCGCAAAAAAAACAAAAAAAACAGGCTCACAGACCTAGGAAATAAACTTATGGTTACCAAAGGGGAAAGGGAGGAAGGGAAGGGATAAAATAGAAGTACGGGATTAACAGATACAAACAACTACTATACATAAAATAAATAAGCAACAAGGATTTACTGTTTAGCACAGGGAAGTATATTCAATATCTTGTAATAACCTACAATGGAAAATAATCTGAAAAAATATATATATAACTGAATCACTTTGCTATTCACCTGAAACTCACACAATATCGTAAATCAAATATACGTCAATTAAAAAAAAATTCACATGGACAGTTCACGGAGCTGGAGGAGGGTGTCCAGTTACTCTGATTCTCCAGCTTATGTTCCAGGGCACAGAGAAGGAAAGGGACTTGTCCAAGCACACCCAGCTCATCCTAGGGATTCTGAGTCCATTCAGACCCCCCAAAACTCAGATTCCTCCAGGACTGGGTGGGAACTGTGGTGAATGAGAGACCACCCTGTGCTGGTGTCAGGTGAGCATCTCAGCTCAGCTGATGCCTTGTGGGAATATCTTCTGGATCCTGCAAGTTATTCTGATGCTGCAGGAGAAGCTGAAAATCTAGAATTAATATACAGACAATTCATTGAAAAATTCACAGCACTCTGATAGGGTTGCCAGATTAAAATTTCTGATTTACTAAATCTGGCAATCCTACACTGAGAGTCACATGGCACATCCCAGGCAATAAGCTGGGGTGACCTCTGTTGCATGTTTAGCCCTGAGAGCACTGAGATAGCTTGTGTTCTGCAGTGAAATATCAGGACTGGAAACCAAGGTCGCCTCCATCAGTATGACATTCGTGATTTTACTGTTTACTACAGAAAATTCTTGCCCAGAAAGATAAGGCTATAAACCAGTAAAAATACTTTATGATTTACTTGAGAAACTTCCCTTAAATCAACTTATCTGAACAACAGACTGATCAAGAACAAGAGAGGGCTCAACTAGAGAAACTGCTCACTTATCAAACAACTCTGGATTTATCAAGACTCAAGAGGTACACCACTCTTAAAGGAACCCAATCCCGATCAGATCCCCACACTGAAGACCCACCCAGACCCCAGAACCCTATCAACGCCTGCCTGACTACCCTTTCTTGGACACTCATAAGACCCTGTCAGGGCGGTGTTCTCCCTCACTGAGATAGGGAATAAACCTGATTTTGCTTGGTCTACGGACTCTTCTGATGGTCTTTTTTGTCAATAGTCAAACCGGCTTTATTTTTATCAAAGCATTAATCTGTATTTGGCATTAAATTATATTATGTATTATTTACTGTGTTTTATTCCTACCTAGCTAGCGTTAAGCTCCTGGAGGGCAGAGGCTGTTTGTTTACACCTATATTCTCTGTACCTAGAGAAGTGCCCAGCCCAGGTAGGCACTTATGATACAGGTCAAAGGAATGACCAGGCGGTTTGATGCTGTGCTGATGGCGATGTCAACTATTCTCAGACTGTTTTCTCTCTCAGGAGACCTACCTTTGCCATCCAGGTATCTTGGGCTCTGTCCTGAGGGAAATGAAGAGCCATGAAAAGGTTCTCAGCAAGGGATGGATGTGAGATGTGAACAGACCCACGCTTTGGAAATATCTGCAGGTGGAGGTAGAGGGTTGTATAGTTTGTGTGAGGGGCTGGTTAGGATTTGGTAGCACTCATCGAATCAGGTGAGAGATGATGGACTCCCACCCAGCAGAGGGCACTTGGGATTGGATGGTGAGGTGCAATCTTGTTTCTAATCCCTCCTGGCTGAGTGAAGCCTGGAACCCTGAGTTTTTCCACTGGCACATCAATCTCATCTGTGTCTTGCCAGACACTGTCCATCTTTTCCACCTCAAGGGCCCATCATTTTAGCTTGGTAAATTTCAGCATGTTTTGATTTTGCTTGTAAATGAATTATTTCATGAAACATGTTTGTCTGCTCACCAGGCATGTCTTGGAATTACTGTTCTCTTAAGATAGTATTAGGGAAGTAGTCAATAAAGAGGGAGAACCAATAGGATGAGTAGGAATTCATGAGGACCTAGTGACCTGGTGAAGAGGGACGGTGGAGACAGCATTTTAGGCCACATGAAAACCCCAAGCTGGGAATAAGCTTGAAGTGTCTGAGAAAACTCCAAGACCATCTGCATGGCCAGTGCAAGTGAAGAAGGTACACTTCCCTAGTCTCTATCAGACAACAAGCAGGGCCTAACAGGGAGGTTCAAACAAAATCTGGTGAGCATTCTGGGGATAGCTCCTCAGAAGCAGAATTGCCCTTTTTTTTGCGGTACATGGGCCTCTCACCATTGTGGCCTCTCCCGTTGCGGAGCACAGGCTCCGGACGCGCAGGCCCAGCGGCCATGGCTCACGGGCCCAGCCACTCCGCGGCATGTGGTATCTTCCCAGACGGGGGCACGAACCCGTGTCCCCTGCATCGCAGGCGTACTCTCAACCACTGCGCCACTAGGGAAGCCCCAGAATTGCCCTCTTGATGGTGGGTCAACAAGGCCATTATCTCAGTCTCTATCCAGTGCCTCCATTTCATTTGACACGGAAAGGACGAGAACAACAGAAACAGCCCTGGGAAGACCATGTGCTTTTGAGTGTGCTCATGCGGGAAGGCAGCCTGCAAAGACAAGACCAGCACACCATTGGGCCTGGTTCCCTCTCACCACCTAGACCCCCATTCTGAAGCCAAATACCTGGGTGGTAACGTGTTCGGCTATGGCAAACCTGGACTAGGTCCTCCCACAATAGCTGCACACAATGTGTTTTTGAGCAGGGAGGCAGAAGGGAATGGGAAGTACAAGAGGGGTGAACAGCATTTTGGAGTAATCAAGCCTTTTTTTCCCCCTCCAACCTCTTGGAATCTCAAGAGCTTGGAATATTTGGGAATTAGCCATGGGGTGAAGGATGCCAGTTTTGTCCCATAATTTAACCAGGCAGATGTTGAGGATGGAAAAACCATTTTCTGTCATTAAACAATTGCTCCCAAACACATACTTGGCAATACTTGAGTCTCTCATTTGGGTTCCTGAACTGGCTTTCAGAACAGACTGCACTGGTCATGTTCCTGTGCGGGGCCAGGGTGGGCTGTGGAGACAGGGTGGGTGCTTCCTTCTCTGATTTCGCAGGAAGTCCAAATTCCTCTCAGCAGGGTAGAGACCACTGTAGACAGGCCTCAGTGGTAAGTAAGGCTGCCTGACCTCAATGCCCCTCAACTCAGGCAATTATTCTTTCTCCAAAGGTTCCTTGGCACCCAGTAGCCTTCAGTAAAGGTTGACTGACTGAACGAATGAATGAACAAGCAAACGCACTATATTCCAGGCACTAGGCACTTAATCAGTTGCCTCTTGTGCTTTCTTTGAGGGATAACACTTTGAAAGACAGTTGTTACCAACGTTCTTCCCAGAGTTTCCTGGCACACCCTGGCTCTTCTCCATTCCCTCATCTAAAGCATGCCATGCTTAGGGCCATGGCGAAGGGAGGCACAGAGGAACTCGAGTCTCCAAAGCTGAGGCCCAGAGGAATCTCAGGGCTGGAAGGACATTATGGCAACTGCCATAACGGAGGAACTGGGCCAGTTCCTCCCCTCTCCACCCTGCCTCCAGCCCCTAAACTGACTGCATGGGAAAGAAGATCTGACTGGAAAGGGAAGCCAGAGATGTGGTGGCCCGGAGGAAAGACCTGCACCAGGACGTCCTCGTAGGTGTCAGCCTTCCCTGCTCCTATCCTGGGACACTGGAACTTGGCTTCCGCTAGCCCTGCTACTGCTGCCAAAGGCTGCAGACAGATGGCGCAGCCCGAGGCTCCCTGCTGGCTTGTCAATAAGGCCCAGGGGGCTGCTGACTCACTCTAGGGCCACCTTGGGCTGGAATGAGGATGCCGTGCATGGCACTGACGTGTAGCTGAGTCTCCACATAGTTTTTCCAAGACTGATATACTGTGCATCACTCACCAATCTAAGGTGCTGCCAACCCTCTATCACAGGCCCCAGATTCATTTCATTTCCTGGCCTGGACTCCTTGTAGATTCCATGTCACCTGCAAGGACCTTGGGTTTCAAACCACTGTGGAACGTTTCCTCTTTTTTGCTAAGAGTTAAACAAGCTGGAC
This sequence comes from Phocoena sinus, assembly GCF_008692025.1. Taxonomy (NCBI): domain Eukaryota; kingdom Metazoa; phylum Chordata; class Mammalia; order Artiodactyla; family Phocoenidae; genus Phocoena; species Phocoena sinus. Next base: position 34,261,041 of record NC_045773.1, read on the forward strand.
CTGATGTAATCACAACTACCCAGAACATCTGCAGCTCTGCTGAGAGTTTGTAAAATCTGAAGATTCGATAAAATCCTCACAGCTAGATACTGTCACTGTCACCTCTGTTTTAATTCTGAGGATACGAAGGTTTCTGAGTGGTCAACCTAGAGGTCAACCACATGGTTTAGAAGCTGAGAGGGACTCTGGAGGAACTAGGATTTGAACCCAGATCTTCATGACTTCAGAGACGTTGAAAGACAAATACATAAATGAATGAGCTAAAGGGAGTCACCTAAAATTACTCAAAAAGAATATGTATTTAATGAGCCTATCCCTGTAGAAAAGACTAACACTTTGCTTACTATGAGACTGGTAAATCTACATATTTTCTCATACATTTTGCTTTATGTTTTAATTTTTCTTTCCAATTCCTGTGAACTGATCAGTTTCCTGCAGGCCAAAAAGAGTTCCTCAGAGGCTCCTGGCATCTTTCAATGCCTCCAGGCCTTCATGCTTGCTGCCCCTCTCTGAAGAAAGAAGACAGGAGAGAAGCCTCCTTGGAAACAAGGCAGTGGCCCAAAGGAAACCCGTACCCACCTCAGAGCAGAGACAACAGCCTTTGTCTCTAAGGAAGCAGAAAACAGGCAGAAGAAATGGCCCAGGACATGAAGGGCTGCAGGAGCTGGTCCCAATAATAGAGGACACACAGGGCACACACTGTGGGCCAGGCACCCAACTAACATTATCCCACTTAACTTTTCAGCAATCTCAGGGAGAAGATGTTTTTTCCATTTTAAAGATAAGCTGCAGGCGGTCAAGTGACTTAACTAGGGCCACACAACTGCTAGAACCGGATGGAATTGGGATTAGAGACCACAAGCCTGACTCAGGAGCCTGCTGCCCGGTTTCCTACATGCTTCTCCATGGGGCTGCATCACCCCCTAGGGGACTGTTTTGGAAGTTTGTAGTTTGATTGTTACAGTAACTGGAAGGCCTACAATTCACAAGACAGACCCCAACAAAGAATGGTTCCATGCCCCTCAGGGCTTCAAGTGCTCTGCCTGGTATTCATGTGCTTGGAAAGCATGATCCATAGCTGGGCCTTGAACTGAATTCTGTTCTACATCTAAATACAAAGTATGTCTTGCACATGAAAATTTCTAAAAATGTAACCTCAGTCCTGTGAAAGAGAGAGACAAATACACTCTGTTTTGCCTGAAACTTGACTATTTCAGAGAATCTCATCACCAAGGAGGCATGGTTTGTGGTTGAGAGGCCCATACAGCAGCTATTGCATTTACAGAGATTCTGTGCAAGCTTCTGGCCTCTTCGTTCTGTCTCTTCTTATAGTTCTGCCCAAACATTTACACACTAAAATATATATTATCCTCCTATAAACTACTCTCCTTTTATTTCTTGATATTATAGTGGGAGCATTCTATAGATTTTTTTTTGGCGGGGGGCAGCATGTAGGGAAACCGGTTATATTTTCTATGCATCTCATTTTGGGATAGTAAAGGGAATATTCCAAATTATTATGAAGAGGGATCCTTGGGTAAGATAGGACTGAAAACTGTCCTGGCTTCAGTTTCTCATTTGCCAGTGAGTCTGGTGAGCAGCCTCCAACCACATACGCCCCCCACCCCCACCCCCTCAAACTCCTTGCTTTTGTCTGTAGCTCCCCTCTCTCGTCTTGCCTTGAAAGCATAGATTTGGCTGGGCCAAACCTCACATGTCCCCATGGCTTCCTCTGTGCTTCCCTTCCTGTTTGTTTTGGCCTCCACCAAGGTGAAAGATATTGGTACCTGAGGCTCAGCTCAGTGGATGGATTTCCCATCTTGGAGGTGAGCAGTAAAGGAACAGCTCCTTCTGTGCTTCCTTTCTATCTAGGAAACATTTCCTAAATAAAGAAATGCTTCTCTTGGGGCTGCTCTGCTTGAGTGTGGAGCTGGGCAAGTGGGCTGTGTTGCTGGTACGTTTTCTTTTATCAAGCAGTGTTGTCTCTGAATTCCAGGCAGGCTGTGCAAGGGAATGAAGCCCTGCAAATTGCTTTTTCTTTCACAAAGCGTTTTAATTTTAATTATTGTCAGCACTTATGTCACTGCCTTGGGGGATGAAGAGGGAAGGAGGGAATACTCTGCAATTTCACAGCATATACCAGTTTTCCCTAGAATGGGGAGGAGGGTTGCACAGAGTAAAAGAGCAAGGAACAGAGCTCCCAGTAGATTAAAAGGGGCCTTTGTAGTGGCTGCATCTGTACATTAAAATAAATCTCTCCTAGCACTAAAATAACATCTACATTCATTTGGGACAGTGCCACATTCAGCATTTAAGAAATTTGACAAAACACTGCTTGAGCATGTTGAAGTTTGCCAGCTCACAACAAAACAAGAAAGCTACCTCAGCCGCATGGAAATACTTCTCCTGGTTCCCTACTTTCACTTATGACTCCCATTTTCCGGCTGCGCTTGAAAGAAAAAGACTGCCCTTTTTTCAGGTGCCAACCACTTAACATGGCCCTGAAATGGGCAGCAAATTGCCGCTGGAGGTGGTAAACTTCAAGAGGAATCTTTTTCTTTTCCCCTAAAGAAAAATACTAGAGAGGCTTCATGCGTGATAAAGCCTTTAATAGCTAGAGAAACATTATTTGAGGTGGCCCTCAGGTAGACTAGACATGAATAATGCCCCATAAAAGCAATTACTTCTACCCAGAGCACAGCCCCCAGATGAGTTTGGCGGGGGCCCTTTTTCCAAGAGAATTGCAGGCAAAAGAAATCTTCTATCTAGGATCCAGTAGGATGGATGTGTCTGTGGCAGAGACCATGGTTGCTTCTGTGGAGTGTGTCCCTTCAAAACCCACTCTGAACTTTTCTCAGACCCCGACCAAAAACATTGGGAGATTTTTCAGGCTGCTGTTTGCTGCTTTACAGCACAAGGAGGCCTGAAATAAGTAACCCATCCACTTGCTGAGAATGTTGCTAATGGACCCTGATCCCAGTGCAGTCCATTTGGTTGTAGCATAGATGGACAGATTAGCACAAGTATAGAGTTGGAATGGTGGAGTGGACCATTGAACCCAACCTACTTATTACACAAATGAGTAACTAGAAGTCCAAAGAAGCTAGCAACTTGACTGAGATGATTCAGAGATGGCCCAGACTGATTCTAACTCCAGCTGGGCTGGAATAACATACAGCTGTTGCTTCTGCCAGCTGGGCATGCATGTCCCTTTTTTGGGGGAGGGGTTGAAGAGCCCCACTCCCCTTACCCACACCCACACTATTTCCTTTAGGGACATGTCCTGCCTCCAATTTCAGTCCATATGGTTTGCATAGGGTTTGCCCCCCACTCCACAGGCACAGGAATGCACCCTCCCCTCCTCCGTCATAGTGATGGCCATCTACCCACGCTTTGCCAGTGAGAGCCAGCCCCAGAACTTTGAACTGAAACTTTCAGGAAAGAGGAGGCTTTTCTCCACCGAGTCTGCCAAGCTGATCAGATGAGTGCTGGAGGCACAGCATGAAGAGGGTCTGCTTGAGAACTGGGCTGACACAAAGACAAGTGAAACAAGAAACTAAGAACACTGGTGACTTCAGCTGAGCCCTGGATCCAACTGTATCTGAAGCCAGATATAGCTTTGGACTTTTTAGTTAAGGAACAATGACCTTCCACCCACCCCAACCAATCAAATAATTAGCTTCCTTTAATTTACTGATTTTGCTTAAAGCGACGTCGAGTTTGATTTTTGTGGCTTGCAATGGACGGCAGCCTGACAAATACAGCTGTAGTCTAGGTTGGTGTTTCCTTCTGATGGGAGATGGGCAACTTATCTTTACGTACAGAGATCCATCACATAAGCACCCCCTTGCAGGCAAATCCAATCACTGACATGGAAGGCAAATCTGTGGCATGCATGCTGCCCTTCCTGACTTCATGTCAAGAATAACTAATGAATCCTGGTACTCCTTCCTAGGGAGCCTCACCATCTACCCAATGCAGCTCCCCACGCAACCATGACCATCGTTGAGTGGTGCCAGGTCAGCATGACCATGCTGGGGCTCATAGCAGAACCTTTACAGGAAACATGGTACCTTTTCCTAGACTAGCTGAACACTCAAAGCCCTTTAACTGCTCTCAGCAACCACACTGGATAATGAAGAAGGCAAACACGTGCATCTGCATGAAGGACCTGGTTGCTACCTTTCAGGAGTATTCTCATTTCTTGTCATGGGCAATTATCAAGAACCTTACAGTTTTTACTGAGCCAGGGTATGAGCTGATACAGTGAGAGAACCACTTAGCTTGTTGGGATCTCAGGAGGTCACCTGGAATGGACCCTAGGCTCACACATACCTAAACTTTCCCAGGTTAAAAGTTTCTTATCTTACCCCAACATCAAGACAACCAAAAAACAGTGGGCTTGTTGGTGGCGGGGGGAGGGGGTGGTGGTGAATAGCGGTACAAATAGAATGCCATTGTAACTTGAGGTCATAGGAAATTCCAGGGTATTGGTGGGTGATATTCAAGTTGACATCACCACCTCCTCCTTAGGAGGCCTGTCCTGCACTGAAGAAGAAAAGCTAGGACTGCATTTCCCAGAATCTCCTCCATTTGTGGCTCTGGATTAGGGTTTGTCAACTAGAGAGTTGTCAACCAGTTTTAGAGGCAGCAAAGAGACAGACGCCATGTGGCTTTGGAGGCAGTTGCAGGCAGATGTGCTGGCAGATGTGAAGTTTGAGGCAGCTCCCATGTGAATTCTTAAGAGCCATCTGCATGGATGCTTCTTGACCCACATCTCTCCACCCTTCAGTGATCATAAAAGCTTCTTATTCCCTGTATTCAAGTCCTTTATACTTGGAATACTTAAGAGTAGCTTCTGTTCCTAGGACCAAGTCCTGGCTGATAGATTGAGGACCTCCTATTTTCATGGGGTACAGTCAGAGCGAGGACTGCCTTTACATACTGTCAGGTCTCTACCATCTCCACACTGTGAGTAGGGTCCTTCCCCAGGGCACCAGGCAATTTGGGGGGATATCTAGCAGTCAGGATGCTGTGGCTCCATGCTGCTGTACCACAGACACAATATTCTCCTGCAGGTTTTCGGGCAAAAATGCCCCAGTGACTCCTGCAAAGCCCTACCCTGCATGGGTAGCCCAGCCTGACTCTGCAACTCCTTTCCTTTCTCCCTGTCCAGCAAGCCCCAGCTACAGCATTTTGTGCTCCTTGTTTTGTGTCTTTTAGGTCTGCCTTAGTACTGCTTGAAAGATTACCCTTTTCCTGTTCCTTTAGTCTACTGCAAGAGTCAAGGGGCAGCACAGACTCAGGGTTAGAATCCAGCATTTAACCTCCCTCTGCTCGGTTGTAAAAGCTGGGATGATAAAGTCAGATAGAGCACAGCGTCTGGTGCATAGTGAGAATACAAGAATTGTTAGCTTCGGTCTGATAATAACCCCTAGAATGGAAGATCACTTTCCATATGGGGCTCCAGAAAGGATTAATGACGACCCTTCTGCCAGCAATTTACCGTCCCCTCCCCAGCAACAGGTTCTCAGATCCACAAAGTCCCCTTGGAACTCTCTCACTATCCCCCCTCCCCCTCTCACCAATTGATCCTATAACAAAACATTGAAACCCTCCTTGAATTGTCACTGCTTAGAGCAGGCAAGAGCAAAGAGCTGCCGATTCCCTGCCTAGGGCTCTCCAGATAACTCTAATCATCTTAAATGCACTGCTGTCACAGGCAGATTAATTTTTCACAATGCTTACCTATTTTTATCCACAGAGTATTACAATTACAGCTGAAGATCCCTCACCCTAGAGCTCTGTTCCTTCAGAGTAATCTCAGTTGGGGACTAAACAGTCCCAGGGATTCTTTTTAATAAACCGCATCTGCTTCCAAAGCCGCATTTCTTACCTTTTATCTGTTCCTTTGTTTCAACTGTTTTAGAAAGGATTGGATTCTTCGCATTCATTGGAGAAGAGAGCAAAGCAAGGTGTTTTTCCAATGTTGGGCAAAACCCCTGTTCCTCCTAGGTTTGGAGCCAGTTTCCCTGAAGTCACATAGCCGCTGTCATTATTTTTTGGTATTCTGGAGCAAGGCATTAGTGCATGTGAACCTGCTTTTCTTCTTTGTTAAATTACACTTTTAATTTTTCTTATCCACTGGAATGGTTATATTCATCTTCTTTCCTGCTGTTAATGGTTCCTCACATTGCTTCTATCCCTCACACTGCTTCTGTCCCTCACATTGCTTCCACTTCCTTCCCCTTCTGTACCTCTTTTCATTCAACAGTGAGTCTTAGAGTTGCTAGCATATTCCCATTCCCCAAATTGGCTGGGTTCCCATCGATTCACCCAAAAGTAAAGTCCATTGGTGGGGAAATTTTCAATCAGCATTTTGCTGCCTCACTGCTAAATAAGAACTTAGGCCACACATATTTGTGGGGAGCCTTTAACACGAAAAAGACAGACAGAAACTAGCAGGAAAAAAAATGAGTTCAAGTTAATAGCACAAACAGCAGGAAAACAACCCAACAACTTTAGACAATATATTCCGAGAGATCAAAGATGGCATTGTGTCCTTGGAACAACAAGAGGCTGCTGTAAAAAAGAACTCTTGGAAATTTAAAAGAAAAGTGTCAAAATAAACAGGTTTAAGAGCAAAAAAAAAAAGTTGGAAAACGAAAATCTCTCAGAAAAATACATAAAACAAACAGACTTGGAAAAATAACATAAGAAGACTTCCTAGAGCTGAAGAATATTCATTGCTAAATCATAAGAGCTTGCAAAATGCCCAACACCATGAGTGAGGGGGACCCACAGCATCACGGTATTTCAGGACACTAGAGACCCAGAGTACATTCTGAAAGCTTCTGGGATGGAGGTTGGGAAGCTTGTTAATATCAAAGGAATCAGAATAGCATCAGACTTCTTAACAATAACACTGGAAGTCAAAAGAAAATGGAGCAATGCCTTCACAATTCTGAGGGAAAATGATCTCCAGTGCAGAATCTTATACCCACATGATAATTATGTATAGGAGCAGGATTAGGGTGTTTTTAATGCTATAAGGGCTGAAAACATTTTCTCTTCCTTTCTAAGAAAACTACTGGAGAATGTGAGCAAAATGAGTAATTGAGTCAGAAAAAAAGGAAGACATGGCTCTAGGATAAAGAGGGTTACAGCAGAGGAAAATGGTGAAGGGAAAACTTAGGAACCCAGCTGCCCAGCAGGACTGGGGAGCAACTATCCAGACTGGAACAGAATGGCAGCAGGTGCAGGGAGCAAGGTCTCTCCAAAGAATGATGAAATAACAGAAAACTGAATATCTAGGAAATAGTCATAACAGGCATTTGAGATATCTGATGAAACACATGGGGGAAAAATAGGGATGGGTTGAAGGAAAACTAAGCAAGTAAAAAGGCACACAGATTTTTCAGTCCAGGGAAAAATATCATAAAAAAGAAAACACACAACAGCATACAATTTAACACAGTAGGGAATATACATACATGGGCCTAATAATATAATCACTATCTAATTAATCAGAAACTATGAGATAGGTATGCAGCTGTGCTGGTGGAATAGTGAGAAGGTAAGAAGAGCTGGTGTAAGGAATCCAAAGTACTGGGTATTAAAGGAAGTAAATGAGCAATCTCTGATATTAAATAAAACCCAGTAATTTCAATTTGCTAATGAGAAATAGAGCTGCTAAGAGAGGTGGAAGCTGTTGCCTCTGGGAAGTGGGACTAGGGGTTGGGAGTGGAGGGGGAGTGGTGGGTCAAGGGCCTGTTTTTTCTCTGTGTAAGCTTCTTTTTAGTACTATTTAATTTTTAAAAACTGTGTTCATACATTACTTTGCTATAAACCCAAGTTAATTAGAAATAAAAGTGAAACGTTAAGGGGAGTAAATAATCAGCAGATTCAAGCTCCTGGCACAATTCTCAGGCCTGACCTACTTTTCTCATTGTTTATTCCTCTCTGTGCCCAAATAAGAAGAGGTGTGCACACCTGGAAGGCAAAACCGCTCTGGGAGGTGGATGGGAGAACATAGGGAGAAGTCAGTCTCTGCTCCTTGGGTCAGGGTCTGAATCTCTGCGCTTTGTCTGACTCTGCTTGGCACATCTCTGTCCAAAAAGTACATCTCAGACATGCTGTGACCTTAGAACCCATGCCCCACACATCCAGGGACGACACTGGTGTGAGATGTACGGACACACCTGTTTGGGGATGCATTCGCATGTCACTGCCCTATCACAGAGCCTTTCTACAGATGCTCTAGGATGCGAAGCTAAGGTGCAAATGATTGCCAGGCTCTTGCTAATAATCACACGGTAAACCCCATTTGAAGTTCGTACATGACCAAGGACATAGTTTTTCCAGAAGGAAACTGGTGCCACCAATACCACCCGTGACTGTCTCTGAGTGGAACAACTGCCAAATAAATCAAGTAAGTTTGCTGAAATACAGCTGTCTTTGCTATGGTACCAGAATGAAGTTTATCCCATGGTGAGCAGTTTCCATTTTTACTACAGCCCAGACAGGTGGAAACGGAGCCGTGGAACAGTGTGGCGGGGAGGCCAGCGCACGTCCTTGAAGTCTCTGCCCAGAGTCCCAGGGACACTCACCCCAACCCTCGGCATGGGCCCTTGCCCCTAGAGGTCAAAGCCATTCATCTGAAGCTGAATCATTAAAATTCGGTTAGAATAGATCTTCCACCAAGATCCCATTAGTGGGAAGAAATTATTACCTTAATAAAACCTAATCTCGTAATGTCCCACAAGTGGTTAAATATTATGGGTTATCTTCTTTTGTCAAAAAAGACAATGAAAACAATATGGAGTGTTGTGTGGGGAGCAATGATACATATTAAAAAATCCAAATGTCATCAAGACTTTATTTACTGCTCCCCCGCATAATTCCAGCATTAAAAAAAGAGGAACAATGAATGAAGGGGGAGAAACGCGACAGACAAAACCAAAGTCTTAACGGTCCATCCCTGCGCCAATAAGTAGTTTGAAAATAACGTCCTTCAGGATCCATATGTTTTCTGCATGTGTAAGAACACTCTTGCACAAGGGGCTTACTTCATAACTGAGATTCTTTTTCATTTAATTCAGTCATATTAGATTATGGGGCTGATTATGATCATATCCACAAATCAGTATTTTAACAGAGTTTCCATGGAAACACTATATGCCCCTGTTTTTTAACTTTTTGGACAAGGCTTTGCCTGTTTAACAACTTGAACAAGTTTGACGAGGACAACATGTTTTGTTTAAGTTACATTAACTGAGGCCAATATTTCCTAATTGCATTACCAGGAGAAACATTCATGGCATTACTCTTACCATGAGAAAACCTCCCCTAGTCTCAGCGTTCGATTTGCTTTAATCACCGGAGAACAGGAAACATACCAGGATTGCCTTGTCTTATCAAGTTTTAAATGTGTTAACTGGTTTTAAATCTATGAAATAATCTCCCTTATTAAATGACAAAGTTAGTCTTGTTAAAAGAATCGGCATTTATGGCTATACCCGTCGATTTTTCAAAATGCAAACATACAGATACCTTTAGCTCCCTGCTAGAGAGCTGATCTCATTGTGCATAAATGCATACCCTTTTTTGCATATGGTTTCAAAAAAATTCCATCTCCCCCCAAAAATGGTGAAAAAATAATAATACCAAATACAGAATAAATGTAAAGGTGATGTCCAGGAAACAAGAACTTTTCATAAAACAACCTTTTTTTCCTTTTTAGGTATTCACACCTACACAACCAGAGGCGTTTACTTCCACCAGTCCACAATTTGGGTGTAGCCTGTAGCAAAGTGTTTGAAAATGCTGCACTATATAAAGATACAGGGGAAGAGGGCTTTAAGGACTAAAGTCAGAGTTCAGCCTGACAGCATATAAAACATATGGCCCGAAGCTCTGTGAGATGTCTGCGTGTGAAATGCTGGTGGAGCTTAATAAAGTACCAGCGAGGAATAGTTTAATTTTATAGCAGTAGGCACCGAAGCAGTAATTTGAGTGGGGCGAGCTGTATTTTAATACACCAAAGTATACTACACTACAGGGAAGTCGAATATATTTTTAAGACAAATGTTCCCTATTCAGAATTACTTGACTCGAAAACTTTCCTTTGTGAAGGAGGATAAGTAGAAAAGAGTCAAAGTCTCCCAAGAGCTACCTGACTTACTTTTTAAACTGTGGACGTATCTCAAAAGTTAGCTGATCTGTTTCCAGGCTGACACCTTTTATTCAGGGCGTGGAGTTGTACATCAAGGCTATAAACCAACGTGGCAGGTGTGTGGTTCTTTCTTGACCCTGGAAGGCCAGCTGTGCAGTGGGATGGCGGTCAGGTCACCTCCATCCTCTCCATCTTTTTCCTTTTTTAGAGCTGCTTATCTGCTCAGATCTGAGTCCCAGTATCCTCTCCTCTGCATTATGACCGAGAATCCCTCAGAGTGAAGGCAGTGGCCATGACACTTCTCCCTTCTCCCATGCCATGCTCCTCTGTCTTGAGTCTGGATGTTTAAAGCCAGCGTGACCAAGGGGCTCTGTTCATGTGGCCGTCCAAACAACCGCCTGGCAGAGGGGCAGGAGGAAGCCCACAAAATGTCAGCCTTTTCCTGCTACCAGTCTAGAGATCAAAGGGAGTTCTCCCCTAGCTGCTCAGAGATGAAGAGAGGGTGGGCCTGTGGGGGCAGCTTCTGAACAGGGGAGCAGCCATGACAAATACGGCCGAGATCTGACTGATAGTGCCGTTCTGGGGATGGACCAGATTAATGCTAGCTCCATGCACAAAGTGCCCTGCTTTCTTCACCTCTGGCCCCAGGATGCTTTCCCAGAACAGACAGGTGGCAAGCTGTCCTCTTCTCTTGGTGGCCCTTAGCCCCTAGAAGCAATGGGCAATGGAGACCTACAAAGGCAGAGGTCTTGCTGGGTAGGGGTGAGCGCATTATTCTACCAAGTCCGTTGTGTCTGAGCTAAGTCTCTTTTAGGGCCCGTCCTTTGCTGACGAAAAGAGTAAGATGCAATAAAAGAACACAGGAGTTAAAAGGCTTTGAAATCAGGCAATGCAGGCTCAAGTCCCCACTCTCCTACTGATAAACTGATCTCTGGCAAGTGACACCCTTGCTAAGATTCAGGTTTTCCTTCAGTAAGATGCAGAAAATAATAGTTCCACTCCTGGAATGGAGGAGGAACTCATGATGGTCTCCAGGTAAAGCACCACGTGCCAGAGACTTTCTGAGTCTTCTATGAGTTTTAGATGTTTCAATTCAGCCCTGAGAATTTAGGGACTTACTGTGTCAGTCAGAGCAATTGAACTTCAAGACAGAGGAGGAACTAAACAAAGAATAAGCTGCTAATGATAGCACTCTGCCACCTCTAATGTGATGGAAGAGCAGAGAAAAAACCGGGAAATTAGATTCAGTTTCCTCTTGGTCCCAGTGTGTGGTCCAACCTTTGTTACCCTTTCAGATGGACTTCTTCTGGACCAGGTACTTCATTTTCTTAAGCCAGTGGACCTGTTCTGCTGGGGAAGTTTCAGCAATGAGCTGAACTACATGAGCTCACTGCTGACCTGCCACTCCCAGCAGACACCTGGCAATCACGAGGAGCTCTACCTGGGGATCACCCACACGCCCAAACTGAGAAACACAAAATGCCTGTGCCATCCCCTGACTTAATCATATTTCTAGTGTATGCCAGGGGTTTCCTCTGCAAATGCACAGACCACAAACCTAACTTCTGTTTGAGTGTGTCCTAATAATCTGTCTGTCATTTTTGAAGTCCAGTTTAAAAAATAAAGAGCTTATTTTTATCACTGTAGAAAAATTACCATGTTCACAAGGACAAGGAGAAAATACCAAGTTTACATCAAGATGTAGAAGCTGGCGGGGTAGGTGGGCTCAGTCAGTAGCTTCCTAGGGCGTGATTCAAATTCTCCCCTCAGCAAATTGGCCCTTGGCTTTGTATTCCAGACTTATCCGTCACTTCTGAGAATGGCAAGGATCTGCTTCAGGAAGAGCAACTAGGATTATGTTAGCAGGATGCCACCAGTTGTCTGTCTCGACTACTGGGCTGGAAAGGATTCTAAGGCCATGCTGGGCTCCATGGGGTTGCTGGGTGGGACCACCTGGGCCCACAAATGTTACCTCAAGCACCTGTTTGCCACCGCTGGAATGCTAGGTATCACATCCACACTTACATGCACAGGATTACTCAGGAGGGAAAGTTCTGTTCCACCAAAGTAGCCTCAGTGCCCCAGCAGGGCCGACTCCTCCTTGACTCCCTGTGTGGGGAGGCTGACGGCTCCATTCTGCAGCCCCTCAGGCATGTGTGGAATGGATTTGCCCACAGCCACAATCTATAAGGAAAAGCTCAGGGTTTGACATATGTGTACTGAGATTTCATAATGCTTGCAGAGTTGCAATCCTCTCTACCTCTCCCAAGAAGCATATAAAGGACAGCAAGATGCATCTCTTTACTTACGGTGAGATGGTGGAGTTGACAAAGGACACTGCCTGTGAAGTGACAGCACCTCCCAACATAACGTACAGGGCTCAGTGCAGGACTCTAACCCCGACCCCCACACCACAAAGCAGCATTCTTGCAGAGGGTTGTGTGTGTGTGTGTGCCTGTGTGTGTGAGGGTGGTGGGGAGAGGGAGAGAGAGCTTTTCCAAATCAGTAACACAGTTATAGTGGAAGATGGGGGCATGGGGCTCCACAACCAGCTTCTTCACCTCTTCTCCAGGATCTGCCTGCCCGAGCTCTCCCCTCACCCTCTGTGCTGTAGTCATACTGGCCTCCCAGTAGCTCTAGGGCACTGTGCCATCTCTCTGGCCTGTCAGCCTTACACATGCCATGTCTTCACCTGGAATGACTTTACCTCATCATCACTTTTCTTTTCTGCATTGAAGTCTAGCCCATCCTTCAGATTTCAGCTGGTTAAAACATCCATAGGGATGGCTGCCCCAAGCTACCAAGTCAGATTCCCTGACTATATTCTCTTACAACATCATGTACCTCCCCTTCCTAGCACTTTTCATGGCTGTAGTTTTTCATATATTTGAAAATATGTATGTCTCCTTGTGAGACTGTAGGGGCCATTTGGACTGTGGGTCCATCTATTTTGCTGTCTTATTTTCATGCCCATAATATCCTCAAACACAGAGATTAACAGGTCAGGAACAGTCAATAGATGCCTCCTTAATAAAGAAATAATACACAATGAAATTTATAGCAGACTGTCAGAGAAGATGAGATGAGATAGGGGTCACAATGAGAGTGCCTTTAACATACCTATTTTTACATAAGGGTGTTTTCACTTTCAGGAACATTTAAAGTGTCAAAAAATAAAGAAACTCCAATCTCTACGAAGTAAACACCTACATGGCTCATTCTTAGTAATGTCCCAGTAGATTTACCCATCTTAGCTCTCCATCACACACGGCAGCAGCACGCAGCTGTATTTCCAAATGCCTTCATGGCAGGAGCAACTCAGGGCCATGGATAGAAACTTATAAACATCAGCTATAGCAGTGGAGAGCAGTACACTGAGTTTATTTTCTCCTCGGCCCTAATTAGAATCACAAATGAAATGTTGACAACACATGGAGGAGCCTGCTTGTTGAACACAAATGTTTCCACTCGTATCAACCTCGAAACTCTGATAGTCATGCTTCATCATGAAAGCTAAACAGCCCTGGGGAGATGACTACATGTTTTCTCTTAATTACACAAGGATGGGGAAAAGGGCCTCCTACCAAGGACGGACTAACTAGAGGAAAGATTGGTAGGTAAACCTCAAAAAAAATAACAGCATGTGCACATAGTAGGCGACCCAATATGGGCTTCCTGGATGAAATGAAAGGATGAGACCATTACTGTTGCACTGGAATGGGAAGCTGACTGTTATAAACCTGGATGAAAGCTGCATCAAAGTCAATGCAGGACCTTTATCTTGTTAACAGACGTCTCACATGAAGGCTGCAGTCACACAACACCAACAACCAACTTTCTTTTGCTTGTGGAACTATTTTGATGACAAGCAGAGATATGTAGAGCACAAATTCACTCAGACTGTGAATGATTCCAGGCAAACACACACACACACCTGCATGCTTTATAACCCTAAAAGATGGCGAACTCTGCCACACAGGCAAAATGCTCCTTTGCATTTAACTTCTTTGTTTTTGTTCCAAACAGATTGGTGCAAGTAGATACAGCCTAAGTGCCTAGTTGATACATGTCATACAGACACATTAATAGAGAATGTATTGTTAGGTGCAAAGGCATTTTTTGTTAAGATTTTTACATTAAAATATTATTTAATCCTCCTTGCAAATCTGCCAGTTGGGTTCCTTTGTACAGACGATGAATTTGAAGATCAGAGAAATTAAATAACTCATTCAAGGTCATGGAGCCAGTTAATGTTGGAGACAGCATTTGAATCTAGATGGTTTCACTCCAGATTCCATTCTTTTAATAGGGATAGTGTTCTAAAATGAAATAATGGGGCAGATGAAGCCTGGAATAATGAAAAGGATTCCTAAAGTTTGGAATCTATAATTGGTGAGTTACAATGTAAATCCTGCCTGAGACAACGGTGTTTTCCAGAACATTTTCAAGCTACATGTAGCAAAGAGCCAACATAGAGCAAACTTTAAAGAGAAAATGGCACAACACAGATTCATTATTTCATCACAATATACATACACTGCTATAACTTGAAAATATGAAAAACACATTGTCATCTATTTCAAAAACTGGACTTTTATCATGTTATAATAAAAGTACAAAAGCAAATAAAAAATTACCAAGAAGAGCTGCACAAAACACTCATTTTATGTGTAACATAAGTAAACAATCAAACATGAACATGAATTTGATTCCAATTTATATTCTTGGGGCAAGGACAAAAGTAGCCAATCAAAAGATCTAAGTAAAACAATGTGTCAGTGTGAGGCCTTGGCCAGGCTTCCTAAGCTGCCATATTTCTTGATCCTTTTGTTTCTTTCATTAGCTTTATATCAACCAGCATCTGCCTGTGTTTATTCCACCAGCTGTATGAGCTCACTAATTACCTTTAATCATACTTATCTGAAATGCATCTTTATCTTCACATACATCCAGTATGCAGGCAAACCAACTGCTGGGAGGCTGAGGCTGGGAAGACATTGGAATGGGCAGTCTACTTCCTCTAACCTTGACATAGTGGACGGACCAAAAAAGAAAAAGCATCTAGGTCTGCCTCTGCTACCAGCCAAAGGACTTCCGAGACTTGGTTCTCAGAGAGTTGGACAGTGTCGGTGTCCAAGCAAGTCATGTACAGTTTTCACATGGGTTAACAGGTGCAAGGTGATGAGAAGATCAGCATTGACTGACAAAATAAGTAAGAATTGCTAAACAGCACCCTCCAAACTGGTAAGTTCTTTGAAGGCCAAGAGCCAGCGTGCTATGTCTTTGCTAGTTCCCATGGCCCCTAGCTCAGACCTGGGCTCACCAGACAAGTGGATGCTAAGTAGTCTCATGCATTCTGGCCACTGTCTTCCTTAGCTTTAGGGAGCCTGGAGGCACACATTTCATATCCACTATTCCACTCATTTTATCAAACATCTCAAGGCCAGATACAAGGAATTTAAACTCTATGGATAGTCATATGAAGTAAACTGAATGACCCTAGGAAGTCCTTGAACCTGAATTTTTACCTTATCCAAAAGGCAAGAAAGAATGAGGAGGTACACATATCCTTCCTACCTTCTTACTAGAGAAACCATATGGCAGCCTTGATTTTCGGCCGAATGGCTCAAAAGGAACCGTGTTTTTATCTTAGTTAGTTAGAACTTCCAGATAATAAAATTTGTAGCTTACCATAAAAAAGAATGGATTGTATTTTTAAAAAAGATCTTAAGCTATAAAATACATAAAACTATAGGTTCCCTGAATATTTTACCTAATATGGATGCTCACAATCCATGTGTTTGCAATAAAGACACTGGAGACGTTGAGCAAGTTGCTTAACTTTTCTGCGCTTTAGTTTTGTCATTCATTCATTCAACATTAATTTAATGTGCATACTACATGGTATTGTAGAAACTATGGGAAGAAATCAAAGAAACCATCTTAAGCTTATAGACTAGTGAGTTATTGTCAACTTTAAGTGATATAATGCAAATAAAATGTGGAGGCAGAGACTGCTAATGCTCTCCAACACCTGTGACGACTCTTCTTCCAAAACACAGAGCTAGACTGCATTTCCCAGCCTCCCTTGCTGTTAAATATGATCATGTGATTTTTTTCTGGCCAGTGGAATGTAAGTGCACTGATAAGTACCATTTCCAGGCCTGGCCAATGCCGGGTCCTCATCTTCTTCCACCATCAGTCAGCTAATGGTGAGAACTCTGAGAAGAGGAAGGCACAGTGGCAAGATGGAAGGAGCCCGAGTCCCTGAATGACTGTACCGGAGCCTGGCCCCTGTCAACCTGAGCTAGACTGTGATAAGAATAATAAATAAGTTGTTGTGTGGAGCCACTGAGATCTGGAGGTTTATTTGTTACAGCAGTTACATTAAGGATTTATAATTTACCTAATATAAATCCCTAGCAATATCTGGCCCATCGTAAGCACTGAACGAATGATATGATAGCCATTTAAAATATATATTTCTAGTTCTCTTGCTATATGTTTCATAAGACCAAAAAGAAAAAGAAAAAAAGAAACAAGAAAGAAACAAGGAAGGAGGGAAGGAAGGAAGGAAGGAAGGAAGAAAGGAGAAAATAATACTGAGGTCTTTTAAAAAGCTCTGTATAAATTTTATACCTAGGTGCTGTTTGGTCATCCACAACCGCAGGGAAATATTTTTCCAAGTGCCAAATCTCTCTTCATAATTAAATGAAATTTCTGCATCGATCTGTGGTACCAAGGGCCTCTTCCAGGCTATCCTGGGCTGCAGGTGTCACTCGGCCTGGCTGCCTACCCCACATCAGATCACCACAGCACCTGCTTTGGATGGGGCCCACTGATGGGGATGGGGGGAGCACTTTGCCAAAATTTCACCAAAGCAGACATTAAAACTGGGAGAAGTGCTCCTATGAGTTATAAGGTCTGGTCACATGTGGAGATCATTTGGCAAAGAAAGACAGATGTCACTTTTGGGGCTAATCTTCCTAGAGTGAGGGGAGCTGAACTCTAAGGATGTTATTTACATATACAACACAGCTAGTAACTAGAGGATAAGCCATCTCAAATATTCCAGAAAACAAAATGAAGCTCTTCCTGCTATTTAACAAAAGTCAGCTCATTTCCTTTGTATTTTTAAAATTACAGATGTAATATGTGTTTGTTGTATGTAGCAAGTTGAATATGCAGAGGTATAAACAGAAAAAAGTTAATTTTCCTCTCTTTCTTCTTAAATTACTGCTGTCCTCTAGATAAGCACTATTATCAATTTAGTGTCTATCCTTCCCCACTTACTCCATCTTCAGACAAACCAATGCACATTTTTAGAGTTAATCCTTCCACCTTTGGGGTTTTTTTTTTTTTTTGGTTTGTTTCAACATAAATGGGACTATACAATGTGCATTCCTATTCAGGTTGATTTATTTAACCTAACAATTTATTATGAATATCCTCCCAGGTGGATATATTTAGCTCTAACTTATTCTTTTAAAATAGCTGTATAATATCACCTGGGAGAAAGAGCTATTACATATTTGCTGGATTTTAAGACATCATCCATTTTAAATGTTAATAATTGTTGATTTTTTTTTGGAGGGAGGTGAAATGTTAAATAGACCAATTTATGTGAGGAAATTTTCTGACTTAAAATGAGCAAAAGAATATAGGGAAACATTCTGACTTAAAATGGGCAAAAGCACATAGGAAATATATTTATATAAAAATATACAGAAACTAGGGAATTCTTGAAATTGCAGTGTAACGGTAGCCACCATATTCCTTTGAGGGTGTGTCTGAAGCAAGGTCTGTGTGGGGAACTGGGCTCTTGACTAGATCTTGGTACAGGAGCCCCTCACGGGAGTCGCTTGACCTCACCTGACGTGTGATGTCACTCCTGGGTGATTCTTTTGAATGCGGGGTTGTCTTGCCACTTCTCAGCTCTGGCTCACGGAGGGAGGGAGGGACAGAAGGCAGGCGCTGCAGGTATTAGCATGCAGATCACACAGCCTCCCTTTGTTCTCTGGGCTGAGGTCACATGGAATAAATCAATCAGCCCCTGCATCTAAAGTCTTTCTAGGTCCAGGAGCCTTCCACTCCAAGTCTGCACTGCCCATTTTGAATCACCATTAGAGCCAACTGAACCAAACAGCCCCTTTGGGCAGTAGGCCACTGCTCCCAGGAGCCCAGCAGTGGTGGGGGCTCTCTGCGTATTCCCAGGGTGCTCACAGATTAGCTGGGAGCCGTCAGTCAAGACTGTTTGAGGGCTGAGAAGACGTACTGCTTACAGGAGATGCCACTTCTGATTATCTGCTTTACCAGACCTGTACCATGCACTTAACATGTATCCCTTGATCATTCCTGCCTCCTGTGAGGTAGGCATTCCACAGATGAGGAAGCTGAAGCTCAGGGAAAGTGAACGGTTTGCCCAAGACCACACAACCTCAGAGTATAAGCACCACGGAAGTGCGCTTCCTCCTTCAGCCACACGGCCTGGCTTTAACTGCAGGTATCCTCGACTGCCTGCAGTTTTCCTTTAGGTGTCCTGGCCCCCTACGCCCAGCTATGCTGTCAACAGATACATCTTTTTCAGGCCTCTGAGTCCAGGACCCTAGCTGGGCCCTGCAGGACACGGCTAAATAGCTCTGCTGTAACCCAAAGAGACACTCAAATTTTTTGTCCAAGCTCCCCTAAAGTCTGTAAATACAAAGCCTTTCAAGCCCACTCAAGCATTCTGACCAGAATGACAAGGTTTTAGACATAAGAGGGGCCTAAAGATCATCCTCTCAAGCCCTCTCATTTTACAGATAAGAAGGAGACAGGGTGGTGGATATGTCCAGTGGGGCAGTGGCAGTTGGGGTGGGTGACAGCTGGCCGTGGTGGAGCAGTGACAGTAGTGGCTAGACAGCAGGATAGAGCAGGGTTTGCAAACTATGGCCTGTGGGCCGATCTAGTCGTCTACCTGTTTTGTCTGTGTAAATAAAGTTTTACTGGGGCTCAGGCACACAATTTGTTTACAGATTGTCTGTGGTTGGCCGCGTGCTATAACATCAGAGTTGAGTAGTTGCAACAGACACCGCATGGCCCTCAACATCTAAAATATTTACTACCTGGCTCTTTACAAAAAAAGCTTGCTGGCCCCTGGGAAACACAGAGGCATGCAGGTTGATATAAGTTACTGGAAGCTTTGCAGTTCTTAGAATGAGTGTTAGATTCACAGGTGTTTGTCATATTATGACCCATTGATGACTGAATGCTACATACAAGCCATTGATGGTCATGTATACACGAATAATTATTATTAAATTCTGTGCTCCTGAAAGTAGACAGATAGGGAAAAGGGAGGGAAGGAAGGGAGGAAGAAAGGAACCATTTAGCCCTTAGTAAGATTTAAATGGCTCTTTGTTGTCTACATCTGACTTTTCCCCACTGTATTATCGGACGCTCAAAGAATGTTGGAGAGAAGGACGAAGGATGACAGGCTGAGTGAAGCAGATTTTTCAGGAAGGAGGCAGGATGAGTGTCCTAGGTTCTGTGAGGCTGGACGGGGCTTGTCCAAAGGAGGAAAGGGATCCCAAAGAGCAGGCCATTAAGGATAGTCACAATCCAAATTTTCAACTTCATGCCCAAGGGTACCGCCAGAGTGGCACAAGGGGCCAGGCCTCCTGGTCTTTTGTCAGGACCCCCTCCTGCCTGTTGAGTCAAGGTGGAGTTGAATGCTAGCAGCACAGAAGCCTTGGAAAGCACTCTCCTGGGTAATTGTCACCATTTATTAAGGCACTCTGGGCCATGACATGTATTGCTTCATGTAATCCTGGGAACAATTTTATGAAGCAAAAACAACTGTTATCCCCATGTCAGAGATGAGGACAAGGGGTTTTCAGTAGGCAAGTTACTTGCCCAGAGACATGAAGCTGGTAAATGATGAAGCCGAATTCAAATCCAGACCCAGCTGATTCCAAACCCCAAACTCAACTGCTCTATTACACTGCCTGGGGCCAGGGATCCCACTTCACACTGCCTCAAGAAAAGCATGTTTTTTTCACCATAGGCATGTGGAACATTTTGGCATGTTGAAGGGCAGCTTTGACATTGAAATCCCACCTCAGCAAATGGAGGGGCATTTGCACATTCAAAGAAATGTTCCAGCCCCTGGTGGGAAAGTTTCCAATGGCTTCAATTAGAGAACAGTCACAGTTCATTGACGCCTGATGCTCATGGGGGCCGGCTTTATTGTTTTATATGTGAAAAATGAGGAAAGAGCCAGAACCTCAGCATCAGGGAAACGATGAAAGATTGAGAAGTATTTCCAAAGGCATGCAAACCGAAAGGTCAATTCAGTGAGGGGGTGAGGGCGGTGGGGAGGGGGGGAGCAAGCAAAGAAGCAGCTGAGAAGTATTTGTGGCCCCAGGGAGAAGAGGCAGTGATGCCCACGAAAGGAAACCATGGCTATGAATTTCAGGGCATCAAGACCCTGTCAACACAGCTAATCCCTGCGGATGTTGGCTGAATAAGCCTTCGGTGACCAAACAGTGCACTGTGGAAACCGTGTCAGCCTCCAGCAGGCCAATTTGTCCTCATATTACACACTCTGCTGGCTCTGTTGCTAGACCCCCAGATCGAGGATCCACAGCGAGTGTCCCCCAACTCAATGAGGGTTGACACAGTGTGGTTAGTAAGTCAACAGAATTCAGAAACCAGGACCGGATTAAGTAGATAGTTTTATTTTGGTGCCCTGGACTTCAAGCAGATTAAATAATCAAAAAGCCTGAGCCACTGGGGTCATGTTTGAATGCTACAGCTGTTCACCGAGGTTTGACAAACATTTTTTCTCTGGCTCGTCGGCTCAATGGGAAAGGCGGCGATGATCCTGGGGAGGGCGACGCTTTGAGAAAGAAGCGGGGGAACACAATCAAAAGATCCTCTTATGGAAAACAATCCCAGACAGATGGAGACAAGGAAAGGGCTGCTTAAATAAGTGTCTCCGGAAAGCGACAACTGTTCTCTACATTGAAGAAAAGCACTAGTAGGATTCAGAAAAAAAGTGAATGAAAAGCTGGACTTGGAGTTCGCCCTCGGTGTGTTGATCAGCAGATTAATAAAGGTGGGCTTCAGGTTCAACGGGTAAGCTGGTGGAGACTCAGTCATGGAAGGTGAGCCATGATTAATTCCCTCCCGCCTTAGAAAGTGGGACGCCCCTCAGGAAAGTATCTGTGGGAAGCTTATTTTCAAGTTGTCTTTCTCAAAAGACCAAACAGATGTTAAAAATTGTCTCTGATAGAAGGATTTATGTTTGTGCCATGCTGGGTCAGAGGAAGGGGGAGGGGACCAATGTACACAGTCATGAATGGGTATGCAGTTGGCCTGTCATGGGCCATTTCATAGAAAACACAGTCCTTCAGGTTGGAGTTCATTTATCATCCACTTGGAGGGGGTGGGTGGGAGTGGGAAGACTTTCTGAAACTAATTAATGCTTGAGACCCACAGCTAAATTGAGGGTGGCAACTCTCCTCTAACCGAAAGATGCTTTGGCACTGAGATTTACATTTATTTAAATTATAGAAAGGAAAGCAAGGGTTTTGCTCTTTTTTTTTTTTTTTTTTTTTTTTTTTTTTTGCGGTACACGGGCCTCTCCCATTGCGGAGCACAGGCTCCGGACGCACAGGCTCAGCGGCCATGGCTCATGGGCCCAGCCGCCCGGCGGCACGTGGGATCTTCCCGGACCGGGGCACGAACCCGCGTCCCCTGCATCGGCAGGCGGACTCCCAACCACTGCGCCACCAGGGAAGCCCGGTTTTGCTCTTTTATATGCTGGAAGAGGCAATGGGACTATGATGCTTTGCATACCTTGAGCTAGACTAAACTGAGCAAAATCTCCTTCGGAAGGCTCTCCAAACATCTTCCCTCTTGCCCTAAAGAACTGTTCGCAGCAGCAGAGAATTTAAAGGACAAAGGGGAGAAGCCTCCATGCATTTGACAGCCACATTGTACTTTTCCCCAGTTAAGGCCAAAAACAGACAAACACAAACCAAAAAACCTCTCTCAAGAGCTTTCTCTCTGAGTAGATAACCATCTTGAGTTTTAAATATTATTGCCTGGCCCTGTGAATTCCTCTACCAATTTAACAAAATGTCCTTGATGGATGTTTGCCATATTTTGAAATTCAAGTGTTAGGAAAAAAGAAGGGAGTGATAGAGCTACACTGGAGATTGACCGAGAAGCACCTAAGAAAATATCAACTCAGCATCCTCTCTGAACTTGACAAGGAGGTTCCTGTTGATTCTAGAGACCCCGTACACATTTCCACACGGCCAAAGAGCTCTGCATAAGGATGCCTTCTGCAGCATCATTTGTCATGAAAGAAACTGCAACAACTCAAATGCTCATCAGTATGGGAGTGGCTAAATATTAAATCTGGCATGGCCTCACCATGGAATACTCCACAGAAGTTAGAAGGAATTAAAGAGCTCTCTATATAACCATGTGGATGAATCAGTTTTGAGTGACTAGATTATACTGAAAATTAAACACGCCTATGATTATATTTATGTAGTTTTAAAAAAAACACTATGCAAAACATTATGTAGTATGTGTATGTATGTGTGTGTTATGTAAAAGTATTTACAGGAAGTTAAGGCACAGCAGGACCATGACAGACCCTGGAAGCAGACTGCTGGATTCAAATCATGATTCTACTACTTCTGTGTGACCTTGGGCAAGTGATTTAGCTTCTCTGTGCCTCAGTTTCATCACCCTTAATAGAGGCATAATAATAGACCCCAAATTACAAGGTTAGAAGGACTAAATTAATATATATAAAGCACATTCAACAGTGCCTGCATCAGAACATGAGCTATAAGGCTATTTCCAATTGTTGTTCTTATTATTTTTTTAACATCTTTATTGGAGTACAACTGCTTTATAATGGTGTGTTAGTTTCTGCTCTATAACAAAGTGAATCAGCTATACATATACATATATCCCCATACCTCCTCCCTCTTGTGTCTCCCTCCCACCCTCCCTATCCCACCCCTCTAGATGGTCACAAAGCACAGAGCTGATATCCCTGTGCTTTGCAGCTGCTTCCCACTAGCTATCTATTTTACATTTGGTAGTGTATATATGTCCATGCCACTCTCTCACTTCGTCCCAGCTTACCCTTCCCACTCCCCGTGTCCTCAAGTCCATTCTCTACGTCTGCATCTTTATTCCTGTACTGCCCCTAGGTTCATCAGAACCATTTTTTTAAATTCCATATATATGTGTTAGCATACGGTATTTGTTTTTCTTTTTCTGACTTACTTCACTCTGTCTGACAGTCTCTAGGTCCATCCACCTCACTACAAATAACTCAATTTCGTTTCTTTTTATGGTTCAGTAATATTCCACTGTATACATGTGCCACATCTTCTTTATCCATTCATCTGTCGATGGACACTTAGGTTGCTTCCATGACCTGGTTATCGTAAACAGAGCTGCAATGAACATTGTGGTACATGACTCTTTCTGAATGATGGTTTTCTCAGGGTATATGCCCAGCAGTGGGATTGCTGGGTCATATGGTAGTTCTATTTTTAGTTTTTTAAGGGACCTCCATACTGTTTTCCCTAGTGGCTGTATCAATTCACATTTCCACCAACAGTGCAAGAGGGTTCCCTTTTCTCCACACCCTCTCCAGCATTTATTGTTTGTAGATTTTTGGATGATGGCCATTCTGACCGGCGTGAGGTGATACCCCATTGTAGTTTTGATTTGCATTTCTCTAATGATTAGTGATGTTGAGCATCCTTTCATGTGTTTGTTGGCAATCTGTATATCTTCTTTGGAGAAACGTCTATTTAGGTCTTCTGCCCATTTTTGGATTGGGCTGTTTGTTTTTTTGATATTGAGCTGCATGAGCTGCTTGTAAATTTTGGAGATTAATCCTTTGTCAGTTGCTTCATTTGCAAAAATTTTCTCCCATTCTGAGGGTTGTCTTTTTGTCTTGTTTATAGTTTCCTTTGCTGTGCAAAAGTTTCATTAGGTCCCAGTTGTTAATTTTTGTTTTTATTTCCATTTCTCTAAAAGGTGGGTCAAAAAGGATCTTGCTGTGATTTATGTCATAGGGTGTTCTGCCTATGTTTTCCTCTAAGACTTTTATAGTGTCTGGCCTACATTTAGATCTTTCATCCATTTTGAGTTTATTCTTGTGTATGGTGTTAGGGAGTGTTCTAATTTCATTCTTTTACATGTAGCCATCCAGTTTTTCCAGCACCACTTATTTAAGAGGCTGTCTTTTTTCCATTGTATATTCTTGCCTCCTTTGTCACAGATTAAGTGACCATAGGTGCGTGGGTTTGTCTCTGGGCTTTCTGTCCTGTTCCATTTATCTATATTTCTGTTTTTGTGCCAGTACCATACTGTCTTGATTACTGTAGCTTTGTAATATAGTTTGAACTCCAGGAGCCTGATTCCTCCGTTTTTCTTTCTCAAGATTGCTTTGGCTATTCGGGGTCTTTTGTGTTTCCATACAAATAGTGAATTTTTTTGTTCTAGTTCTGTGAAAAATGCTATTGGTATGTTGATAGGGAGTGCACTGAATCTGCAGATTTCTTTGGGTAGTAGAGTCGTTTTCACAACGTTGATTCTTCCAATACCAAGAACATGGTATATCTCTCCATCTGTTTGTATCATCTTTAATTTCTTTCATCAGTGTCTTATAGTTTTCTGCATACAGGTCTTTTGTCTCCTTAGGTAGGTTTATTCCTAGGTATTTCATTCTTTTGTGGCAATGGTCAATGGGAGTGTTTCCTTAATTTCTCTGTCAGATTTTTCATCATTAGTGTATAGGAATGCAAGAGATTTCTGTGCATTAACTTTGTATCCTGCAAATTTACCAAATTCATTGATTAGCTCTAGTACTTTTCTGGTAGCATCTTTGGATTCTCTATGTAGAGTGTCATGTCATCTGCAAACACTGACAGTTTTACTTCTTCTTTTCCGATTTGTATTCATTTTATTTCTTTTTCTTCTCTGATTGCTGTGGCTAGAACTTCCAATACTATGTTGAATAATAGTGGTGAGAGTGGGCAACCTTGTCTTGTTTCTGATCTTAATGGAAATGGTTTCAGTTTTTCACCATTGAGAACGATGTTGGCTGTGGGTTTGTCATATATGGCATTTATTATGTTGAGGTAAGTTCCCTCTATGCCTACTTTCTGGACGGTTTTTTTTTTTTTAAATCATAAATGGTTGTTGAATTTCGTCGAAAGCTTTTTCTGCATCTATTGAGATGACCATACAGTTTTTATCCTTCAGTTTGTTAAGATGGTGTATCACATTGATTTGCATATACTGAAGAATCCTTACACTTCTGGGATAAACCCCACTTGATCACAGTGTATAATCCCTTTAATGTGCTGTTGGATTCTGTTTGCTAGTATTTTGTTGAGGATTTTTGCATCTATGTTCATCAGTGATATTGGCCTGTAGTTTTCTTTTTTTGTGAATCCTTGTCTGGTTTTGGTATCAGGGTGATGGTAGCCTCGTAGAATGAGTTTGGGAGTGTTCAGCCCTCTGCTATATTTTGGAAGAGTTTGAGAAGGATAGGTGTTAGCTCTTCTCTAAATGTTTGAAAGAATTCACCTGTGAAGCCATCTGGTCCTGGACGTTTGTTTGTTGGAAGATTTCTAATCACAGTTTCAATTTCAGTCCTTGTGATTGGTCTGATTTTATTTTCTACTTCTTCCTGGTTCAATCTTGGAAGGTTGTACTTTTCTAAGAATTTGTCCATTTTATTGGCATACAGTTGCTTGTAATAATCTCTCATGATCCTTTGTATTTCTGCAGTGTCAGCTGTCTCTTCTCCTTTTTCATTTCTAATTCTATTGATTTGAGTCTTCTCCCTTTTTTTCTTTATGAGCCTGGCTAATGGTTTATCAGTGTTGTTTATCTTCTCAAAGAACCAGCTTTTAGTTTTATTGATCTTTGCTATCGTTTCTTTCTTTTTCATTTATTTCTGATCCGATTTTTCTGATTTTTTTTCTTCTGCCAACTTTGGGGTTTTTTTGTTCTTCTAAGTGCTTTAGTGTAAGGTTAGGTTGTTTATTTGAGATGTTTCTTGTTTCTTGAGGTAGGTTTGTATTGCTATAAACTTCCCTCTTAGAACTGCTTTTGCTGCATCCCATAGGTTTTGGGTCACTGTGTTTTCATTGTTACTTGTTTCTAGGTATTTTCTGATTTCTTCTTTGATTTCTGCAGTGATCTCTTGGTTACTCAGTAGTGTATTGTTTAGCCTCCATGTGTTTGTATTTTTTACAGATTTTTTCCTGTAACTGACATCTAGCCTCATAGCGTTGTGGTCGGAAAAGATACTGATATGATTTCAATTTTCTTAAATTTACCAAGGCTTGATTTGTGACCCAAGATATGATGTGTCCTGGAGAATGTTCCACAAGCACTTGAGAAGAAGGTGTATTCTGTTGTTTTTGGATGGAATGTCCTATAAATATCAATTAAGTCCACCATGTTTAATGTGTCATTTAAAGCTTGTGTTTCCTTTTTATTTTCATTTTGTATCATCTGTCCAGTGGTGAAAATGGGGTGTTAAAGTCCCCTACTATTACTGTGTAACTGTCGATTTCCCATTTTATGGCTGTTAGCATTTGCCTTATGTATTGAGGTGCTCCTATGTTGGGAGCATAAATATTTACAATTGTTATATGTTCTTCTTGGATTGATCCCTTGATCATTATGTAGTGTCCTTCTTTGTCTCTTGTAATAGCCTTTATTTCAATGAAAATTGCTACACCAGCTTTCTTTTGATTTCCTTTCATGGAGTATCTTTTTCCATCCCCTCACTTTCAGTCTGTATGTGTCTCAAGGTCTGAAGTGGGTCTTTCATAGACAGCATATATATGGGTCGTGTTTTTGTATCCATTCAGCCAGTCTGTGTCTTTTGGTGGGAGCATTTAATGCATTTACATTTAAGGTAATTATCGATATGTATGTTCCTATTCCCATTTTCTTAATTGTTTTGGGTTTGTTATTGTAGGTCTTTTCCTTCTCTTGTGTTTCTTGCCTAGAGAAGATCCTTTAGCATTTTTTGTAAAGGTAGTTTGGTGGTGCTGAACTCTCTCAGCTTTTGCTTGTCTGTAAAGGTTTTAATTTCTCCGTCGAATCTGAATGAGATCCTTGCTGGGTAGAGTAATCTTGTTGTAGGTTTTTCCTTTTCATCACTTTAAATATGTCCTGCCACTCCCTTCTGGCTTGCAGAGTTTCTGCTGAAAGATCAGTTGTTAACCTTATGGAGATTTCCTTGTTTGTTATTTGTTGCTTTTCTCTTGCTGCTTTTAATATTTTTCCTTTGTATTTAATTATTGATAGTTTGATTAATATGTGCCTTAGCATGTTTCTCCTTGGATTTATCCTGTATGGGACTCTCTGTGCTTCCTGGAATCAATTGACTATTTCCTTTCCCATATTAGGGAAGTTTTCAAGTATAATCTTTTCAAATATTTTCTCAGTCCCTTTTTTTTCCCACTTCTTCTGGGACCCCTATAATTCAAATGTTGGTGTGTTTAATGTTGTCCCAAAGGTCTCTGAGACTGTCCTCAATTCTTTTCATTCTTTTTTCTTTATTCTGCTCTGCAGTAGTTATTTCCACTATTTTATCTTCCACATCACTTATCAATTCTTCAGCCTCAGTTATTCTGCTATTGACTCCTTCTAGAGAATTTTTCATTTCATTTATTGTGTTGTTCATCGTTTGTTTGCTCTTTAGTTCTTCTAGGTCCTTGTTAAATGTTTCTTGTATTTTCTCCATTCTACTTCCAAGATTTTGGATCATATTTACTATCATTACTCTGAATTCTTTTTCAGGTAGGCTGCCTATTTCCTCTTCATTTGTGTGGTCTGGTGGGTTTTTACCTTGCTCCTTCATCTGCTGTGTGTTTCTCTGTCTTCTCATTTTGCTTAACTTACTGTGTTTGGGGTCTCCTTTCCACAGGCTGCAGGTTCATAGTTCCTGTTGTTTTTGGTGTCTGCCCCCAGTGGGTAAGGTTGGTTCAGTGGGTTGTGTAGGCTTCCCGGTGGAGGGGACTGGTGCCTGTGTTCTGGTGGATGAGACTGGATCTTGTCTTTCTGGTGGGCAGCACTGCGTCTGGTGGTGTTTTTTGGGGTGTCTGTGACTTTATTACGATTTTAGGCAGCCTCTCTGCTAATGGGTGGGGTTGTGTTCCTGTCTTGCTAGTTGTTTGACATAGGGTGTACAGCACTGTAGCTTGCTGGTTGTTGAGTGGAGCTGGGTCTTAGCATTGAGATGGAAATCCCTGGGAGATTTTCACCGTTTGATATTATGTGGTGCCGGGAGGTCTCTGGTGGACCAGTGTCCTGAACTTGGCTCTCCCACCTCAGCGGCACAGGCCTGACACCTGTCTGGAGCACCAAGAGCCTGTCAGCCACTTGGCTGCCAGTGTTGGGGGTTCTCCTGCAAAGGTGGGGGTGGCTGTGGCTCACCACGGGGACAAGGACACTAGCAGCAGAAGTTCTGGGAACTACTCCTTGGCGTGAACCCTCTCAGAGTCTGCCATTAGCCCCACCCTACATGACTCTTTTGAATTATGGTTTTCTCAGGGTATATGCCCAGTAGTGGGACTGCATTGTTTTTAAAAGGCCTGGAGGGATACACTAGTAAATGGTAGGGAAGAGGGGGGTTCCTGTTGGAAAATATGATGTGGGTGCTCATCAAAGCGAGTTCAACAGTATCAGTAATGCACTGTTTCTTTGAGTTAAAGAAAAGAGAGATGAAAGAAATATGGCAACCTATGAATAACAGATAGAACTTTGTTATAGGAACATGGGTGTTTATTATATTATTTTTAATGCTTTTCTTTGTTTTTAAAATCTCTTGAATAAAAAAGGAGTAGAGCCGGTCATCATTCATGGAATTATTATACCTGCAAAGATGGACATCAATTTGTAAGAATGCTTCAGACCTGCCCTATCCAATATGGACCACTAGCACCGTATGGCTACTTAAATTTTAACTGATTAAAATGAAATGCAGGGCTTCCCTGGTGGCACAGTGGTTGAGAGTCTGCCTGCTGATGCAGGGGACATGGGTTCGTGCCCCAGTCTGGGAGGATCCCACGTGCCGCGGAGTGGCTAGGCCCGTGAGCCATGGCCGCTGAGCCTGTGCGTCCGGAGCCTGTGCTCCACAACAGAAGAGGCCACAACAGTGAGAGGCCTGCGTACCGCAAAAAAAAAAAAAAAAAAAAAAATTAAATGCAAATAAAAATTCAGTTCCTTGGTTGCAGTAGTCACATTTCAAGAGCTCAGCAGCCACATATAGATAATGGCTACCATATTAAACAGTAGATATAGATCATTGCAATCAGCATAGAAAGTGCTATTGGACAGCACTGACCTGTAGCATACATTTAAGAAATGTGAATATCTGAACTCTGTATCATTCTTCTAAACTTCTGGTCCCAGATAATCCTGCTGCATTGTACACAGGGCATGTGCCCCCCGAATTATTTTTTCACATTTCTATTTGATATCCTATTTCATCTACCTTCCAGTTACCTGTGAATTTAAAGGGAAACAAACGCTGACACCACTTACTAACTGGTTTCTACCACAGTTTCTTTCTGTTTGTTGTAGGCGAACTGCTCCTGCTCTCAAGTATGATTTTCCTGCTCCCGGTGGTGTGTGGCTGCCCAGGGAGGTGCCGCTGTCACTCACCTTCAAATTTTGTAGACTGCAGCCGGCAGGGTCTGGCTGAAGTCCCTTCCGATCTGCCTCCTCAGACTCTAACCCTGCACTTACAAGATAACCAGATACGTCAGCTTCCGGCTTCTGCATTTAAGTCAGTGTCACAGCTCACAACCTTGAACTTGTACAACAATTCTCTTTCAAATCTGACCTCCGGAGTTTTCCATGGACTTCAGCACTTGCGGGTCTTAAACCTAACCCAGAATTCCCTGCATTCCCTGGAAAGCAGACTTTTCCATTCCCTCCCACAGCTGAGGGAACTTGATTTATCATCAAACAACATAAGCCACCTTCCCACATCCCTGGGTGAGCCTTGGGAGAACCTAACTGTATTTGCGATCCAACAAAACCAGCTTCAGCAGCTCGATCGAGCCCTCCTAGAATCCATGCCCAGAGTGAGGCATTTATTTCTCAAGGACAACCTCTGGAAATGCAATTGCCACTTGCTCAGTCTTAAACTCTGGCTGGAGACGTTTATCTATAAAGGTCAGTAACGCCTAACTGTGTGTTACCAGCCTAGGATGAACCTCATCTCTTCTCTGCACTAGAAGGGATGTTGAGGAGTATTTGAGGGATCCATGTAAGCTTTTTCACACTAATGTCATTTCATGGTATGGCAAAAGAGGCAAGTGAGTCATTAGAGGGTGTTTAAATTCAGGTATTTAAAATCATCTACAGATACGATTCATGGAGATAACTTTCCACTTTTTTTTTCTCCCCATCCCAACTTTCCACTCTTTGATTAACAACACCATTAAGTTATTTTTCTGGGAAATGTAGGCCCTTAAGGAAGAGGGAATTTCAATCATCACCTAAATAACTACTCAGCTCTGAAATGACACCAAATTTTGATTTTCAAGTGTGATCCAACTGGGGGCATGTTATCTCTCCTTAGGACTTCCCCCTCTTCTTTGTCTGCTTCTGACCATTTGACAGCTGTGAATCTTCCCTGAGATTATCCATTCTGCTTTAGCAAACACCACTGTTACTGAAACTGGATACAGTAAGGTACCCTCTCCAAAGGGAACTACTATTTCTTTAACCAGATATCAAAAGCAAAGCAAGAGATCCCAGAATATAAAAGATGAGGGGATCTAGAAATCACTCAGGGGTCAGCAAACCATAGCCCAAGAGCCAAATTTGCCCCACCTCCTATTTATGTAAATAAAGTTTTGTTGGAACAAATCCACACCCATTTATTATTTACTGTCTGTGGGTGTTTTGCACTATAAGGGCAAAGTTGAATAGCTGGGACAGAGACTGTGGCAAGGCTTAAAATGTGAACTATTTCTGGCTCTTTATAGAAAAGTTTGCCAACCCCTTCTAACTCAATGCTAGCCTATTGTCAATGGGAAATGGAGGCCCAGAGATGTTCATGACTTGACCAAGGTCACAAAGTAGAAGCACAGACAAGAGTAGAATGAGTGGCTTTAGGTCTTGGCCCTGCATTCTTTCCTCTGCATCACAGTGTTTCTTTCCTCCTAACTTTTAAGTATCATTCATTCATTCATCCTATACTTGAGTGAATCTTATGTGCCAGGGACATTTCTAGGCACTGAGAAAAGGTCAGTGAACAAGAAAATCCCCACCATCATGGGCATTACATTCTGACAGTAGAAACATGTTAAAAAAGACAAATATATACCCATGTCCAGACAGCAGTTAGTGCTAGAGGTGGGGTAAGGGGAGAGAGTAATGGGATGGGGGTTCCACTTCAGATGGGAAGGACAGGGAAGGCCCCTCCAAGGAGGTGACATGGGGGAGCAGAACTGGAACAATGAGGGGAAATGAACCATGAGATAACTGGGGGAAAGGACAGCAGTGCGAAGGCCCTGACAGGAAAGTAAGCTTGGCTCCACTGAGGGACAGAAAGAGGGACAAATGAGTGGCTAGAACAGAGGAAGGGAGTGAGAGAGGATAAGGCAGCACAAGTACCCAGGACTTAGGTCATGTTGGAACGTGCAGAGTAGGCTGAGACATTTGGATTTTATTTTAGGCGAGATGGAAATCTCTTGAAGAATTTTAGTCAGGGGAACAATATGATCTGATTACATTTTAAAAGGTCACTCTGGTGACTCTAGGGAGAGTAGACCAAAAGCTACAGAAGAAGAAGCAGGGGGATGAGGGAGAAAGTGATTTCAGTCATGCAGGGAAAAGATGATGGCCCAAACCAGAATGATGAGAAATTATCAACTTTGGGAGATATTTAGAATATTAAACTGGTAGAAATTACTAATGGGTTGGCGTGGGAGATAAAGAAAAGAGAGTATATTATAGGAAATTCAATTTTGTTTTGTCCTTCAGGAGTAACCAGATAAATGGTGATGCCAGTAGCTGATAAGGGGCAGGCTGGGGAATAGGGGAAATGGGCAAGTATGTGTACGAGGTGGTAAATCAAGAACTCAATGTGGGGCGTGTCAAGTTTGAGATGCCCATTACACAGCCAAGGAGTGTTGTTGAGTTGGTGGCTATATATCTGAGCCTATAATTTGTGAAGATATCAGAGCTCCAGACATGAAGTAGGGAATCAACAGAGTCTACATGGTTGCAGCAGTTACACAGAAGGAAGTGGGAGAGAGCACATGAGTTCAAATAAATAATATTGAATTAAGAATCTCTCTCAACAATAGCCAATAGCTTATCACTAACCAGCTGATCTTCAAGTTGACCTACAACAGAGGCCATATAATGTGACAAAAATCTTTCTTATAGGAGGTTGCAAATAAAAGTGTTTACATCTAGAGGTGAAGTGGCTTCAGCTGTTGTGTTCTAGACTAAATGGTAAGCACAAGCCAAAGCATCAGAGAAAGATGGTTTTCATCAATTAGAAATATTTCTTGACAAAAAATATTTCTCAGGTCCAGGATATTAGAAGCAACATAAGGTATGATATAGCTCCCCCTACTCAGGCACAAACTCACTGGTGATCTTCAGGCAAATTGATGCCCCTCACTAGCCCTCAGTGTCACCAGGTGGAAATGGACAGTGTTAAGCCAGGGAGTTCCTAAGGCCCGTTCTGGTCCTCAGATTCCACAGTGCGGTTCAACGCTCCCTCATGGCGGAGCTGCCCCGTCTGGATGACAGTCTTTCTCTGGAGGAAGGCAAAATTTATTTGGGATAACAAGACCTGGGTGTCCCAGAATAACTAAATAAAATCCCCAAGTGAATGTAGGAGACAATCTGACTACTGATGCATTGAATAAAGGCAAAATAAGGGAATAGGTATTGGTCAAGACCTTAGTTCCCACCAAGGGGGAACAAAGTATATGGAGGATGAAGCAGGGGGGTTTGTGGCCTGGAAGTGTCACTCATTGGTTCTGTTGGCCAGAACTCAATCACGTGGCCCCAATCTGACCACAAAGGGTGGGGAAATTTCATCTTCCTGTGGACCCAACAGAGAAAAAACATGCTTTGATGAATACCTAATAATGTCTCCTCCACAAAAACATGCACATAGATTTTGTAATTAGCATTCCTCTCTCTCCATTCATAACTAAACAAATCATCTTTATGCTGACAGCTAACTGTATTAAACATTTATTCTGGGCTAGGAATTGTGCTAAATATTTGACATACTTTATCCAACTGAGTCCTCAAAGCAATCTTGTGAGGTAGATTTCATTATTACCCCAGTTTCCCACTTCTCAGGTGAGCAAGCAGAGGCACAGAATGGTCAAGTAACTTGCTTAGGGTTGCACAGCAAAGTAATGGTCAGACTCAAGATTTGAATCCCATTTCTTCCTAAGACAGGGGTTAAGAGCTGCTAGTGGACAGATGATGAATAATGTGAGTGCTTGGAAAGCTGGAGCTTCTTGCACTGTCAGCTGCTCTGAATCCAGAAGAGACTGAGACCCTCAAGCTATCATCTGCAGATTTGCTTCCTGGGGTCATGGCTGAGGAGATGGTGATGGAAGGCTGGGAAGTGAGTCCTGGCTAAGGACACAGGAGGCCACGGAGCTCTTGGTGGCCATAATCCCTGCCTTCCAGCAATATCCCAGGCTCTAGTCTGTGTATTCTCCTGGTTCTGTGTCCTGAGGCCATGCCTCCCACCCTAATGTTGAACAGCAGGAAGCCTGGAACTGGAGAAAGACAGAGCTTACCCCTGAAGTTACTGGGTGAACCGCCCCAGTCTAGGTCAGCTGGTCCCATGGCATGTGGCCTTTCTTCCCCTGATGAAAGTCTCAGTGCTCTTTGCCTGGGTTAAATATGGTTACTTCTCAAGCCCCCACACTTCTTTTCT
The DNA here is from genome assembly GCF_008692025.1 of Phocoena sinus. Taxonomy (NCBI): domain Eukaryota; kingdom Metazoa; phylum Chordata; class Mammalia; order Artiodactyla; family Phocoenidae; genus Phocoena; species Phocoena sinus. Next base: position 34,295,204 of record NC_045773.1, read on the forward strand.
GCTCTCTGGCCTTCTGCTTTACAACCAGCTTCCAGGCAGAGTATTGAAACTGTCTCTGAGACAGGGATCCTTAATCACGGTGCAGCCTGATGGCGCCTTGGGCTCATCCAGAACAGGCACCCCACACCTCTGGCCTCCTGCACCTCAGCTCAGGAAAGGAGAAAATTCCTGTTATCTTTTTGCTTTAGAGTTGAGGCTCTTGCCTCAGGGGATCACTGAAGAAGCCAGGACGGGCCCAAGAGACTCTGGCAATAGGTGACTCAGTTCAAGCAGTAAAAGCAAAAAAGGTATGAGTTGAATTTTGTCATGGCCGCTGACCCCAGTGTGACCTGGGCCACAATAACCCCTGAACTGCAAATTGGCCCCCTCTACTAATACGGCCATGGTAAGACTCAGCTTATAAGGCTCAGACAGAATGGATGTGAAGGCATTCCCAAAACTCTGAAGCGCTATACAAAGGAAGGTTCTAATAACATTGAAGTGACAAGCTCCCGCATGGCAACTTCTGGTACAGTTTCATAATTTACCTACGATGTGTACAAAGGATCTCCAGTCTGACTTGGCTAAGATTGGTGCCAGGCTTCATGGGGGTGAGATTCTACTGAGAGTCATGTGTTAACTCCACTGACCTCAGGATGTTTCAGAGAGGAGGAAGTAGAGAGAGGCGGTAGGTGTAACGGGGAAAACTGGGATCACAGGAGAGAGCTGGGTTTCGGTGTTGATCTATCCACTTATGACCTGAATGACCTTGGATAAGAGTTACCCATAAGAGCAGAGTTGTGAGGACTTATCTGACAGTGCTATATAAACTATCAAGTCAGATACAAATAGGATGTTTTCATGGCAAAAAATTTAGTCAGAGAACTTTATCTGCCTGAGGTCAAATAGTAAATTGGTGGTCAAATTTGGCCAGGATGGAATCTGTTAGCCCAGTGTTCTTTCTAGAAAAGATCTTCTAGGCACACAAATTCTTCCTGAACAATAGTAGTCCACACACATGAGGAAATTAATCCCCTTAGAGAGAATGGAAATTGAGTCCAATAACCCATTAGAAAGTGCAATACTTGGGACTTCTTTGGTGGTCCAGTGGTTGAGACACCACGTTCCCAATGCAGGGGGCTCAGGTTCGATCCCTGGTCAGGGACCTATGATCCCACATGCCGCACGGCAAGGCCAAAAAAAAAAAAAAAACATTGAGAAAGTTTGGTACTTTAACTACTAAGTGTTTCAAGGTCTGAGGAGACACGTTAATTGTATTTAATCCCATGAACGTAACTCATATTCCCGTCAAACCTTCAGATACACAAAGCACTCACTCACAGGGCCACTGACCTCCCGGTTTGGCATCACTGAAGAGTGTTGGTAGAGACAGAGGGTCTTTGTAATTAACACATAACATCACAACAAAAGACATTTGTTTTATTTATTTATTTTTTAGCTCTCCAGTGGGAATTTGGCACAATAGATTTCTTGTGTGGCAGGGCTCATTAGGGCATGCAGCAGTGCCCTCAGGCTGGCCTCCAGCGCCCCTTCCTGTCAGCTTTTGCATTGTTATTCCCTTGGCATTTATAAGGTAAAGGTGACTTAGCTTCTAATGAACTCTTAGTCACACATAATTGTCCATTTAGTGTGTGGCATTTTTAGCATTTAGCCAATTTAGAAACCCTAAAATCATAAAATACGATTGTTAAATTTTTTGACTCCAGGAAAAAAAAAAAAGGTGTTTTATAAATTCCATCTGCCTAAGTTTTTACAGGTTGAGGATTTGGGAGTTTGGTTGTATCAGGCTCTGTTATCATTCTTTGCTTTTGTTTCTCAAAGGGGGAATAACAGACAGCATCATCTGTGCCTCACCGGACACCTGGAAGGGAAAGGACCTCCTTAAAATCCCTCACGAGCTGTACCAGCCCTGCCCTTTTCCTTCTCCAGACCTGGAGTCCTCACAGGTGCAGCAGCTAGGTGCTGCCCACCGGGCTGTACCCAGGCCCCCTGAGAACCACAGCTCAGGGGAGCGAGACCACTGGGAGTGTGAGATCAAACCCAAGCCGAGGCCAGCCAATCTGCGCCACGCCGTGGCCACCATCATCATCACAGGGGTGGTGTGTGGGATCGTGTGTCTCATGATGTTGGCGGCTGCCATTTATGGCTGCACCTATGCAGCTATTACCGCCCAGTACCATGCGGGACGCTTGGCTCAGATCAATGAGCCTGCGAAGACAGAAGGAAAAGAGCTGTTTGACAGCTCAATGGCCTGAGAGCTTTCATCTCAAATAGGAATAATCATTATAGGCCAGAAGAAAATTTCTGAGTAGGGCTGATGGTTCACTGTTACTTCCTCATTTTCTTTTTCCAAAAGGAAAAAAAAAAAAAAAAAAGATGTGTCTGTAAAAAAAGACAGTATTCCTGGAAAGAAATTTATGTTGAGATTTTTAAAAAAATACCATAGTTGAAACAGAGATGATAACTTGTGCTCTGTGCCTGAGAAGTTATGACAATATTCTATGTGGGGAAGGCTGTCCACAGAGAAAGGGAAGATACATCTCTTTCAAGGTACTCTTCCCTGCATTAAGTTGCCTTTACAGGGCAGCAGAAATACAAACACGCATGCCAGCATTCCTGGCAGCTTTGTGGTCCACTGGAAAACTGCCCAATTTTGAGTGCCTGGGAAGAAGTTGGCAATCTTACCCAATGGGCACTGAGTGCTTCTATAGTCCAAGTTCATGATAGACCGGTGATACTTTTAGATGTTAGGTATGTTATATATTTAGCAAAAGCGTCTGTTGGTTGGGAATTTTGTAGCTTGCCACAAGAGTCAGATTATATTTAATTTTCTAAATCAGAAAACCATTTGGGGCTTTCTAGGCCACAGAAGAAGAGGGCTCCATGACTCGATAATGGGACTCAGGCCCAGGGTCTGGGGAAGTTTTCTGATGCAAGGGTAAATAACATATAAACAAACACAAAGAGGATGGGGTGGCGGAATTCGAGGCCCTATTACCCAAAGGCCATATCCACCAGGCGATTGGAACCTTCCATTTATAACTCTCACAGCAGGAATGAATTTAGGGTGGGCTGAGAGCGAGATAATGGCTTATGTGTATCTGTATCTACGTACATAGTGTGCAGAGTGCATAGGCTTGTTCAACCACACCCACACATAAACATACTCAGAGCAATCAGTTTACCCACTAATGAAATGCAGCCGCGGCAGGGTGGAAGCCAGCAGCTGTTGACCACCACCCAGATTGTCTACTCAACACTCTGGGATAGGAAGTCAGAGGAAGTCTGAAGAGAGTGGGAATTATCAAGAGGCTGGAGATACGTGGGAGCAGCCGTCCTGAACATTATTTAGGCTGGGGCTTAAAAAAAATCAGGTGTGGCTTGCTTGACTCCACAGACACGGTTCTGAAGAGCTGCATGCAAAGGAAATTTTTGTAAATTGAATCATCATTTTAATGCAGTAGGGGATCTCGCTATTTAAAGGAACCTTTCATGGAATCTTTCTGTAATGGCAATAATTGGCTCCAGATTTATGTATTTTGTAAATTTGCATTTTCTCATGCTAGGATTTCTTAAAGTAGAATCTACCTGCTCTCTCTCTCTCTCATGATGTCCCATCTCATACTTAGTCACCTGTTAGTATTAAAATCATTTTACACAGACGAGTTAAGGACTTGGCAAAAGCAAGGAATAGCAAATACAGGGCAAGCTGTCCCTCCAGAGGCCTTGACAGACATCATTAATCAATCCCAGCACTCCTCCCTGAGCCCTGATGCACCACAGATGCCTTCTTAAGACAGCACTGTAAGGCAACCAGAACTAATCAACTGGAATTGGTTCAAAGGATAAAACATATTTGTCATTCAGGGTACTGGCCCTATATTCACTCTTTCAGGCCATGTAAAAGTTGCTTGGATCCTAAATCAGCAGTCCATTCCATAAACTGGCATGTGAATGGGCGGTCCATTCAGCCTGGAATACTGTTTCCCTGTGTGATGTGGCCAAAGCCTTGCCCAACAGTATAAAGAGGCCAAGGGAAAGACGGATGAACCTACCCTAGCCTACCCTGCAGGACACAGAGGCCATCTATACCTGCTCACAGTGCTTCACAGCTAGTGTGGGCTGCCCACACCCACAAGTTAAAGATGGGCCATCTCTTTGGAGCAGCAATTTTGCTAAATGATTCTTCTGGGGGAAAAAGTATAAATTTGATGTTAATTTTTTCTGAGTATTAAAATAAACCTGGGTACATTAAAAGAGTAGTTTGAAAAATTAGCATATGGATTTTAAGATCAAAAAGAGATTCCAGAGAAAGTCAGCTGCTGCATCAGCTTCATCCCAAGCCTGGTGCTTCCTTTCTTCTCTGCTTCGTGCACCACTTCAGTGGGCGAAGCTGAGCATCCGGTCTAAGGTTGTAGAGATTATTTTCCAGGTGGAAAAAAAATCTTTCTTTCCCTTGCCCTGGACCATGAGCCCTTGGCCAAGAAAGCACTATGAGAAGGGAAATCGAGAAGATCTTTTTATACATCGTCCTCATTTCACCAAATGTTTCTGGAGTTCGTACTACGTACCAGGCATGGTGAGAGGTGTTCTCGTGAACATTCGCGTAATCTTGGCAACCATGCTGTGAGATACTTGAACAGATATTACATAAGCTGGGAACTACTGAGGCCAACCACAAATGCCTCTTCTCATTGCTGCGATTTAAGACATGCAGTGCACCGTGCTCTGCCGGAGGCCTGGTGACTGTACAGGTCAATCCCGTCCCCCTGGCCACAGTGATTACATGACAGAGCTTCCAGTGCACCGCTGAAAATCCTGAAAGTGGCTAGAATCCTCACTCCTCAACACCCACGTCCTATTAGACTTCTAAGCACAGATGATAACTCAGGCAAACGGATTCCTGCTTTATGAGAAGTCTTTAAGGAGAATGACTAAAATGATGCCTTCATGTATTCAGATTTCTATCTTTTGCCTATAGTCACCAAAAAGAGCAGTTAACGATGAAAATAATTACCCTAAAATGTCAACAATTCTCTCAGCACAGAAAAATATAAATCAAATTGTTTAGATTAACAATTCAGCGTTATCATTTGTTAATACGAGAAATGAAATGTTTTCTCTGTTAAAAACATCACAGATGAAAGACCCAATTTGCAGGGTATTCTGTGAGAACCACAAATTATCTTTCACAACCACTACAGCTCATGAGGGGTAATTTGCAAACGCCTCATAGATTATTTTCAGCTGTTTATTGCTGCTGTCATATTTATAAATTCCCCTATAAAAATGCCCTTCCTTCAAAGAGTCATAGAGCCTTACTGAAGGAATACTGTGAACAAATATCACGTTTAGTGTTGATTGTTTCTGAGAAAATCATGTAAAATATAGTTTCTTCATTATATTTAGTGGAACAGTATCACTATTTTTGCTCTGCCAGAGATCACAAATTCACAATAGCAGGACCCAACAGACATGAGGCATACAAAGACGGCGTAGGAGGAATTTCTTCCACAGAGATCGTGGAGAAAGAAGACCTAGTGTCAAATCTATACCTGGAAAGCTTTTAAAATTAAGGCAAAAATCCGTGACCCTGTGGGAACAATCTTGTGCTTCAGATGATAATATGCCCACAGACAACTGGGTATTTTATTTTTTTCTTACAAAAATGAAAGACTGAAAAGTGAACCATAGGATTGCCTCCCGAAGGTTCATGAAAATCAAATCTCATTACTCAAGTTTACCAAGTTACCCCAGAAATATCACACTCGTCTTAGATCCAAAATATCAAAGGAAGTGGCTCAATTTCTAAAATGATCTATCCATAGCACCCATTATCATAATTATACAACTGTTAGAAACCTATAACTTTCTATCACAGATCAGGAAATAACTGTTTTCACTTGGGTCAAACCCACCAGTGTATCCATTGCTAAATGCTATTAGACAGAAAACTACCAGCAAATGATATTCCAACCTCACATGGCATCACTGGGGTGTGGTTTACATGCACAACTTCAGGGAACTATCCTGCTTTCCCTTGTGATGAAAATGTTTTTTAAAATTTATTTTTTAATGCTCACAATGCAATAAAATCTCAAAGAAACCTCCCTCCGGTTGGGAGAAGCAGCTTTCTAACCCCTCACTTTCTTTTCAGATTCTTGACTGGAGTATCCACACCTACTTTTCACTCCAATGACACTGAGTATTCATGCGGATGGATAGGATGTGACCCAGTTTCAAAGACTCATCAAGAAGAGCCAGAAAAAGAAAAAGAGGATTGGGAGTTGGGAAAGTCCTTGGAGAGCATTTAGTCTAGGTCTGGCAAATTTCAGAATAGCTGTGACCAGCCTCCCTACCTGTTTCAGACATTGCTAATGTCTGGCCTCAGAATCTTTTTTAATCTGTTTTCTAGGTACCTACTCCTGATCAACTGGAGTTGACTTATGAGACTAAACCTATCTGCTACCCTCATATAGTTCCATATTCTTATTTTACAAAGAGCAATTGGAAGCATGGAAAAGGAAAGGAATTATCCCGAAGTCGCACAGATAATTAACTGCACACCTGATAAATGCAGCTTGCAGGAGCATGGAGTTAGAATGTATAATACAACCCAACCCCTGCCATTCTTCATTCATTCTGGTGAACCACAGTATGAAGACTATGGGATTATTATATTAATTATTTGGAAAAGAACAATTATAGTACCACCATCAACATTTATTGAACACCCAGTTTTGTGCCAGTTGTTTTCGGTGTAGTATTTTCATTTTCCTCTAAGTCTCAAATTAACCAAAAATGTGAGCATTTTACTGCCACATGACAGATGAAGATACATAATCATTGGGTTTGGGTCGCTTGTTCAAGGTCATATCATTAATTAGTGGAGTAGGAATTTGAATGAAGGATACATGGGTTTCTTCTTATGCGTCTATCTACTTTTTAGTATATTCAATATTATCCATAATAAATGTTTTTAAAAAAAGAATGACTCCAAAGTTTTTAGACTGAATAACCAGATAACTAGAATGACTTAAATGTGGAATCGATTGCATTTGATGGGCCTATTTGAGAGGCAGGGACACTGAGTAGTCAAGGGAGAGAGGTTGGGCTTGGGAATCACCAGCTCATGAAGAGTGTTTAAAGCTTGAGAGAGGACAGGAACCCTGAGGCCCTCCGACATGTACAATCAGGAGATGAACAAAGTCAGCAAAGGAGGCCTAGGAGGGTGGGCAGTGAGGTAGGCAAAGAATCAAGTAAAGAGGTTTGCAAGGAGAACGTGATCAGCTTGGCCAAGTGCTGCTCACAGACCAAGAAAAATGAACATCTGAAGTTCAATTTTGGATTTGGTAATGTAGGAGCTACAGGTAACCTTGATGAGAAATGATTCACTGTGGATGAAACCTGGTTGGAGTGGGTTCCAGAAAGCATGAAAGAGAGGAAGTGAGAAGAGCATAAAAAATGAGAAATAACACAAATAAAATAATTTGATAATAAAAATAATTTTGGCTTAAAAAAACTGACTATATCAGCAAAAATCTGGAAGTTGACAGATGAAGGCTAGTGAAGTAATAGCATATAAAATGCCCATGCACTATGTTTTCACTCTGAACTTCCTTTTTATGTTTTAAGACAAATGTACACTCCAGTCTGCCTGAGCCTGGTCATATATAATTTGGCCTTGAAGTAGGAATGACATTCAGACACTGATCTTGACCTCGTGCAGATCTTTTCACCCAGAATAGAATGTGGGAGCTCTTGGTGAGTGCAAACTGTGGGAGGCCATTGGAATAAAGAGTCTTTGATCAGCACTGTCCCTTTCCCACCACAGACTGGCAAAAGCATTTTCCATGAGCAAGAGTCCACTGACTGACTGTCAAAGCATTTATGCTGCAGCCTCTGGTCATGCCCCCTCTTCCCAGGGAGGGGAAATGTACGTCAGCTCATTTATCCTCTCTGGCCCTTCACTTAGCCTGAGTCATATATATTCTAATCTTCACTGAGATCAAAATCCCACTAAGGTCACTAGGAGATTTGCCTGGATAAGGGTGGCTAAATAAATCCTCAAATCTCTCATGAGCCATGTTGGGGAAAAAAGTATCCCAGAAACTGTTTTCCACCAAAGCACGTGAGGGCATTTCCAATGGTCTAACAAGCATTATGCTGATTACACTGTTCAGAGGTTTATAAACTAGAGCAAAGATTAAGTAAATCACTCTCTTGACTGACAGGGAGAGCATATATTTTAGAAAGCTCAGGATCTTTGACTGGAATTTCTCTGTAACCACATATATAAAAACATTAGGCACAATGATGGATACCTTCTGATACAGGAAGCTCTGTCTTTAATATCTACTTACACAGCCTCTGATTTAAATATTCCCTTCATTTTCATAAGATAAAAAGATGGTGAAATAAGTGAGTGAACAAATTAGCATTTTAGGTGTTTTTTTTAAAAAATGGACTGTGACATATTTTTATCTAAAGCAGGAGTTGGCAAACGTTTTCTGTAAAGAGTCAGGCAGTAAATATTTTTGGCTTTTTAGTCCATGTGCTCTCTATCCAACATTATTTACAAAAACAGCTGGTAGATATCTGACAAGGTACTTGTATCCAGCTTATAAAAAGAACTTATATCTCAACAATAAAAAGACAAATAACCTAATTATAGGCAAAAGATCTGAATAGACATTTCCCCAATGAAGATATGCAAGTAGCTGACAAGCACATGAGAAGATGCTCAGTGTAGTTAGTTATTAGGGAAATACAAATCACTTCACGCCTACTAGGAGGGCTAAAATAAAAAAGATAGACAATAGTAAGCATTGGTAAGGATGTGGAAAAATTGGAAGCCTCGTATGTTGCTGGTGAGATTGTAAAAAGGTGCTACCACTTTGGAAAACAGCTTGTCTGTTCTACAAAATATCAAACCTAGAGTTACCATATGACCCAACAATTCGATTCCAATTTCTACCCAGGTGAAATTAAGACATATCTGCACAAAAACTTGTACATGAATGTTCATATCAGCATTATTAATAATAGTTAAAAAGTGCAAACAACCCAAACGTCCATTTACTGATAAATGGATAAACAGGATGCTATACATACATACAATGGGATATCATTTGGCAGTTTAAAAAGCCAGAGTAGTGACTTCCCTCGTGGTCCACTGGTTAAGATCTCCCTTCCAATGCAGGGGGTGCGGGTTCGATCCCTGGTCAGAGATCCCACATGCTGCCCTCATGGCCAAATAAATAAATAAAATAGAAAAAAAAAAAAGCCAAAGGACTGATCCTTGCTACAACATGGATGAATCTCGAAAACATTAAGCTCGGTGAAAGAAGCGAATCACAAAAGGCCACATGTTGTATGATTCCATTTATCTGCAATGTCCAGAATAGGCAAATCCACAGAGGCAGAAAGTAGGTTAGTGGGTTTCCTGGGGCTGGAAAGGGGAGTGGGATATCAAGAATGAAGGGGTGTGCGTGCGTGTGTGTGTGTGTGTGTGTGTGTGTGTGTGTGTGTGTGTGTATAGGGGGTTTTTGGGGGGGATGTTAAATTGTTCTAAAATTACATTGTAGAGATTGTTGCACAACCTGCAAAACACTAAAACCCAACAAACTGTACACTTGAAATGGTGAATTTAATAGTGTATGAAATATATCTCAGTAAAACCCTAAAAGAAGGACACAGGTAGCATCCTAGATTTGCTCCTATGGGCTACAGCTTGTCAACCTCTGTTCTAAGGAATAAGTACATGAAAGTGTGAGCTTCAAAGTTTTACTATGAAACATTTCAAGATACTATAACGACATTGCCTAGGTAAGTTTTTCGCATAGGGGACGGGACGTGGCAAGAAGCATTGACTAATGAGAGGTGGTGGGTGTAACATACATCATTCTTACCAACGGTAACAGCAGCAGTAATAATTTAGCAGCTAACCATTACTGAGCACTCAACTATAAGCATTCACTAAGCACTTTATTTATATGAATTCATTTATTTCTCTCAAAAGGAACCAGAGGGGTCCCCCCAAAGCCAGACTGAATCTGGGTGCAAGACATACTCCATTACTGGTTAATTTTTCTCCTTTTCTGTGGTGATGAAACAAATCTCTGTCTTTAAAAACTAGGCTGTTAGAAATGCAACCAAAGCACCAATCAACCTTGTTTTACAAATATGAAAACTCAATCTCAGAGCAAGAGGGGAGAAATGGCCCTGTACTCACTCCTAAATCCTTGGCTTACATTAGGGTTAACGTCCAAATCCTACTATGACCTCAGAAAGAGGAGTCTTGCCGATACAGAACTCGAAAACCGGGTATAAGGACCTGTAACTCCAAAATTCTGTGGCTGATGGGGTGGAGAATGTGTTGGGGCTTTTGATAAGGTTTATAAAAGGACAGTGGTTCATGGGAGTGAGTGTCCTGGAGAGTTAGCACAGAGGATCCAGTTTCTCAAAACTCTGGGCTATTTTTATTTCTGGAGCAATGATCCTGCACTATGCAGAGCAGCTGTTCTACGTGGCCAACTCTAACTCAGATTCTGTTGCAGACTTGAAATACAGTATAATTGGTAGCTACATCACTAATCCATTTCTATGAAGTTTGCTGTTGTCATTCCTACCGGCCTTGACCTCCTTTTGTCCCTTCACAGCACCCACCAGTCAACTTAAAAAAGCAAATGTCAAATATATAAAAAGCCCCACCTCATAGCTGACATTTAGAGCAAAGACTTGCCTTGGGTTACTCACCTCCCCCTGGGGCATCTGCCCATCTGCCCATCAGCTGTGTGTTTAGATCCTAGTAAATACCACCCAAACCTGAGAAACTCATTTGTGTCTCACAGAACCCATCTAGACACAACATGTATGGGGGATCTCATCCAAGATTCCCGGAATCTTGTTCCCTCTGCTTGGAATGCTCTTCCCACAGATCTTTGTATAATGGCTGTATCTCATCATTCCGATCTCTACTCATGTCACCTTCTCGGGGAGGCCTTCTCTGAGCCCCCATCTTCCCCCAATCTGGAGAAGCATTGCCTCTGTCATACGCAAGTATGAACATGAGTGTTCTTCCCTGCCTTTGCTACTCCCAACCACACTTCATTTTCTACAGAGCATTAGCCACTACCAGAAATTCCCTCTCCCTCCCTCCCTCCCTCCTTCCCACCTTTCTTCCTCCCATTCGTGCCACACTTGTCTGTTGTCTGTACCTCCCACACAAGTGGAGGCTCCCCTCCACTGGCAGCAACTTAGTCGGAATGGGTCTTCACTGGGCAGCTGCCACCCCAGCCTCAGGGTGGGGATGCCAACAGTGCCCTCTCACTGTATGAATCATCATCCCCTGACTCGCTCCAAAATGCCCTTTGGGGTGCTTGTTCTCAGTTGTATCCTCAGCATTAGGTACATAGTCGATGCTATATATATATATCTATATCTATATCTATATATTGAATTATCTAATTAGAAAATGAAGAAATGAAACATCTCTTTGTAAATGAGCCTATAAGGGAAAACACTGAATTTGAAAGCGCCAAGAATTGAAGTTTGTCTGTCAGTTTAATCTAGCATTTCTCAATCTCACCTCTACTGACATTTTGGACTAGACAATCCTTTGTTGTTGGGGGGCTGTCCTGTGCCTTGTAGGATGTTTGGCAGCATCCCTGGCCTCTACCCACTGGATGCCAGTAGCTCCCCTCCTAACCAATCATGACAATCAAAAATGTTTCCAGATGTTGTCAAATGTCTCCTGGGGGTCAAAACTGCTCCTGGTTGAGAACAACTAATCTAATCAGTAAGTATTAATTTCTGCTATGATAAAACATTCCCTTTGCTCAGATCTACAAACTAGAAGTTTATCCACGTAGACTTGACACATAATTCCTAAATACTAGTTAACTCATATACACCAAATATATGAAATCCCACCAAAGGAAAGTTGATAAGCTGAATATTTGCCTATAACATTTTGGCAACATTATTTACCCAATCCTAAGGAAAGCTGTATATTAGATAGTACACTCAGTTTAAACAGCACGTACCTGACAAAAGCTAACGGTCATTGATGTTAAGCAATCTCTTTCTTAATCATCTAGTTAAAATGAGATCCTTTGTCCTAATATCAAGCATCCCCCTTCATTACACTGCCCAGAATTACGCAAATGAGACCATTTAACCCACATTTTCCAGTTTCCCCCAGTGAATGGATCTAATGTGGTGTATGTTCCCTGCAAAGGAATAGATCAGAGCCCCCCCAAATTTACTAGTAATCATTAAATTTTATACTTAAAACAGGTGAATTTTTGGTATGTAAATCATATCTCAATAAATCTGTTAAAAATATTAATTTCTATAACCAATGCCTCTAATGCCTATAATGTCTGTTGCTGATCAGATTAGCTATTCTAAGCATCAGGTTAGATGCTTGGACCTCAGAAAAGACATCTGCTGATGCAGGGACAACTACTGGGCTAACACAGTTGCCATTAGGAATGGACACTAAACAGTTTTTCTACTCCTTAAAATATCCATATTGGTCTGTATCATTTTACTATGGTGTGGATTGCAGTTTTAGCTGCTGAGTGACTCTCTTAGAGTTTGGTCAAGTACTGTGTTCCTATTGTTTGGTCAGTAAACTGTGCAAGTGTATGTACCTACAGAGAGCAAGTAAATATGAAACCCATCTTTCTCAAGTCACTTAGTCAGTATTTTGACATATTTACCACATCAGCCCTCACACTTGGCACTAGGAATAAAAAGGTAATTGGGATGGTCCTTGTCTCTGGAGAGTTTATAATTTATTCAAGAAATGAAACTAGAACATCTTAGAAGAGATTTTAGATTTTGGTATGCTAAAATTTACATTTTAAAGCAAATGCAAATAATTCAGAATTTATTACCTAGTGCTTAAAAAATTCAGAAATATGAACTTCTTACCAAAAATTGAGATTAAGTATTTTGTATTTGTCAGAGCGAGAGTCTAGAAGGAGAATACAGAAGGTCAGACAAACACCCCAAGGAGGGGAAGAAATTCCCTGCATGGTTATACCTTCCAACTTGGCTCAATTCCTCCCCTCAATGCATTTATTTTCTTCTCCAGGTCATTTCCACCCTAGCATGATGGGAACAGTGTTTATGACTCTTGTTCTATTGGGCCTGGTCTCTCCATTGAGAGTGGAGTGGAGAATTAACACCATGATCTAGGTAATTTATGGAACTCAAGTCAATAACAACTAAGTAAGGGCAAATAGGTTTCTACAAGTTCAATTCAATTTATAGAAGCCTCACTGAGGGTCCACTATGCTCCAGGGACTCCATCGGGTTATGCTGTGAAGGACAGAAGATGAAAAGTACGAAGTCTTTGACCTCTAGGAGCTTCTAGATGACTGCTCAGATTTTCAATTCACTTGTCCTGTGTAGACATAGCTTTAAAAATAGCTGCTCTTTTAAAGTTCTCTGGTGGGGAGGGACAGGGGGCTGTGGGAGGAACTGTCAATTACAGGGCCCGGTTATTATTCATTTGTATCTAGAGTGCTGGCAAAAGCACAAGGTCAGGAAATATTTATTGAATAAATGAGCAAATGAATGCATAGGTATACTGCCAACTTGAAGATAAAAATGGGCCACCTCAAATCCTAGCAATTTTATACTTCCGCATATCCAGATATTTTCTTGTTTGTTTTCTCTTTTTATCCCCAAATCAACCCAGAGTAAGGTGAGGGAGATAATAATCCCAACCCTATTTTAGATAGAACTTCAGGGACCCAAGACCACACATTTAGCAAGTTATAGAGTAAGTAACAAACCTACGTGGACCTTACAGTCCCAGGCTTGCATCTCCAATAACAACAGAAAAATGGATTAGGGTCCTGACACACACAGCAGGTTCCAGGGCTCTGGAGAGACTTGGTGGGCCAAAGAGAAAGTCATACCACTTCTTCCTTTGCAGTGGGAAAGCAATTAAGCAAATTTAGCATGCTAGTGGCAGCTGGAGAGTTGGCAAGTTCCTCAAGAGAAGGACTGTAAGCAATGTCATAGGCCAAGAAGATGTATGGGGCCCATTTATGCACAGAGGCTGACGTATAAATGGAATCCGGCCCAGTCTGACTGACTGCCCTTTCTTCAAAGATGTCATTGACAGATGACTATCTAAATGTTTTTGTTTGAAAAAAAAAAAAAACAAGAAAAAAAGAAAGAAGAGAATAACACATTCACACACACACACACACACACACACACACACACACACACACACACACACACACTCACACCTACACACACAAAACCAAAACAAGAAACTTTCTATCCCAAACAGACATATGTAGCCAATGAACATGAGAACACCAGATCAGATCTGGGAGCAGTGCAGGCTTTTCAAAGTAGTCCTTGATAATAAACTAAAATTGTACACCTTTCCTTTCAGAAAAATTTCAATTTAACACAAGGATTTCATTGAAGCCCCAAATTGCTGTCAGTTGGCTGTATCCCATCTGCTGTTGGAAATACACTGGTGGGGGAAAAGCCTGCTCACCTATTCATCTTCACCTGCCAAAACAAGGTTTCTTCCTCAATTAAAATGGGCTTTTAAATTTTAGAGTAGTAAACAATGTCTACTTAAATTTGCGGAGAATACACAGAAGAAAGTGACCAAACCTAATTACCCAGTGACATGACGGGTGAGTCAGAGTCAATGAAATTTGGGGGAAGTGCTGAAGAGGACTCTCTGCTTTTTGAGACATAAAGGTCCTTTTGAAGTCACTGCCTTCACGGTGCTGCATCCATGTCAGCCTTCAAGATCAAAACTGAGCAATTCTGTTTTATCTTATGTCTATAAGACCCGCTTTAAAAAAGAAGATTAATAATCATCAGATTTAGAAGGTAAGGACTAAATACAGTTCCTTGGATAACCTTGTTTCTTTGTCTTGCTCTGTAATTATCTTCTGAAAATGGGCACGAGTTGACACATAGTGAGTCGTAGTAAACAGGAATATGTCTCTTCCACCCACTCAGGGTGGGCCAACCATGTCTCATAACTTGCCTGTGGTCTCTGGCCAACTGTATAACTCAATAGTAGACAAGCATGCCATTTGGAAAAGTCATGGTCTTCTCCACAATGGATACACAGTGCCCAGGCTGAGTCCATGTTTTGCCCATACTCAGCCAAATAGACATTTATGAAATATAAGCCATTTGGAAACATTTGAGCACACAGTTTGTAAACTTGGACAGATGTGGCTGGGATGGGCACAGTGATCTTAGGGCCAAAACAGAGCATCCTTCATAATGACTTAATGAGAAATTCAAGGAAAAGGTTTTAGAAAGAAATTTCAAACACACAGACAGATAGTTTGGTTCAGACCATGTCGTTATCAGCTGTTGCATGTGGCCCCAACTCCAGGGAGATAACATGCCTCCAGAACTAGCTGGCTGGGTCAGCCTGGAGGCCAGTAAGGCTGACCTTTAAGCAAAAATAAATCTTGCTGAGTTAAATGATCCTGTCTCCTATTTTCCTCAAGGAACATGAGACAGTAAGAACAGCAGCCCTGAATTTTCACAGTCCTTATCTCCTGGCTGATTAGTTATAGGTCTGCATAGTTCAAGATGAGCTTACAGGTCAGATACATAAGACTGTCTTCCTTGCTATACCCAAAAACCCAGGAATGACCGGGGCACAACTGTCCCCAAATCTTTCAATCCCTGCTAATCTATGAGAATACAATTATGATGTATAGGCTATACCAGAAATAAAGTGGGGGAAAAAGGAATATTTCCCAGCCAAGGAACAACCACTTGAAACATGTCTGATCCATTTGAATTCCTTCCCACAAATATTCAGTGTGTGGAGCCACCACAGAAGCTGATGTTCAAAATCACCCTATAGTACAGCTTACTGAGAGAGGCTACTGAAAACAAAATGACTCCCTTCGGTAAATCTAGCCAATATCAGGATGATACTTGGAGTGTCTCACCCATCCGTCAACCAAAGGCTCCAACAATTATTTATCAGAAATAGACAATGTGCCAGACACGCTCTTAGGCTCCATTTTCTCAGCAGCTGTCCTCAAAAGAGGGCTTGTGGCAGTTTCTGGTCCTTTAGGCCAAATACCACCAATGAAAGCCGCCAGCCAGCCACAAAAATCTACTGACACTCTTGAGAGTGAGAGAGATGGGAAAAGCCAGAGACAGGGTTTCTTTGATAATTCAAGACTCAATCATAAAATGTTTTGGCTTTCTTCTGGTCCCAAACCCAGCACCTGTAGATACAACTAACTCTAATCACTCAGGGGGATTAGGGCGATGAAAATCTCATGCTCTCCAGAGAGGTGCACATTTCAGCTTGTATTTGCCTAAAACAAACCCACAATTTCCTTGTATGGCCCCTGTTATCCTAATGACATAGAAGTGGAAGATCTGGAGCTTACTTTAAGTGTTCACGGCACCTACTGTCAAGAAATGATCTTTTGCACGCACCAACAATTTCTTACTGGCTCAGAGTTTAAGAATAAAATCCTGGGAAATATTTCTGCTTTCACATCAAACTCCACCAGCTTTCAGAGCCCTGGATTGGAGAAGATGATGCTAAGATGAAGAGGAAGTAGTTTTTAATGTTTTTTACCTTTCAAAGCCAAGTTTCTGATACGTGGAAGTAGCTGACAAATGATGAATGGACACCATGCTTACTTTACATTCATTGATTGAAATCCATCATTTACCTGCCACCACGGGAGACTTCCGTTCATCCAGGAGTTGGATGGAGGTACTTGCTGTCACCACATTGCTTTTGTTAACTGTTCCTGTAAGAAGAAACAAAACAAAACACGATGACAAAAATGAAGACAGTCACAGAGCTTATGTTAAGAGAGTGATGGTATTGGTTTGCAGTCACCAGTTCTGTAGACTGTGCTGGGGCTTGCTTCCCAGAACTCGGAGCTGGTCAGCCCTGTTAGGCGATAGGTGCTGGGTGGGCGGTCCTCTCAGCTGAAGGAATCACTGCACCAAGTTATGACCACCCCTAATGGGGAATGTCCAGCCGCTTCACATCAAAATTATTAACTACCATGGAGGGACCACATTTTTAAAAATTTGTGGTTACTAATACCAGTGTTTACTCGTGTCAGTTTTCATATTTATATTGCCTTTCTAAATATAGACATGGAGAGCTGCTTGAGATAAAGTTTTGAAATTATTTTACAGTGAGTTGAGAACTCTAGCTCTGATCTGTTGGTTAAAACTTTACTGATCTATAAAATTCTCACTTCAAGCCAGGTTTTTCTGAACAAAACCATTCTAAACAGGGATAGAGCTGGAATGCAATCCTTACCCCAAACTCTTATTAATGTGATAACAATATGGTATTAGTATAAAGAGATTTTTAATCACCAACAATGTTTCTAATACTCATGAATTAAAAGACGCTGAGCACAAATTCCTAATGCCTGTAGTTAATAATTGTTAGTCCAGTGCCTGCCTTTTAAAAGGTTCAATGAATGTGAGCCGAGTGGAATCCAATTGAATTTAGAATCAGGGAGAAGGCAGATCTGAATGTGAATACACTTATGACCAAAGCAATTAAGAATTTTCTGGCCCGAGTCTAAGTTGTAATAAAAACCAGCTTCTTTTCCAGTGTGTACAGGTATTCAACACACAGGAGAAAAAAACGAGGGAGAGCTCCACCACAACACCTGCATGTGGTGATTTTTAACATTTTCTCCAAATCTAAAGGGGCCACGAAATCTCCTAAGATATTATGTCATCCATAACTTTACCATGAACAAGGTAAATTCCTTTTTTATTATGCAATTTCATTGAAAGTTCAGTGAAAACCCCACCTGCCAAAAACCAATTAGACAACAGCCAGCCTTAATTAATCAGAATTTTTTTCCAGACGTAATTCTTTGTAGGAAAAATGGTGAATAATAACAAAGCAAACTGACACGAGGAGCCATCACGCACGCACGCACGCACGCGCGCGCGCACACACACACACACACACACACACACACACACACACACACACACAGCACTTCTGGGAGATGCTCTCATTACCCATAGCTCCTCCTCTCTGTCCAGTATTGGGAAAAAGCCCTTCTGGATAACCTGATGGCTCCTGTCCAGATCTAGCAAGCTAAGTTCTATTTGTTTCTTTAGAAGACTACGAAAAAGAAAGTATCATGAGACTGCACGATAAAAGAAGATATTATTATTGATAGATTTGCAGCAGAATTAGAAAGTCCACTGTCTCTTAGTTGATATTTTCAGCAATGAAATGTGATACAGATAAACATATAAAGAAAGAGCCTTAGTACCTGGAAATTTATATTTGAGAACACATGTATGTGCATGGCCATGGGTAAACATAGGCCTGTCACCACAGGAGCACAGACTCCAAGAATCTTGGCCCTTAAAGGAACCTAACTGATAATCCCCTCTAAAACCCCACCTAGGGAGGGAATTTCTACAATAACACTTGGCCTTTCCTTGAATATCTTCATTAACGAGGGACCCTCTTCCTAATGAGTCCATTTAAATAATTATTAGACAACTCTTGTCAACATCTCTTCCACAAATTTTGAAAGCCTTATTTCTAAAGACGTCTTCATTCACGGAAATGAGCAAGTGCCAAAACTCCGGGAGGGGCTATGACACTAAGCGTTAGAGTCTCCATTAGGGTTGACTTGGGAATGCTTGCAAGAGATTAATACAAAAGGCCCTAATATAAAACATAAGTATATACTGAACTGTCCAGAGCAATCCAAGTTTATAGAACTATGTCTTATTCATCTCTGAAGTTCCTACAAGGCACGGTACAGAGCCTTATACAGAATGAGCACCAAAAATATCAGATGCACGAAACAAGAAAAAGCCGAGGACAACTGAAAAGATTTTCCAGTTTGTCTTGCTTCTAAAACTGGTTGAAATAAGGTAATGTTCAGTTCTTTTTTGGAGGGAGGTGATCTTTGTTTTTTTTACAATATCGTAAAACCTTAAGACTGGAAGAATCATTGGCTACGTGCCTCTCATTGGTCACCGCAGCTCCCTGTCAGGAGAGCACGAGGCCAATCAAAATCTTAGTCCTTACTCTTGCATGTTGATTTAAATCAGTTCTGATGGAGAACTGTGGGCCTCCAGAGTGATCTGACTTGTTGAAGGTTCTGGCAATGGATGTTATGGCTGTATGAATTTTCTCTAAGTAGGGCCATGATCACATTTTAGATAAAAAAAAAAATCTATTGAGAAGTCCGTATTCAAATTCCACATGGTACAAAATAACAGTCCTGCTTCCTGACATGCTTTTTACACAATCTGGTTAAGTTAAAGCTTCCTTTTATTTGGAGCAGCAACACTTATGGAACTGGTCACTGGTTCAGAGCTAGGCCAATATTCAACACTGGCTCTCAAGACTGAATTTGGCTCCCTTAGCATCCAGCCTGCTCCCTCATACTCTGCACGCAATGCCCAAGCCAGCGGGACCAAAGGGACAGAGCCAGCCTCCAACAAGGGCACCCACCTGTGCTGAATGGGATCGAATAGACAAAGCTCCCTGGAATCTGCTCAGCGGCTCTTCGGTACCAGAGAGGGAAATGGTCTGCATTAAAGATGTTCTCCTTGTCTCCAGCTTTCAGGAAGTCCCTTGAAATAGAAAAGAATAAGAAGAGCATGGCACCACTCAGCAAGGAAAAGCCAGACACGAGTGCATGCCAGCAGCTTTTGTTGGGTAAAAATAATGTTGGCTTTTAGAACCCCAACCTGCTTTTCTCAGTACAGAGAGGACCTGTGTAACATTGTGTACCCCAGATTACTCCGAAATATCTTGTAGAGTCCTGGCAGTCAGACTCCAGTGGGTGAAATGATTTTTCCTAGTAGGTCTAGTGAATTAATAGTCTTAGCATCTGAAGCAAGCCAACAAAGCCTCCAGAAATCACACCAGAAGACCAAAGGGAGTCAGAAAGCTTTGTCTTGCCTTAAAATCCAAACACACAGATACATATCCTTGAGAGGATCAACATCTTAGGTAGATCTCTCTCTTCTTATAAAAAGGGTAAAGGAGGTAAAAATGGGTCCACATGGGAATCTTTGCTTCTTTCCCCCCCTCCCTACCCTCCGGCCAAACAGGACTGTTCTTACTTCTGGATACTAGGGACTGTTGTGGTGAGACAGGTCTAGGTTTTAGGCAGAGCTGAATGATCTTGGGTGAGTTACTTGGGTTAGTTACTGAGTCTCCGAGCCCCATTTGTTCATCTACAAAGTGGGAATAATAATATTACACTTACCACGATACTATCACAATAACATAACACCATGTGTGAAGGGGCTAAGTAAACTGAAAGTGGCTCACACAAATATATGGGATTCTTAAAGCCCAAGAGTTTTTTTCATTCTCTATGCTTGAAATGGAAGCTGTGAAGTGATAATTTCTTAGACTTAGGACTGTCTTAGGACTGACTTAGGACTTAGGAGGAGAGCAGTAACCATACAGCGGAGGCTGACATCACAGGTTGCTATATGTGTGTTACTACACGTGCTCCAAAAGGCCACACTGAAATCACAGGATATATTAACATTGGGGATGGTGGCAGGTTACAGAAGCCATGAACTATAATGGATCTAATTCCAAAAGCATGTGGTGGGGACAGGAGATAGACCCTCAGTGTAGGAGCCTGATGATAGTATAGCTCTAGGATGGGAACTTTATATTACCCAGACCTATCACCAATACTTTGAACTCTTCCTTGTATGCTCTCTTTAAAAAAAAACATAGAAATTCTAAAACCTTTCTAGACCTGGCTAATAGAGTGCATCCAAATAGTTGGGTATCAACAAATATCATTTGATTGGAGTGGGTAGGCAGGTATAAAACGCTAAGACAATGGAAGTCAAGGTGCCTCTACATGAATCAATGATAGGATTTTCCTGAAGACAAGAATTGTTTCACCCAACCAGATAACCAATGAGTGTTCACTTTGAGTCACAATAATGTCACAAAGAATAGAATTCATAGTTGTAGATACTTTTAGCTTCCTAAAGCAGTTTCACATCCGAAGGTTTTCTGATCCTCACAGTAAACCAGGGAGATCATTAACCCATTTTTCAGATGTATCAAGTGAGGTGAACCAGGTACACATCCCAGCAGTCCTGAGTGTGGTCCTGCCACATTTCAAATCCATCACAATCACCTGTATATCAGACTAGCAAGGTGCTATGTTTTGTTGCTGTTAGCACTTTTCTTGTTTATTTGTCTTAATCTCAAAACATACAACAGTTTTTCACTCTGAGCATTAGAAAGTCTATTCCTGTGTCTCCCTTTGCCACTCTGGGTCCTAAAAGGAGAAGGCAATGTGTATCCCAACACTTCTAGTCCTTCCTAAGAACTTGCCTTCTGTTAAAGTAATTGTTTGGGGGTACAGGGGTAAAGAGGAGTTGAAAAGAATCAAGTCACAACTATAGTCAACTTCATAAATGACAAATTTGAGAAGTTGTGGAAGAAAGAGTCCTCCGATGGGCATTAAAAGCCAGTTCACAAAGCATCTAAAAATCTATGGATCTGCCACTTACCAGACCTGGTCTTAAAAGATCATATGGTGTGTGTCCGGACCTCATCTAAGAGACACAAGAGCACAGCTAAGCTGGGCTTAATGGGACAGGAGTGTTTCCTCATTGGGCTCCTGATGGGCCAACCCCTCTCAAATTGGTGGCCACCCTGTGCCTTGGTTATCCCCACCTCCCCCCTCTCAGAGACCCTTAAGGTCAGGATTTGTGAAGTTCCATGGTAACCTCTGGAATCACAAACACACACTCTGCAAACTCTCTAAATCTCAGGCTCCATTCATCCTTGGCCTAATAATGTCTCTTACTTCAGAGAAAAGCAATTGAGAAAACATATTAATGGGCTCAGGAAAGACTTCCCAGGCTCATACCAGCTCTGGTCAAACACCAATTTGAAGAATTAAGACCCTGTGGCTCTCTGAAGACAGACACAGGGGCCGAGCAGTGGTTTAAAAGGGCATCTGGGGCTTCCCTGGTGGCGCAGTGGTTGAGAGTCCGCCTGCCGATGCAGGGGACACGGGTTCGTGTCCCGGTCCGGGAAGATCCCACATGCCGCGGAGTGGCTGGGCCCGTGAGCCATGGTCGCTGAGCCTGCGCGTCCGGAGCCTGTGCTCCGCAACGGGAGAGGCCACAACAGTGAGGCCCGCGTACCACACACACAAAAAAGTAATAAATAAATAAAAGGGCATCTGAGGGCTTCCCTGGTGGCGCAGTGGTTAAGAGTCCACCTGCCAATGCAGGCGACATGGGCTCAAGCCCTGGTCCAGGAGGATCCCACGTGCCGTGGAGCAACTAAGCCCATGCGCCACAACTACTGAGCCTGTGCTCTAGAGCCCGCGAGCCACAGCTACTGAGCCCATGTGCCACAATTACTGAAGCCCGTGCACCTAGAGCCTGTGCTCCGCAACGAGAAGCCACTGCAATAAGCCCGCACACTGCAATGAAGAGTAGCCCCCGCTCGCCGCAACTAGAGAAAAGCCCGCATGCAGCAACAAAGACCCAATGCAGCCAAAAGTAAATAAAATAAAATTAATTAATTAATTATTTTAAAAGGCATCTGGGTACTGAACTTGGTGACACTCTGCCCACTGTCCATCTGAGTCTCTTCAGAAGAACAAGGAAACACTGTCAAACCCGAGAGGCACCAGAATGCCTGCTCCCAAGTGTGGGGCTCTACAGGCCCTCAGTCTCCGAGCTGAGGCACAGAGATTTACTAAAACATATACAAACAAATAAACACCAGACTTGAAACACTGTTTCTCGGGACAGGCAGGAACTCCTCAGCAGAGCTGCGGGACAGCTGAATGCCCTCCAGTCATTTGTCAGGAGGTGAGTGAGTCCTCCCACTGGCTGTTCCCCTACCAGCCACACCATCTCCAGAGTTGAGCGAAATGACTCACCAGGGCGGGAGAGGACTCCAGGACAGTGGACAGAAGCCAACAAACGTGAAAAACACAGAGTCGTGGAAGGGCCAACAATGGGCAGGTGAAGACATACACTGCGGCCCCCGAGGTAGAACAGAGAGGAAAAATGTCAACAGGCCTGGGGTGGCCTGAATTTTGTTTCTACTGCTGGTGGAATCAACAAATGGTATAAGCTACCCTTTCACTGTCCCACTTCAGGAGCTCCCTACTTACTGATTGGTGAGCTGCTCGGCCCCAACAAACAGGTTGATTCTTGAGAGGCCTGTGCGAGTGCCGAGGAAGGCCACCTCCACACCCTTGTCAGAATTCCTGAAACAGAGCAGAAGGAATCAGGGGGATTCTGCCAGACAGTAAGCAGATAATGGCTTCTGCATTTTAAGACTCATGGAATGTTTTATGAAATAACAGTCTTGAAGCCTGAAATTTTGGAAGAAATTATAGAAACATATGCACACATGCACACACAGGATGCAAACTCTTATTCCTTACAAAAGTTTTCGTGGTAATTCCTGCCAGAAAAAGTAAGAAGTCCATGACCCAAAAAGCAGCATGAGGAAATAAATGCATCCCGAATGCTAAATAAACACACCTTTATCTCAAGGTTCTGGGTGCAAGTTCAGAAAGAGCAGGCCAACGTTGAGGAGAGGAAGAAAAGCCTTAGAGCTAGTTCTTTCATCTGATGCTACCAAGCCTATTCTTGGTTCTGAGACCATTAGTGGGATCTGCCATTAGTGAAAAGAAGCAACTGAGTCACTGACTCAAGTCTGTAGTATCCCACAGCCTGGAAATGTTTAGGACTTGAATTCTACACCATTTTGGGGGTACCAACTGGTAACTTCTACTAAAGAATAGGCCTCATCCTCACCACCAACCCCAGAGGGATGAGTAAAGAAATGACTTCTGTAAATAGCCCTACAGGATGCCACACATAGGAACTCTAAGGACAGCCTTAGCAAAGAAGACTCATTTGAAAATTCAGCAAAGATTTTTTTTTCAACATTCAAGGCAAATTTTATATGTTTGAACATGTTCTTCAGGGTTTTCTCAGTGGATACTTCTTCAAAAATACAGCAAATGGTCTTTCTCCACAAATATATAGTTTTATTCTACAAAAAAATATGAAGAGAATACTGATTCCTGAGTTTGCTTCCTGCCCTAGATGCTAGTAGCAATTTGATTCTAAGCTTTATCCATGTCATCTTCAGTATAAGATAATTTAGTTACTTGATCTCTGATGGTTGTCAAAGTGGTCAATACTACCTTTAAGTATTTAAGGGATGAATAAAAACAAACATTATGCATTTGTTTCTGCTTGTAGCCTACACCAAATTGCAAAGTCGGGCTGCGCAATCAGTTACAGATGTGGACTACAATGCAAGCTACCATTTTGGAAATCTTTAGCATCTGTTAGGGGTGAATCAGCAATCTTTCCACAGGATTTTGAGTTTCATGAGAACCTAAAAGAAACATTTCCACTAGAGAATGCAATCACAGGAAAGGCTTTGACTCTTTCCAAACCTCCCAGGGAATAAAATCCATGCAGGTAAGCAGTCCAAGGATACCCCCAAATATAATGAGAGTGGTTATATCTTTGGAAGTCCAGACTCATGTATTAAACTACCTACCTTACATCTATGCTTAGGAGTCATTTTAACTACAAAATGTCTAGAAAAGAATTCTGGCCATGTCCAGTCCCAAACCTGCTCTTCCTTCATTGTCTCCTGTCCTAGGAAATGGCACCACTATGTACCCAGGTATTGATGTCATTAACCTGAGAATGATCCTTGACAGCGCAGCCTCCCTACCCTCACACCATGAACCCATCACCAAGTCCTGGGGGTCTTACTTCCAAAGCATACCACAAGTAAATCCCTTGTCTCTGTGCCCACTGCCACTGCCTTGGTCCAAGTGGCAAATCCCTTGAACTGCTGTAGGAGCCTTTACTATTTTTCTTACCCCCATGACATTCTATTATCCACATAGCAGTAGAAGGGTCTTTTTTAAAAATGCAAATCTGATCACCTCCTTCTTAAAATCTTAAAATGTCATTCTTAAAATTCTTCAATGATTTTCCAATATACTGAGTATAAAATCCAAAATCCTTAATCTGATTCCCAAGGTCCTGAACCACCAGGCCCTACTGTACCCTTGTCTCCTAACATCTTCCAGCCTATGCTCTACACATCAGTTCTGTTGGCCTTCTTTAAATTCCTCAACCATGTCAAATACTGTCTCACCTCAGGGCCTTTGCACATACTGTTCCAATTCCCTGGAATGCTCCCAGGGAACCCTTGAACTAGTTCCTGCTCAGAAAAGCCTTTCCCGTCTTCTATCTCCACTCTAGGTCTTGTTACTGTCTACATGTCTAATTTTCCTTCATAGTTATCACAATTCTTAATCATATAGCACATTATATATCACAGGTACCATGATGGTGAGGACTGTGTTTGATTGAGTTACCTCGATTTCACCAATACCTAGCCCAGTGCCTGGAACATAACAGACGTGCAGTCAATATTTGATGAATGAATGAATGAAAATGAGAACAGAATGAATAATAGACCTGATATAGGAAAATATACAAAACAGAAGATAAAAAAAGGAAAGGAGCTAATAAAGAATAAAAAAGGAGAGAGAACTGAATAATGTATGACATGAAGGTATAAGGAAAAAGGAATAATTGCTTCTCTTATTTTAAATTGTTAACAGCCTACTTAAAATAGTAAAATACTAGTATTAATATTAAAAATAAGCTGCTGAAGCAGTTCTCACCCTAGTCTTTGACAACAACTACCATTGCCTGCCCTCCTCCCCCTACATCCTCCACTTCAGAAATAAAACTGCGGGGTTATATCTGACACCCTAATGAAATAGAGCTCTCACTTCCCTGTCCTCCTCACAACCTAGCCTGGCCCAGATCCCAAGTTCCCTCTAGATGGTGAAGGTGAGGGAGCCAATGGCAGGGCAGGAAGCAAAATGCTCCTTCCGCCTCCCTCTCTCTCGGAAGTGTCACCCTACCTCAGCATACCAAATTTCATGTAATGTTAAAACTCAAACAAATTATATGTCAAACCCAGGAGCTTGCCATCCAAGCCAGAGCCGCTAATCTGCTCTAGCTCTTGTGGTTTGGAGCTTTGGGGAAAATTAAAGAACTTTAACACCAGCCTCCTAAAACAGTTTAGTTCTTTAAACCATAACCATATTTCGGACGGCTTGTAGGGAAATGGCCATGAAAGGGGGACACGTGCAACCACTTACTCAGATTTGTTGAGGGCAAGGCTGGTCCAATAGGCTTCAATGGGAGCACTCACCACAGCATCAAAAAGGACTTCTTGTATCAATTCTTTATCACCTATTGGGAGGGATAGACTTGAGAAGATGGCTTTGGCTAGACCCCAAATTGTAGCATGAGAAGTGCACACTGGGCTCATTTTACCGTATCTACAGGCTACTTTCTCCTATGGTGTGTTCCTGCGTTAACCTCCCACCAGCTGAAAATATGAAACAGTTGACACCTGATATGCCACAACACAAGGGCCCCCAAAGCATTTGGATGAGATGACAGTAAATTGAGAGTCTTGGGTGTCTCACGCTTCAGTTTTCTACTTTCCCTCCCCATCTATTAGTTCATGCCATAGACCAGCACGCCAGCTCTGGGATTCGGAGATCAGAAGTCAGCACTCCTCAGTTTGCTCTTTTCATCCCCATTTCTGTCCTCTATCAAAATTTGCAATTCTTCAGGACCCTGATCTTGGTTGTAAGGGAAAGGGGTGTGATAGCTTAAGAACTTCTGGGACTCTTATTTTGTCATTCCTTCCATCTAAGATGTTTTTTTTTTTCATTTTAAAGTAGGACATCTGTCCTTATCCAAACAAATTCTTGATAGAGCTCTGTGGAAGAGGCCAAGGAATCAGGAGGATATCACGAGTCTAGCAGAGGCGTCCTAGAGCCCTACAGCTTTATCACCTACAGCAGGCCAGTCATCACCTTAGCTGGTGGCCAAGAAGACAGTGCAGCTTTGTTATAAAAGCAAAAACTGGAAATAACTCACCATCAAAAAGACAATGAATAAATTGAGATAATATATAAATTTAAAATGAATAATATATAATTATATATATATATAAATCTTAATATACGAAGTAATGAAAATAATGGCACATACTATATATGGATATATATCCATATATCCAAATATTAGCTACTGGAACTAATTTATGCTTGTTCAGGGACTGTTCTTGCACTTGGTGAGCATCAGCCCTGCTGCTGCTCTCTCTCTGCCCCCCTTTCCCTGCCCCCATCACCAGCTACTGGCCATTTCTGACTCACTGAGCTCCCTCAGAGGGCACTCTGTAGGAGGAGGGGCAGCAGAATATACAGTGC
The DNA here is from genome assembly GCF_008692025.1 of Phocoena sinus. NCBI lineage: Eukaryota > Metazoa > Chordata > Mammalia > Artiodactyla > Phocoenidae > Phocoena > Phocoena sinus. The sequence goes on from NC_045773.1 coordinate 34,322,560, forward strand.
AAAAAGCAACATGTCACAGTGGCACACCGGACAGAACCAGGAGGCCTAGATTATAGCCTTGGATGAGACAAATCCTATTTCCAGCCCTTGTTTCTCTTTGTAAAATAAAAAAGCAGATATTGACAGTCCCCTCCCAGTTGAAACATTTTCATGTTACTCAGGCGCTTGACTAAATGGTTTGGTAAGGGGAAAAATCCAGTGTGAAGGGTTAAACTGGGATTGGGGATTCTGCATGACTCTTGGTAACCCACATTCCTTTTCCAGATATTTGGCTGGATTTAATGTGACTGATCATCTCTGCCAAAGGAAAGCTTCCCATGAAAACTGAGGGGAAATATGGTCTTGAGTTCATGCACACACACCGCCCCCCCACCGTCCAACCACCATAGGCACACACACACGCATTTGGAAGCACACTCACATTGGAGCAGAGGTTCTTTGCCTTTGAGGTAGAGCTTAATGGCTTCTAATTGAGATAGATGACGGTGCTCTGGGTGTAGGTCAGTGTTGCAGTAGGACCTAGGAATGTGACATGGCCCAAAACAAGAACATGTACATATTTATGGCATCACTTTCCTTTGCTTTTGAACCAGGAGAACTGGGCAAGGGAATACAGACAACTTGAAATCAAAGAGGGTAATAAACACCAATGCCGAGGAAGAATCATTCCATTCTTACCATTCATCTGCCAAGGACACATCAGGGTGTTCTAAGTCATGCAGGCCTGGAGGTCAAGGAGAGGGCATCATGAGGAAGTACCATCTGTGTGGGGCACTGACCACCCCCCTCATGCTCTCCTATGCTACAAATGTTCTAGGGCAAGGCCATGGGGGGTGGGGGTTAAGGGTAGACATCAACCCCAAAGATATCTGCCTGAGAAAAGGGACTTCGCACATAGGACACAAGTTCTCTTCCCAGGCAGAACCTTCCCCCCACAACCACCTCACTCAGCCACCACTGCAACTTTCCCTGGCAGTCTCCCAGGAAAGCCTTAACTCCCTGAAGATAAACGATGCACCAGTGAGTCCGGGGAGAGAAGCTTAGCAAGATGGTAGAGACACCAACTTTGGAGGCCCATACAGTACAGCCTGAGTTGGGAAATCGGGTGGGCCACTAAACTGCTGTGTGATGTTAGCAGGTTGATTTACTCTTTCTTCATGTGCAAAACAGTAATAATAATAGTCCCTAAATGACAGGTGGTTGTGAGGGTGAAATTATAGGTTGAATGATATGAAACTGCCAATACTCAACTGTTTTTGACCAGCAAAAACTGCTAGTTGATACAGGATGCTAAGTTAAAATGAATCATCAGTCTGGAGAGGTAGCTAGGAGAACTGAGGCCTGCAGGGAATTGGGGAGTTTTTATATATAGAATACCCGAGACACCCTAACTCTGTTTTCCTTGTGTCTTTATGTGACTTCATTTTGATGGGTCATCAGCAGACAAACACTTCTGAGTGACAACCTCAGGAACTCCAATTTTTGAGAATGTCAGTTTCCCAAGTGACCAACAGTACCTTACTGCACTCAGGATTCCAGCTGACTCCTCAAATACAAATGTACAAAATAAATAGCAAAATACTAGAACTATCATCGCACACTCCTGTTTGATTTTACAGGAAGTAGGCAATGAATTATATAGAATATCATACTATATGACCCAAGTGGCCATATCCTGGCTCCAACACCTTCTGCTTGAATGATGTTGGGAAGGTCGCTTCAACTCTTTGACTTATACCAGTCAGAAGATGTGGGTAATAGTGCCTAACTCACAGACTGCATGAGAGGGTTGAATGGAATAGTGATTAGTCCCTAGGACAATCTATGCATCCATCCATCCTTTCTTCCCTTTCTTGCTCCCTCCACTCCTGCCTCCCTCCCTCCCGTTCTTCCTTCCATATATTTACTGAGCATCCACTATGTGCCAGGTACTATTCTAGGTCCTGAGAACATAGCAGTGACCAATATAAAAATCACTGCTGCTCTCATGGTATTTACTTTCTAGCGTCAGAAAAGAGATAAGTAAATAAAGTTAAAATACATAGCCTATCAGTAGTGAGGGCTATGAAGTTAAGAGAGAATGAAGCAAGGAGAGGGGGTACCAAGAGATGGGGAGGGATGAGGGTAAGAGTTTCATTGTTAACAGTGGGAGTCAGATGCTTCACTGAGACAGTGACTTTAAGCAAAGACCTGGAGGAGGTGAGGAGAGAACCACGTAGTAACTGAGGTGCTCGCAGCAGAAGAAACCACAGGTGCAGAGGCCCTGAGCTGGGATCTCACCTTCCTGGAATACTGAGTTAATGATATCAATTCTATATATATTTCTAGTTCCTGTTCTCATCAACCTTCATCTGAAAGCCCTCTCTGCCTATATTTCATAGGACCTATCAATGAGACCCTGAAGGGAAGATCTTTTTGATTGCTTCCTCTCTGAGTTCCTAGGCCACCAAGGAAATACGATTGTTCTCTAACCCTCTCACCTCTGATTTTGATCCTCCTGACAAAATCACACCTACTGTTTGATAATGCTGACAATAATGACATAAGCTCCAATTTATTGAACAAGTACTGTGTACTACATATATATAAAGTGTCAAGGAGATTCAGAAGAGAAACTATTTCAGCAGGTAGAACTACAGCCCATACCTTTAACCTCAGTAGCAACTCCTTACATTTTGAGCAAAATCAGCCTGTTCGCCACCTTTGTAATACCTGCCATTGTCAAGGTAGGTTGAAAATTCCTACATTCTATGGGAGAGCATTCTTTACGGGACAACCTTCAGAAGCGGTCACCATCCCCAAGAAACTCCTGCCTTCTTTAAGAACAGAGCAGAATGGTAATCAAGCCCTGGCCTTTATGGATGACAAGTCCCTCTACTAGTTAGCCCAGGGGAAGCAGTTTTCTCAGGCTCTGTCACTCAGCAAAGCTGGCAGGATTGGAAGCCCTCTTATTTACAGAGGACCAACAGAGAGGGGAAGATCTGAACTCATTTGTGTGGATAACCAGACACTCTTCCCCTTGCCTAGGATTCAAACTAATTTCTTGCAGGATGGTTGCAGTTGGCTCTGAAATTCTCTCTGTGTGAGCTCTTAGCCTAACAGAAGATGATAGTGACTAAAGAAATGAAGAAGTGATCCAAAAAACAATGCAAAACAACTGTGTGTGTGTGTGTGTGTGTGTGTGTGTGTGTGTGTGAGTGAGTGAGGGAGAGAGAGAAGATGGAGGGTCAGGTCCATTGACTAAGGGAATGAACACAAGAGAGGCAAATAATCCATTAACAATCTCTCTTTTTACTGTTCTGACCATGAGCTATTTCCTCATCTTGACCTCAGATGGCTTAGATGTGAATTTTCTGTCTTCACGAGCAGTGACATCCACAGAACCACACATGGCTCATGGAGCCAGAAAATTAAAGAAGTTAAAAAAAAAAAAATGATCCTTGAGAATACATCCTGTTGAGTATCTTGCCCAAGTCACAGAGTTGCCTGTTTTTTCTTGCCTGTCTCTAGGAAGAGGGAGCACATGATTGAATATCTCTGCAGTGGGCATACTCTGGGTTCTGCCCTGGTCAAGATGACCTCTTCACTCTCCTTCCTGCTTCTTAAGATCTCACAATCAGTTGGGAGACAAAACCCAAAACCCATGAAACAATGCAGGGACACTGAGGAGTAGACCAGAAGGCCATCTATGAAACCTGGCATCTCAGGGACTTCCAGTCTCCTTCTTCATTCTCCACGGCATCATCGGAGTGAGCCACAAGGTGGTCTAGCTTCTGGAAGTTCACCAAACTCATTTGTAACCAGCTCTAACCCATTAAAACCCAGCTTGTAACTGACCTTCCCACTCTTGACCACACTCCCTGAGGATACCCACAAAGAGCACTGGTCTGGTCCAACTCCTTCTCTGTCAAGATGCAAAACAGAACACCTAGGTTGGGCAAGTGACTTACTCAAGGCCACTCTGGGAGTGAAGCCTTTCAGAGGCCAGACCCACTCCTCCCTGTGAGCTGGTGATACTGGGAAAGATAACTCCTCTGAGCTACTAGGTTGTTGGGAGATGAAAAGGACAGTATGGGGGTGAGAGCAGTTTTAAAGTTTAAAGGGCTGTAACAACTGCTACCATTTACTGGGAGTCTCCAGTGCACTGGTGCTTTATGAAGACAAGAAGAGGGACGTCCCTGGCAGTCCAGTGGTTAAGACTCCACACTTCCACTGCAGGGGGTACGGGTTTCTGACTTACTAAATCATTTGAATGATCACATTTCCCTTGGACCCAGGCTGCCTTGAAACACAAGTGAAATTTGTGGCTCAACTATGTAGAAGACTTACGGCTCGCACACCTCTCTTTTCTTTTTCTTTTCCTGGGCTTGAGTTTTTACACTAATTCGTATTTTTCTTGGTACTAATTTTTATGTATGAGAAGAATACAGTTGGTGGATGGATGATTCTTACGAGTTGCCTCAACAACTTTGTGGATGAAAGCAGAACATAAATGAAATCATGGAAGGCCATCACTAGTTGGGAGTCCCACCATTCTGAATCAGTCTCGGAGAGCAAGGTAACAGCAGGTGGGTAAATGGTTGTGTCACATGTCCAGGGATTGGAATAAGGGTTGGATAGATGAGCAAATTCTTCAGCTAACCCAATAGCTGGCTTCAGGGCTTTCTTCCCACACAAAAGGATAAGATGGATGAAGGCAGCATCTTACCTTCCTCAATGGTTACATTCCCTCGGAAGAAATATTTCCCATGGCCTCTAGAGAGCGCCACACCTAAACTGTGCAGAGAAACAAAGCAGACCTTGAAATCCATGACACTGACTGGAACAGACTTGCAGGTGAACTTTATTTTCCGTTTTCACATTTCCAGTTCATGTTCTGTAAACAATGTTTTTCAAGTTTACTTTCAAAACCCCACTGATTATAGTTGGTGTTGGTGTTTCTTAGATTCAATCAGCCGCTTCAGTGTAATTTCTGATTGGAAGTGCAACAGCAATGGGTGGCTCCTGCGTGTGTTTAAAGAGGTGTGGCAACTCCTACAAGCCCTTCTAGCAAGCCCTTCTTTTGGATGCTCTTGCAAGTGCTACGTGTCCTGCTCTTCACTACCACCTTATGCACCCCTGCCCTACATTCAGCCACACACGGCTCTTTCCAGACTGTAGAGTTTGGGACGAGGGAAAATTAACCCCTTCTCAATGGCAAAAATGAACACTTCCACTGCCACTTGAACGTAGCCACATGACTGTATCGTGGGCTTCTCTGCCCAACCTTCTCCCTTGTCTGATAGATTTTTCACACTCTCACACTCTCAAAGTCTTGATTTAAGCTCCTTCCTTCACTGCCTAAAGTCAGAGAGTATGTTTTGATAACACAGTCTCTTCATTTGGTAAACCCACTTAGCAGTCATGTGTTCCATCAACTGCTCTGGCTCCAAATGGAATCCACCCATGATCCCTGGCCGTATACAACAACAACGCCACTTTTTTTTTTTTTTAAGATTACTCTAAGTTAGTAAATTCTTTCTCTCCTTAGCTCTGCATGGCACCAGTGCAGGAACACAAAGAAGCCCTACCAAAATAACTTTTTACAAAAAGTGTTATCACACTAAGTTAATAGCAGGAAACTTTAGAATGCCACATACACTTCTGAAAGCAGGCAAGGGGGCAAATGCATTTTTCAGGATTGTTACAAAGAGAAATAACAGGATTCAAAGGCAGACAAGCACAGAACAGTTCAGAGAAATTAAAACGGAAGCACAACATGTAGGGATGAATATGCTACCTCCAAGTGTGAAGGATCATGGAAATAAAAGGCAGCAAGTTAGATGGTTAAGGACCCTGGTAACCCTCTGAATTTATCTATCTACCCTTAGTTAGAACCCCAGAAGCTTATTTGCTTGATAATGAGATGCAAAGCCATGACAAATTGAATGAGTTCTCCTAGGTGAGCCTGAACCATCTTCCCCCTTCTGGAAAACAAAAGCAAAAGCAGCCTGGGAAAAGCCCCTTCCTCACTCTTTCCGGCCTTTCGGCAGGGTGTTTGGTTATCTTCAGATGATGAGCTCTGAAAGCGTCAGCAGGTTTTGTACAAACACAACTGATGGGTCTGATGGAATGTCCACGTATTATGGTCAGCTCTACCTGAAAGGAGTACCCTTGATGTCTGTATAATAGTAGTCATTTGTCATCACCAAAACCCGTTTCTAGATTGAAAACAAAAAGTCGTAGAGAAAAGAAAACATGGTTAGTCTGCTAGGTGAAGTTTTCAGAAATAAATAAAAATAAATGGACACACTATGATCAGGTTAACAGTACTACATGAATCTTGTTTGAGATAAGTAGAGACAAGAGAAAAATGATCTCAGCGAAAGATATTTACTCCAGATAGAACTTTCAAAGCTAATTTTTCACAGTGGTTTGTTTTAAATTAAGCGGCAAGAATGTTGGAGAAAAATGTACCCCTTTGTCCACTGTCTTCTTCACCTCCATGGAAAACTTCCCGGTCTTTCTATTCACCATGGCATTTCTTAACTAAAACGATAAAAGAAAATTGTAGTTAGTTCTTCCCAGGGTTACCATACTGTCTTGGACACCTTCTACCCTCCAGCTTGGGAGCACATTTGGTGGCTTGTGTATGATAGAGCTGGGCTGTTTCCCCATTGACTCTTGGGGTACTTTTGCAGTAAGTCTGCATACTACACTCAGACCTCTGAAATGGGGCTTCAGAAGAATAAACACCCAACTGCTCTTGTCCAGGGGGAGAGAGGTTGAGAACAATAAATAAATGACCATCAACTTCAATTTGGGGTGCTCGTGTAAACCTCTGGGCAACAACGACCAAAAAAGCCTCTGCAATGTTGACAAATCCTGAGAGTCAGAGAACGGACCCCCAGCAAATGCTAAAACACTCAAGAAGCAAGGGGGACGAGTTACTTTTTCAAAAAGGGTATTGGTCTGTCATGTAGAAATCATTTTTCAAAACATAATCAAGTTAAAGATATTTTCCTACACACTAGTTTTTTTGTTTTGTTTTTTTAAAAAAGCCAACCATTTGGAAGACAGGGATTAAGTTTTTCACAGCATGAATCATCTTCAAACACTCTGAGAAATCTGGGCCAATGAAAGGCCTGGCTGAGGCCGATGGGCAGTGAACAGGGCAACCCTGTATCTGATTTTTGGAGGTCCCATCTGGGAACGGTGAGCCTCCCTCCCTTCCCCCACCCCTGGCTGATCTCTGCTAATTACTTGTGGCCCTTCCGTGAGTTCAGAGAAGGACAGCAGACACAGTGATGAAAGATGTGCCGTCATGGGCACCAATAGGAGACGACGGGAAAGCCATTTAATGAAATAGGAGCAAATGCTGACATGCCACAGCCTGTCAGGAAAGGCTCTTTCCCAGCCCCACGGCTTGTTTTTATTTTCTTATTTTTATTTTTTAATTTTTTTCCCCTCTTTTTCTCCTTTGAGGAGCTTGAATAAGATCTGGCTGATAGAGAACTACAGTGCTTGCAAGCAACCTAAATTTGATGTGGGACTGTCTAGATTTGGGTTCATATTCTCATCTTCTGTGAGAGAGAGTAAAAGCATAATTTTTAGCTGGAGGCATGTATAAAATAAAACATATATTTTACTCTAGATATTTTTTAACAACACATAATGGGCATTTCTGGAAATATTTTCCCATTTTAACTTTTGTGGTTTTGGATGGGGAGAGCTGGTCCTAATTAAGTCTACTTTCTAACTCTTAAGAACGGCTCGATTTATCTTTGACATGGTTTTCATTTTTCCTCTTTCTGGTGCCTGCCTAAAGCCATTTGGGACCTTCCCCTCTCACATTCCCCAGGCAAGTCAGAGATTAGGTAAGCTTCTCCATGCCTCAGTGCCACCCCACCCCCAACTCCCAGTAGCACAGAACAATCAGCATCAGGACCTGGGAGGGTCCGAGGCCAGGGTCACTAATGCTTTCTGGAGGCAGATGCTTAGATGATTAGTCTAGTCTTTCCCTTTTCTTCAGTTATAATGGAAATAGATTACACTTATTGAACATTGAGGCAGGATAGCCCTGGAGTTCAGAAATGGACTCTGGGGCCAGAGGTTTATGATCTTGACCAAATCACTCACCCTCTCTGTGCCTCAGATTCTCTTCCTGCAAAATGGAACTGATGACAGCACAGACTGTCTCATAAAGTTGTAGTGGGAACTAAATGAGCTAACGTGCAGAAGAGTGCCTGGTATTCCCTGAGCATTAATAGATGTTACCTGTCCTGTATCATCCTCCTCCTCCTCCCTTTTCTTTAATGTCAGACCCCTTTCAATAGCTCAAAATATTAGGATTCACACTCCAGTTTGTTTGACACAGATATGACCTCATATCTTTTTTGGAAGTACACAGGGTCTGTGTTATAAATGTGGTCATTAAATTCAACAAGATCCTAGCTGCCAAGAGGCGTAGGGTGCTTCTTCCAAGAACTTCTCTGCAGCCGGGCAGACTCACGCTGCTTCTTCCTCAGTGGGCTCTGCTTGTCTGGTCTTTCGCAGATCTTGACCTAAAGTCTGCCCTCTGCTACTTACATGCAAACCTCACTGGTGGACACATGGGCATGTGGGATCTTGTGTAGCCTTCACAGAGATGCTTTGTATAGGTTCCAGAATTCTCTAATCAAGCAAGTGCAAATTCCTAGGAGAGAAATGGTGACTTGGGTTTTCCCAATCAAGCACGTTGGTAGTGAAGGAATTCATATCTCAAATGAACCTTATTTCCAAGGAGACAAGAGACCCAAACAAAAGAGACAACCAAAGGCCAACTGAAGAATAAGAGCAATGAACTTTCTGGAGGTGTGGGAACTCTGAAGGTAGACACTCAGAACTCAGTCCTGGGAATCAGATGAAGGTAAAGAACGTGGCACAGGCTGGGAATCCGATGACAAAGGAAGAAAAGAGCAAGGAAACAGAAAGCATTTGTCAAATTGTTGTTAGTAGAAGGAGATATCAGCTCATGGAAAATTAACTTGGGCACAGGTGATAATGACTAGACACCTGGGGTACAGAGGAGCCAAGTAATAAATCTCTTCAAGTAACCTGCAAAGGAGAAGTGCGAGTGTCAGCCTAGTGTTAACTAGCAGAGGGCCTGCTTCCTGGATGCAGGGACTCCCAAGTATGAATGAGCATCAGGCTTGCCTCCCATATCAATTAAAATGTAAAAGATGAAAGGATGGGGAAGCTTGTTGATGACAGGGTTCAAACCTTCTGGGAAAGAAAACAAAAGGATCCTGTGGAGTCAAAATAAAGCAGCTGATAAAGTGAAGAGGAAGGAGAAAGGAAAACAATGGAATGCACCCTTTAAAGTTTCATGATACAGTTAGCAACTGACATTCATTAATGAGAATGAGGGTTGGTGATGCTGAGAATAAGACTAATAACAGTTACCACTCAGAATGCTCACTGTGTCCACGCAACGATGTTGATGCTGACACTTCTCACTACAGTAACACACTTAGTATTCACAACAGCTCTGTGAGGTAGGTACTATTGCCATCATACTCATTTTACTGAGAAAAAAAAAAAGGACATAAACCAAAATTGAGATGTAGAGAAGATAATTGCTTGCCTGAGACCAACAGCCAGCAAATAGCAGAGGTGGGGTCTGAACCCAGGCAGGCTAATACCTGAACTGCGTTCCTCAGGACTGTGCTAGCTTGCTTCTTGGTAGAAGCAGGTTGAAAGGGTAGGACATGTACATTAGGTGCAGTACAATTAAAAGACCCAGACGTGAATCCTGATGACAATGTTTAAAGATCAAGAAGATATAAAACTCTACTAGGTCACTGAGCTGACGCAACGTCAGGTCAGCGGCACCTGGGAAAAGAGAATGGATGAGGAAGTAACTTTTTATCAAACAGCAAAGTTACTCTATCTGAATGGGGTTTAAAAAAGACTGAGTCCAGATGAAGAAGGAAATAGGTTAAATTTCTAAAACAGATATGACTCTTGCATTTTATAGGCAAGGAAAAAACTCAGAGATTTATGCTAGCTGAGACATCCAGGTTGCAGAGGATGTGAAGAGAGGAAAAGCAAGCAGCAAGAGGACTGTGATGCCAGACATATTTCTGAAAGCACAAGAACCCAGCCTGCAGGTTTCAAATGGTTCCCCTCAACATCCCTTTGGAAAGCAAGACAGAGGGAGGGATAGAAACACTGCTGACTCAATGAGGAAGCTCAAGAAAGGACTCCAGACAAATCAGGGAGATGCAGGCAGAGAAACATAGCCTGGGCACGAAGAATCCATAGAGAAAGGGAAGAGCAAGTGTCCAGATAGGAACACCTGGGAAGTTAGGATTTAATTGAGGACAGTCTGCCTGCATTCACAAAAGGTGGCATGTCTAACAAATCTGATTTTGAGGCAGGAACAAGAAGACTGATGGGGCCTAGTCGTGGGCATAAGGAAAGCCTTTGATACAGTCCCACAGGCTGAATCTGTGTGGGAAACAAGCATGTGTTACTGCAGTGTAGCCTGGAAAGGGGAAAGGCTGGGGCAGCCCTGGAAACAGGGTGGCCAACCAAGCAGGAGGAGAGCGGCTCTGCCAAGCCCTGGGCTGAAACCCTGACAGGTGAGTTTTGGCCCTGACTGTGCAGCTGCCCGGCGAGGCTCTGGCCAAGTTCCCCTGAGGGAGACAGATCCCATTAATGGCGCTGAGGAGGAGTCTGGATTAATCGGGTGCAGAAGAGACTAGAGCCTAGAAAGGGATGGTTTTAGCAGACTGCACAAAGAAGGCAGGGTGGCTGGCCCGTTTGCAAGTGGACCTACGGGTGGGAGCATTACAAAACTCCAAACGGGTACAAGGGCCCGTGGTCTCCGCGACCCTCTGGTGGCCAGGTGTCCCTCTGGTGGGACTCTCGGCTGGCTCCCAGGCAGCCTCCAGGTACAGAGGAGGGTACAATGGAGTTCCCTTCTCACCAGGCTTGAAAACAAATCACTTACCACATCATCGCGGTCCTCCCACTCCACCTCCGAAAGGTCAACACTACTGTAGTTAGGTTTCCTCCGCTTTTTCCCTTCTTCATACTGGCAGGAGGGGAAGAGAAAGAAAACAATGACAAACAAAGAAAACATTTCCGTGAGCTCACTGGCCAGGGCAACCTTCATCATCCGAAGTCCTGGTTCATGCCTGAGGACTGTGAGTGGAGGGTCCTAGTGAGAAGCCCAGCAGTGGGGGCGGTCCCGGGGTTTCTGTGGCAGGAAAACCAAGCCCAGTCACCTGTAAACATTTGCTCCCAGCTAGGAGGAGTATACAAGCCAATTCTTTTCTCCCTATGAACTTACCTAGCGGACTCCTCACCACTAAACATGCCAGATGCAGAGCCAAGCCTTTTCCCTCCTTGGACATCCTATGTGTGGAATGCAACCTTACTCCTCGACTCCAACACTTTTAAAGCCCACCCCTTCAAGACACAGGAAAGGGCATCTTACATAGTTTACAAAAAATCTAGTTATATCCCTCTGTGTTTTATACTTCTCCCATCCCTACCTCCTGCCTCATACCTACCTCATACTCCATGGAAACAAAAGTACTGATCTCCACATTTGGGCTCAACATCCTGGTAACATTTCGCAGACACACAGAATCTTCTACTTGCTATCACACTGGCCACAGCAGTGCTGAGCTAAGCACAGCTACTTTACCTGGAGTACATGTGGGTATTGGGAATCACTACCAGATTTAATGGCCATTAGGGCATTTCTCTGGAAAAGCTGATGAGTGCATTAATAACAGAGAAAGTGGTTTTAGTTTTTTTCCCCCTAAATCACTGGTGTTAGTCACCTGGCAAGCCTACATTTTATCAACTGGACAGTCCTGCGTCTGGATGTTCCTGTATCTAGGGCCTTTAATGCTGTGTTTATAATGTAGGAAAGTCTGCCCTCTGCTGCAGGCTCAGGATAAGCAACCCCTTTGCCAGTTCATAGGATACGGCTGACGGCATATTGGAAAAAATACATATGTATGTATAGGTTTTTTCTCTTTTCCTTTTATTTCTAAATTAGTCATCTTCTGACTTAATTCGTAGGATTCTAAGTGAGACGCAGCATCACTCTAGGTGTTTTAAGAACCCCAAACCACAGGTTACCATTTTGGACACTGCTCGGCTACCATAGAGACAGGTGCTGAAGGCACATGGTGTGGAAGAGAAAATCACTGCTGGTGTACTGAACCAAATAGGTCCAAACCGGCCCCCAGAGAGTGGCCAGACAGGGTAGATCTCCCATCACTGTGAGGCCAAACAGGGCCCAGTGGTTTTCCTGCCGCCTTGTCTTCCCTCAGGGCTGCATTTCAGGAACCCTGAGATGTCCTTGGAGAGCACCCACCCTCACCACCCAGGAAGGCTGCCTTGCCTCGAAGGGGCAGTGGGCTCTGACCACCTTGGTCCACTGCCCTTCCACTCCCTTCTCTCAGGTTTCCAATTAACAGACTGTCACGGTCAGTTTTATGACATCAGATCCACTCCAGATGAAGGGGAAGCGAAGTGGTTCCCTCAGAAGCCACTGTAAACGATAGCAGATTCACAGTTGGATCCTGTTATGGAAAGTTCACTGTGCATAGAAGCTGTGGTCCTCAAGAGAGTCAGGCTGGGGCTGAGCCTGTGTGACAGGAAAGAGGTCAGCAGGGTTGTCACCCTCTTCTCAAGGTGAGGAGGTGTGAGGGGGGAGGGGCACACGCTGCCGAGAAGCCCACTTGTCCCCCGAGGAGCTAGAGTTGGACATTCTTGGGCCTCTATTATCTGTGCTAATGGCCCCCAAGTCCTATATTGGTAAAAACCATTCCTGGGAGCCACTAGGCACCCCAGAAGTTCCTATGGCCCAGCTTCTGACCATTAAAGGCAGAACTTTCACAGTTTCTTGGGTAGCCTAGTGCTAGGTATATACTGTCTTTTGGAGGAAGTTCTTCCATTGGTCACTTCAAAATCCTCCTTTATTCACTTATTCAACATACATTTATTGGACACCTAGCAAGCACAAGGTCCTAAGGAGATAAGTAAAGTCAATTAAACGGTGCTTCATTCTTTCCCAAGGACTTCTTTGTGGTTTATCACTCTTAATTCTGCCTATCTACAGTCGATTTATTGCCCATGATGCCTATGGCAAGTTAAATATCAAACTAAATAGCAAGTTAAATAAGATCACAGAGCCAGTATGGAGGAGGACACCCCTACCTACCCACAGCCCCTGACCAAATTTTCATGGCTAAGCCTCAACTCATTTCAACTGCTGCTAAAGAAATTCAAAAAGACCCCCAAGGCCCTTCATCCTCAGAGAAGGTGTCCCCCTGTCTTTGTTAAAAGAGGAGAGCACAGTGGTTCTGCCACTTACTGGGCATGTGACACTGAGCAAGGCACCCAGCTGCTCCAAGCTTCCTTTTTCTCAACTGCAAAATTGAGAAATACCTCCATAGCCAAGGTAGGTTGAGACAATTAACTAGGTACTGTATGTAAAATGGCAAGCACATCCCCGGCTCAGCATGGAATAAACCCTTAATATGCATGTAGCTAATGTGAGTCCTGAAAAAGTCATAACCTTCTTGATGAAGACACAGGCTCATTGTATACAACTGGCTACTATGTCATTTCCTTGACATGAAGGAGACCATTTAATAATTCGTTGGGTCACTGTTGCGCAAGCCATAGGGAGGCAGAAGATGTTTGCTGAAGATGATGGTGCCAGACCGTCACGCTCATATGCCTCCTCTTGGTATGTAAGATACTTGTGTAGTAAACATCAGGTTGGGACTCAAGACTCTCCTGGAGAAAACGTCATGACCGTGCTAAAGAACCCAAGTCCTTTTAGATGACACGTAGCAAAAGTGGAATCCACAGACATAGATCCCTTGACTTTGGACCATTCCTAGGTATCTTCCTTCATTATTGGTAATAACCACTCAAGAAATTCAGTACACTGCACTATTGGTATTCAAGAAACTGGCAGAGATTAGAGAGTGAGGGGAAGGAAGATTTCCCAGCATACCGGTCTGTAAGTCACCATATTCCAGGTAAGTCTCTAATTTAACTACATTGAAAGAAACAGATGGGACTGGGGATACCGCCTCTGGAACTCTACTTTAGGAATGCCCCTCTACGATGTCTGCTTAACCAGTGAAATAGGTATGAAATACTTTCTATTTGGGTCTTTATTAATGAGTGAGCTCCTTTAAAATATAAACAGTAGTGTCCCAGAGTGACTACTCTGAGTAAGAAAAGAAAAACTCAGTAGGCTGTTGCATAGATAAAACAGGTCAAGGACAATGAGTAAACTCCAGCATGATGACCCTAAATCCACCTAATCTTTTCTCCCATTAAGAAAACTTACTAGATGGCTAGAGACTAGACCTCCACTCGGAAGACACCTGGGCTGTGGACCACCACCACCTAACCCCCACATTTCCCAGGGTAATCACCTTGGCTTTCCTACAGGGAATCCCCTTGGACCCCACACTCAGTAAATATAGTTCTAGCGAAGACAAGAGCATCCTGGTTCAGAAGGAAGCCAGTGACCTGAGTACGTGAGGGACACCCACAACTCTCCAGGACACAGTTATTGGTTCAGGATTGGGGATGTAACTCATACCAACCCAAATGAGACTCAGTCTGGTATGCTTTCCTGGATTTATCCAGAAAAACTAGCTCTCCATCTACTAGCATCACTAAGGCAGTAGGATGCGAACTTGAGCTCCTCGTGGCCATCTCTGCCACTACTTGGAGAGAGCCTTCCTGAGAATGAAACCAGTGCAGAGGAGGCAGAGAGAGCACATGAAGAGAGTCCTGAAAGCACGGTGTGTGTGCCTGGATCAAGCTGTGCCTGAAGTCTTTATACCTTTGGGTGTTTCACGTACCAACACATTCTCTCCACATTACCCACCTTCCCTTTTTAAAGATTTTTTTAAAGCTGGCTTGGGTTTCAAGTGTAAGTATTCATCAGAGTTCCAACTTGTATATATTTAGTATCTTTACTTTTCCTTTTTAAATGAACCATTTTTAAAGTACATTTTAAATGAAGTATTCACAAACTCTGGTACTTTAATGATTATTTAGAAACATGCGATTTGCAAAATACCTCACTGCTAATCAAGATAGTCCACTGTGTTTGAGCATGGCTTATCCTCTGTACCTGCTTTCCCCCTGGGATGACATAGGTGTGGCCACAGTGTCAGAGAGTGACAGAAAAAGACCTAAACCCTCGAATCGCTGACTCCCAGGCCAGATCGCCCCTCTCCCCTGGGATCTGGCCTGGGAAGAATCCCAGGTCCCCCAGCCCCACTCCCTCTTTCCCTTCGTGAGGATCTCGTTACTGGGGCTGAGGCATCGGATATGGCATTTGTTAGTGTATCTATAAACTGTAACTTCCTTTGAAAATATGATTAACGAATTGCAAACGGTTTCCAAAGGTTTATAAACAGATACTTTGAGAGCCACGGGTAGGTTTGTAGTTTTTGGTGCCTGTTTTATGAAAAAAATATGTGGGGGAGAATTTAATAAGGAAAGATATTCTGTGCTATGAAATACTTTGAGGTGGAGTTTCAAATAAAGGCCAGATGTGGTGAACACACAAACCAGCCTGTGGCCTAGGAGGATGGGGCAAGAAGGGCACCTATCTGAGGAGCCAGCGGAACCATCGGGGGTCTGCCGTAAGTGCCAAAACCTTTCTGGCAGTGTTTAATTGTCTGGATGTGAGTGCCCCTTTGTGTTACCTACAGACTGATTGTGGAAGCAGAATGGGATGGGCTAAGGTGATGGCCATGTTCATGTGAGTTTGAACAAAACAAAAATGCCTTTGCTTTCTCTGTGTTCCTTTGGGAAGGACTAAAGGAAGTCAGCTACACACATCCATGCAGCCTCTGTGAAACAAATATTATGTGTGCTAATAATTGATAAACAGTACGTGCTGTTCCATGCTGCCAACAGGAAGGAAGGAGTTGGGGGTGGGAGGCCCACAACTGGAGAGGAAGAGGCCTTGCCCAAAGCCAATGCCATCTGGAGAAGGGGTGTGGCCAGGGGCTGGGAGCCAGCCTTTGTCTGGGCAGATGTTTCTCTTGGGAGGCAGTCACGGTCCTCAGCTGGTGAATACCTTCACCACCTCCTCCGAGGCCCTGAGTCTCCTCGTCTCAGAGGCTGAAGTGGCCATTTCAGGAGAAGGAAGGGAGGCACATCTTCTTTCCTCCATGTACAAAAGAGGAGGACCTAATGGCCACTGGGCTCTTCATTCCTTCACTCTTTCATTCAATCACTTGTCCATACGCATATCCAAAAATACTGTTGGACACCGATTATTTATCAGGCCTTGAGCAAGGCCCAGGTGAGCCTTGGGAAAGCATGGAGAAGCTGTTTGAGAAGGATCATCTTCCGCCCTCCAACTGCAGATCACCGTTCACCAGGCCAGTAAGAAGAGCAGGGAAAAGCCAGGGCCCCAAAGGGAAACTCTGGTTCAAATCTGGTCTCTACACCTACAAGCTGTGTGCCCAGGGCTAACCTGTACTTCTCTGAGCCTGTCTTGCTCCCCTGTAGGATGGAGATAAGAGCACTCAGCTCACAGGGCTGCCACGAGGAGCAAATGGGCACAGAAACGGTTGAGTGCAGCAGACGTCCTGACAAACAGGGCTGGGGCAGCCTGCCACCCCGACAGCGCTAGTAAGTGCTGATGTTGCCCCGACGATGAAATAGGGCAATGCACGTCAGCATGCTCATCCCGAGAGACGCCGTTCATGGGGTGAAATGGTTCTTAACATTACAGCTGTTTATTAATACTCCTAGTCCTTTAAAGAGGCACTTCAGCTTGGCTCGGGGGCCCATTCTTCTCAAAGTCAAAGGGAAGGGTCTCAAACAAGGACGTGGTCCCAAGGCCAGGTAGCCAGATGGGCCTGTGACAGACTGATGGTCTCTTCCCCTAGAATTTGCAAATCAAGGTCTCTGACTGTCACAGCATGTCTTGCCCCAGAGGAGATGGCCGTAGGGAAAGGGAGTCTCAGTGGTATCAGCCTCTGCTCTACTGGCTATGGTCTAAACGGTTTAAGCGTTTACAGTTTTTTAAGATCCCCTCCCACCCCGGTTATACATGTAACAACTGCTCATTTTAGAAAATTTGAAAAATAATGAAAAGTGCAAGAAATGGAAAAAAGATTGCCCTCGCTACCACAACCCAGGGATCGCCACCCGACATTCTGCTATCTTTCCCAAAGGGCAAGTATTTTGAAGCGGTTACTGTTTTCAGTTTTCTAAGCTCGTTGTTTCTCCAGCAAGGAATTTATAAAATGTAGCAACCAATCTGTTCTGCTTTCCAAGTGACTGCTTTAAAAAAAAAGCAAATTTGTTTTTTTTCTGCTGGCTAGCTTCCCCCTCAACTCCCTATCATTCTTCTTGAAGAGGGCATTTCTTGTGCCAGGCACGGTGCTAAGTGCTGTGCGTGTATCTCCTGCAATTCTCACAACAGCAAGAGAGGAGTAATTCTTCACAGACAGGAAAGATGCAGAGCCCAGGGATGTCGGTCACACAGTGGCATGGCTAGCAGGCACTGGAGTCTGATTCCTTCCCAACTCTGCCTGCTTTCTGAGCCTCCAGTCTTCACCACCCTCTGTACTGCCTCCCTTAGCTGGTCCCTTCTCATAACTCACTAACTCAGGGCAATCGCTGATAGCACTTCAAGTAGCCAGCGTGTTAATGGTGGCAGAGCTGCCTTGGAAGCCAAATCCCACCAGCCATTCATGTCTCTGTTAACAGCCAACTCACTGGCGCTGCCTTGAAACTAACCTTGATGGCCAGGGGTGCAAGAATCAGCTTTAGGTTAAGAACAAGTACAGTATTGTGTGAGTACGGTAACCTAAGGATCATGCCACATGTCTAACATACAATATCATATTTACACGATGCCCAATAACCAATATTCAACTCAAGGTCTCAGAGAAGCCTGGTAGTACCTGATGGTATCACTGATAAAGGATTTCCAGCAAAAGTGTGACCCTCTGGTTGTGTGACCCCACCACAGCTCAGATAAGACACATGGTTGGATGTCATAGGCACTAAGGCAGGAGAGAAATTCTGATGAATCTGTATTCAGAGCTAAAATCCTTTGCGTTCATGGGAAGATGAGATGCCCAGATACACCAGAGGGAAACAGGGCCATGAGGGTGTGTATAAAGGCAGTCAGAAGGCGGGAGAGAGGCAACAAGGGCATGCCGAGACAACAAGCTTTTCCCTTTTTCTAAAAGGCACTGTGCTCTTATTAATGAATGTTTTTAAATGTCTCGAAGATGAAAAGTTCTACATGCTCTCCTAGTGTGATTACAAAATCCTTTTGATCGCTGTAAGACTATAACAGCTCTGGTGGGTTTTTTTAAAACAACAATTAACTGGCCACTTTGAAAATCCGAATGACCTTTATCTTTAACAGTGTCCTCTGAGTCACTGGAAATGAGTCACACACACTGTGAGTGGGGAGGAGGTGGCCAGCCCCACCACCATCATTTTTGCAGGTCAAATGTGGCTTACTACACAGAGGTTGGATTTAAATTCTCCTTCTCAAAAAGCCAGTCTGTCTTGTAATAGCAAGCTAGTCATAAACATGAACATCACGCTGAGTGGCTGAGGTGGGAAGAACTTACTGTGCTAGCAAAGGGACAGGGGACAGGGACTCTGATGGGACAGGAGAGAGGCACCTTCAGACCTGCTGACTCAGGTGCAAGAGTGATGCTAAGAGAAGACTGCCTCTCCACAGAGAAGAAAGAAGAGTGTACCTGAAGGCTACATACAAAATAAAAATGCATGTGGGTGCCTGGGAGACAGCTACTCTAATAGGTTAGAACACTTTTGAGACAGAATGCTCTTCAAAGCTTCCTGGGCAAGGGTTAGATGCAAGACAGCATTCAGAATGAATTTCAAAGTTTCAAAAAGTTGCATCAAATTCTTTAGCATGGAAATGTGCCATGTTCCAAAGCCAATTTGATAGAAAGATTTCAGAAACCACTTGAGTCATTAGGAGATAATATCTAGGGTAAAAAGAGGACCTTTATAATTTGAGAGTATGTCTGTGACTTTTGACAAGCCACTTTTTTTTTTTTTGCATTTACAGAACTTTATCTGGTATTATTCCTTTGAGAAGTTAATTATATATCAAAAGACTCTTGGGTATGTGGAACCTGTCAGACCATTTTGAACACGGGGTACAATTAGGCACCACAAATTGCTTCCAGTTTTGAAATGGCAAAGACAATGAATTTCCTTATTCACTCAAGTAAAATCACAAATTAGTATCAACCAGCACCGTAACGCAGTAGCGTGTCAGCCTTCAAATGATGCTGCAGCTAACTATTCACTGTAGGGTGAGTTCTCTGTGGTGCTGGCTTTTCTCCTGCCCTCAGTAACATTCCCAGTGCCTCTGCCCAGCTCAATCACTGGGAAAAGGACTCTAGTCTCATCCCTCGTTGGAGGGATGGCAGTCGGAACAGAGAGATCTCTCAACTTCAAGGTCCTTGTGCTTACTGACATCAAGGGCAGGAAGCTGGCAATGATTTTGCAAGTGAAGTAAATAGAGGGATGCAGAAAAGCAGGAAAGGAACCATTCCTTCCAAGCCAGCGGCCATAACCCTGGACTCAGGTGTATGCCTTATGCCAGTAATGGTATCATCCTGCAGCACACTGCTAAGCCTTCACCACCCATGCATGCATGAGTGTATGTGCACAATTTTGGGAGCTGCTTGGCAGGATAGCTTTATTTTGTTCTGCTTTTTTCCTGATAAAATTTTTAAAGATACTTGTGAAGGAGGAAAAGACATGTAGAGATCATCTTTGTGGCCACCTCTTCCATGAAAGTTTCTCTGATCCTCCCAGCTAGAGTCTCTTTCCCTTCTTACTCAAGGTAGCCCTTGTTCTCCACTTCCCTGAGGACACAGGGCTTTGTAGCATAAACATGCATGTGGCTATTTTTTCCACTGACCTGATCTCTGCTCTAGCCATGTCCTGACCACCAAACACAATGGTCTCATCAACCATTGGTCCCTCCAGCCCTCTGGATTGGTGACTGGGCAAAATGTTTAGTTTTGATTTTTTTTATATATGATTCTCAATTCTACTGATATACCTTCTAAAAAGTGTTTCTGAATGCATGCTGGTCTGAATAAGCCCAAGAGACTTCTGATATCATTCATAACTTATAGGAAAAACAAAGGTTCCCTGCAAGGCTGACTGAGTTCTCTTATATTTGCCTGTGACAATGGAGACATGGGCAAAGGCTGGAACACGTGAGTATAATAAAGAAAGAGGCCAGTGGGCCAGGCAAAGTAGCCAGGCTCATCAAACTACCACATTCATTGCTTCTACTAAGTGTCTCCTAGAACTGAACTGCATCTCTCCATCCCTCTTGCCATCAGCTTAGTGTTGGCCACCATGATACTGCTGTTGATGAGGGCACATGTCTTCTAAGCACCCGTGCCTGGACTCCAACCTCCAATCCATTTTCCCAAGTCCTGCCAGGGGGATTCTTCTGTAACCCTAATCGGATTACACATCACCACTCAGTCTGAAATCCCTGTTACTTCTCATAGGTTGATGTCCAATGTTCCCGAATGCCACAAATCCCCATCACCCTGCCTCTGCTTGCTGCTCTGGCCTCTCACCACTTCCTGCCTCTCACCCCATACTCCCCAGCTAGACTGTGCTGACTGCTAAAAGGGTCACTGTCATTCTTGCCATCAGGTCTCTGCACATGCCACTCCATCTGCTCCCAACACCCTTCAACCCAACTCAGAGTCAAGCGGCCACTCAGCACTCAGCCAAAACATCAGCTTCTCTGGGAAGTCTGCACTGGCCTGTCCCCAGTCAGTTCAGGTCCTTCCTGTATCCTCTTCAGCATCCCGTGGTAGCTCTATCTCCATGACTAACACACAGTACTGCAAAGTCATTGCTTCCTTGCCCATCTCCTCCACTATGTCCCAAGCATCTTTGGGAAAGAGGCTACTTCTTGTTCAGCATTGAACCTACATTGCCAGGAGAGTGCCTGGCAAAGAGTAGTTTCTTCATGAATATTTGATGAATGAGTAAACAGAGTGAATGAACAAATTAGGATGGGTCCTTACTTAATAAGTACACGTTATAACACCAATCACATGCCTGGCCTATTCTAGGCATTTCATGTACATGAACCCACTTAATCCTCATAACAATCCCAGCAGTAGGCACTATTTTTGTCCTCATTTTTCAGTGGAGGAAACTGACTAGAAGGAGGTTGAGCAACTTGTCCAAGGTCACACAGCTGATAGTAGCAGAGCTGAGGGTGACCCTAGACTTGTGGCCTCAAGAGACTGTTCTGCTCCATGGAGAAACATGTACTGGTGAACCTCCCATAGGTGGACCTGAGTTTGCTGCCCAGTGCCTGCCTAAGATGTGTCCTTCGAGGACACAGCAAGGGGATCATGGCAAAGTGACCTGTAGTCATCATCAACCAGCTGCCTGGAATTCCACCTTGAGCAGAGCTGAGTTTCAAATTATTAACTCTCAAAGGAATCTTTCCATGAAATATATGTGAATGTACTATTTATACTTATATTTGAATCTGGATGAAATAGGCATCAGTTAAGGGCATCCAACCCACAGAACTCTCAAACCTGCTGCAGTACTGGGAGTCAGACAAACGTCCTTACCTGTCCCAGTCACACCCAAACCCTCTTCCTGGAGTGTAGCTAGAAACTTAGAAACTCCAGAGGAGGCTTTTAGGGGGAGAGTGGGGGGAGAAGCAGGCATCTGGGAGAATTAGAACATTTTAACTGATTCTAATACCCAGGATACATTTCTGAAATCCTTAGTTTCTTCACTGGGGAGAGGTAACAGCACCCCGTGATGCCTGTCAGCTTCTGAATGTCCCAGACAAACCCTCCACAGGATTTTTTCTCCTCTTTCCTCTGTTTATCCTTCCCAATCCCAAGAAATTAAGCTTAGCTCACTGGGCACGTCTTTCTGCCTGGGCACATTTCTGCCAAGCAGGGTCCTTGTCTATTTAAATCTGTCTTGAGCATTCCTTAGCAGAAGGGTTCTTGGGCTTTTGATTTAACTTGGAGTCTGTATGTGTGTATGTGTGTTCCTTTCAGATGATGTTCTAGATTTGTTTCCTGCAGAGTCTGGCCACCACTCTGCATGGGGTGAATTGCGTGCATTTATCTGTGGGACTTTGGTTTTATAGTCATTGGGTCCAAAAAGAGGCCATCGTGACAATGATAAATGTCCCTTGATTTGCTCCTCCTCAGGTGGTCTCAGTCCTTCCAGGGAGAGACAGGCACACAAAGCATCGAATTTCAGACTTGAACCCAGAGATCCCTGGGGTGAGGCTGGCAGGCCAGCCTGTCATTTGGCATTTCTGGCCCTGGCCAGCTGGGGCACAAAAGCACTCCATCCTATGAAATCCCCAGCCACAAACCAAAGAAATGCCAGCTAGTGGTGGTGGTGGGGGATCACCCGGGTCCTGTCCCAAAGAGAAAGGGGCAAGTGAAGCTGAGAAAAGCTTTCAGCAAAAGCCCTGCCTGGCTTAGCCAAACTGCTTTCTGGCCTCAATATCCCAAATTCATTCCTGATTCCCTTTGCTATGAAAATATCCATGGAGAATGTGGAAATGGCACCTGGGAGGTGTTCAGAAATACATGTGGCCTGTCACCTGATTACAAAAGTTGACTGAAGAGCATAATGGTTTGGGCACCTCCTTAATGAAGGGCAACGGTCAGTTCAGGGGTGTGGTGGGGATTAAAAGATTGTGCCCCAAAGCCCATGTTCTCAACCTTTTTATTTGCATTCTTTGCGTATTATCATTTAGGATTATGTAAAAATGACAGCTGCTTATAATTATTTGGAGGTTTGAGTTGCAATAATTAAAAACATCTGCCTTTATCTTACCGCTACCAGACTTAACCCCTCGAGGTTGGGTCTATTGAACTTCAAAGAGGGAAGCAAAAAATAAAAGAAAACGCCACACATTACTAACAAATTTCTAGTGATTCATTTAAATGTATAACCAGTTATTCCAACAGCCTTCAAACCTTTAATTATCTCTTAAATATATATAATTTGGGACTGCTAATTAGATAGCAATTTAATGCTCTCATGGGGATTCAGATGCACTGTCTTTCTAAAATGTAAACTCACAGAGGAATCATCACTGGCATTCAAATGATTGAATTCTTCAGTTATTCAAATGAGGGTGGGCGTTTACACTGTTGAATCATATGAATATTCTGCTGTCAGCCCCAGCTGTAGGTTTTACAGGGTCCTCAATACACTGAGGGTAAGGCTAGATTTCTCCCAACTCTCTGGAGAGAAATAAGTCCAGCTCCTCCTCGAGGAAACCTAACCTCAGTCTCACAGCCCAGTCTGGCCTCTTCTTAGATGAAGATGGCTCTGTTTTCCTATTTTAAGGAGGAACAAACTTTCCTGGAATTCATAGTTATGAAAGCTTTAATGCTTGCTTCCCAGAACTCTTCATGCTGGTCTGCCGGCTATTGTCTGGGCAGTTAACATTTTAATTAATAACTCTCCCTACAACAGGCTGCTGCAGATGGAGGAGGTGAGGGTTTCACTTCGCCTTGAGCTCCCACTTCCTGTGTATTCCTACCCCCGTTGAGATGGTCCTTTAAATTATATAAAGATGTGCATCACATGGAGAAAAGCAATTGATCAATTAGATGACACTGGACAATGATGGAAGCCAGCTCTCGCATCTCAGTCTCACAATGTGGCTAGGCTTTGCATTCCTGAGCCCAGGCTAGTAGCTAGCAGCTGAGGCTCATTTCCCCCACAAGGGGAAGGAGGTGCAGACAAATCTATAGGAATTTTTAACAGATCATTATTCAACACATTGCCTGTAATTACATTTTGATGAGCCTTTTATTGCTAATTCATCATCCAAGATGGGGCACTCTAGATATGAAATTAATCTAGTAAAACAAAGGTCAGAGTGTGTCCAGTGAAAACAAAAGCTTTGTCCTCATCAAATCCTTTTGCCAAACAATAAAGCAGCAGAGAATCCTATCTCTAAACCATATTTCCTTAAAGTGCCTTCTCCATTATTAACAGCAATAAAACTAACACTCTCTGGTGCTTCTAAGTGCAAGCAGGCCAATGTGAGGTGAATACACATGCAGCGCCCTGAAACAGAGATGGGAAATGTGCCTGACACCATCACTTTAAAGCTAAGGTATGTACGCACACAGAACTGTATTTGAAGCTCTAGTCTAGAGCAATCAATTTTTGCAGAGACATATCAGTCCACTGGTGTCTTGGTTTGAGTCCCCTCTGAAGCAGACCCTAAGACCAGGATTCAAGGGCAAGGTTTTTCCTTGGGATGGGTTCCCAGGGAATGCCTGTAGGGACATAGCAAAGTGACTCAGAGACAGAGATGATGGGCAGGCAGCCAACACAAGTTGCATCATCGAGTATGTTAGCGCTGTGGGCACCCCAAGCTGAATCCGACTGCAGGGGTCTGGGAGCCAGTGTGGAGTAGGAGTGTGGTACAGGTGTGCAGCCCACCTGGGAGGTGGGAGTGCTCACCAATCTTTGGTGGAAGGATGCTAATTCCCTGGCACATCTCATCCGCTGCGTGCAGGAGAGGAGTGAATTCCAGAAGTCAGAGAAAGTCTTCACTAGGGTTTTGGCAGCCGCAAGTTAGGCTGGCCCCCACAGAGGTGAGGGCCGAGGGGACATGGGTAGGGCATTCACAGAACTACTCCACTAAGCGTGTTCTCCAATAGGAATTTATCAATAAAACCTCAAGGCACTTTCCCTTGTCCTTTGGAAGTCTGTCCTAAATCTACCCAGATTGCAGACACAACACCTTAAATCTCCCCGTGCCTCAGGGTCTTTGCATACTCGGTTTCCTCAGCCTGAATTAGTCTCCACTCTCTTGGCACAGCAATTTCTTCTCCCCCTCAGGGCTACAGGGCTCAGCTTAAAATGTCATCCCTAACACGGGTTCTCCTTGACCATCCAACTAAAGGTAAGGGCATGTCCCTACTTTTTTCTCTCAGGTCCTTGTTTCCTTTGGAGAGGTTATCCAAAATGTGTAATACTTTTTATTTGCTTACTTATGAGCTTAAAAAAGACATCTTCTCCATGACCAAATGAAGGAAGAATTATGTCTGTCTTATCACTTGATCCCCAGCATCTAAAAGAGTGCCTGGCACAGGAGAGGTGTTCGATAAATACATGCCAGATGAGGGAAGGAACGGTGGGAGGGAAGGTGGGCTACAGCAACACAAGTAGGAGCAAGTTACACATCTAGGTGTCTGAAGAGCCTTCTGTTGCTCCCTAATATGCTGGACTGGATCACCAATTGTGAACTGAAGCTTACAGGATGCAAACTAACTCCCGGCAGACTTCTCTAGCCACCCCTTCCACAGCTAGACACCAAGTCCTTTTATAAATTCTCCTTCTTGTCAGTATTCCCACCCTGGTACTTAATAATACACTGTGTCATTGTATAATCAATTTCCTATACATGGGTCTTCTCTCCCATTTATTTATTATTCCACTTCATCTGCTAGGTATCTCTCCAGGTCCTGGATATGCAAGGGTGAATAAAATGCTATTTGATTAGTGACTTCAGGTTGCTTGCAGTGCAGTGAGGGGACAGATGTGTCAAGGGACTTCTATAATGTAGTGTGGAGCGTAAACTCAAAGACCTGTGCAAGAAGCCTGGTGGGACGAAGGGATAGGGTGGTGTGGAGAGGAAAGTTTTGGAGGGTGGGAGTGGGAGAGAGGGAGGCAAGTAGAGAGGAGGGGTCAGAGCCACACCAGCAATGGTTCCCAGATTTGGGGATTTCACAACTGTATCAACCCGGCTGCTCTGGTTGTAAGCAACAGATAACAATTCTTTATCACTTGAGCAAAAGAGGAATTTACTAGAAGTGTATATGGAAGCTCTCTGTTCCTACCACAATGAGAGATTAATGAATTAACTAATATGAATGAATAAATAAATAAAGGACCTGATAGAGGGCCTTTTGCTCTTGTCTTTTCTTTTCCTTCCTTATTTCCTTCCTTCCTTCATTTCCTTCCTTCCTTCCTTCCTCTCTCTTTCCTTTTAATTCTTCCTCTTTCCTTTCTTCTTTTTCCTTTCTTTATTGGCATACTAAGGACTTGAGAAAAACAGACCTTCCATGTATTCTTACCTTTGTATCAGTCAGGGGCCCAGCAGGAATCACATGGCATAGTCAAGCTGGCTAATTAAGGAAGGTTTAATAAAGAGGCTATTGGAACAGTGGGGTAGGGTGTAGGAAACTATAAGAAATGGTGTGGTACCCTGAAGCCAGAAGCAGTGAGGACCTTCTCTTCCACTCTGTGTGAAGGGACAGAGGAAGGAGCAGTCACAGGAGCCCACAGAGAAAAGGAGGCTAACGTGGCTTTAGATTGGGTGCAGCCAGTCCCAGAGGACACAGGGTTGAATATACAATCCCACCCCACTCTCCTCTCTCCATTTCTTCTGAGTCTGTGTCCCCCACTAGCTAAACTCCATCCATAGCCGAGAGCAAAGGAGCCACCCTGAGTGCCATGCAGGTGGTGTGCGGGGGCAGAGAGCAGAGGCAAAAAGGAAAACTGTCCACAGAAGCCAAGGGAAGCCCTCTAGCCCAACGCTCATTTTATAAAAGAACCTTATAACACTGCTTCAAATTAAGGAAGTTTGTTCAATTGAATAGGTTTAACTTTATGAAAAATGACACTGTTCATAGTTGTCTTTTTTTTTTCTCTGAACATTGAGCCAAATTTGCTTTCTGACTGACAGTCCTTGGCCTAGGCATCAGTTAATCTCTCTGAAATAAGCACTAATGCACAGGATGCCGTGAGGACTTAAAAAAGGCAAAACACACAAAGGTGGTAGGCAAGGAGCCTGGTTCTTGACACGCTAAGTAACAACTGCATTGTCACTGTTAGTCCCCTCTCTGCTAAACCCCATCTATGTCCTACGTGTCCATGTACACACCCGGCCACAGAACTTGGGGACCAAGAGGCTGTTGAGTTCTTGAGGTTTGCAGAACAGAAAGCCAGGTACCCCTCTAATCTGCTTAATTCTGAAGCTCACGAGGTGTAAGCATTCCCTGCTCAGGGCTGCAATGCTTCCAATCAAGTGTCCAGACCCAGGCAGTTCCAACCGTTGCCCTCAACAATTTCATCAAGTGGAAAGCACGCAAGGCTCTGTTTTCTCCTTTGCCAAATGATGTATTTCAAAAAGAACAGGCTCGCTACGTGGGGGTCACGCAGTCTTGTTTATTTTTTCTCCGAGCACACACTCCTCTGAGCAGACACACTTACTAAGCATCTGTTCATTCTTTCTTTTAAACTAAATGGGATGGATTCAGACCTGGCATTAAGAGGACTCTCCTGGGCTGTGTTTTGAGAATGTGTTCAGGGACCAGGCACATTGCGGTGCCCGCGCGCCACCTACTGGCCAGTCTCGTTCAGTTCACAGCAGTCTGAACAGAGAGTGGGCTGAGATGGGATTCCAGCCTTTGGGAGCCATAGAAAGGACCATAAATGAGGCTAGGTCCCTACCCGCTACACCACGACAGGCTGGGGCCAGCATGATGCATGGTTCTGAGACCAGAGAGAAAAGTCGTGCCTGGTCCAGCCTGAGGACAGAGTTCCCGGGAAGCGTGTGGGAACCCCCACTGAGTAGGAAGAAATGTCCTCCAAAGTGGACTGTGGATGCAGTTGGTGTGCATACCACCTCCTCTGGGAAGCCCTCCAACATCTCAGGGCACCCTTTCTCAACAAAAAAAGATGCTTCCCCTGTGAGCACATAGCTCTTCTTGGCCTCTCTTGCTATCAAGAACTCTTGCTTTGCTCAATGAGTTCCTTGTGGGCAGAGACATTCTTCTACCTGCTTCTATGTCTCCATCAGCTAGCACAGTGCCTGACTTGAGGAACATCTGATGAATGTTTGCAGGCCAGCAGGAGGGCAGAGGCAGGGGCAGAAAGAAAGGAGGGCTTGACCAATCACATGAGCTTCAAGTTTTGTGTCCAACGTAGCAAGGACTCAGTAAATGTTTGATGAGTAAACATGTGACACCTGCACTTCTCATTTTTTGTAGGAAATTGGTACCCAGATATTTAGTCACCAGCACCCTTCAAACATCATCAAAATCACTCAATAAATATTTACCAACCACGCCCTCGATACAGCAGCAAAGTCACAGGAAATCACAAGGGATGGGGCAGGAGAGGCTGAACATAGAGACCTTTCCCAAGAGTGATAAGTGATCCTGAGGAAACTAAAATAGGGGATGTGATGGGGAGTGATGGAGGAGATGTGTGGCTCCTTTGGTCAGAGAGCAAGGATGCCTCTCTGTGGGGGTGACATGTGAGATGACACATGGAAGCTGAGAACAAGGCAGTCACAGATGTATCCGGGACAAGATTCCAGGTAAAGGGAAGAACAGGCACAAGGATTTGGAACAGAAAGGAGCTTGGTGTTTCTGAGGAATGGACAAAAGGGCCGGAGTATACCTGGAGCACGGTGGGTAGCCACGCAACTCTGGCAGGTCAGAGAGGTGAAGCCAGATCTGGCAGGGTGCTGGGATCATGGCCTGGAGTTTGGGTTTTACTGTAAATGCCAAGGGAAGCCAGACCATCTGAGTGATGCCTGTGAAAGCCCCTGCTGACTGCTGAGTGAATAATGCTGGGGTGGGGGTGGGGGATGGGGTGAGGGGGGTACAAAAATAGGTGTCCAGAGCAGAGCTCAAAGGGAACCGAAGTCATCCAGGAAAGACAGGACAGAGGCCCTGTCAAGAGTGACAGAGGGGAGTGGACTTGGGGTGCATTTTGGAACCAATAGGACATGAGGGTGGATGGCATGGGGAGGGATCCAGAAAAAGTCAGTGCTGGAGGCCACACCCACACCTGTTGAACTAAAAAGAACCCTTAGCATTTGCAATGAGTGGGTGTGGATGGGAAGAAGAAATGAAGGAAGATTAGTTGAGGCATTCCTGGTCCAAAACTTAAACAAAAAAGAAAACGATTAGATGTGTGGGATAGAAGCTAGTCCTTGCATGATTGAGGATCTGCATCATGATATAAAAATCACATTTAAACCTCACATTGAACTTTTTGGGAATGACACAGAATCTCCTCACAGGGCCCATTGCTTGAACTAAGTCAGTGGACTTCAACAAGGATTCTGATAGCGGTCCTTCCTTTCAAGTTCCCATTTAAACTGGTGTTTGATATGCGCTGTCTGCTTAGCATTTAACATATTTACATGTGTCCATAGGAATGTCCATTTCATTCCTTATGACAGGACTTTGGCATAAGAATATTTACATTTATTAGCATGTTCACGTGTCAATCTGTGTTATCTATGACCTTCTGCCAGGGTCCATCTATAACCCATGTGCAATAGCAAAAGGGCACAGAAAAATGAACTGCCTGGGCGTCCACGAGAACAAAGAAACAGAATCAACATTTGGAGTGGGGCGGGGACAGTCAAGGAGTAACACGGGGACTTGCTGGTGACATCAGGCAGAACTCAGGCTGTGGGTAAAGCAACAACATTAACTTCCAGAGGGAGTGGGGCAATTCAGTAATGGGAAGATGACACTGTTATCCGCAGAACTTGGGATCCTTAAAGAGTTAAGCTGAGTTTGACAGAACAACAGGAACGGTTTGGTGTCTGAGTATTCTGATGTAGATAACCTGACAGCTCAGTCTCCCCACCCCCTGGCCTGGGCAGCACAGTTTGGTTTAGGGCATCTACATGGGTTAGGTGGGAAACCATGGGGCTGAAACAGGCAGAGCCAATCTGTGCTGACCCGACAGCCTGGAAGGGAGGTGCCGAGGCCACAATGGAGGAGACTACGTAGCCCCCAACTGTTTGCACAGACTCCCAGGATGAAAGATTGGTGGTAGTGGTGGAGCTTGTTCTAATCCACTTTAAGGAAAGAGGAGGTGCTACCATCTGTTTACACTCTAGACTGAGTTTAAAACATCTGGTTCAAAACGTCTGGCTACACTCTAGACTTGTTTTGTTCCAGAGGGCAGCCTCAAGCCACATGTGGCTCTTGAGCTCCTCAAATGTCGGCATTGAGATGTGCTGTGGGTGTAAAATATACACCAGCTTTCAAAGATTAGTATGAAAAAAATGGCCAATATTTCATTAATAATTTTTATATTGATTGTATGTTGAAATAATGTGATTTGGGATATACTGGGTTAAATACAATATAGTCTTAAACTTAATTTCACCTATTTCCTTTTTAGATGTAGCTACTAGAAAATGTTAACTTACACAGGCAGCTCATGTTCGTGGCTTGCATTACATTCTTCCTGGACAGCACTAGTCTAGACAGATTCTCACTATAATCACCTGATGATGACCCTGTTATTCATCCATGTGGCTGCAAAGACCAGGCTTCTCGGTCACTCCCATCCTCCAGCCACTCTGCCTCCCATTTCCTGAAGAACCAACCAATGTAGCACAGTGAATTTAGCACATCCAAACTGATCTGGGGGCTCCTGGTTCCGGCTCTTTCTAGTCATTTTACCACCATATCGCTTGGTGTCTCACCTTCCTGTTTGTAACATGGGGATATGCACTGCCTCATGGAGAACCCCAGCTCCTCAGCCTGGCACCCCCAGTTGTCTACAGTCTAACTCCAGGCTGCCTTCTAGACCCACCTTCCACCCAGGCCTGCCATCACGCACACCCTTGCCTTGAGCCTCTGGGCCTATCTACTACTCCAGCATCCTAGGCTTGCTATTAAACTAGTTAATAATTAAAAGCCTTAACAACTTAAAACACTTTGAACAGTGTCTGCCACACAAAAAGGAATCAACGAATGTGAAAAAAATGACTACGACCAACAACAACAGTAACAAATACAAAATGCATCTTCCCTAGTTGTGTCTATGGTTACTTTTACACCCTACATATAAAATCGCATCCATTCTATTTGATTTTGAGTTCTCTGAGATGGGGAACTTCTCTGCAACCACTCTGAGCAGCTTGCTCAGCCCTAGAACATGGTGGCCATCTAACAAACATTGAGGGAAGGAATGAAGATTTCTCTCCATCGTACCCAACTTCCATCTCATCCACCACTACACGCAGTGGCCCATGTGACTGGCTAATTTTCATCCAGAATAGAAACCCTTCAGCATCCTTCCTCATCTTCTGAAGATGAGCTTGAAGATACAGTACAAATAGCTTTTGGCAAATGTCAACGTGGGTTTCGTGGAAGTGAGTCCTAGATTTTGCCTGCCCCAGGCTCCTCTGTGGAGGCTTGCCTGTGCTGTGGCTGCTGGAAGGGAGCCTTCTTTGTGTTCTCTTGGTGGTTTGACTAGGCCCACATTCCAGGCCTCCTTGGGAAAGGCAATCAACTCAGATGTCCCTTTCTTCTAAAACTGAGGGGCACATGGATTACCAAAATCTCAAAGAAAATAAGATCATGGCAAAGGTGGTCCCTTCCTAGTCTTATCGCCCTCAATGCTCTGTAGGGCAAAAGAAAAAGAGATATTAGGGGCTCCACATTTTAAGAAAAATTCATAAAGCTCTCAGAGACATGGGAAGAATAAAGTGCAAGAAGAATCAATTTAAACAGTAACTCTAAGCAACTGCTTTGAAATAGTTTTAACCTGAATGTTAAGGAGGGGCAGAGAACAAGAAAAAACTTCCAGATGTTTAATAACTACTCAAAAAGTGTTCCACAAGGTCTGACTTGAATCCTTCTTGCTGTGCTATTGTCCTATTTCCCACCCGTGATATGGCCCCCAGCCCATGGTAAGATAGCTCCATCAGTCCCCAGTCTAACACACGGGGCCCAGCACACCAGGAGCCGGATAAATGTTTGTTGAATCAACATCGGTTAGTCTACCAGAAGTCCCAAGCAGGTGGCAAGGACAGGGTGGCTGAGAAACAATTGGACAAAGACTACAGAGAGCCCACTTATCAACAGAAAAGTCTTACTTGAGCAGCTTTGCCAATTAAACCAAAGCCAGTCTGCTGAGTAAGCCTCCTACATCTGAGCTGTTTTTGGAGACACTTCATGATTCACACCCAAATCATACAAGATGAAAGAAAATACTGGATAAAATCAAACCAAATATTAAGTTTGGGGGGAAAATTTTATTAGACAAATAAGGAAAATATTGGTATTGTGCTTTAGGAAACCCACTTCTTTCCTCTGCCTGCAGGGGCAGAAACAATCTCAGTGGCAGATGGAGATGGAATAGGAGTTATTTTAAGTGAGTCTGCTCCATCCTCTGCACTGGCCACAACCTCCCACTTGCACCCACCATGCTAAGCTAGCAGCCTTGGCCAGAACCGAGGGGAACATCCATTTGTAACAAGGATTCGATTATATGGCTGGGCTTGGAGAAGGCCAATCAGGTTGGAGTGAGGATTCCCCGCCCGAGCTGGCCAAGGAAGCTGCTGGCGGCTGGCTCTCCCCAGCCGTGTGTGAGGGTCTGACCTGGTGCATTTACACCTGGTGCAGACACTGGTTTCTGGGGGAAGCACACCAATTACATTATCCTGAAGGACCCAAAGTAAGAGAAAACCGAACAGTGGCTTTGGAGGATCCCTTCATTCATTCCCCTCCTGAGTTCCTCCTCTGTGCTGAGAGGCTGGTGGTGAGGGAGAAGGAGGGATGAAGCTTTCTGCTTTTGTTGCTCACGTGAACAAGACAGAGAGAAACAAACCACTTGTATGTGCCAGAGCTGGGGTTATTCCCCCCATGTGGACTGATTCTTAACTGTCATTCTTCAGTTACTGCAGCTGCTAGTATATCCTTATTGCTACTCTGAAAACAAACAGACAACAATAGCAACAACAACAAAACCCTTCGGTTTCCTCACGTGGTAGGGCTCACACAGAACATCCCAGTGTAGCTACTGTCTGCTTGTCTTCTAGCTCAGAGTTGGCCCAGAAAATTGAGGGTGTGTGTGTGTGTGTGTGTGTGTGTGTGTGTGTGTATGAGAGAGAGAGAGAGAGAGACAGACAGACAGACAGACAGATACAGAGAGATAGAGGGAAGGGGAGAGACAGCAGGCATAAACAGGCTCAGCTGCGGTTGCACAGACTAAGTTGATACCAGGTTCAAAGTAGAACTGCATGGAGACTGCGTGATTCCAAGGACCCTGTATCTATTCACTTGTTTTTGTGTGTATACAATCCCTCACCAATGTTTATCACAATAATCGGAACCAACTGAATAATAAAAAGTGTTCTTTAAATCCAACCCCACTCCCAAGCATCCACCACCACCATGTCCTCCCAACCCTTATAGCAGCCAGGCATAGTTCAATAAAATCAATAAAACACAAACGGGGTGCCTGTATAACCGCCACTGTCCGCAAAATGTCCTGGGGCCTGCTTTGTCACACAAGGCTCTTTACTTGCATTATCCCATTTACACTGACAACCAGTAATATTACATACTTTGGTTATGGCAAGATTACAAGAGAAAATGATGCTCAGAGAGGCTGTGTGACTTGCCCAAAGTCACACAGCTGGGATATGGCAGGACCAGGAATCAAGGACAACTTGTGTACTGCTGAAGTGGAATTCCTTCCACTTCACCGCTGTCTTTTTCCCAGTAGGAAAATGCAAAACTCAAGGCAGGGTCAACACTCACTACTGATCACATTCATATGGGTTAGTTCACGTAATCCTCAATGGTGGGCATCACGCCAAACCTCTTCTAAATATGTCAGGGCCTCAGGGTCACAGACTGATAAATGGGATAGATGGCTCACTGACCTGGCCACTCCTTATGTTCTTATCATGGATCAATTGCAAAATGCTTCATCTGGTTTGGGCTTGGGTTCTCACAAGTGAGATGTGCAGCATTTGCTTGGGTCACCCCATTTATGGGAATTTGACCCTAGCTACCATTTCCAGTGAAATCATTCAGTGCAATGTGTCAACAGTGAGAAGAACAGAAATGACTTGTATTTGTGAGTATTTGCACTGTCAGGAGATGATCAGTCTTGACTGGTTGGCCTGTTTTTATAAGAGCCTTTTGGCTGCCCTCTCAGTGGCCACAGCTCTGGAAAGTACATGAGATGGATTATTTGCAAACAGACCATTTGCTGCATGACCAGGAGATATAAAAGACCAGAAAGACTTCGTGAGTTGACTGTGCAGATGGGAGCTGCTCATTTCCATTGCTATAGAGAAAGGAAAGGTACCTTGGTGACTTCTGACATCTGGTTCCATTTTGTTCCTTCTTTAAAAGCTGATACATAGAAAGTTACTCATTCACTAGTGGAAGATCCAGGTTTGATTGTTTCATTTACTCTGATCCACTCCAACTTGGAATAAATAAGCACTAGGAGCCCATACTCAGCCACACCAAATATATAACTCCTACCACCCACCAACAGGCAACCCCAACTGGAAGGCTTAGAAATGGGTAATGTGCTAAGCTTTTTAAACTTAAATATGTTTTTAGACTTAAATATCCTTAAAAAGTTAGTAGCTTTTTCAATCGGACTTTTCAATGATTCTGAGTTATGTTTGGAATTAGCTAACCAGTTAACTCAACGCTTTTTTGATAAAAAGATTGTTGAAGTCAAGTATTACCTTAACTCCCATCCTGAAGCATGCATATGGGATCCACATGATGTGGCCATGACTCCATTAATACCAGGGCAATTAGAGCAAAGTTGGATGATGATGGAGCTAAAACATGGACTTTTTCTAAACAATGATTCAAGTGAGAAGCAAACTGGTCCCCACGACGTTTCACCAATAAACATTTGCATAGCAGGCATTGCTATTTTCTAATTTTGATGAAAGGGAAAAAGACATGTGGGGTGGATGTGCGTGTGTGTGTGTGTGTGTGTGTGTGTGTGTGTGTGTGTGTGTGTAGCTATAGGAAATGAACTACACTTTCTTTGTTTTGTTTTGTTTTTTGTTTTTTTTGCAGTACGCGGGCCACTCACTGTTGTGGCCTCTCCCGTTGCACAGCACAGGCTCCGGACGCGCAGGCTCAGCGGCCATGGCTCACGGGCACAGCCGCTCCGCGGCACATGGGATCCTCCTGGACCAGGGCACGAACCCGTGTCCCCTGCATCGGCAGGCGGACTCCCAACCACTGCGTCACCAGGGAAGCCCTGAACTACACTTTCTTAACATTCAAAAGCAGAGTTTACTATATTACTCTTTATACTTTTATATCTTCCTTAAAATTAGCTAACCACAGAACGAAAAGGATGTCCTTTTTTCAACACATTACAACTAGTCCAGGGATGGCAAACATGGTGCACTCACTGCCTGTGCCCCTCCAGAGGGCACAGTGGACCAGGGCCTCCTATCTGACAAGCCTGGCTGCCCTTCAGAATGCTCCTCAACACAGTGCTCCAGGCAGCCTCTCCCCGGGGATCAGAATGGACCATGATATTCTGGCTGTCCTGGATTTGACCTAACCCCACTCACTTCAGAGAGAGTGAAAACGATGCTGAAAGAAAATGGTTTACATGTCAGCTCACCAAACAATGCTACTGGATACAGCTTAGGCAGGACAAGGAGAAAAATCTCAACTGTTTCAATTAAACACAAATACCTTCAAGGCAGCAGGCACTGTGCTTGGGTAATGTATTTTGGGGGCAAATCCCATCAGAATGAATTTCCAGGGATCTTGGATCTAATCTGTTGTATCAAATGTAACTTTCAATAAGTTGGTCTCAGACTGAAGTGTTAGAGACCATTTGTTATATAAAGGTATCTATTATGATGGGTTTCAAGCTGTCCAGAGTTTAAAATTTTTCCATATATTGGCAGATGTGAAATAAATATATAAGTACATATAGATATATATGGATTTATATATAAAACCATGATAGTAAATATATTTACCCTACATTATTTACATATTTTATGTCAAAATGCTAGTTATAAACTGTTAGAACAACCTTTTAGAGACGGTATTATGAATTGAGCGTTTCAAGTGAAAACTGCAAAGTGTAATTACTGTAGAACTGAAGAAAGCCTTTTAAAATCATAAAGGGAGAAACACAGAAATAAGTATGTTTCTTACCAGTGGTCTGAGTTCTGGATGCGTCAGGATATATCCATTATTTGTGATTGCAAAGGCATAGCCGTGAATCCCTAACTGTAAGAAGAAGCGAGAAAGAAGGCTTCATTAGCTTGCTCCCTGGTGAATTCACAAAGCAGAAAGCAGCCCGACATTTAGTAATGTGCAGCTTAAACCTGGCATTCATAGCCCTTATCAGCACAATATTTCATTAAAATGAATGCAAGGCACTGATCCTTGACATTTGGTGGAAATGAAGACCTGTCACAGGATAAGCTCAGCAAATAGCACAATTTAAAATGTCACAGACCCACGCTGGCATCCAAAGCCCTTACTTTGATTTATTTAAAACAAAAACAATTATATTTTCTAAAAGGCAAGTGGCTAATGTTTCTGGAGACCCTATGTCCAAGTGAACAGAGCTTTGTCAACCTGGGTGTCTTCTCTCTACCTGAGATAAGGCAAGAGGGGCCTCCCTCTGAGGCACACCTAGGCTCCCTACAATTCCACACCCCTACGGGCCATCGCAAGCATGCACTCTCCTAGGCAATCATTTTCCATAATTCTTCAAGGATAAAAGTGTCCCCACCAGCCTATATAGGAGCCTGCCAACCCTTTTTATATCCTTTCGTCTTTAAATTGTGAGGCTGCCAAGCTTTTCCATGCATGCTTCCATCGACACAAAGCCTGGGTAATTTTCTATGCAGAGCCTCACTTAATTTATGTTTTCTGACTAAATGGGACTATGGGAAATAGTTTGAGAGCAATGAAATGTTTTACTAGCTTTAAAAAGTATGTAATCAAATTTAACACTGCACTTATTTAAATAATAATCCCAGCTTTTTGACAATATTTCTATTACACAGTTGACTGCACCCATTGGCTACAATAAATTTACCTACAAATCATTCATGTATTAAAATGGCCTCTGGCACAGAACCCATACTGATCTCTCTCTCTCTGAAGAAAGAAAATGTAACCCACTTTTGCCAGAGCAGTGAAAGGGGAGAAGAAAAAGAAATCCTCTGTTTTTTTCCAACGAGTTATTTCATAGTTCTGAGCCCTCACTGTTACTTTTCTTGGAAATTCTCTGCTGCTCACATTCTTGAATATGATACTACTAAATGATCCAGACAACAGAGTTTACAAACCAAGAATGACCCTGTCTGCTTGTTAGCTTAACGTCAAGGTGATGTGAAATTAACTTCAGGGAATTTAACACCAGAAATTAAAAGTTTTCCTTGCATTACATAAAGTAAATATGCACATGGTAGTCAAGGGCAACAGGCATTTTCTTCTGGAATCTTAATAAGATTCTACTTGATTCTAATGATAAAAGTGTATTTCATTATGCTGTGAAAGATAAACCAGCTATCCTCTGAGATGTATCTTGTCTCTTTCATCTTGTCTCTTGGGAAAAATGTCAGACACAGTCAACACTGCGTTAATTACCTTTATTTATGTCCCACTTTAATATGGACTGCAGGGGTCAAAAAAGACTCAGAGAGTTTGACTCTTTCCATTAAAGGCAAAAGTGGTATTTGGTTGGAAATTCACAATGAGACCAAACAAATAATATTTTATAGTCAACTAATACATTCAGTGCCTTCTAATTTACATTCCTTCACTTCTTGGTTTGCTTGTAGGAAGTAATACTCAAAAGAAGGTAAAACTCCACGCATATGCCCCCCCAATGCCCTCTACTTTTCTTGTGTCAAAATGATAATAATCAATTATTTGTGAGGCTGACTATCAGTAATCAAGGCATCAGTCAAGGCCTTTAATTATTTAATGCCTATCTCCCTGCCAGAATATAAGTTCTGTGACAGCCAAGGTCATACCATGTGCTTATGGAGGGGTAGCTGGCATGGAGGGAAGAGGGGTAGAGAAAGGAGAAAGCAGAAAAGGAGGAAGGAGGGAAACAAAAGAAACTGAATTGAGTGCAGATACTACAAAGCTATCCTAAACTCTCTGCTTCCTCCCTGGGATGCAGAGACTGAGCTGACCTTCCCACACAATGTCCTCTACTCACTGTTCAACTGCCATCTCTACTTCCTTGTTGCTCACTCATGCCCGACCCTACTAGAGTCTGCCTCTGCTGTGACCCCTTGCCTACCAAGATGCCACCAGAACTCCTTTCTTTACAGTTGCCAGTGGCCTCCTAACTGCCAAACCCTATAGAAAGCTCTCTCTCTTCCTGGTTGTGTTAGCCGACTGCCCCCTCCTCCTTGACACTCTCTAGTCCCTCAGCTGCGAGGACCCACACTCCCGGGTTTCCTCCCTTTCACAGGACACTCATCCTGCACCCACCTGGAAGCACTAATTTTCCCTAAGTCTCTGTCCCCAGCGTCCCTTGTCTGCTTTAGCTCTCTCTCCCCCAACACGATTCATTAACCACCTGGATGCTGTTGATCTCCAGATCTGTGCTCCAGCCTTGGCCTGTCCCCTCAGTGGCAGATCCCAGTATCTACGTGCATGTCGGCCGTCTCTGCCTGGACATCCCACAGGCGCCCCAGGCTCACCAGTGCAGCAGGGTGGCTCTTTCCCTTAGCGCTGCTCTTCCTGCTGTTCTCTCTCAATCGGCGGCACCACCAACCACCCAGACTCCTCAGCTGCAAACGCCTTTTTCTCTTTCATCCCCAACTTCTTGACCTAAGTAATTACTAATTTTTCCTCCAGAAATCACTCAGATTCAACTCTGCTTCCCCACCCTACCATTCATGTAGATTTAATATAACAGACTGCCATAATGGTCCTACCTGCACTTCCTGCCTCAAAGCTTGGCCCCAACAAAGTCATCCTTCAGATTAATCAAAGTCAAAGGTAACTCTGACTCTGTTGCTCCCCTTTGTAAAACCCACTAAAGACCTCTTTCATGTATAAGATAAAATCCATGGGCCCAGCCATCAAGTCTCCCTGGGATCTGGCCCCTACCTCGTTACCCAGCACTGCCTTCTTTAACTCATGGCCTCTCCAGGGCACACGACAGGGACAACACCACCCCTGCAGCTGTTTTCTCCCACTTAGACTTTTACTCACACAGTGGGAGCTGCCCAGAGCACTGCTCCTTCCCATCTCCCCTGAGCTAATTCTCACCCATGCTATGAGCTCAGCCTCAGGATCTTCCCCTATAAAAGGTCTCTCCTGTTGCACCGTCCTTTCCATACCATGTCTCCATAAAACCCTGAAAATTTTTTCCATTATTACCTTAACCCTAATACATGAAAATGCTACACTTACTTTTCTGCCTGCTTCTCAACTCTAGCTGGTTGTCTTTCTTTCCTCTGCCTTGTTCTAGATAAGGCAGTGCCTCCCCCATAAGAATGGGCTCTTTGTGGGGAAGGAATCATCTCACTCATTTCTGACGTCTCCAGTCTCTAGCATAATGTCTAACACATGACAGGTGCTCCAGTTAAGGTTTGCATGTATTTAAGACATTCACTACTTTACCCAAATATTACCTAGTTCATCTTTAAAGTTTCAGCTAAAGTAAATATTGAACATGAGCTGAAAAGTAGAAGCTGATTTGCTATCGGAGGTACATAGTCAGTCCTCCTCAAGCCTGTACCTGAGAAAGTCTTCTGACATTCAAAAACTATCTAGTTAACATCCTTCCCAGGAGAACAGTCTGAGAAAATAACATCAGAATGTTTTGTTGGTTGGTTGATGGCATATGGATATAACCTAATGTAGATGTAAGAACAGAAACTGAGCAAATCTCAAAACACATTCTGTGGATGAGTCTCTCAGAAACCTTAAACTTGTGTATGGCAATGTCCAACATTTGTTTTGGGCCCCAAATCAATACACAGATGAAATCTCCAATTTTTGTTTCATCTGAAATAGAACAGTCTTCCTGTCCATTCTAATGTGCAGTCCCGTGGAGTAATAAAAGAACAGATGGGACACAAGGCCTTCCAGCACTTGGGGCTGCCAAAGGGGCCCTCATCCTGAATCATACTCTTCTGGAGGCCAGGAGCCTCAAGCTCCAACAGCCCGGGGAAGGAGGTGCTTCCCTTCCAAGTGCAGAGACTTTGGGCTAATGAAGTGAACCCAATTATAAAATGGCTCATTACATTAACAGAGGCTGTGGTGTCCGGAAATTATTGCTGGGGTGTTTGGAATTCTTAATAAAAAGTACAGGAAGTCTGATTGCTTGTGGGAAAATCTATGAAGCTAAGGGAAAAAAAAGAATTCTATCTTCTGGGAAAACCCCGAGAGCAGACTCATCTTTACAAGGTGTTAATCAAGAGAAAAAGGTATAATTTGCACTCTGCTCCCTGGAGCTCTCCTCTCCTAGATGAGAGAGCCATGTTCAACCATGGCTCACTTTGCCTGCCATGCACACCTTTTTCCCAAAGCTCTTGTGGGAACCAGAGGAAGGATAACTTAGATTAAGGTATGTCATACGTGGGTCTCTCGTTCCCAGACCTTAGGAAAAGCCTAAAACAGGAGTGCCTGTATTTCAGACACTGCTGGTTAATTTTCTGTAGCTGATCTTCCTCTATCCCCTTATTATACTTTGTTTCATTTATCTTTTATTAGCTGAGTTATACCGAGAAAGTTATTTCACGTATCCTCATCTAAAAACGGGGTCAAGTGGTACCCACTTCATGGGAGTGTAATAAGGATTCAGTGGAATAGTGGATATAAAGCACTTTTACCATACCAAACACACAGTAAAAAGTTCAATGAATGTTTTATTGTATTATTTTAGCCATTAATATTATTTTTAATATTTTAACTATTATTTAAACTATTACTATTATTGTCCTTTACTGTTCCTAATGGCTCTAGGGTAATAAAGGCTAAAAGTCTGGATTGCTAGTTGTGAGACTTGGTGAGATATTTAAACTTTCTGAGCCTCTGTTTCTTTAGCCAAGGGTAATGGCAGTGTCTACCTATTATTAAGTGAGATAATGCTATAAAGAGCTTAGTACATTGCCTAGTAGAGGAAGCTCTGAGAAACAGACTCACAGGGTAATTGTTATCAGTTGCTATATGTTCACACTTTCTTGATTTACTGGGCATATATTAAATAGTGGCCCTATATATGGGCTTCTACATCTTCTTATATGGTGCAAGAGGATTAAGAGTGTTAAGGAAGGTGGGATGCCCTTCCTTAAACAGTAAGCCAGCAATTCTGGGTACCTAAGTCTGGGGATTTCAATAAAAGTAAAGTCCACTATCTTTAGGGGCCTCAAATACCCTGAGTTTCCATCTCCAGGGAGCTGTACAGTTTCCAACATGTGCTTATGTGAGTTTAGATCAACCACATGTCCTATCATGCTCTGGAAACTTACTTTCAACTGTAAAAGCCTTGTTGTTGAATGAACCTGGTTGTCAGGGCTCCAGGGTGACAATAGGAAGAAAGACTTTTGTCATCTCAGTAAACCCAATCAGGAAAGTTCTTTTGTTAAGGAGGCCACCTTTTGTGAGCCTGGACACCTGGTTTTAGATTAGAGTTCATTTCCTCTTATCATGAAGGTGGCTTTCTAATTTGATCACCTAAGTGGAACTGGCATATGGGAAGATACATGCCTTGCTTGTTTAAAGAAGTTTCCTCTTCTAGGAGTGGAGCATGTGCTAAGGACCAGCTAGGAAGCGCTGGGAAGAACTTAACCTTTTGGGTTCTCTGAGAAGGTTGGGCCAACAGGTGAGGGTGCAGCATGGGCTTATGGAGGGTGGTGATGGCGCTGATGTCCAGGGCTAAGGGGAGCCCTAGGAGGCAGGGATACATACCCCAAGTCTGAACAATCCCCTATGGTCCTCACTCCTCAGTCCTCCATCATCTTCCCATGGCCTATTTTGCTTTCTTAGGAAAAACAGTGTAGAGCGAGATGATTTCAGGTGGCATATAGGGCCTGTGTTAAACTTTATAGCCAGAACCTCTAGTAAGAGGCAGCCCTTTTAAAAATTTCTTCCATCCTTCCAATTATATCAAACATAAACTTTCCATTAGTATATCTTTAACATTTGCCTTTAATACTAACTTAAAAGAAAAAAAGAGAACAGAATTCAAGTTCAGAACCTTGGAATCAATTATTTAATACTATTATTTTGTTTTTATAATTTTTTTTACAATTATCTTCTATAATGCAAACTGACACTGGCTTTTCTTTTTAGAAATGATGTGTTTCCTATCAAAATTTAGTTAAGTGAAGAAAGTTTCAGGCTGATTTACAAGTGAAGTATTAAGTAAATAATGGTACAGAGAGTATATGAAGTAGTATGTGAATGGCTTAGATCTGCTCTAAGAATGTGGGTCTAGGCTCAAATCACACTCACCACTTCCTACTTACGTAGCCTTGAGCTCTGTGAACATAAGCCCTGCAAACCTGGGATTCCTTATGAGTAGAATGGATACAACAGCACTGCACTTACCTGAGGAAGGTTTCACAACATGATGGGGGTAATGTTCGTTGCACAGCACAGAGTACTGGGCAAATGTTATCTGCTAATATTATACCTTGAGACATCCCATTTTGTACCACAAAATGGTGCTTTTTTAAATAGGTGTTTTCTGCACCTGTCACTTTGTGTCCAACCCTCTGAGGGGTGACCTGTTCATTTTGGCTGCAGTCATCCATTTAGCTGACTTGCTTGGATAAGGGTTTGCTGTGATGCCTGGTGATCTGTTCTCTTGCTCTTATCCTGGCCTTCTGTCAAAAAGGTGGACCTATCCTTGTCGTCAAACTTAAGAATATTGCCTAACACACATGACCTTGTATCGTAAGCCTTTCCCCGTGTCTTTCAAAATTCTTTGAAAACCCCATTTTCAAAGGTGGCTGAGAATCCCAGCATGTGGTTGCCTAGTCCATTGTTCAGTTAACCCATCGTTCTGTTGGGCATTCTGGGTTAGCATAGGATCAGTGGATGTGAAGCCACAGGTGTCAGAATCTGGGGTAGGAAAGGTGTCAATAGCTCTCTGCAAGCAGTGCCCCCTGTGGAAGAGGGCTGCAGGTACCAGGGGCTGGGGGTCAAACCTGTCCTCTTGACCAGTGTGTTACCATTGCTCCTGACTGATGACAGTGGTCAATTCTTCACACAAATCTACAAGCAGGTTCTATTGTTATCACCATTGGACAGAGAGGAACTAAGGATTTGAGAGAGTTGTCCATACCCAGCTCCTCAGTGATGGGGCTGAACTCCAAATGTATCTTCTTCCAGAGCACTAACCATTGCCTCTTCCTGCCAAGGCCCAGGAAGAAGGGCCTCTCACAACGGTGGTGAGGCAGGCTCAGCACATCAGGGAATGAGGTGGTAAGGGAGGGGGCCCTGCCAGTTAGCCAAGAATCTCAGATTCCCAGCCCAAAGGAGATTGCCTCCCTCCAGATGGGAACGGAAAGAACCCTTGTCAGTCTGTGAGTGGGCCAGAGATGGAGATGGGCGGGCTGGTCTGCTTCATGCTGGGGGAAGAGGGGACGGTATGGTCTCAACCCTTGTGCAGCCAGGGGAACCATGTCTGTCCATGAACTCCTCCTAGGACAAGGAGCAGGGGCTGCTTTCTGTCCCCCTGCACTCCCATGCATGCATACACAGAGACGGCTCTTGGGCAGTTCCATAGCACTGGGATAGGGCTTAAGGGGACCTTCCTCTTCTTACCCCTTGATTTGCTTTTCTGGGGAGCCCCCACTAGGGAACAGGTGAGAGTTTTCTGCATGGGGTTCAAGGACTCTCTGGGCCATCTCCTTAAAAGGAAAACCTGCATGTTACTCCCCTGGCTAACCTATGTATCAGAAAAATATAATGACCATATCTCAATTTACGACTTCACATGTGGCTGTTCAGGCTGAGGTTAGAAGAGATAATTAAGAAAAAGTGCCAGTCAAATGAAATTTAAAAAGATCTGTTCAGTAATTCTGCAGGTGGTACAAAGAAAAGACAATGTGTTACGATGGTGGGAAGCAAAAGGCTGAAGCTGGAACAACACTGCTCTAAAGGTGGTAGAGTGTGAACCTGACTTGGATGGAAACCAGGCTCCTGGCCTGTCCGTTGCTCTGATTTTGTTAAAGTGCTTATTTAACTACAGCAGCCAAAGAACATAAATACCAAGTAATATCATCCCTATGGGCCACAAAATGGTTACTGCCACCATGTCCCCTGCATAGCAACTTGCCACCTCCTGCACCCAGCCTAGGTGGCAGTGCAGTCTGTCACTGTGTGTGCCTGCCTGCCCCAGAGAGGGCAGATCCAGACTGTGGACCTCTGAGAAATCACATGGAGCTTGGGATGCTTGTTCTCATGGAAAGAGGTTGGGCTGCGGGTGGCACTGGGATGACCCATTAGAGTCCCTCTGTCCCCAAATGTGGAAGAACTAAATAAACCAAAGAGTAGTTCTGGGAACAGAGTGCTGGGAATATAGCCAGGTAAGGGGGAAAGCATGACCCTCTCTCTCGAGGTAGGGCTGGCCTCACACGCAGAGCTGGTTCTAGCATATCCACCCCCCGCCACAGCCTTTTCTGAGC
Organism: Phocoena sinus; assembly: GCF_008692025.1. Lineage (NCBI taxonomy): Eukaryota > Metazoa > Chordata > Mammalia > Artiodactyla > Phocoenidae > Phocoena > Phocoena sinus. Next base: position 34,367,063 of record NC_045773.1, read on the forward strand.
CCTTTCCATCTAGTGTTTCTTTTCCATGTTGTTCTAAACTCCCAAGGCAGTGGCCTACCAAGGCCTGCCCTAATCTCTTTGTTCCAAAATTACCTATTCCACCCTCTCAACTATCCCCAGAATTTAAAACAAACTTACAATCCCCTTAGTGCCATAGGTTTAAGGCAGCTTTAGGAAAGGAATATTAATTTGTACCCCATCACCTTCCAGGATAAAGGGAATACGTAGTCGAGAGTCAGAGACCACTTTTCTTTGTGCCTCATTGGGTTCCTGTTAAGAAGTAACAGATTTTAGAGGGTCCTCAGATTGGGGTGAATCAAGATTGGCTTAGAAAACCATCAGAGGTGTAAGACCTGTGGAGAACTGCACAGACTTGTGTAGATTTCCACAGACTCACACAAACCTGGATAGGCACATGTAGACCTAATCAGACCTGCATGGACTATTATTATTCTAACAAAACAAAACAAAACAAAACAAAACAGAGCCCTCTAGAAAGAGAGTAGAAGGGCCTCTTTCCTTCGTGTTTTCCTTGTCACTATGGCAGGTTGTGAAATTATCTTGTGCATTTGGCCCTTGACTATTAATTATGTAATGCATTACCTTGTATTTGGGGATGGTCTTCAGAAGTTCTTTCACTGGGACATCTGTGCCGACCACACCCAGAAGAATGCCTTTCGATCTCTGTTGAAAAGAAACATTAAACAATATCAACAATAGTATGTTAATCTGGTAGAAGAAATAGAACCTCCTGATAAGCCACACACCACAGATCACTGTCTGGTGCCTCCTTTAAACTGAGAGAGATTGACGATTAACCTGGATCTCTATGAGGGAACCTCTTCTATTCCCCATCCGCTACCCAAAATATTCCTAGGCAAGAATGGTAGCTTCTCAGGCCAAACATTACCTATTATATATCCCTCAACACACGCCCATACCAAGACACCCTAAAAACCATTTTCTTCTCTCTCCTGAAAATCAAGAATCTGAAGAAGCTAAGGACTTATGATCATTAATCAGTTTCTCTTATGGAAACTTTTTATAGGAAACACTTTACATGTTAACTACTTTCTCAATTTACACTGCCATCTGGTGCCCACGAGAGAGAGAGAGACTAAATAGCCAGAGAAAGATGCAATAACCCTAACACATTTTTAGCAGCAAGCTGGAATCAAGGACTAAGGGGAAGGAATAGGCCTCCAGGGTCCCAGGTCCCAAGGTCAATGTGGTATACTAAACTTTCTAATGTCAGAAAGGGGCTTCTAGAAGAAAATACTCATCGCTGTTGTCTGTTGTTTCCCCCCAATTCAAGTGTCCCCAGAACCTCAGGCTGTGATCTTATTTGGAAATAGGGTCTTTGTAGATGTAATTAATTAAGGATCTCAAGGCAAAATCATCCTGGATGTAGGATGGGGCTTATATCCAATGATTTGTGTCGTCAGAGGAAGAAGAGAGGACAGAGAGATGAGGAGAGAAGAAGGCCATGTGAAGACAGAGGCGGAGATTGGAATTATGCTGCCACAAACCAAGGAATTCCTGGGGCCACTGGAAGAGGAAAGGAAGGAGTCTTCCCTAGAACTGACTCCTTGATTTTGGACTTTTAGCCTCTGGAATTGTGAGAATACATTTCTATTGTTGTAAGCCATCCCGTTTGGGGCACTTTGTTGCCACAGCCCTGGGAATCTAATTCAAGGCTGGTACCTGTAAATGAGAGAGAGGTTAACCCACTACGATCAAGGATTCTTTCTGGGGGTTTCCTTCCTCTGGTCATTTAAACACTTAAATTTTGGAAAAGTGCTACAAACTGTAAAATGATGCCTGCTTGAATTCCTCTCATCTATTCTTTTTTTGCTGTGCCGGCTCTTAGTTGTGGCATGCAGGATCTAGTTCCCTGATCAGGGATCAAACCTGGGGCCCCTGCATTGGGAGCACAGAGCCCTAACCACTGGACCACCAGGGAAGTCTCATCTCTCATCTATTCTTGATTTCATGATGCTACCAGCAGGATTAAAAGTGAGGAAAAATTATACACCCTCCATCCTTAAATTAAATGAGTAAAAAAGGGCACCAAAGCTTGAGTCAGAGGGGGTCTGAGATAACAACCGTCCTAGCAACAGGTAGGAAATCCAGTCACTGTACTCACAGTTTCGTTCTGCTTACTAAACACAGGCATGGCGACCGTGGTCATCAGGACGGGGCCCTGACCATTGGCAAGCTGGATGGAGACAGAAAAGCCAGTTACCTGAGAAAGATCTGGGATAAATAGTGCTGGAGGCCATACCCTTTGACTATCTCATCCTTTCCTGACCAGGGGCTGTTGGGAATGGACCAGGGTCCACTCGAGCCTTCATAGCATAGGTGGGAGTGCAACATTCCTCCACCCTGACGTGTAGGTGAAGATCCCAGCCCCTCCTCCCCAGCAGGGGAAACAACGTCAGTTACCATCAGTCACTCCAGCTGATCTGTTTACTGCATTCAGCGATTTGAGTTCAAATAAAGCCCTGTTTGGATCTCAGTGATTCATTTTATTTTATTACTACAGACTGATTTTACTGTTTTACTTTGCAGACTTTTATGTTCAATATGTGCAATATTAATGCTTCTCCTTAATCTGGAAATTGAGGATCAGAAAGCATGAGCACAAGGGGTTTTATGAGGTGCCCCTGCTGGAAACAATGGAATCTGGAAGCATTTATTCTCCCCAAGGTAGCTGAGTCATGGCCTTTTTGAACTTCTGCGTATCTCTGTATGTCAGTCCCAGATGGAAAACAAACAAAATAAAAACAAAATAAAAAAAATAATTTGATCAGCTCATCTTTAAATCACTGGTAAGAAGCTGAACATCCCTCCCGGAAGAAGAACTCTTGAAATTTGGCACATAATACACTTCTGTAACTCACTGAATTGCATACAAATGCACTGAGACCACCATCCCAACCGTCCTTCACAACAGTGTTAGGAGAAAGGCAGGAACCCCTACTCTGCCCCATTAACAAATGGGGAAACTGAGTCCTGGACCACAGTAGGCTTTGGTCCAAGATAAACCTCGTTCTAATTCTCAGCTTTGAATCTTTATTAACTGCATTATCTAAGCCTTCATGTCCTCGTATGAAATAATGCCAAGTATTCCCCAACAGTGTTGCCATGAAGATAAAATGTGAAACTGCCCAGCAAGGTACCTGGCATCTGCAGGTGCTCAAAAGATGCTAGTTTCCTTTCCCTGCCTTCAAGGTCACATGGCTAGCAAGTAGCAGAGTCTCCAGTAAGATCAAGGCATGTGGCACTGCGGACAGAGACCAAAATTGGCAAGTCTGGTGGGAGAGGTTTACTTCCTGGTTTCACAGCCCATTCAAGCTTCAAATGAAGCAATCTGTGAATAAGAATCCACTATCTTCAGTCTAGAGTGTTTTCTGATGTTTGGGCACTTCTCTGTCACTTTAATTCCATAGAAAACGGAGGTGTTGCTCCCTCGGTCTTCTTGGGAAAAGGCATTATAAAGAGAAGATCCCAAAATTTAGAGGTCCCCATGGACTGAGGTCCCCACAGACTGACTGGCCTCCTGAGAAAAGGTCATTAAACTCAGTCAATCTTCTCCCAGTCTTGTTCTTCCAATAGGTTATTTGAGCAATAGGACCTCATTACTTGTAATGTGGCACACAGAATGGCAGTACCTCTGGCACCTGAGTGCCCTAGAAATGCATAATCCCAAGTCCTCTCTAGATTCTCTGAATCTGAATCTTCATTTCAATAGTTAGTATGCATATTAAAATCCAAGAAGCACTGTTAAAAGGCAATGCTTTCCACCATCAATAACCATGATAGTTAAAGAGAAACTTATATGCTTTGGGAAAACTCCTAACAGGGATAGAGGAGGCCATGTTCTTATTAGTTTTACCTCTATATCAAGATAGACCTACATTCCTCCATGACAAGAGAAACAACGCAAGAATCTCAAGATCCCTCAAGGACTGGGAATTCATGATGTGATGGTTAATTTTATGTGGCAACTTGGTTAGGCAACGGTGCCAGTTGTTTGACCAAACACCAGTCTAGATGTTGTTGTGAATGTATTTTTTAGATGAGATTAACATTTAAATCAGTTGGTTTTAGAGATGGCCAAAATGGTGGAGTAGGAAGACCCAGAGCTCACCTCCTCCAAAGGACACACCAAAATTACAACTACTTACAGAGCAACTATCTATGAGAACAAACTGAAGATAGCAGAAAAGATTTTCCACAACGATAGACATAAAGAAGGAACCACAACAAGATGGATAGGAAGGGCGGAGACGTGGTAAAGTCAAGACCCATACCTCCAGGTCAGCAACCTACAAACAGGAGGAATATCACAATCGTAGAGGTCCTCCCCCAAGGAGCGAGTGGTCTGAGTTCCACATCAGGCTCCTCATCCCAGGGATCCTACACTGGGAAGACAAGACCCCAGAACGTCTGGTTTTGAAAACCAGCAGGGCTTATGTTTAGGGGAGCCATAGAGTGACAGGACATGGAGGCTCTGCTCCTAAAGAGTGCTTGCAAAATCTCACACTTTCCAAGTCCCAGCACAGAGGCAGTAGTTTAAAAGAAGCCTAGGTCAGACCCATTTGCTGACCTTGGAGAGCTTCCCGGAGAGGCAGGAGGCAATTGGGACTCCCCCTGCAGATAGAGATGCTGGCAGCAACCAGTTTCAGGAGCTTGTTCCACAATAACACTGGCACTGGCAAGCCCCATTTTGGAATCCTCCCTCTAGCCTAGAGCAACAGGGACCCAGCCCCACCCAACAGTGGGCTGGTACCACCCTGAGCACCTTGGGGCTGTGCAGAGAGCCACATGCAGGGATAGAGCTGGAGGGATCATGCTCCCTCATTTCAAACTATACTACAAAAGGTACAGTCATGAAAACATTACGGTACTGGCACACAAAAAAAGACACATAGATCAATGGAACAGAATAGAGAGCCCAGAAATGAACCCACACTTATATGGGTTCATTATATGAATAATTATATGGGCAATTAATCTATGACAAAGGAGGCAAGAATATACAATGGGGAAAAGACAGCCTTTTCAATAAATGGTATTAGGGAAACTGGACAGCTACATGCAAAAGAATCAAACTGGACAGTCTCACATCATATACAAAAGTAGACTAAAAATGAGTTAAAGACTTAAATGTAAGACCTGAAATCATAAAACTCCTAGAAAAAAAACAGGCAGTATGGTTTTTGACATTGGTCTTAGCAATTTTTTTGGATGTGTTTCCTCAGGCAAGAAAAACAAAAGCAAAAATAAACAAATGGGACTCATCAAACTAAAAAGCTTTTGCAGAGCAAAAAAAGCTATCAACAAAAAAGAAAAGGCAGCCTACTGAATGGGAGGAGATACTTGCAAATTATATATCCGATAAGGCGTTATTTTCCAAAATATACAAATAACACATACACTCAACATCAAATAAACAAACAACCAGACTGAAGAATGGGCACAGGACCTGAATAGACGTTTTCCCAAATTAGACAAGCAGATGGACAACAGGCACATGAAAAGATGCTCAGCATCGCTATTACAGAAATGTAAATCAAAACCACAATGATATATCACCTCATCCCTGTTAGTGAATGGTTATTATCAAAAAGATAACAAATAACAAGTGTTGGTGAGGATGTAAAGAAAAGGAAACCCTTGTGCACTGTTGGGATTGTAAGTTGGTGCAGCCATTGTGAAAAACAGTATGGAGGCTCATCAAAAAATTAAAAATAGAACTGCCAGGAATTCCCTAGCGGTCCAATGATTAGGACTCCATGCTTTCACTGCTGAGGGCTCAGGTACAGTCCCTGATCTGGGAACTAAGATCCCACAAGCCACGTAGCACAGCCAATAAATAAATAAATAAATAAAAATAGAACTGCCATATGATCCAGCAATTTCACTTCTGGGTAATTATCGGAAGAAAATAAAAATACTAATTCAAAAAGAGATATGCACACCAATGTTCACTGCAATGTTATTTACAATAGCCAAGATATGGAAGCAAACTAATTGTCCATTGAGAGATGAATGGATAAAGAAGATGTGATATATACACACAATGGAATATTAGTCAGCCATAAAAAAATCTTGCCATTTGTGACAACATGGATGGATCTAGAGAGTATTATATTAAGTGAAATAAGTCAGAGAAAGACAAATGATCTCACTTATAAGTATGATCTCACTTATATGTAGAATCTAAAAAAACAAAACAAACAAACAAAATAAAATAAAAACAGACTCACAGAAACAGAACAAACAGATGGTTGCCAGAGCGGGGGGCAGGTGGGAGCGAAACAGGTGAAGGGGCTGAAAAGATACAAACCTCCAGCTATAAAATAAATAAGCCACGGGGATATAATACACAACATAAGGAATATGGTCAGTAACATAATAATTTGTACACGGACAGATGGTTACTAGACATAGTGATGATCATTTCATAATGTTTGCAAATCACTATGTAGCACATCTGAAACTAAGATAATGTTACATGTCAACTATATTTCAATAAAAAATAAGTAGACTTTGATAAAGCAGATTATCCTACATAATCTGGGTGTGTTTTATCCAATCAGTTCAAGGCCTTAAGAGAAAACAAGGCTCCCCAAGGAAGAAGAAATTCTGCTTCCAGACTGCCTTCAGACCCAAGACTGTAAAATCCCATCCTGCTGGAACTTCCAGCCTACCAACCTGCCTTACAGTTTTTCAGATGCGTCAGCCCCCCACATTCATGTGAGGCAATTGCTTAAAATAAATCTCTCTCTCTCTCCCTCCCTCCCTCTCTCCCTCCCTCCTTCTGTGTGTGTGTATGTGTGTGGGTGTGTGTATACTTACCTTACACTTAAGAAAAAAAATACATATATATCTCATATGGTTCTCTTTCTCTGGAGAATCCTGAGTAATACACATTGTAATCATGTAATCTATTATTTGGGACAGCCTAATTTTGGTGTTAGTATAAATAAACAAACTTGATGTATCATATTAAGAACCAAATAATATTAACGATGAGATAATGCTAACAGTTATTGTTGCCAGGAACCAAACCAACTGGTATATAACAGTTTGTGAAACCATGGTTCCAACACCTTGCTAAAAATACTTAAAGTATACTATGGCCATCAATGGGGGCATGCAAGGCCATTTTCAAAGGCAGGACCAACCCACAATAAACATCTCCCTCAGAATCAGAAATCTTCCCATATTCTGACTCCTTGATTAATCCTTAATGCTACAAAGAAAACTGAGTTGAACTGATCCATAACCCTGCGCAACTTCCACTTTGCAACTCAAATCAAAATTTCAAGCAATGCCAACATGTATCATGGATAAAATCAAAACATACCATTGACAATAATGAGAAATGAAGCTTTTTTCCTGCAAACAGTAAAAATCAGTTATAAATCACTGGTACTTGTCCTGGCATAAATATAAGATCACGGGAAACTAACTTCCAAATATTAAGGCCAGAAAATAGTAACAACTTCACTCGGGGGCTAATTCCAAATATAATTACTGCGTTACTTAAAATTTTCAAAAAACCCATAATATTACATTTGTACAGAAACCACCCATTTTAAACCAGCCCCAGGTAAACAAGGGAAATGCAGTGATCTCAGTCTAGCCACTGTTATGAGCTCACATGTCCCTCTTTCAGGGACAATTCTGGCCCAGATTTGTACTGGCTTGGCCAGAACCCTAACCTGTAGCCTTTCTGATGTTATACCAGCTCATCAGTATGGCCATGAGGGCTGGCAGCACTCCGGAAATATCACTGTAATGCACAACATGAAGATGCTTTTCTGCACCCGCCAGCTCCATCTTTCCCACTTTCCACTGGGTCTGGGTCCTGTGAATCTTAAGCATTTTGTGGAGAGTGAACATCAAATTGAAAGTTAATTTGCACGGTAAGCACTTTATGATTGAAAGGCATTCTGTACTCCTGCCATAGGAAATAGCAGCTGGTGGCAAAAGGTTTTGGTTTTTTTTTTTAAGACCGTCAAGCAGGAGTTACGCAGCAAACCACAGCCAGACACCCTCTGTCCCCGCACTACACTAGGGGGTCCCTGCTTTCCTGTGGCTCCCTAACCTGTAGTAGCCACTGAGGCAAGAGCACTGCTTATGATTCATAGACATGGCTTCCAAGAAAAACGCAGACATAGAGTCAACATTCATTTTCCAAGGGTAGGAGTGGGAGAGTGGGGGTCACGATGGTCCATCTAGGCAAAATCCCATTAACTTAAGTCCAAGTGGGAATCCAAAAATGAACTGACATTCAATTATACTTGCCCAGGCTTTGAACAGGCCTCTGAAATGCTTGGTTGTGGTGTTCTGTTGTATAATAAGTGTATATTATTCCATATCCTTCATTTCCTATGCTACATAATGGAGACCATTCTGGTATCAAAGGAAATGATGAATAATAATACCAAACATCTGGTTTATAAAACACAAACTTGCTCAACAGATTGACTGCTTCCTGTCAGCTTCCCAAGTTAATCATGCATGTGGGCTCATATGAATATGCATTTGTGAGGTACATGCAGTGATGCCAGGCCTCTCCTCCTAATGCTTGATTAGTTTCCCACCAATGGCACTAGCTCGATGCAGGCGCCGCTCTAGGGTGTGGCCCCAGATAGGATAACAGAACCAGATTTGCGTTCTATCAATTTTGTTGCAGGTCTAGTCATTATTATTCATTGATTCCCTTGATAAACATTCCTTGAGCATCAGCTATGTGCCAAGTTCCATGCCATGTGCTGGGAAGATAACCAGGAATAAGACATAGGTCTTAGTGGGGACAGGAAAGCTAATGAGGCAAATGGGGAAGAGCTGGCTGGGGCGGGTACACTGTCTCTCTACACGTGAGCAGAAGGCTGTCTTCTTTATGACCAGCCTTAACTAAAATAAAAATGTCCAGCATTTACTGATATCTTTCAGGGTTTATAGGACAAATTCAGAAGCTTTCTGAAAACCAGTTTAACAACACTAGGAGCAAGTTCCCTGCCGCACAGCAATTTCATCACTTACTTTATACTTAAAAATATTTACAAATGGAACAATGCAGGGGAGACCTTTTAAAAAAATTGCCCGGCACTTTTCTTTTCCTTCTTTTACAAATATCAACCCCTTCCTTTAGGGAAATCTTCTTCACCCCTTCCATTCACAAGGTTTTCTTGACAGTTAACCTCTCCCACCCTGCACGTGTGGCTGGGTATCCAACCCAGGCTGTGCCAACCACAGCACTACACACACACACACACACACACACACACACACACTTATACATATATACATACACACAAAAATACACACAATCTCTGCCCAGGTCACAATGATTGGTTTATTAATTAGACACAGGATTCAAAATGGGCTATTTGGGGGTTTTTCCTTTTTTCCATCTGGAGCAAATAGGAAAAACTCTCTACACTCTTTTGTGTGTGGTTTTAGGAATGTAAGCCTGACAGCTATGTCCCCTCCTCACAGAGACAAAATTGAGAAAATAAAGTCAACCCAGAGAGATGAGGAGAGATGAGACAGTGTGAGTGTGTGTGTGTGTGTGTGTGTGTGTGTGTGTGTGTGTGTGTGTGTATGATGAGGGAAAAGCAGAAGGAGAAGGAGGGAGGAACGGGGAGAGGGAGGGAAGGTACCAGTCCTGAATGCCTTCATCCCTAAGATCAACCCCATCCATGCTTTCTTCTGTTGCGTTAGTTGAGGCAATAAGTTTTTTCTCTTTGCCCAAATGAACATGGATTGGATTTGTGACTTTTGGAGGACATCTACTATGTTGCCTTCTTTCACATCTCCAATCAGAGGAAGTTTGCCAGCGCCAGTGGCAGAATGCTCTGTTTATTCTACAGCTGGAGGCCCCTGGTGGTGAGTGCCAAGCCCCAGAGAAAGGAGGCAAGCAGGACTCCTGGTCCTGAGGAGGCATCTGAGCGAGTTAAGGGCAGCAGGCTTGGAAGCCCGTTTGAGGGCTGCCAGGTGGTTTTCAGCAGAGCCTCCTGCCAGATGTGCTCAGCCCTGGAGGCTGGGACTCAATGAGAAGGTTGTGCACAAATGGGGAACTCAGCATAGGAAGAGAATGGCTCTAAGCCAAGAACAAAGGCCAACTCACTAACTCTCTGCAAATATCATATTTCTTCTATACTTTGCTCCTCCTATGTTTGTATGTTTTTCTTTTCTTATTAAAGTTGATCAGCATATTGACTGCATTAATAGAGTATATCATATAAATATATTACATAATACATAAATATTTTATATATGTTTATGTAATTTGTGAGTACACAGCTGCATTTCTTCTGTCTTCCTTCCAACACCTGGTATGAACACTAAATTGCACTCCAGGAAAAGACACTACCACCATCTAGAGGCAAGCAGGGTGAATTGCAGACACAAGGTCCTGGGTGATAATCCATTTCCAGAGTATGGGCCTTACCAATAAAAATGTATTTAAACTGTAACCAATGTCACTAAGTTCCCCACTGAACTGAAACACAGATAGGCGATATCAACTATCCTTCTATCAATAACCTTTGGTGGAAAGATGCAGCTGTGTACATCTTTAAATATCAGATGAAACATTTTGAAAGGAGAACCACTGTTTCCTTAAAGCATTCAGGATCTGAGAATGTGATGAGGGCATGCGGGAAAAGGGGGGTTCCTTCACACCTACTTTCTCAAACACAGATTTAACAGAAGGGAAGCCAACACCTTGGCATTCTCTCCTTTCTACATGAGCTCAAGTTTACAAATGACCTCGGAATCCCCCAGGGGCCATTCTCTGGCCAACACATGATGAGGGGCAATGTGGGTGGGACAGATAACACCCATATTCTCCAGTTTTCACACTCCATGGTGAGGGGAGAGCTGGAGAGTAGAAAGTCATCAGAATAACACTCTGTACAAATTACTTGGTGAGACAGCACTAAGGAGAACAGTAGGGAAACACAGATCAAGAAAAGAGGGCATGCGCAGAGTATGTGGCTATGTACAGACCACCCCCACCCCCACCCCCACCCCCACCCCCTGGTCACACACACAGAAAAGACACAGAAAAGATCCCTGGAGCTTCCCACCTATTCCCAGATCAAAAACAGTGCTCTGTATCTACTCCTTTTCAATGCCTGCCTACTTCCCCTCCCCCAAATCTCCCTCTCCTTCTACCATTACAACATCCCTTATCCTCAATACTGAACAAAGTATCAGGGCAAGAATATAGTAAGAACCATACTCAGTGATCTGTTTTAACTTTTTGTACTGGGTATACGCAGAAGGACCTTTTCTCTGGAGACACATATAGACACACTTCAGAGGTAGAACACAGGTGAGACCCACTGAGACATGGAAACTAAATCCTATTGGTGCATTTTATGCCTGAAGAGGGAGCACAGTATCAACATTGTCTGCTTGGCTAATGTTAACATTATTTGACTCTAGCTGTGAATTTTACTCTCACATTACTTAGACTGCCACAGCCTTTAGTGATGATCATGAAATTTGCTGGCTGTTTCAATAGTGGCTAGTTGTAAATGAGAGGATTTACATACACAGGCACACTTAAAAATTCATTTCCTCAATAATCAAAGAAGTCATTTTGAAATGAGAAGGGAAAGCAAGAATAGCTTGCTTTGGTGATAAAACCAAAAGATTCCTAAATCACTATTGGCTCTGTGTGTGTGTGTGTGTGTGTGTGTGTGTGTGTGTATTTGATTAAGTGTTTTTTTAAAAATTTGTCTCTTTTCTGTATGATTGAAAATTTTAATAATAAGAGCATCCCATAAATTCTCACTTACAGAAAACATTTTATAAATAAAACCACCCAGGGGCTTCCCTGGTGGCGCAGTGGTTGAAAGTTTGCCTGCTACTGCAGAGGACAAGGGTTCGAGCCCTGGTCTGGGAGGATCCCACATGCCGCGGAGCAACTAGGGCCGTGAGCCACAACTACTGAGCCTGCGCGTCTGGAGCCTGTGCTCCGCAACAAGAGAGGCCGCGATAGTGAGAGGCCTGTGCACTGCAATGAAGAGTGGCCCCCGCTTGCCACAACTAGAGAAAGCCCTCGCACAGAAACGAAGACCCAACACAGCAAAAATAAATTAATTAATTAATAAATAAAACCACCCAGTAACATATGGTAGCAATGAATATTAATGCCTTAAAAATAAATATAAACAAACAAATATATAACAGTAATCCTATTTTAAAAACCCCTTTTTGCATGAAGATCAAAAAGTCCTTTAAACAAACCATGGTAACACTTTGACATGGAAATGCTATCAGAATAAAGTTTTTATATTCTGGGTTAAACATATTATATTTGATTATCAGTATTTTGGATATTCTTCATAACAAGATATTTAGAAAAAGCAGGTGCTATTATTTTTAATTGAGGAGTTGATTCTTTCAATGTAAGCAATATGAATTACCTGTCTTTTATGATACTACTCAGATGAACTGCTTTCCTTTTTAAAATCTAGACAAATTAAGAACACCAACCATTGTTTAGATTCCCATTTTGTACTGGCATTTTTCAATATTTTTGCAAGATGCCTGAACCTTGAATAATTTAAAGCATTAAGAAAGTAGCAGTGGAGGGACTTCCCTGGTGGCACAGTGGTTAAGAATCCACCTGCCAATGCAGGGGACATGGGTTCGAGCCCTGGCCCAGGAAGATCCCACATGCCATGGAGCAGCTAAGCCCGTGCGCCACAACTACTGAGCCTGCACTCTAGAGCCCGCGAGCCACAACTACTGAGCCTGAGTGCCACAACTACCGAAGCCTGCGCACCTAGAGCCCGTGCCCTGCAACAAGAGAAGCCACTGCAGTGAGAAGCCCGCGCACCTCAACGAAGAGTAGCCCTGGCTCGCCCCAACTAGAGAAAGCCTGCGTGCACCAACAAAGACCCAACACAGCCAAAAATAAATAAATAAAATAAATTTATAAAAAAAGAAAGTAGCAGTAGAGAATAAGAATAATAAAGAAGAAGTAAACCTTCCAAGTAACATTTCTCCCTTGCTTTGCATTTGACTGTCTTGGTAAAGTGTCATCACTCAGTCCTTGAGAATGCTACATAAATGACACTTTGCTTTTAGACAAAACTTTTCCTCTTTTTATTGAATCATTATTACTTGCATCTGAGATTTGGAAATCCTGAATTCTTATGAGATTCACTGTATTTTAGGTTGTCTAAATATAAAAGTAATCAGATTTCCCTCTTTGAACTTTAACTGCATCTTTTATGAACTAAATTGTTGTATTTGTTTGTTCTCTCTCTTTTTAACAACCTAAAGACAACTTTGTGAATGATAATGCTAGATAATGTTAGACCATCTGGATGAGAATCTCAAAATAACTTTCTTCTAATAAAGTTGTTATTATTGAGGAAAATTTTTATGTTGTTCCTTTTTCTCCCAGTGTTTCAAAGATCTAAGTCATTAAGCAGGGAATACATTTTATGGGTAAATATCTAGACAGAGGGAGGATGCTGTCTTTGACCAGGGACACATATATAAGCAAACCCATGGACGAGAGAATATTACAGATTAACATATCTGAAAGTTGTCTTAGGGAACTGCTTTATTAGCGTACAACATGCTTACTTCAGGAATGTCCCAAATTAAGGACAATAGGAATTATTATGGGGCACTGGATTTTGGCCAATATTCATGATCAGCTATGACACATAACTGACCCCCCATTGTGGCCAAAGATTTATATTTTCACAAACTATGGTTTAGACGCCTCCCAAATAGATGCCTGAAAACACTGCCAACAGTCAGGGCTTCGGGGCCCTGGGACAAAACCTTTCCCTTGTTTAAAGACCCCCTGAAATGCAGCTTCCTCCATAAAAACTTCCCTAACAAACTGGAAATGGGAACCAGATGTTCTCAAACTTCACTACAAAGATAATCATATTTACTCTACAACCTACGATACAATCTAGGACCAAATTTGCGCAAACTGTTAATACAGCTAAGTCACTGAACACCGTGGCTGGAAGAAAAGCTGGGGATTCTGTAGAGCCTGTGAACTCCAAGGGCAGAAGTGGGAATGGTTCCTCCTTTTATCCATAGCATTTAGCACAGAGCCTGGTACATAAGAAGCACTCAGCAAATGTTCCTTGAATGAATTTATTCTAATCCTGTCCTTTTATTTACTTTATAAATGAGGCTCAGAGAGGAAGAGGAGTCACAGAGAATTGGTACCAGAATCTGGACAAGACTCCAGGGCTACCACTGTCCATTTTATGTTGTGCATCCTCTACCTGCTCTTGGCTCCTTCTCTTAGTACCTTTCTTTGTGTATCTTGCCTGTGCCAGTGAGATCAAACTTAGACTGTAACGAGGGCCTGGGAGCCTGGTACCTATGTGCAGCTGCTGCTGATAGGGGCAAAGGGTTTATGATGTCAAAGAGGTAAAGGAAAAGGACTTAAAAAATAAACTGCTTAGTTGAACACTATGATTTCCTTGGAAAGCAGAACAGATAGGAGAAATGAGCTACAGAAGCAGAGACCTGAATTATTCCTGAACAGGTTACTCACACTACTTGAGTCATTTGTATTTATCCATCCTTCCATTCATTCATTCTTCCATCTATCCATCCACCCATCCACTCAGCCATATTCTATTTCCAAACATGTTTTGCTATTACCAAATATTGCTTTAAACATTTAACATCTATACAGCTTTAAATTTAACCCTGTAAAATGTCTATACCCATCTTACAGATGAATCAATTAAAGATAAAGGAGCAAAGTACCTTGCTCTAGGTCACAGAGGGTAGCAGGGTGTGGGTTTGAGCCTTGGCCAACCTGACACTAGAGCTCCTGTCCAAATCATTCTGCCCTCAGCCTCCTGTTTTAGGGGTACAAAGACAAATGTCATGTTTTGCCTTAAGGATCTTGGAATGAAGTAAAAGAGGCAACCAAGCAAAGCATCCCTAAAATAGGAATATCTCCAAGAGTTCTGGGGAGGATTAAATAGAATTGTAGATGCAAAGCACCTAATACAATGCCTGACACATCCAACAAGTGCAGCTGTTCTCATAAAGACCATTCTAGGCTAAGCTTCTCTGAAATCCATCCACTGCTCTATCAAATTTGAACTTCATCCATCTCTTCATTCAAATTACATACACAAAATAAAAAAATACTTCTCCTTTATGCCATGTATAGACAATATGCTTTAGAAAGCAGTTGGGGGTGGTGGTAATTGCAAATATTAAAGAAGGTTGGGAAGGATGCACATTGGGAAGGAAATTGTTGGAGAGGAAGGAGGTCAGGAAAGGAAGGACAGATGCTTCAGAAGCACCTGGCCAAATCATCTAATGTGTCCCAGGCCCGGGCAGACATGGATGGGTCCAATCCAAGGACACAGGGCTCATGATTCAGCAAGTGGTTCAATTCCATGAGTCATTTCTGGAAAAAGAAAGTCCATACCATGGCATTAGCCCATTGCCTGACATTTTTCTACCTCATGAAACTAGGCTAGGTTTTCCAAAACCCTTCCAGTTAATTTGAAGGGATAAACATCTAACTTTCTGCTTTTGGACTTCTCAGTATTATTGCTGTACACGATTGCACAACTGCTCCAGTTTGCCCCAGAGGGTCACTTCAGTTGAATCCTTTGGCATGTGATGCCTGGAAGCTTGCACAGAGACATCCCTCCAGTTCTCATGGAACTGGGCTACATCTGGGTTTGTAATCAATATATATCCATTAATTGGGGGTCTGACCTGGGAATAATGTGACTGGAAAAAAGATCAGGCAGCTGAGCTATGACCAGATCAACAAATACATGACTTTAGTACAAAAAAATGAAAAGGCAGACCAATTTTCCAATTTTAATGTGCAGAAACAATAAAAGTAGACAAATTCTGTTGATGAAAATTAGAATTGTTTGTATCAAAAAAATCATGCCAAAAAAAATGAAGAAAGGAAAGGCAATGCCTACGAGTATATAGTGCAAGTGTGTGTTTTCACTTGAGTAATTCATGAGAGTTACCCACTACATCTGCCACTCAGGAAATTCCCTCCTGTGAGGACCTATATAGTCATATTAAAATCACTGACAGTTGGGCTTCCCTGGTGGCGCAGTGGTTGAGAGTCCGCCTGCCGATGCAGGGGACACGGGTTCGTGCCCCAGTCCGGGAAGATCCCACATGCCGCGGAGCGGCTGGGCCCGTGAGCCATGGCCGCTGAGCCTGTGCGTCCAGAGCCTGTGCTCCTCAACAGGAGAGGCCACAACAGTGAGAGGCCCGTGTACCGCAAAAAAAAAAAAAAATCACTGACAGTTATTTGCCATTATTTGATATAGATTTGACTCATATTTTGACAGAGATTTAGTTTTCAAATTAGTTTGACAGATTTAGTTTTCAAATTAGTCACTGAATTATATTGATTTTGCTTAGTCCTGTGTTGAAATGTTGTTCATTGTGTATTCTCTCTCTCTCTCTCCTTTGAGCTAGTGGAAACATAATAACACAGTCAGAAAAAATTGTATTTCTGGCTCAAGTTCACACATTCTAGGTTGCTTAATTTTTTTTTTTTTTTTGCGGTACGCGGGCCTCTCCCTGTTGTGGCCTCTCCCGTTGCGGAGCACAGGCTCCGGATGCACAGGCTCAGCGGCCATGGTTCATGGGCCCAGCCGCTCCGTGGCATATGGGATCCTCACGGACCAGGGCACAAACCCGTGTCCCCTGTATCGGCTGGCAGACTCTCAACCACTGCGCCACCATGGAAGCCAGTCGCTTAATTCTTTACTTCATTAAGCTATTCCATGCAGCTATCCTTTAAACGGTACTCTTTTCCAGGGTCTTGACCAATAAACTGTAGATTCATATACTGCTTTTTCAGGAAACATATCTAGTATGTCAAGTGATGGATACAGGTGTTCTAAATCTATCAGTAAATACAGAGGGGACCTCAAAATAGCAATCCAGTTCTTTGAGTTCAATATTGCCTGAGGATCAGTAAGAATGACCTACAGAATTGCATCTAGAAGCAAGGAAATCAGAACATTGGGTGTCCTGTAATACCCTCTCCAAGACTGTCCCAGGCTTAATATGGGTTATGCTGACATTAATGCCACAATATCCCCATTCATTGGGCTTTTTGAAAGAACTCTTCTCAATCCTCCGCCTTCCCTTCTATACGGAAGGAAGAAGGGTATATAAATTTCTTTGGTGAGGGTGGGGGCTGGGGAGAGGTAAGAACAATTTAAGTTTTAAAATTCCACTGTTTTTATTTAGATTTTTTTTTGACTTTCAAAAGAAAAGGCAATTTCATTTTAGCAATGTTATGAGTAGAGTTTGTATTGTTTTAACACCTCAAGAGAGTCATATTTTATAGTTGTGCTTAATTTAAATAAATAGTAGAAGACATTCACATATCTTAACTAAATGAGAATTTTCTGAAAGAAGACTTTAAATTTCTAAGACACTAAAAAGTAAGTCTGGGACTAGAAAGCATTGATATATTAGGGATTTTTAAATCAATTCTTAGTTTTTGACTTTACAGTGTCTAGCCTTTTTTTTTAAAGAACACATTATACCAGTGTTTCAAAACCATTTCTGCTTTATTTGTATCAAATGTGTCTCTTTTAAGGTACAATGGACTAGCGTTATCAGTACTATTTTGCTGAGTTAAGCATTCATCGTGGGTGGGCCTTGGCAAGTGCTGCTCATGAACTTCTGAGTTGTCACCTTGCTCTTTTCCTTATTATAAAATAGTACGGGGGCTTCCCTTGTAGCGCAGTGGTTGAGAGTCCGCCTGCCGATGCAGGGGATGCGGGTTCGTGCCCCGGTCTGGGACGATCCCGCATGCCGCGGAGTGGCTGGACCCATGAGCCATGGCCGCTGAGCCTGCGCATCCGGAGCCTGTGCTCCGCAACAGGAGAGGCCACAACAGTGAGAGGCCCGCGTACCGCAAAAAAAAAAAAGAAAAAAAACCCAGTACATAACGCTACAAAAATTCAAATATATATTAAAATGGGTACAAACTGAACATTTTTTCCAGATACACAAGTAGACACACATTTTGAGGTTGATTAAAATTAACAAATTTTTTCTCTTAAATAAGAAATGCAAATAGCATCCTGCTTCCAAAATGGAGCTCCCTGGTCCCCCATCAGCCCATATGGGGCTTCAGCCAGAGCCCCTCTGCACTGTTCTGTCGGTCATCCCACCATCAGGAAGCCATACGCTTTGAATCTGAGGGTCTTGCATTCATTTATTTACGGTCTCAAACACACAGTTGAACAGGGCCAATGGGAAAGGGACTGGCTAAGATTCACATGGCTGTGAACCTTGCAAAGTTCACCTCCTTTCTCAGCAGCAGGGCAGCTTGTCTGGAATGCCACAGGTACACTCATATGGAACTACTGCAAAGAATAAAATGTTTGGTTCTGTGATCATCATTATGGTGGAACAATATGTTGTAACTCAGATTTCCACAGAATCCATCACACTGACCATGGGGGAAGCTAAAGTGCCTGGACTTGCTCCACTTTCTATTTCCCTTGCCTTATTCACAAAATAAATCTACTAATTTAAGATGTAGTTATCATCTTTCGGACTCTGAGGATAGTCAATCTTAACAGCCCCAGCTTGGGAATGCATATAAAAGATGTCTGTATGTGTTCCTATAAAACAGTAAATGAGGGCTTCCCTGGTGGCGCAGTGGTTGAGAGTCTGCCTGCTGATGCAGGGGACATGGGTTCGTGCCCCGGTCTGAGAGGATCCCACATGCCGCGGAGCGGCTGGGCCCGTGAGCCATGGCCGCTGAGCCTGCACGTCCAGAGCCTGTGCTCTGCAACGGGAGAGGCCGCAACAGTGAGAAGCCCGCGTACCGCAAAAAAAAAAAAAAAAAATTATATATATATATGAGAAAACCAAACAAACAGTAAATGATGAGGAAGAAAACCGAGTATCAAAACAAAATATAATAATTTAGACAGAAAGCCAGTCAAGGTAAAAGCAAATGAGTCATAAACCAGATCCAAACGTAAATAGTTATCACCTCTCCATTTTGCACTTCATTTGCATTGATTTAGCTGGTTATATAACTGTAATGAAACACTAAAATCACTAGACCTACAGTTCTCTGAAATCAGCAGCTTTGCAAACTTTCAAATTTCTGTTTTCAATGACAAGTCAACATTTCAAAGTGCAGAAGTTAAAAGAGACAAGGAATGATAAATGATGCCCCACAATTGCTGAAATCTGATTACAGTGAGATAAGAGCTGGCCAAATTCTGCTTGCATGAGTCTATACCTAAAGAAAAAGAAAAAGAAAAAGAAAAGAAAAGAAAAGTCTTTAGATAAATGACTGCTTCCATTTATTCCTTCTAAATATAATATAAACAAGGAAACAAAGAAAATGCAAATGGATTCAGGATCCCATTTACACTTAGGGGGAGAAATTAATAAAACAGTTCCATCCTGAAAGAAAACCCCCAAATCGACACTCTTTTAAGAAGCTAATTTATGCACTCCTGAGTCCTCATACAAGTTAAGCAGCACAGAATATCACAGCAGGCATAGAACAACAGATCTCAAGCCCTGCTGTGTTTGTTCAAGAAGGCAAGTTAAGCTATTCCTAACAGGAAACAAAACACACGGTCTGGCTATTAAACAGGGATCGTTTTGCCATACTGTGCAGCCCTGAATCCATCAATTGCTGTTCCAAACAGGATTAGAGATGTGGTTTTCTTTAACCATGGTTTTGAGAAAAATGCTTATGCCTGCTCAGAATTTTCATGCTGATATTAACTAATATAGTGCCAGGCAACACACGGAGTACCTTCAAAACTTTCAAGACACTGTCTTTGACAAATTCCAAAGCTGTTTGAAGACAGCACAAAATGAAGGGGAGGGGAAAACCTATGTGCGGAAAAGTTAACCATGTGAACAGCCAAATTTGGAATACCCCAAAGAGTATTTTTTCCTTTAAGTTTTCAAGGCTCCATGCTATAGTGATTAATCACACAGTGAACAACTGATGTTTAGTTCCTATAGACAGAACCTACATGGATGAATATGTAGTATGAAAACTGGACTATTTTTGAGACTACTGAACATACATTTGCAAAGGCTGTGGGTAATTCTGTTATTATTATAAAATGGAATCTCCCAGCCATTTTTGTAGAAGTCAGGTACCATGTAAGGGAAAAAAGGCAAACCTTTCTTACATATGGACCTCTCTTCATTGTTGAACTCAAGAACAATCAATTCAATGGAGAAAGTGGTTCAATTTTCACTAAAAAGAACAGTTTTGTGATGGCCTGAAGGCATCAGGTCTGTATTGCTACATGTTTTTTTTAACCAAGATTCAGGACACTGCCTATGTATTTGGTGAAAATATTTATTGGTCAAGTGTATAACCAGTTAGTACTACCCCTATTTTGTATTAAGGGTTGAAATTTATAGAATCTAGAAATTATCTCAGAGGTGCTTAAGAATCACAGGAAAAACAAAATTTTTTTTTTTTTTTTTTTTTTTGCAAACCATTTTTCTAGAAAGTAGCCAAAAGGGCTAGAAGAGAAGTTTTGGAAAACCCTCAAATTATTAGCATCACGAAAATGATAATTTATAGACAACAATCGTTAATGACTGCTACACATAAGTGGGATACCCAAATGGGACATTTTTAGTTGTAGATCAGCCAAGAGATTAAAATAAGCATGTTTACAGAGACATAACTATTTAAAATATTTATAGAGAAAACAGTTGCAGATGATACAAAGAGAGATTCCAACAAAAACATAGCACAAATGCAGACACCATATGGTGCAATGTATGCACTCATGACCTCATGTGAAAAGCTGGCCAAAGACAGAGCAGCTGGAGCTACCTCCCTTTTACCCCCAGAACAACAAACTCTTGGGTTTGGAAGGGACTCATTATAATCATGGCCATGGATGGGTGAAATCTATGGGTAATGTCAAAGGCTTTGGGAAGAAATCTCTCAAAACAATTGTTTCTGAAAGCCTTTGCTTTGTTGGGATTTCAAGTCCAGTCTCCATTTCTTTCTGACTCCATGTAGGAGGTACAGGCAGGTGATACACAGAGTTTTTAATGAACCAAGAGAAGCATCACATTCCTTCTAGGCTCTTTTGACATCTCCTGATTACTCATTAGGCTTGAGTCAGGACCACAAAACACTATGGAGGTCCCAGACCACCACATCATGTCTGACTGCACTCTTCATCTGCTCTAAAGCACTGGGGGCCAAGCTGAGCAAATGGTAATAGGAACTCTAAATTTTGTGAGTTTCAGCATATGTCAGGCTCTGTGGTAGGTGCAAGTAAGAGAAATAACTCTCATGACAAAACTACAAAGTCAGCCTCTCGTTCTTGTTGAATAACGAGAGGTTAAGTGACTTAGAGATGTTAAGTGACTTGCTCATGGTCACAAACAGATAATGGCTAGAATGGAACCCACCATCTTCTTTTGCTGGTAAAGCAGCAAGACAATACATTTGAGGGGAACTGATGATTGTAAGAACCTTAACCTTCTGTCAAAAGCCTTTGGTAACATTGGGGAGGGGAAGGGAAGGAACATGACGGGTAGGGATGCTCATACATCAACAATTGAGACTAGTGGTCCTGAGGGTGAATGCCTTCAATCAGCAACGTGTCTCTCCTCAACCCTCCTCATCTTCCAGCCCAGATACCCGAGGTTTATAGTCAAACTCCTTCTCCAAAGAGCTGAATTTCCCAGAAATTATCCAAAGAATTCTGAAATCATTTCACACACGGCTCTTAATTTTTTTGTTTAAGGTAAATACCTTTCTCTATTATAACAGAAGACCATTTGTAGCCATAGTGAGGAATGGGAGGCAGGGTTACTCTTTGTCATCTAGGGTTGCAGAACGAATCTGCTGGGCAGTCAAATATCTTTGGGACACAGGAAAAGCCCCTGGAGCATCTTCCTCACTACTGTACTTTCAATAATCATAATAATAGGCTCCACTTTTCAGGGCATGTGATGTGAGTCAAGATAAGATATGATGATAGAAGAAAAGAGTGTGATGAGCTAAGTGCTATTGAAGAATCATATGGCCCAGCAACATTTGTTCTTACCATATTCTGTGCTGGTTTGTTTTGAACTTTGTTTTAAACTCCATGGCTGATGGCACCTCAAATTCATGAGGAATCTTTTACAAGCAAACGCTTTTGTCTACGGATCAGTGGAAATTTGATGAATAAATACTAGTAAGTTGAGGCCAGTCCATTTTTAGGCACTGAGTTTAAGTCACTTTGCAAAGAAACTTCAAATGTGGGCAATTAAGCAAGCATGACCTATCAAGGATGCCGAGCCTTCCAGATAATGTGGAATTCTGAACATATATTTACCCTGGAAGCTGTTGCTCTACTCAAATACTTTAACTTTTAATGAAGTGTTCAGTCCTTTTGTGATGGCACTGAAGTGTAATCAAACATTAACACAAGCCAAGTCACACACTAGCATGTCTTGCCTTGTTTAAATATCTCAAATATATTTGAGTAATTGTGTAATGATTTCTGGGCCTCTGGTTGTCCATATGGTCTGAACAGACTGTCTTTTGTAGAACAGTTGTGATATCTCTCTTAGTGAGAAAAAACCAAATCATCTCTGATTTGGAGGGCTTAGGAGGTACTGCTTAAATTTCAGGGTGGTGCCCTACCTCAACTCTTGAAATGAAACCAACTCACATCTGGGCCCCAGAAATTACTCTATCTTCTGAAAATCTTGCTTTTGTTTGTGAAATACATAAGAACAATGCAGCAGGCATCACGTGACATGTTTTCTGCCATAACTGTCCTTAGGATGCAGTGACATGCCATGGGAATGATACAGCAAAGTCAGCACTGCAACCACATGTAATCTTTCTGGACAGAGAACATTCTAGATGGTGGCACCAGATCATCTCAGACAGATAATGAGGACCAGTGAAAGGGTCTGACCATTGGCAAGAACTCTGCTTTAATGTTCTCTGAGTGGTATGGGTGTTGAGACAAGCAAAGCAGCTGTTGAGTTTGCAATTAATGAAACCCAAGGTGAGTTTCAGGGATTTGGATTAAGAGCCCAGAATCTAAACATGGTTACTGGGCTTTAATTAATTATTCATATTACCTATCTCCCTAGGAAAGTATCCCAGGGAAGATCTGGAACGCTATGTTTGAAGGAATGTGCCAAACTTACACTTGACCTATTATTTGAGAATTCTTAGCAAAATGGTTGGGCATAGATTCATCCCCAAACCACTGGCCACCATACAGCTCTCTGGTGGGACTAAGTTGGCGAGGGGCTAGTGGACAGCTAAGTCTGTTGGCCTTTCTGTTCCTGCCCAACTTCAGGCTCCTGAAGTCCTAAGAGGAAAACCATTTCACTGGTCATGAACAGTGCCGAATGCACAAGACCATGGAGGCATGCACAATTCGTGAGTTCTGGGGATGACTGGAATGTGATGGAAAAGAGTTTACCTTTTGTGCCTGAGGGAGCTGAAAAATAAGGGGGAAAAAAGAAGAAAAAGCAATCATTATATAAGAAGTTAAGATTAACTGTAAAACTTCATTTGGCTGTCATTGGCAAATGGAAAGACCAAAACGGGGAGAAAAAGAGGAAAATAAAAACTAAAGCCAAGTCACTTCCCCATATAAAGCTATGGTGCTGGGACTTCCCTGGTGGTCCAGTGATAAAGAATCTGCCTTACAATGCAAGAGACTCGGGTTTGATCCCTGGTAAGGGAACTAAGATCCCACATGCTGAGGGGCAACTAAGCCCGCGCGCCGCAACTACTGAGCTTGCGCACCTCAACTAGAACCCGCGTGCTGCAAACTACAGAGCCCATGTGCTCTGAAATCTGTGTGCCACAATTACAGAGCCCACGTGCCCTGGAGTCTGCACACCACAACTAGAGAAGAGAAAACCCAAACACCACAACTAGAGAGAAGCCCGTGCACCACAACAAAGAGCCTGCACACAGCAACAAAAGATTCCACATGCCAAGAGAGGGGGAAGACGGCGGAAGAGTAAGACGCAGAGATCACCTTCCTCCCCACAGATACATCAGAAATACATCTATATGTGGAACAGCTCCTACAGAACACCTACTGAACAAAGGCAGAAGACCTCAGACCTCCCAAAAGGCAAGAAACTCCCCACGTACCTGGGTACGGCAAAAGAAAAAAGAATAAACAGAGACAAAAGAATAGGGACGGGACCTACACCAGTGGGAGGGAGCCGTGAAGGAGGAACGGTTTCCACACACTACAAGCCCCTTCGCGGGCGGAGACTGGGGGTGGCGGAGTGGGGGAACTTCGGTGCCGCGCAGGAGAGCACACCCACAGGGGTGCGGAGAGCAAAGCGGAGAGATCTCCGCTCAGAGGATCTGTGCCGACCAGCACTCACCAGCCCGAGAGGCTTGTCTGCTCACCCGTCGGGGCGGGCAGGGCTGGGAGCTGAGGCTCGGGCTTCGGTCGGAGCACAGGGAGAGGACTGGCGGTGTGAACACAGCCTGAAGGGGCTAGTGCATCACGGCTAGCCGGGAGGGAGTCCGGGAAAAAGTCTGCACCTGCCGAAGAGGCAAGAGACTTTTTCTTCCCTCTTTGTTTCCCGGTGCGCGAGGAGAGGGGATTAAGAGTGCTGCTTAAATGAGCTCCAGAGACGGGCGCGAGCCGCGGCTAATAGCGCGGACCCCAGAGACAGGCATGAGACGCTAAAGCTGCTGCTGCCGCCACCAAGAAGCCTGTGTGCGAGCACAGGTCACTATCCACACCCCCCTACCGGGGAGCCTGTGCAGCCCGCCACTGCCAGGGTCCCGGGATGCAGGGACAAATCCCCCGGGAGAACACACGGTGCGCCTCAGGCTGGTGCAACGTCACGCTGGCCTCTGACGCCGCAGGCTCGCCCCGCACTCCGTGCCCCACCTTCACCCCGGCCTGAGTGAGCCAGAACCCCCGAATCAGTGGCTCCTTTAACCCCGTCCTGTCCGAGTGAAGAACAGACGCCCTCCGGCGACCTACACGCAGAGGTGGGGCCAAATACAAAGCTGAGCCCCTGGGAGCTGTGAGAACAACAGAGAAGAGAAAAGGAAATCTCTTCCCAGCAGCCTCAGGAGAAGCGGATTAAATTTCCACAATCAACTTGATGTACCCTGTATCTGTGGAATACCTGAATGGACAACGAAATCATCCCAAATTGAGGAGGTGGACTTTGAGAGCAAGATTTATGATGTTTTCCCCTTTTCCTCTTTTTGTGAGTGTGTATGTGTATGCTTCTGTGTGAGATTTTGTCTGTATAACTCTGCTTTCAGGATTTGTCCTAGGAATCTATTTGTCCGTTTTTTTTTACACTTAAAAATTTTTTTTTCTTAATAATTATTTTTTTATTTTAATAACTTTCTTTTCTTTTCTTTTATTCTCTCTCTCTCTCACTCTCTCTCTTTCTCTCTTTCTTTCTACTTTTTCTCCCTTTTATTCTGAGCCGTGTGGATGAAAGGCTCTTGGTGCTGCAGCCAGGAGTCACTGCTGTGCCTCCAAGATGGGAGAGCCAACTTCAGGACACTGGTCCACAAGAGACCACCCAGCTCCACGTAATATCAAACGGCGAAAATCTCCCAGAGATCTCCATCTCAACACCAACACCCAGCTTCACTCAATGACCAGCAAACTACAGTGCTGGACACCCTATGCCAAACAACTAGCAAGACAGGAACACAACCCCACCCATTAGCAGAGAGGTTGCCTAAAATCATAGTAAGTCCACAGACATCCCAAAACACACCACCAGACGTGGATCTGCTCACCAGAAAGACAATATCCAGCTTCATTCACCAGAACACAGGCACTAGTCCCCTCCGCCAGGAAGCCTACACAACCCACTGAACCAACTTTAGCCACTGAGGACAGACACCAAAAACAATGGGAACTATGAA
This sequence comes from Phocoena sinus, assembly GCF_008692025.1. NCBI lineage: Eukaryota > Metazoa > Chordata > Mammalia > Artiodactyla > Phocoenidae > Phocoena > Phocoena sinus. The sequence goes on from NC_045773.1 coordinate 34,393,014, forward strand.
CCTGCAGCCTGCAAAAAGGAGACCCCAAACACAGTAAGATAAGCAAAATGAGAAGACAGAAAAACACACAGCAGATGAAGGAGCAAGATAAAAACCCACCAGAACTAACAAATGAAGAGGAAATAGGCAGTCTACCTGAAAAATAATTCAGAATAATGAGAGTAAAGATGAACCAAAATCTTGGAAGTAGAATAGACAAAATGCAAGAAACATTTAACAAGGACCTAGAAGAACTAAAGATGAAACAAGCAATGATGAACAGCACAATAAATGAAATTCAAAATACTCTAGAAGGGATCAATAGCAGAATAACTGAGGCAGAAGAATGGATAAGTGACCTGGAAGATAAAATAGTGGAAATAACTACTGCAGAGCAGAATAAAGAAAAAAGAATGAAAAGAACTGACCACAGTCTCAGAGACCTCTGGGACAACATTAAACGCACCAACATTCGAATTATAGGGGTTCCAGAAGAAGAAGAGAAAAAGAAAGGTACTGAGAAAATATTTGAAGAGATTATAGTTGAAAACTTCCCTAATATGCAAAAGGAAAGAGTTAATCAAGTCCAGGAATCGCAGAGAGTCCCATACAGGATAAATCCAAGGAGAAACATGCCAAGACACATATTAATCAAGCTGTCAAAAATTAAATACAAAGAAAACATATTAAAAGCAGCAAGGGAAAAACAACAAATAACACACAAGGGAATCCCCATAAGGTTAACAGCTGATCTTTCAGCAGGAACTCTGCAAGCCAGAATGCACTGGCAGGACATATGTAAAGTGTTGAAGGAGAAAAACCTACAACCAAGATTACTCTACCCAGCAAGGATCTCATTCAGATTTGATGGAGAAATTAAAACCTTTACAGACAAGCAAAAGCTGAGAGAGTTCAGCACCACCAAACTACCTTTACAAAAAATGCTAAAGGATCTTCTCTAGGCAAGAAACACAAGAGAAGGAAAAGACCTACAATAACAAACCCAAAACAATTAAGAAAATGGGAATAGGAACATACATATCGATAATTACCTTAAATGTAAATGCATTAAATGCTCCCACCAAAAGACACAGACTGGCTGAATGGATACAAAAACACGACCCATATATATGCTGTCTATGAAAGACCCACTTCAGACCTTGAGACACATACAGACTGAAAGTGAGGGATGGAAAAAGATATTCCATACAAATGGAAACCAAAAGAAAGCTGGAGTAGCAATTCTCATATCAGACAAAACAGACTTTAAAATAAAGACTATTAGAAGAGACAAAGAAGGACACTACATAACGATCAAGGGATCGATCCAAGAAGAAGATATAACAATTGTAAATATTTATGCACCTAACATAGGAGCACCTCAGTACATAAGGCAAATACTAACAGCCATAAAAGGGGAAATCGACAGTTACACTTTCATAGTAAGGGACTTTAACACCCCACTTTCACCAATGGACAGATCATCCAAAATGAAAATAAATAAGGAAACACAAGCTTTAAATGATACATTAAACAAGGTGGACTCAATTTATATTCATAGGACATTCCATCCAAAAACAACAGAATACACATTTTTCTCAAGTGCTTCTGGAACATTCTCCAGGATAGATCATATCTTGGGTCACAAACAAAGCCTTGGTAAATTTAAGAAAATTGAAATTGTATCAAGTATCTTTTCCGACCACAACGCTATAGGACTAGATATCAATTACAAGAAAAGATCTGTAAAAAATACAAACACATGGAGGCTAAACAACAGACTACTTAATAACGAAGTGATCACTGAAGAAGTCAAAGAGGAAATCAAAAAATACCTAAAAACAAATGACAATGAACACACGATGACCCAAAACCTATGGAATGCAGCAAAAGCAGTTCTAAGAGGAAAGTTTATAGCAATACGATCCTATCTTAAGAAACAGGAAACATCTTGAATAAACAACCTAACCTTCCACGTAAAGCAATTAGAGAAAGAAGAACAAAAAAACCCCAAAGTTAGCAGAAGGAAAGAAATCATAAAGGTCAGATCAGAAATAAATGAAAAAGAAATGAAGGAGACGATAGCACAGATCAATAAAAATAAAAGCTGGTTCTTTGAGAAGATAAACAAAATTGATAAACCATTAGCCAGACTCATCAAGAAAAGAAGGGAGAAGACTCAAATCAACAGAATTAGTAATGAAAAAGGAGAAGTAACAACTGACACTGCAGAAATAAAAAAGGTCATGAGAGAATACTACAAGCAACTCTATGCCAATAAAATGGACAACCTGGAAGAAATGGACAAATTGTTAGAAACATACAACCTGCCAGGACTGAATCAGGAAGAAACAGAAAATATGAACAGACCAATCACAAGCACTGAAATTGAAACAGTGATTAAAAATCTTCCAACAAACAAAAGCCCAGGACCAGATGGCTTCACAGGCAAATTCTATCAAACATTTAGAGAAGAGCTAACACCTAACCTTCTTAAACTCTTCCAAAATATAGCAGAGGGAGGAACACTCCCAAACTCATTCTATGAGGCCACCATCACCCTGATACCAAAACCAGACAAGAACGTCACAAAGAAAGAAAACTACAGGCCAATATCACTGATGAACATAGATGCAAATATCCTCAACAAAATACCAGCAAACAGAATCCAACAGCACATTAAAAGGATGATACACCATGATCAAGTGGGGTTTATTCCAGGAAGGCAAGGATTCTTCAATATATGCAAATCAATCAATGTGATACACCATATTAACAAACTGAAGGAAAAACACCATATGGTCTTCTCAGTAGATGCAGAGAAAGCTTTCGACAAAATTCAACACCCATTTATGATAAAAACCCTCCAGAAAGTAGGCATAGAGGGAACTTTCCTCAACATAATAAAGGGCATATATGACAAACCCACAGCCAACATCGTCCTCAGTGGTGAAAAACTGAAAGCATTTCCACTAAAATCAGGAACAAGAAAAGGTTGCCCACTCTCACCACTCTTATTCAACATAGTTTTGGAAGTTTTAGTCACAGCAATCAGAGAAGAAAAGGAAATAAAAGGAATCCAAATCAGAAAAGAAGAAGTAAAGCTGTCACTGTTTGCAGATGACATGATACTATACATAGAGAATCCTAAAGATGCTACCAGAAAACTACTAGAGCTAATCAACGAATTTGGTAAAGTAGCAGAATACAAAATTAATGCACAGAAATCTCTGGCATTCCTACACACTAATGATGAAAAATCTGAAAGTGAAATCAAGAAAACACTCTTGTTTACCATTGCAACATAAAGAATAAAATATCTAGGAATAAACCTACCTAAGGAGACAAAAGACATGTATGCAGAAAATTATAAGACACTGATGAAAGAAATTAAAGATGATACAAACAAATGGAGAGATATACCATGTTCCTGGATAGGAAGAATCAACACTGTGAAAATGACTCTACTACCCAAAGCAATCTACAGATTCAATGCAATCCCTATCAAACTACCACTGGCATTTTTCACAGAACTAGAACAAAAAATTTCACAATTTGTATGGAAACACAAAAGACCCCGAATAGCCAAAGGAATCTTGAGAACGAAAAACGGAGCTGGAGGAATCAGGCTCCCTGACTTCAGACTATACTACAAAGCTACAGTAATCAAGACAGTATGGGGCTTCCCTGGTGGCGCAGTGGTTGAGAGTCCGCCTGCCGATGCAGGGGACACGGGTTCGTGCCCCGGTCCGGGAAGATCCCACATGCCGCGGAGTGGCTGGCCCGTGAGCCATGGCTGCTGAGCCTGCGCGTCCGGAGCCTGTGCTCCGCAAACAGTGAGAGGCCCGCATAGCGCAAAAAAAAAAAAAAAAAAAAAAAGACAGTATGGTACTGGCACAAAAACAGAAAGATAGATCAATGGAACAGGATAGAAAGCCCAGAGATAAACCCACGCACATATGGTCACCTTATCTTTGATAAAGGAGGCAGGAATGTACAGTGTAGAAAGGGCAGCCTCTTCAATAAGTGGTGCTGGGAAAACTGGACAGGTACATGTAAAAGTATGAGATTAGATCACTCCCTAACACCATACATAAAAATAAGCTCAAACTGGATTAAAGACCTAAATGTAAGGCCAGAAACTATCAAATTCTTAGAGGAAAACATAGAACACTCTATGACATAAATCACAGCAAGATCCTTTTTGACCCACCTCCTAGAGAAATGGAAATAAAAATAAACAAATGGGACCTAATGAAACTTCAAAGCTTTTTCACAGCAAAGGAAACCATAAACAAGACAAAAAGACAACCCTCAGAATGGGAGAAAATATTTGCAAATGAAGCAACTGACAAAGGATTAATCTCTAAAATTTACAAACAGCTCATGCAGTTCAATAACAAAAAAAAAAAAACTCAATCCAAAAATGGGCAGAAGACCTAAACAGACATTTCTCCAAAGAAGATATAGAGACTGCCAACAAACACATGAAAGAAGGCTTAACATCATTAATCATTAAGGAAATGAAAATCAAAACTACCATTAGATATCATCTCACACCAGTCAGAATGGCCATCATCAAAAAATCTAGAAACAATAAATGCTGGAGAGTGTGTGGAGAAAAGGGAACACTCTTGCACTGCTGGTGGAAATGTGAATTGGTACAGCCACTATGGAGAACAGTATAGAGGTTCCTTAAAAAACTACAAATAGAACTACCATATGACCCAGCAATCCCACTACTGGGCATATACACTGAGAAAACCATAATTCAAAAAGAGTCATGTACCAAAATGTTCATTGCAGCTCTATTTACAATAGCCAGGAGATGGAAGCAACCTAAGTGTCCATCATCGGATGAATGGATAAAGATGTGGCACATATATACAATGGAATATTACTCAGCCATAAAAAGAAACGAAATTGAGCTATTTGTAATGAGGTGGATGGACCCAGAGTCTGTCATACAGTTAAGTAAGTCACAAAGAGAAAGACAAATACCGTATGCTAACACATATATAGGGAATTTAAGAAAAAAAAAATGTCATGAAGAACCTAGGGGTAAGACAGGAATAAAGACACAGACCTACTAGAGAATGGACTTGAGGATACAGGGAGGGGGAAGGGTAAGCTGGGACAAAGTGAGAGAGTGGCATGGACATATATACAGTACCAAACCTAAAACAGATAGCTAGTGGGAAGCAGCCGCATAGCACAGGGAGATCAACTCGCTGCTTTGTGACCACCTAGAGGGGTGGGATAGGGAGGGTGGGAGTGAGGGAGATGCAAGAAGGAAGAGATATGGGAACATATGTGCATGTATAACTGATTCACTTTGTTATAAAGCAGAAACTAACACACCATTGTAAAGCAATTATACTCCAATAAAGATGTTAAAAAAAAAAAAGATCCCACATGCCACAACTAAGACACATGACAGCCAAAAATAAATAAATAAATAATAAATACATCTAAAAAAAAAAAGTTATGGTGCTGATTATTCCACCTGCTATCTGAATCTGCTGAATCTTAGAGTCAACAGATAATCTGTGAGTTTGACAGTGTGTGTTTTGGGTAGTTCTGGACCTGCAACGCTGGACTTGAGGTTCTTCTGTCCAGTGGCCCAAAGCTCACAATATGAAGGCCGAGTTCTTTCTTCCTGTATGCCAACAGTTCCCCACAGCGGAGGACTGTCTGGAGACATGTGGGGCTGCCAAAACTGGGGGCAGTGGAAGGAGCGAAAGCTATTGGCCTCTAGCAGGTGGAGGCCAGGGAAGCTGCTAAACATCTTACAATGCACAGGACAGCCCCCACTACCAAGAATTATCCTGCCCATTTGGCAGCTGTGCCGAAGGTGAGAAACTGTACTGTAGATAAAGGTAAGACCATTAGAAGAGTGTTGTTTTTAAAGTCAATTTTTCTTGCTTTGTAGCACAGTAACTGTTCCCTTTATTGGTGGTTAAGGAAGCATGAACAAGGATTTATGCATTTGAAGTAAGGCTGATAGTCTAAGAACAACAGAAAGGCAGTCAGTCAATCCATAAAATAAGATATAATAGCTTTCCCAATGGCTCAGGCAAGGAATTGAAATTATAGGTATGTGGAGAAAGACTGAATATTTATGAGATACATTTATCTATTTTTCTACATTGAGTCTATTAGGCTGTGGTTTAATGTCACGGTGTTTGTGACTGCCATTACAGCGTGCAGGGTTTCGAAAAGCATTTTCTAATCTGGAATGGAAATAACATTATCCATATATCAGATACCAAATCTAAGAATTACATCATTTTCAAGATTTACTTTTCATAGAGACTAACATTTATTGAGTGTGAACTTGTCACTAGGTACTTTGTTAAGCCCTTTATTTGCATCACCCCACTAAATCACAACAACCCAATACTGGGTACTCTTATTATCCCCATTTTACAGATGAGAAATAAAATGGCATTTAGAGGTTATGTAATTATACGATGTTCCATAGACAATAAATTAGAGAGTGGGGTTTCCTGACTTTAGAACGTGCAAATTCAATTCAACTCACACGTTAATAAAGGCCACAAACAGTTGGGAATTGTGATGACAAACTCTCTCTGTCTCTCTAGAGTTTATAACCCTGCAAGTGCCAGAAGATGCAAGATAACTAAACGAGATATCCTATGGTCTTCATTTGAATTTTCTGCCTTTTCCATTCTTTTGTCCCTGTGAACAATGCTCTCTCTTCACAGACACTAAGACTGGGGCTTTCTTGAACCCATCGTAAGGCCCTGCCCTGTGGATGGAGCCCAACAAAGGGTAGAAGGGATAAACGCAAACCAACGAAGTGTCTTGGATCTCAGAGACTTCTCCAGAATGGTACAGAGAATGTCCACAAAGGGCAGACCCCAACCTCCCAACAATACATTTCCAAGCTCTTTTATGCCGAAAGGTCTCCCAATTTAAGAAGACAGGAATGCAAGCATGTTTTTCTGATTCTTTGCTCCTACTTAAAGCTGCCACTATTAAAAAGGAAGCTCACATGTTTCTCTAGCACTTCTCAAGAGTGCAGAAATGTATCAAGAGGTGAGAAATTGAGCCTAAAATGAAGAATCACTTAAAGAAGGGTCTCTTACATATTAAACATCTTTTCACACAACGGAAAAGAAACCTTAGAGATGTGAACATTAATAGAATGATAAATACCTTAGGAAAGTATTTGTGTTGAATCACAGCTTATGTCACGTGAAATGCATTGGGGAGCCATGAGAATTACAATTGTTTGATGAATTAAAATAAATACCAAAGTTAAGTCCTGCACAAATTGTGGGACTTGACAGGCCTTTTAAAAGGAGAGCTGCTCTCTCTCCTCTCTCTCCTCTCCCTCTCTCTCTCTCTCTCTCTGTCTCTCAGTTTTAACTTGGTGGAGCAGGAAACACCTCTTTTTGACTCACCAGTTTAAGCACATGAGAAGAAATCTTGGGAAGGAAAATGAGAGACCAGGCCTTTGTGGTAATGTCTTCAGTTTAAGACTGCCCTCAAGTTCTCCACAAAACATATATTTTCCTCAAGAAATAACTCATGAGAACAAAGAGCAACTTTCCTACCAGAGCTTTGAAATAACATAAATTACAGCTTGCAATGCCCTATACAGGTTGCACCTCAGAATAAAACATAACAAATTAAGATGGGCTCACTGGCAGCCACAGACTCTACTGCTCGGGAGTAGGCTCTTCTGATGACACATGGTCACCGAATATTCACAGTGTGTAGAGTCCTGAACTGGGAGCTAGACCAGCTGGACATTAGATCCACCCTGGCCTCTGGCTAGAGTCTTGAGGCATGTGCCTTCCAGCCTTTAGCCAGAGTGCTTATCCTTAAAAAAAGATGAGGGAGGGAGGGCTGGGGAATGGGCCAGTCCTTATATGGCAAGAAAGGTTAGTCTCAAGAGCCAAGTCTAACTGATTGGTAATAGATTTCTATAGGGTGGTGTTGAGAAGGATTCTGAAGTTATATCTGAGTTTTGTTGTAAAGAATATTATAACCAATTAGCAATGTCTGCTGTGGGCTCAAAATAAGGAGTGGCAAAACATATTTCTGGACACGATGATCTCTAAAGGTCTCAGTGTACTTTTTCTTTGTAGTTCTGAGCACATCTATAATTTGTATGTAAGTTAGTTTAATGTCTCTCCCCTGCTAGGTCACAAGCTCCATGAGGGCATGAGGGTACCTGCTCTGTATGCAAGTCTCTATTAAGTTCTCTATTTGTGACTGTGATATGGTGCTCACCTGGTTAAAGAAGGTAACTTATTACTAGGGTACACCTAGGGTGGATGCCAGGGAAAGACAACTGGGGTAACTGACTGCAGTCTACACCCCCCCACCAAACACAAAGACCATGTTGATAAACCAAGATAATGGCTTTCAAGAGAAAAAGAAATATCTCTGCCAGAAGGATGGATATGAAACTCAGATTTCAATATGCTTGGTACAGACTTCTGCAGATGTGCAGATTGTCTCACTGACCCATGGATGTGCATAAAACCAGCCTGGGAACTTCCCATCATCACTCAGTCTGAGGCAAGACAACTTCTGTTCCTCAAAGACCTCTTCTTCTTCAAAGCCACCTTGTCAGGCATTGTCAACTGGGCTCCACCTCCCTGGGTCTGTTTCCTTACTTACTACATCAGGGTCTGCACAGGCAGCTTCAGATTCCTTCAGGCCAAATGCCCCCTGATTGTATGACTCTATATCCAACTATTCACATCCTCTAGTCACTTTTTAAAAGGAAGGATAAAGAAAGAAAGAAATTGTAGTACATGATGGGCTTGTACATTCCTAGGGAAAATTCCAATGGTGTAGAATACATTCATGGGACACTTCACATTCAAACCTAGAAAGACTGAGAATATGTCATCCAAGAGAGTGACAGAGATGAAGGGCACAGTAGTAACAGAAGCAGCCACTCTTGAGTGACTGCTCTCAATAGACCAGGAACTTGACTAAGTGCTTTACCACCCTGAGCAGTTTTGGTCCTCAGAGCAGACCTCTGGGTTATATATTAGTATCATCCTCAGTTTATGGATGAGGAAATAGAGACTATTTAAAAGGCCTTCATGAAGAACCTAGGGGTAAGACAGGAATAAAGACACAGACCTACTAGAGAATGGACTTGAGGATATGGGGAGGGGGAAGGGTAAGCTGTGACAAAGCGAGAGAGAGGCATGGACATATATACACTACCAAACGTAAGGTAGATAGCTAGTGGGAAGCAGCCGCATAGCACAGGGAGATCAGCTCGGTGCTTTGTGACTGCCTGGAGGGGTGGGATAGGGAGGGTGGGAGGGAGAGAGACGCAAGAGGGAAGAGATATGGGAACATATGTATAACTGATTCACTTTGTTATAAAGCAGAAACTAACACACCATTGTAAAGCAATTATACTCCAATAAAGATGTAAAATAAATAAACAAATAAATAAAAATAAATAAAATGGCTAAGAACCTCGCCAAGGTCACCCAGTCAGGAAATGCTGGAGCTGAAAGTCAAGTCAGAGTCACGTCTCTCTGCAGCCCTCACCTCTGCTTTAACTGTCAGGCTCAAGGTGCTGCTTCTCATGCAGACCAAGGGCGCTAGCACCAACCCAAGGTTTTGGGGCCTCTCAGGCTATTTCATCCACGAGTCCCCCGATGAGGAAGAGGGAATGAGAAATACTGGCACCACCCCTTACAGAAGAGTCTGGATGGAGAATCTAGCCTACCACGCTTCTCAGCATGTAGTGTATGATGTATGGTGTAGCACAAATAGTTACCATGTCTTCTCCTGTCACAGACAAACTTGTTCTTCCCTCATCTTGGAATGCTCCCTCCTACCCTCCCCCCTTGTCCAGCAAACACCTACTTCACTGGTCAGTTGTCACTGTCTTAACAAAGTCCTGTCTGACTTCTCATATCAAATGTCCTCATCACATGCCCTCATAATATCACCTATTGCCTATTCATAGCATAGTTACTGCTAGTAGCAGTAACTGCCATTCTGCCCTTTTTTGGTAACAGAAACCCACCTTTTAGCCAGGCTCAGCTAAACGACCCTATTAGAACTTGGTGTGGCTAAGTGATTCAGTTGTGGTCAATGAGATATCCATGGATGTGGTTTTTCCAGATAGCACCCTTGAAAGGACTCCTTCCATCCTGCTGGCCAGAAGGCAGATGTGATGGCTGGTGCTTTAGCAGTCATTCTGGACTATGAGGTTGTCTTGGATAGAAACCACATGCTGCGATGTTGCCGACAGCAGTAATGACAGGCAGTTTTAATAGCTATGACATACTATCCACCATTCTAAGTGCTTTACCTATATTAATTTATTGAAAACTCACAGAAACTTTATCAGGTAAGTTCTATTATTACCTCAATTTTCCATGAAACTACAAGGTCACATAGCCAGAGAGCAGCAAAGATAGTGTTTGAGAAGGGAGACCAGTAAGAAGACTACTGAATAATCTGAATGAGAGATGAAAGAGATAGTGCTGGTAGTGGAGGTGGCAGGCAGTGGTCTGACCCTAGATCTACTTGAGAGAAGAGATGATGGACTGGATGATAGATAATATGAGAGAAGGACACACATCAAGTCTGCGTCTAAGGCTTTTGGCCCAGGTAAATGCAAAAACGGAGCCTCTGTTTACTGAGAAGAAGACTATGGGAGAAGCATTTTTGAGAAAAAAAAAAAAAACAAAAAAACACAGAGTTCAGTTTTGTCTAAAATGGACAATTTGAGCATGTCCCCTAGACTTGCAGGCAGAGGTGTAGGGTAGGCAGCTTGGTCATCGTGAGCATACAGACAAGGTCACCCAGGGAGTGAGTACAGGGACTGAATCATGAGGTAATTGTGGGGCACCAGTTAGAGGCCTGTGTGCTAAGGTAGGCCAGGGAAAAGAGCTGTGAGGAGCCACAGGGGAGGCGGAAGAGATCCGAGTGTGCTTTGAGTCCCTCATGGTAAGTAAAGGTGTTTCGAAAAGCAAGGGCTTCCCTGGTGGCGCAGTGGTTGAGAGTCCGCCTGCCGATGCAGGGGACATGGGTTCATGCCCTGGTCCGGGAAGATCCCACATGCCGCGGAGCGGCTGGGCCCATGAGCCTTGGCCGCTGAGCTTGCGGTCTGGAGCCTGTGCTCCACAACGGGAGAGGTCACAACAGTGAGAGGCCCGTGTACTGCAAAAAAAAAAAAAAAGCAAGACATTTTCTGCACCGAAGGGAATGTTTTTGTTTTAACTTTCCTCGTTTGCTTCATTTCTATCTCAGAGTCCCATAGAGAGCCACAGGGGCAAGTGAGGGGACATCCATCACTCCAGCTCAACGAACTTCTGCAGTTGAGTGGACTCTTTCAAAAATAAAACTCAATTAAAGTTATATTGATCAAAACAACACATTCACTATGAAATATGTAAAGACCAAATGGGACATAAAGTATTCTCCTGCCAACTGTATAAAACAAAACAAAACAAAAAAAGCCGGGTCTACATATGTTTATTCCATTTGTAAAACTGGCCCTTTGCCTTGGGCCTTATGAATGAGTGATAAATCCCTGTTTGCTGCAAAGGTTCCCTGTGTTCGTTTTTTTTTTTTTCTTTTTTCCTATGCAAGTTTACATTTATAATCTTCCATTCTTCTTCATTAAGCAATGTGGATAAAGATTCCTACTCCTATATGTATCAGAGGACGTTCTGTTCATTGGTTCAAACTCCAAAACCTACACCAGGAGGAGAAGGCCTCTGATGAGCCAGGTAGTGGAAGTTCTGCCCACATCCATCCACTTCTGCCACCCCACACCAAGCCACCACTGCTGCTCGTCCATCTCCTCAGTTCCACTCCTCTCCCTGGTCCTTCCTCTATACTGCATCCAGAACAATCTAAAAGTATAAGCCTGGTGCTTTGCTGGCCCTGTTGTCCAAGCCTCGCCTGCCTCAAAGCCTTCATGTGGCTATTTCTTCTGACTGACTGATGCTCTCCCACCATGTCAATTCCCTGACACCCCCCACGACCCCTGCCTCACTGATTCCTACCCATCTGTCAGATGTCAGCTCTGAAGGAACCTCCTCTGACAGCAGTTCCTATCTCAACCCCAAGTATCTTTCTATGACATCATCTTGTTTATTCCTGTCTTAACATTTATTGCATTCTGTAATCTTCTTGTTTATTTTTTTTACTACTTCTCCACATAAGAACTCAAGATCCATCTAGGGGCCACATGAATGAACAATTTGTTCATTGCTGTATCACCAGGAACTAGACCTGTACTGTACCTGGCCCTTGGTAAGAATTCACGAAGGAGTATTTGTTGGAGGAAGCGAGGGAGGGAACAAGGAAAGAGAAAGGAAGGAAGGAAGGAAGGGGGGGGGGGGAGAAAGGGAGGGAGGAAGGAGGGCCTTGGAGTTTAGTAGACCAGGTTTCCAATCCCACCTCTATCTCTTATGAGCTGTAAGGACTTAGGCAACAATACATCATCTCTGAGCTCTGGACTTCTCATCTGTAATATTATAGTAATAATACCATTTCATGGAATTAATGTAAGGATTAAATGAGATAAATACATGTTAAGCCCCTGTGAAAGCCACTGGCCCATAATGACTGCTGTTTTCACCCCATGACCCTGTAACCTCTAGAGTTTTCAGGGGTGCCCCAACCTGGTGTTGTGTGAGAAGTATACTAATAAGCAAGGGCCTCATGGTCCACAGATAAACCCACAGACCTAAGATCACAAACATTCTCAATGGGCCATCACTTCTTCACAGTGGGTTATGTGGAGAAGTGATAAGGCCTGAATAACGTGCTTACTCTTTACAGTGGACATGTGTTTCTTTGCTCTCACCATCAACTCCCTTCTTTCCTAGTAGTGGCCCTAGTGGTAGGGCAGCGGTCCCCAACCTTTTTGGCACCAGGGACCGGTTATGTGGACGACAATTTTTCCATGGACGGGGGCGGTGGGGGGTATGGTTCAGGTGGTAATGTGAGCCATGGGGGGGCAGGGATGGCTCAGGTGGTAATGCGAGGGAGGGGGAGTGGCAGATGAAGCTTCACTTGCTCGCCCACCGCTCACCTCCTGCTACGCGGCCTGGTTCCTAACAGGCCGCAGACTGGTATCCGTCTGTGACACGGGGGTTGGGGACCCCTGTAGTAGGGAAAGGCTCTACTCCAAGCCCCACGATGTGGGCAGTGCCCAGACCTCAGCCAATCAATTCATCACCGGCCCCAACAACTGGCTCAGGGTGCACATGTGACCTCACCTAGTCTACTAAGGACTTTTACAGAAGTAACCAAATATCAATCCCCCATCCTCCTTTCTCTCCGCCTCCCTTTCCTCTCTCCACTAGAGTCTGAGAGGATGTGCTGCTGGGGACAGATCATCAAATGGGACCTTAGAGTGAAGCCAGCACCATGGAAAGCAGGGCAGTGAGACAGATAGAACTCAGCACCAGTGGTGTCACTGGAGCCCATGTCCATCCATGAGACTTAGCTTCTAGAGGCTTCCAGCTCGGTACGAGGCATGGGGACATCCTGAGTGAACTGAGTTTTTCTCATTATTTCCACAGATACTTGTAGCTGGCCATCTCTAGGTACAGACCATGGCTACTCAGAGCTAGATTTTACTCATATAGATCAAGAGACTTATCAAAATATTTCTGTACCATTTGCTCAGCTTCAAAAATACTCAGCAGTAACTTCCTCAAAGTATTTCCAAGGGTATGTGTGAAATTTCCTTACAAACACACAGGGCATCATATTTCTCCAAAAAACAGAAGCTATTTTGGCCTGAGAATATTAGGTAAGTCAGGAGATAAATCGGTTATCTCTCTGTGTCAATTTTCCTTCTTAGAATCTCCTCCTCCCTGGGCTTTATCATGAGTGTCAATTTACTCCCCACTTCCCCATATTCTTTCTCTAGCTCCTTAAATGTGGACGCCAGGCTGCTCCCTCTACAATCCCTAGTCCCGTGGCTTTATCCAGTCCCTTGTCATGGCGGTGGTGAAGAAGGATGAGGAGGAAAGAGTAGGAGTAGAGGTAGAGATAGATAACCCTGCAGAGTGGAAGACAAGAACAAAAACAGGTTCAATAAAAGAAGATAAATATAACTAACTTTTCTACTTTGAAGTAATTTAAGTACCCATTCCAATTTTCCCTTCATATCCTATACGTTTTTCAAACCTTGTTGGAAAGATCATGAAGAGAATGGTATGTATGTATTCCAAATTGTCTTACTTTTATTGGTTTGGGTATTATCTTGCCTAACCATATATAATTTAATAGTGATTTCTCAACATCTAGTTTGGGATACAGATGGAACTTTAACTTCTTTTTCCAACATCATATTTAAAGTCAAGAAAAATATAGACAGAAAGACCCATCTTTGTAATACACGTGTTGTTTAAAATGTTTCTTTAAAAAAAAAAAAAAAATCACACAAGCAATGCATGTTTCTTATAGAAAATTAGATCTCAAAGATAAGCAACAGAAGAAATTTAAAGCCACTGATGATGGTAACATCCATTGTTGATTTCAGTTAATGCCAATTATTCAATTATTTGAATATAAAAATATTACTTACTGAATTCCTTATTATTAGCTATCTAGGCTGTATTCACCCTGTCACTAAATGGATGACACTGTAATAAACATCTTTGTAGTGAAATTTTTACATACACTATCAACTTTTCAAGAAGTTGAATAACTGATCAAAGGGCATTGCCTATTTCAGTCCAAGTATTCTCAAGGAAAGTTGTCCTGATTTATACTCTGACCAGGATTCTCTCTTTCCAATGTCAGTTTCAACACTCCAAACCAACACTAAGTATTACCATCTTAAAAAATCTCCCAGGAATTTAAAAATACAGATTATATGGATGAGTCTTTTCCATGTTCCAAATGAGTTTAAAGCAGAGAAAATATTAAACTTCAAAATGCCTAAAGGGCAAGGGCTCGCTCTGTTTCAGGTCTCCAGAGAACACTGTCCAGGCCACTGCAGACTAGCATCCTTAGGTTATTTAGTAGAAAAGATGTAGACTGATAACTAAGGGTCAGGTTTTTCAAACTGAACTCTGAATGAAAAAATCCAGTGTCTTTTTTTGCAGCAGTAGAGCCCTGCCTAGATGAAAGGCAAGCCCGCATAAATTATTCACTTGATGGCAGACATTTTTGGGGACATGGAAAATGTGGATTATTAATGGGCAGACCAGAACAATTCTCACATTACATATAGCTGGGGGAAAGCCCCAGACATATTTGCTCGTTATAAAGTTCTGAAAATTCTCACAACAAGAAGTCATTTCTCATCAGGCATGAACTCTGCACTGTATCAGAAAAATGCATTTCCAATTAAAATTGTCATACTTCAGCCTTATTTTGGGTGGCCATATTGCTGAAAAATTATCTGGAGTTCTGGCAATGTGGGAGAGCCCAAGGTCCTGATGGTTCCCCGTGAGAACATGGAGTTGGTAGAATCAAAAAGAAATCTGGCAAAGTTCAGATAAAACCACCACCACGATGTGTATGTATTTCCGCTTGGAAACCGCATTGCTCCACATGGCAGGCCAGGGATCAGTGTGGATTAAGGAGGATCTGATAGGGAAGGAAGCTCTTTTCTGCAGGATTCATTTTGGAAATATCTGAACAGGATGCAAACCCACTCAGACCTTCTCCTGAACTCCCACCCTACCAGTGTCACTTTTCAACATTGTGACTGCTTCCAGTTGGATACTCTAAGCTGCTGGTTTTAATTAAAACTTAATTTGCAAAAATGTTTCATAATTTATGCATGTCATGTAATTCCTCTGAGATGAACTTGGAGCCAACTCAGGGCCATATAAGGAGACACTATACTGAGAAGGATGGGGGAGGAAAGGGATGTAGGAAGAGAAGTACCAACAGGCTCAACAGAGGAAGGTCCTGATACTTTGTTTCAGCCTCCCACCACTTGGATCTGCAGCCACCTGGGAGAGACATGGGCTGTGATATCTAAAAGCAGGGAGCCATTTGGCAGGTCACAGACTCAGAGAACCAGACGGGTCAGAAATGACCAGAATGGCCCTCCGAGAAAGGCCTTACCAGGGGAAATGGTGAGCCTAAGAACTTGAAACCCTCCAAAATAGATGAATGTGTTCCTACCCTCCCCACAGAAGGAGACAAGAAACGAAACAAAACAAAACAAAAAATCCTCAGAGGAAAATTAATGAAAACTCAAGAGTCTGCAATGAGACCGTTACTTCACTCAACAGATGTCTTCAAGAGAATTTGTAGGGATCTGCCAAACTGCTGAACCACAAAGGAATCTGTGTGGCAACTTAACTAGAAATATTGGGCCCCCAAGAAAGACAGCTTCCCCTCAACACACATCCTTTATTAATTGCAAAATGAATGATGTGCAGTCACCCTCCATGTCTGCAGTGGAAAGAGTACATAGACAGTGTTTGACATAAAAAAAGAAATCGATGGAGCCAGAAATAAAGGTAAATGAGAGGTCTGCATACTCACAAAGGATGGGAAATGTCAATACTATATTTTTAGTGGCCAACCTGGTAAGTTACACATTTCATTGATAGATTTATTTCCATCTTTATTTCTATCTCTATCTCAAAGGTTCATCGTGGTCTGTCCGTTTCCTGTCACCTATGAAAAGCTTAATAAGCTGTTAAGCAAAAGCAAGAGACTATACAGTTCTTTCATCCATCAAGCCTGTGTCTCACAGAAGTGGACACATTAAATAGACAGTCAAGGGTAAACGTATGAGCTGTGGGTGACAGATGATCTCTGATGACATTCTCAATTAGGGGATCCTTCAGGAAACCCCCAGCTCTGTGATTCTAGTCTATGAGAAGTTCATTTCTACGAAAAATCCATGAAAATTTCCTTCTCTTACATATTGTTTTCACCTTGGCCCATCAGTGCATATATTTTTCACCTGAACAGAGAAAGAATGGCCAAAGCCATGTGTTGAATGATACTGGTTCTCTTTTTGCATCTAAGCGCTTTTCAAGTCAAGATTGGATCCTATTTACTAATGATGAGAGCTTGCACATGCTGAGTGCTCATGCTAAACCAGGCCAGGAGCTAAGGGCTCTGAATGTGTCCTCATGAGTAATTCTCAGGACAACTGTAGGGGCCAAATACAACCATTTACATTCTAAAGACAGGAAAACTGAGTCTGACCCGAAACCCTGTTTTTTGACCCAATAGGATTAATAAGTCAAATAATCCAATTAGTCTTTCTCTAAAAACTTAGAATAACCTATTAGTGCATAATTAAGGGAATATGAAGTAAAAACAAAAACGAAACAGTCTGCTTGCCAATAGGGTAGAAGAGAGCTTTGTCCTCCCCTCAAGCCTGCTGACACACTGAGCACCATACTACTTCAGGCTTATTTTTCTCATATCTAGAAAGGAGATCTATTAATATGCTGGGACTGCTAATCTCTCAAAATACACTTGCTCCCCACCCCCCCAAATCTGGGATTTGGCTATCTTTTTTTGCCAAACCCCAGATTTTTTTTGCCAAACACGTTTGGGCTTTTTTTGCCAAACACATGTTTTTCCACATTTTGCCAAACACATGTTCCTATAATATTGAAGTTCATGTGTATTTCCTACGGTCTTTTTTGCTTGTCACCTTACAGAATGACAGTTTTACAGGTTTTTTTTTTGTCTTAGTTAAGAAAGTCAAGTGCTATCAGTGCCACTTCAGTTCAAATCTCAAAGAGGCCAATGTGCTTCTGAAGTTCACCTTTAAAAACCAGAGGGGGGACTTCCCTGGTGGCGCAGTGGTTAAGAATCTGCCTGCCAATGCAGGGGATACGGGTTCAAGCCCTGGTCCGGGAAGATCCCACATGCCGCGGAGCAACGAAGCCCGTGTGCCACAACTACTGAGCCTGTGCTCTAGAGCCCACGAGACACAACTACTGAGCCCATGTGCCACAACTACTGAAGCCCCTGTGCCTAGAGCCTGTGCCCTGCAACAAAGAGAAGCCACCGCAATGAGAAGCCTGCGCACCGCAACAAAGAGTAGCCCCTGCTCGCTGCAACTAGAGAAAGCCCGCATGCAGCAATGAAGACCCAACGTAGCCAAAATAAATAAACTAATTAATTAAATAAATTTATTTTTTTAAAAAACAAAACAACCCCTAGAGGAATCCAAATGCCAAAAGCTGAACTATAAAATTCTGCCATTCATACTGAATACATGAGTTAGGTAAGATGATCAAGAAATCAAAAGAGAAGCATAAAAAAGGGCTATCTCACAATTAAATTGACTTAGTATAGTATCATATTTAAATAAAAATTATCTCAATGTCATATCCAATAAATTGGCATTGTCTTTTAACATTTACAAGATACGTATTACCTTTTGGTAAAATTAATCTAAAGCTAACATGTTTTAAATCTTGAATATGAATAAACAAATAGAACAATTTAAGTAAATAATCTTGAAGATAAACAAACTAATATTCATGTCATCTTTTATTTCTATTTCTACTGTGGTCACAGTGGAATAACTAGTACTGTATTATTCCTCCTGACACAAACAACTAGATAACTGGATATAGTACAAAAAAGAAATAAATGTCCTTTGATATTGGTCAATAATCAGCACTGACTTTGCTTCCTGAAAGAAGGCAAAACAATAAAGTGAGACTCATGATCACTCTAATACTCTACCTGGAGGCATTTATGAGACCCCAGAGCAGGGAAGGTAATGCCAAGTAGAACCTGGAAGTTGCACTGAATTGCCAAGGAATGAATCAAAGTTTACAGATGCTGAGGTGGCTGGAATTTGCAAGGTAGAGCACTGGAGAGAGAAACCTATACAGAGAAAGAGCTCCAGAAATCTACAGAGAAGGCCTCTTAGGTCTTCGATTTAATACTAAAATGAGCTAGGGGAAGACTCCATGAGGCTGAGAAAAGCACAATTACAGGGGGTAGGAGAGGGGAACTACAATGAAGTTGTAAGCTAAAAGAATCTACTGGGCCTCAAACAAGGCTGGGTATTTACAAGTTCCAACCAGTCAGAATAGAACACCTTGTTAAACACGGGACATTCAGTAGGAATCCCAGAAAGACTGTGCCTAGCATTAGAACTAAACTAGACCTAGAGTGAAAGGTACCTCATACCTGCCAACCAAAGTTTAAGTGTTTAAAGGGCTAAGCTGATACATAAGTAAATTAACTGTCAGGACATAACTCAACACTCCTTAAAGGAAGACAAAAGAATCCAGACACTCGACAACATAATGCCCACTATCATGTGTCATTATGCTTAACGCCTAATAAAAATTTACTAATACAGAAACCAAAAAAAGAGTGACTTATAAGAGGAAAAACAATCAATCATACTCAGAAGAAGAAAATGATTTATAAAGAAAGAAAATATTCCCAGAAATCATATACTTGGAAAATATAAACTTTAAATTAGCTACTACAAATATAATCAAGAATTTAAAGGAAACTTAAACATTATGAAGGGAGAAATAAAACTAATAAAACAATGTTTGGCAATAAAACAATGCCAAAAATCATTAAAAATGGCTAAATATCTCAAATTTGATAAAATTTATAAACACACCAACACAAGAAAGCTCAATGAACCTGAAGCAAGATAAACACACACACATACACAGAAAATAACAGAGCACATTACAATAAAATTGCATTTATAACAACAAAATCATAAAAGCAACCAACAAAATAAAAGCACATAGGTAAACGGCATTAAAGATAAGATTTATCACTGACTTCTCATCAGAAACAATACAAGCCAGATGATAATGGAACAAGTGCCTCAAAGTACTGTAAGAAAAAAAGGTAAACTTAGAATTCTTTATCTAGTGAAAAATACCTCTCCAAAAGAGTGAAATAAAATGTTTTCAAGTAACAACAAAAAAATTTCAAGAGAATTCATTGCCAGCAGAGTTGCACTTTAGAAAAGATTAAAGGAAGTTCAGGTGAAGTAAAATGATTCTAGATGGAAGTTTGAATCTATACAAAAAGTAAGTAGCACCAGAAATGAAAAATATGTGGGTAAATATGAGATTTTTTTCCTCACTTTTTAATTTAAGCAAAATAAAAATAATGTATTGTGTGGGGTTTATAATATATGTGGGAGTAAACAGTATGCTAATAATAGCACATAGAATGGAAGGGGTGCATGGCAGTATACTGTTGTAAGTTGCTTCCATTATATAGGGAAGTTAGACTCTGAGAAGTTGAAGATGGAAATTGTTACACTAGAGCAACCACTCAAAAGATACAACTAAGAGGTATAGCTAATAGGCTAATAGTAGAGATAAAATGGCATTTGAAACACTAAATTCATTCAAAAGGAGACCAAAGAAAGAAAAATATAAGAATGTATATAGCATAGTATACATAAATATAGTATATTTGTTTATAACAATATGGTAGAGTTAAATAAAGAAGAAAAATAAAACAACGGAGTAGATAGATATTTACAACAATATGGTATATTTAAACCAAGAAATACAGATAATTACATTAAATGTAAATGATTAAATGCACCGATTAAAAAGTAGAGATGGTCAGGCTGGATAAAAAGGGAAAAAAATCCAACTATATTTTGTGTACAAAAAGTACACTTTCAATAAAAAGATATGAACGTTAAAGGTAAAAGAATAGAAAATACATACCACAAAACAATAATCATAAGAAAGTTGGGGTAGCTATCTTAATATCAAACAAAATAGACTTCAGAACAAGAAATATGGGAGATAAAAATATTTCACAATAACAAAAAGGTCAATTCATAGAGAAGACATTGTGTATATTCCTAACATTAAAACTTCAAAATATGTGACACAAAAATTAGCAGAGTCAAAAAATGAAACATAAATTTAGAATTTTCACTGGTGATTTCAATAATCCTTTCTCAGTAATTCATAAAGTAGTTGCTTTCTAGTTGTAAAGAAAATAAGTAAATATATAGAACACTTGACCAACACTATTTCAACCAATTTCATCCAACTGATCGTTCCTGAACAATATGCACAATAACGGCAGAATACACATTCTTTTCAAGTACATATCAAATATTCACCAAGAAAGTCCATGTGCTGGGCTATAAAACAAGTGTCAAGAAACAAAATTATTGAAATCATAGGATATATTCTCTGAACACAAGAGAATTCATAACAATAATTAAATTAGAATTAGAATTTATAACAATAATGTATCTAGTAATATCTGGAGTTATTTGAAAATAACACACTACTATAACCCAGAAGTCACTAGGAACTCTAAATCACAAGTGGCATTAGAAAATATTCTGAACTGAATTAAAATGAAAACACAACATATCAAAAGTTGTGACATGTGGCTAAAGTAGTCCTTAGAAAGAAACACACAACCTTAAAAGCTTATAGTAGAAAAGGAGAACAGTTGAATGGTCAAAGCTTAACCTAGAAAGGAGCTAGAAAAAAAGACCAAATTAAACACAATATAATGAGAGGGAAGTTTGAAAACTAAAACACAAGAGCAAAACGCAATGCAACCAAAAACAGACAGAAGAGTAAAATTGGTAAAAAGCAAAGGCTAGTTATTTGAATATATCAAAAAAATTGAAAAACATATAGCTAGATTGATAACAAATTGCCAATATCAGGAATGAAAGAGGAGCTATCATCAAGGATCCTAAATACATTAAAAGGATAAGAGAAAAAAAAAAAAGGATAAGAGAATATTATGAACATACTTATGCCAATAAATTCAACAACTTAGATTAAGTGGACAAATTCCTAAAAAGACAAATGAGCAAAATTCATATAGAAATATAAAAATCTTTAAAGCCCTACATCTATAAAGAAAATTAATTTGGAATTAAAAACTACCCCCCCACCACCAAAAAATCTCCAGGCTCAAATGATTTCATTAGTGAAGTCTAACAATATTCATAGAAAATACAGCAATCTTACACCAACTTTTTCAGAAGATAAAGAAGGAAATTCTTCTGAACTCATTATTTTAGATGGACATTATCATAACTTAACAAATTACAAGAAGAAAAACTACAGACTGATATCCCTGGTGAACATACAAACAAAGATCCTTAATAAAATGGTAGCAAGCTAAATCCAGCAATATATATAATAAATTATGACCAAAATGCGTTTATCACAACAATGCTAAGTTATTATGATATTCTTATAATTGATATCAGTCAGTAAAATTTGCCACAAGTGGAATATTTTCCAAAGTGGGCATAACAATATCTCCCATGCCATGCTCTATTTACGATGCAATGTCGACATTCTTCCTATGAAAAGTCGGAGTCTATGTCCCCTCACTTTGAAACTAGGAAAACCTTTGTGATTGCCTCAATCTAGAGAGTATGGAGGAAATGGCACCACGTGACTTCCAGGGACAGATTATAAACATGTCATGCAGTTCTGCCTTGCTCTGGAAACCCGGCCACCATGCTGTGAAGAAGCTCAAACTACCCTATGCATAGAGACCACGTGGAAAGATAATGTAGATGCTGCCAGTGTAGGTAACCTGCTGATAGCTCACCTGAGGTCCTAGTCAACAGCCAGTACTAAGAACCTGACAGGTGAATAAAGATGCCTCCAGGTGAGTCATACCCCAGCCATTGAGTCACTTGAATTTGACTCTTTACAGCTAGGACACTAGATGTCCTGGAGTAGAGGTAAACCAGCTTTGATATTTCCTTTCCAGATTCCTGCCACAGCATTTGTGAGCACATGAAAATTACTGTTTCACATCACTATGTTTGGGGGTGTTCAGTAAGCAACAATAGTAACAGATGGTAAATATCATGATCCTTGTCTTACAAAGGAGAAAACTACCTCATAAGAGTGACAAACAGATTAGGGTGGGTGGCAGTGGCAGAGCTGGGGTATCAACCCATCTTTCTCTGCAAAGTCACTGCACACACTGATCTAGACAGAAGAAGTCCCAGGTGTGATACTACCTCATTCACCAGGGTTCTAGGCTCAGGGCTGTAAGAGGCTTTGGCCCCTTCATCACCAAAATAATGATCTGGCCCCGGTAACTCTGCTTCTCTCAGGAAGACACTTGAGGTCAGGGTTTGGTATGCATGGGTTACACAGCCAAAACTACCTCACTATTAAACCTTTAGCAAAGATATATACCCAATGTCTACATTTACAAAGCTCAAGTAGCTCAATCAGCCATGAATTCTGGGCATTTATACAAGAGTTGCTTGAAACACGAGCTTAAAAACACTCTAGCCAAACAGCTGCAAAGAGCACAGGAAGTAAAGGACTAAAACCTATTAGAGTCTTGGCTCCCCCTTTCGTGCAGCACAGGAGATATCAGGGGTTGAACCAACAAGTATTTATGATAACAGGACAAAAATAATTGATTCATTTCCCTCCTAGAAAGGTGACTGAACTCAGGATGGTTGAGATGGGTTGGCATTTTCTATTTGCTGTCATCTTGTCCTCTGTTCCCCCCAGACTCTCACCAGTCCTTTTTCCCTTTATACAAAACCAGTTTAGTCTCTGTGGAGGTATACGTCCTATCACCAGACCTGAACACAATCTTCACAGATGCAGAAGAAAAGTAGTAGGATTTCCTTAGATTCATAGGTCATTAGATCTGGAAGGCAGATGAACAGAACAGCTTTTTGCCTGAACAGAATTTGTCCCTTCTTTTGGTAACAGCACTTTATTTGCCTGTGAGACAAATCCTATCCCCCATACTCAGGTCTTGTCGTAAGACTGGGGCTCACTCCACCCTCCTCCAAATCCAAGGGTAGACATGTGACTCATGCATGGTGAATCAGAACTCTCCATCCTATTGACCACTGAGACTGGTTCAGAAAGAGATCACACATGGCTGAATCCATGAGAGTCAGCACCAGGGTCTTAGCTAGAACCATAGGGAAAGTGATTTCTTTCTTCTGGGGGCAAGGGGCTCCACTAGTAGGGTATAAACCTAGAGCTGCTGATGGCAGTCATGACACCACAAGGGGAGGAGAGTCTCACCTGAGAATAAAGATATACAGAGGAAAGCAAAGCCAAGAGATGGCAAGAGGCAGATTCCTGACTGCATTTGGGCATGTAGATCCAGCCATGCCTGAAGAGATCTACACTTTGACATTTCAGTTTCTCCTTAATCACACAAGTCTGACTGAGCTGCATCTCTGTCATAGCCAAAGAAACGTGATTCACTAAGACAACATATTATCAACTATCTATACCAGTGATTCATGAACTCTGCTTTGTGGAACCCCCAAATTCTGTGAACCAGAGGCCCTGACCCCAATTTAATCAAGCTGCTCTTATTTTACATATGATTTTATTTGAATAAAATAGCTTTGCTAATTAGGAAGAAAAAAAAGATGGCTATTCAGTTCAACCACCTTATTTTAGAGGTCCAGAAAAGCAAGTTTGTGACAGGAATAGGCCTGGTCTGTACCAATCCACCCAGCACACAACCCATTATCCCCAAATGCTGCCAGTACTGCTCACATCAGTTTTGGGTCTTGCTTCTGGGATGGAAGCAGGTCTATGGCTCCCAGGAACTTCACCCCAACACATGGGAGGGTCCAACATGGACTTCAGCACTCGGTACCTGTACACCTTAAGAACAAAGCTGAACACCTGCCATGATCTGAACAAACAGTCCAGGTGTCACCCTTCCCAGAGTGTATAATGGGACCATAGACATTCAGGTTAACTAACCAGTGAGTAAAGGACAATAACATCCTGAAATCATGGTAGGCTTCATTGAAAGAGCCTCTTTAACTACAGTGAATGGTGTCTCCTAGAAAAGCACCAAACATGTACAATGTTTGGTATTTTTGTACAAACTGGTATTTTTAAAGATCACAGTATTGGAGAGCTTTGTTTAGAACCACCTTCTTTGACTTGTGGTGGGCTGGTGAGGAAGTCCCACATGTTTGCCAGGGAACAAATTTATTTCTGTACCCACTGCCTGTCAGAGTAAAGGGTAGAATTTCTTTTCAGTATTCTGAAATAGTGGTTTGGATTTTGAAAATGCTTTTGGAATCTATCTTCTTTAAAATTAAAAGCAAAATCTGGTCACTTTTGAGACAAGTCAATTAATTCTCATCTGTCTCAATGTGGCTGCCCTCTATTTTGAATTGGAAAAAAAAAGAGAGAGAGAGAGAGAGAGAGAGAGACTCCAAACAATAATGTCCTTTTAATTGAATAAACCAACAGTTTTTTCAGTCTAATGTGCATAAACTGTTTACAGAAAAGATTTTATTTAAATTACCCAGAGTGATTACTTTAAATGCACAGTTTGGTTAAAAGCTACAGTCATAATTAATTAATTTTTCTTTTTAAAAGAATTATGCAAATTTAACCCAAAAGGCTAAAAATCGAAAGTGTCTAATCACATGTGAACTGAGCTTGCATTTCTCTTCCTTGCTACCTCTCCTCCATGTTTCTGTCTTTGTACCTGCTCTGAACACAAACAATGCCTGCCCTCACGCTGCCCTGCCCATGGTCTAGGGTGGTTCTTATGCCCTCTGCTAATTCTTTATATTCCTATTGAACATTGAGTGAGACCAA
The DNA here is from genome assembly GCF_008692025.1 of Phocoena sinus. Classification (NCBI taxonomy): domain Eukaryota; kingdom Metazoa; phylum Chordata; class Mammalia; order Artiodactyla; family Phocoenidae; genus Phocoena; species Phocoena sinus. The sequence goes on from NC_045773.1 coordinate 34,418,540, forward strand.
GAAATGGGCGTGAACAGCTTTGGGTCATGCCGCAAATAATGCCATGTGCATGTGAACAGTAGCAAATTCTTGATAATGAAGGGAAGACAGAATCAATTGATCAGAACATGTTTCCTAAGCATCTATCCTGTGCAGACATTCTGCTGAGTGAGCAGAGCTCAGAGGAATTAACTTCATAGACTATCCATAAGAGCAAGTGAAATAAAAATACAAGGATAAAGACTAGACAGTAAAATCTTCAAGCGCCCAGAGGCAGTGGCTGGTTAACAGTGCACAGTGGAGACACCATAGAAGCCAGGATTCTGAGCACTGAGTTGGGGTTTTCAGGTCAGACAGTCTGAGATTCCACAGTCCCTTTCACCTTGTCTGCCACTGCCTAACAACAGAGACACCCCTGAGCAAGCCAAGTAAGAGAAGGTCCTTCTAGACAATAGGCTGCTGCCACAGGACCACCAGACACACAGAGCAGTGCCACCTCAACGTGGCAAAGGGAGCACAGTGGCAGACAAGAACAGGCACCAGAGGTGTGAGCACTGAGGGACATGAAAGGTGAGCTCCAAGTGCAAAGACTGAGCTGTGTTCTGCCACCATCCTCGCTGCCAGTGGTCTTGTGTACAGGAAGGGAGGTGCCTTCAATAATTATCTTCAATAATTTGCGGAAGAAAGAAGCAGATTCTGGAAGGCAGGAGGTGAAGGGGGGCAAAGAAAAAGTTGTGAATGACATAGGCATAAGGAATTTCCAGCTCCTAGCAGATTATGTCCGTAGAGCTTCATTTGACCATTGGCTGTTTTCAAAGTTTTGAAGTGAATACATTTAGGTGGTGCGTGCATGCTCTAGGTCACCACACTCCCCCCATCCCAACCACCATTTTCTTCTACCCAGAGTTCTCTACGCACTTAGTTCACCAGCCTGGCTCCTGAGAACATTTATGGTTGCGCCTCCTGGCGTGGATGATCAACAGCACATGGATGTTAAAAGTGTTGGCTTGCAGTAGCAGTGGACAACCCTGCCTCAGCTGCCACAAAACCACCCATGAGAGGGGAGTAGGCAGGCCCCTGGAGAGGACACTATATCAGTTATCCCTACAACATCGCAATGGGGTAGAGTCTATCATTATCCTTCTGTTATATATGATAAAACTGGAGGCACAAAAGGGTTAAGTAAGCAGTCCCAGATGACACATCTGCTAAGTGGCAGAGAGGATTTGAAGCAGCCCCTCACTCCACCACTGTGTCTTCAACCAGCATGGCACACCCCTGCCACCTCCACAAGTGATATATGCAGTTTATTAGGAAAGAAAAAGAAGACATTCCTCATTACAGTCATCCCTCAGTATCTGCGGGGAATTGGTTCCAACCCCTGGACCCCCAATAACAAACTCTGAGGATGCTCAAGTCCCTTATGTAAAATGGCATAGTATTTGTGTATAACCTACATACATCCTTCCCTACACTGTGAAACATCTTTAGATTGCTGATAATACTTCATACAAATGTAAATGCTATATAAAGAGGTGCTGGCACAGTAAATTCAAGTTTTGCTTTTTGAAACTTTCTGGAAAAAAATTTTTTCCAATATTTTCAATTCGAGGTTGGTTGAATCCATGGATGCAGAGTTCAAAGATGAGGGCCAAATGCATACAAAGTTTGATTCTTTCTCCAAAAACTCCATTTTGCAATTCTTTGGGAGAACAAAGCGGGGTGCATCTCAAAAAGCAGAGCAACAGGCCATGGTGCCTGACACAGTCTTTGTACCTTCACTTTCTCAGCCTAATGGAACCCTCAAGCCCCAGCTAGGGCTCACTTTAGTCCTGACTCAAACTGGCCTCACTGAAGGTGGCCATAACCCACTTTTGTTTTAGAGGAGCTTTAGAGAAAGCTCTAACAGCTCATGTAGCTAGAACTAAGTAGCAAGTTAATGAGCAATGAGTAAATGAATCAGAGGCACAGATTAAATTTTCATCCAAATAACCATAAGTTTTCTCAAGTAAGAGGGGAGAAAGCATGCTTGGCAAAACAGTTTGATTTTGGCCATAGCCACATGGATTTTCCCAGCCTATTTCCTGAATACGGCAGTGCACCCAGACCCAGGAGAACTCAGGCCTTAGGTATACTCACAAACTTTACTCAGAATCAAGCGTATGATGATAACTTTACAGTGTCAGAAATCTCCATTTGGTTACCATAAAGGAATTCCATCACACCACTCAATGCTTACGTAGAGAGCAACCCAAGGGGGTTCAGGCACAAGGCAAGTCTCTTACCCATCAAATAAGTCACTGGTTTTATTTTAAAATATTATATTCTACTGAAGAAAGGACAAATGTTGTTTTTTTTTAAAACAAGTATCTCACATGGTGCGATGGGGGTGGGGCAGCAGGATGCCCCTGACCCAGGCTGGTAACCTAGAGGCTTTCCAGTGAAGCAGATTCTGGTGTCTTCTCCCCAGACCTCGTGGAGGCTAGCTTCATTCTGGGAGTGATGCAGGAGGACTTTTACCCTCCAGTGCCTACTGTGTGCCTGGCCCATGCTGAGCACTCATGCTTCTTACCTCCAGGCCTCCCTGCACCCAGGCAAGGTCCTCACACTTTTCCCATTGAAAGACACTGGCCGGGAGTCACCAAGGCATGCCAGGCCGAAGGGCTAGAATCTCTGCAAAATGGACAGGGAAGGACCCAGGGTCTTCCTCTTCCTCGGTTTACGTCCTTGTTTGGATGAAGAACATCTTCCAGTAGCTTCCTGAGAAAGAATGCCTGATTCTGATTTTGGAGTTGAGAAGTCTCATGCTATTTTGATTCCCAACATTTTGAATTCACTTCCCACCACCCCTACTTTTAGGACTTCCTCTGTTATCCCTGGTATACTAAAACATCACAGTATATCAGCATGGGTCATTTTTCATGGCACTTCATAGGTCTTTTTAATCTAACAGTGGTTTTCAAAATGTGGTCCCCAGACCAGCACTACCAGCATCACCTGTGAGAAATATTAGATGTGCTAGAAATGTAAATTCTGAGCCCCACCTCACATCTACTGAATCAGAAATTCTGGTGATAGGTCCCAGCAATCTGTGCTTTGTTGTTGTTTTTATTGAGGAATAACTGACACATAACATTATATTAGTTCCAGGTGTACAATATAATGATTTGATATTTGTATACATTGTGAAATGATCACCACAATATAAATCTGGTTAGTATCAGTCACCATACATGGTTATAGGAAACTGAGGCTCAGAAAGGGGAAGTGATTTACATAAGGGCACGTGGCCAATGAAGAGCAGAGCAAAAACGTAACCCTCAGTCTTCAAACTCAAAATTCAGTGATTTTTTTCCCAATTTCCATTCAGTTGTCAAGAGCCTCAGAAATTCTTCGGAGTGGTTACTGACAGCACATTGTTGAGAAGGACAAAGGTCAGTTCCTCAGTAACCCCAGGTTTCCCATTCCTTCTCATTTGGGGAATTTCAAGTGCTTTTTTTTTGAGACACACCTGACTCCCCAATGGATACTAAGAGTAAGGCAGTCACTACAGAGACATCAGGAGTCTTGAGGGCAGTGACGTATCTGGGCCCCCCAGCAGATGTTCCCCCATACTTAGACACTGAGTACTTGAGTGGAGATGGGACCTTCCTGAATAAGCAGGCAAGGAATAAAACCCATAGAGTCCTTTCAAATAACAATGGCTTCTACAGCTCCATATTAGAAAATTTGAAAATCTATATCAGAAAAGCAAGTTTAAGTCATATATTTATGAACTCAATCACACAATGAACATTCATGAGTATCGGGTATGCAGGCCACATGCAAAGATAAAGAATATACAGGCTCATTGAGGTATCACCACATTGTCCCTAGTTTCAATATCCCATATGTAAAATCAATCAGTTGTGCTTTTTTTTAACCATGCATAGATCAGATGGATGTGAAATTGCAAACTGTTTATCCACTGGGTTATAATTAAGTGATAAAATCATTATAATTTTTTTACTTTTAAACCTATCAGAACAAATAATGTAGTTCTTTGCTTTTTATTTACCTACTAAATATCTATTAAGCATCAGCCCTTAGGCCAGGGAAGAGCGGTAGACATAAGAGATTTAATTATTACTCTGTGCTGGGATGCTACAAATTGGGGAGACATAGGAATAAACTAAAGATAACCATACAGTATAACTGGGCCATGAGCTCAGAGCAGGAATGAGTCCCCAGAGGAGGCAGTACTTAAAAAGAAACTAAGAATGAATAAGTGTTAGGCAAATAGATTCAACTACGACAAGAATCAAATCACGTTCCTCCAAGTGGAGACTCTTTTACCTATTTTATCAAGGGGATCAGAGTATACCACCCTGGAATACGACACTTTGGCATATGGATTATCTTGAGCTGAAGGCAATTAAGAAACAGCAGATGAGATGCAGGAAAAGCTCTGTACCCTCCCTCTTTCTGTCTAAAGGCAGGGTATAAATTTCCTTTTGTGAACGTGTCCCCCCATTCCCTCTCCCATACCAGGAATAGGAAAACAACTCTTAATCATGGTAAATGCTCTTATCACCTCAGAGACTTCATGAGATTGAGTCTGCAAAGTAAACCTTACTAAAGTAACCCTTCCATTCCATTAGTTTTCCCCTGTATATTTACCTTCCCATACTTTACCACCCCTAGAAGCCCAAACACATTTTCCTTTGTCTTGTCACTTCTCCACAAATTTATCTCTCTTTGTTAAAATGGTATATAGAAATCCCATCCCATTCTCCCATACCCAGATCTAACTGCCTCTTTGATTCTTTACTTCCTTTTCTATGAAGACCTCCATATGCACACATAATAAACATTTTTTCCTGTTAGTTCATTTTTTGTCAGTTTAATTTGCAGGGCCTATATCATTAAACTTAAGAGGGCAGAGGAATAAGTTTCCTTTCCTATATACCATTAATTTACCCATCCTACTATTTGTGTGGTACTGTGTTGGATATGGTGAATACAATGGCAAAAAAAAAAAAAAAAAAAAAGTCACGACCGTGTATAAGTTAGAGTAAGCCAGAGAGACATAATCTTAAAATTAGCCCAAGCAATATGCAACAATAAGCTGGCTAAGTGCTACCTAGCACAAGAACCGATTCTATGAGAGAGTAGTAGGTGGTCCCTTTCTATTTGGGAAGTCATGGAAGGGGTTTGTAATTTAAGACCCAAAGATTAAATAAGAGTCAGCCAGGAAACAAGTGATAGCCCCAATGGCAGATGTTGGCTGGGTGCTCACCTCCAAGGAACTGAAAGAAAGACAGGGAGAAACCCGGAGGTATAAGAGTGAAACCAGGAGACCAATTAGGAGTCCACAGGCATGGTCTAGTCAGGGTAGAGGGTGGATGGCACATTACAAATGGCGAGAAGGGAGAAGATTTGAGATATAATTTGGGAGTGGAATCAAAAGGAATTGTATCTCAAACCCAGTGACATAGGTGTTTGCCTCACTTGCCAAGAATAAGGAATCACAGGGTTCACTGGATATTCTGGGCCACTGTTCTTTGGTATCAACCAGGGCTGTCTTCAGTGGACCTATCTCCTGTCAATGACATCGCTGTATAATAAGACATGCAATGCAGGATCTGCATTTGGGCTTCCTGGCTTCTGCACATCCCTACAGCAAATGATTAATGTGTTTTACTTGCCATTTAAGTAGATAACGTGAAACAATTTACAACAAAACAAGACAAAAACAGGCCTATATAGCTAGACTAATAAGCCTTAGAGATCTAGTCCAGTGGTTCTTAACACTGTGGGGAAATGATGGAGGAATCATACATGTTTGTGGACAGGTTTTGGTAGGAGGGATCTCAGACTGCTTGAAATTCACACATGGCTGCATGTCAGATTTTGAGATGTCCTGATCTGGAACAATTTCCCCATTTCTCAGGTGGAGAAACTGAGGAGCAGACGTTATATAACATGGTACGAGATAGAAAACTGAAAGTAGTATCTCCTGACCCTTTCTCTACATTTTGTAACCTACTGAACTTCTGGTAGAAACATACATTTCAGTCAAGATACTCTAACAGTGGGACTTAGATACACCTGACCCAGACCCATCTCATATTGAGAGAAGCTGCTTGGTGCTGCTGGAGTCCTAGGGAAAGAGAGTGCTTCTGGATTCCAGCCACCCTTGTTCTGAGCTCCTGCTCCTGCTGGATTCGTTCTATTTGTGGACTACCTCACCATCCTATGTGTACAACCCCTCATTCCCTTCCCGGGAGTATACAGATGTAGAAAACTGAAAAATTCCCACAGTTTCCCTTCAGAATTTCTCTGAGGCCTGAGAAAATGTAATGGACTTTTGGTAAAACATGGGACGTTACACTGCAGCAGAGAAAATAACATAAAATTAAATAAGAGTTATCCCTACCCTTGAAAAGACCTTAAATTCCTTTGCGCTTCCGAGGTCAGGCCCCTACCCTCTTGCTAAGGCTGCTGTCCTCCCTCTTCTCTAAGGAAGCACGTCTGCTTTTTCGTTTGTCCCATTTTCTTATACAGAACAATTTTGTTCCGCACGCTTTCATCCCAGGCTCTGCCCTGGGGCCTCTCTTTCATTTCCTAATGGTCCCAGATCTTTCCTGAGGAGTTTTGCTTTGGAGGGGAACATTTGGCAGTGATTGGGCATGGAGGGAAGAGGTTAAATGTGGTCATCTTGCCTCAAAAAAGAAAAAGAACTTAAAGTTGATTTGAGAGGGTTAGAAAAAGCAGAGTTCAGAAAAGAAATGCCTGATGAGGTCACTGCTTTGCCTCCTGGCCCCATCCAAAGCAGTCTGTGAGTAAAGATTCAGACCAGAGGCAAGGTCTGAGAGAGACAAGCTCCTAGCCCCAAGGTTAATGAGACAGCCTCCTGGAAGGCCTCCAGCGTGAACCACAGATCCTGTTGCTCTGGGCAACGTAGGGTCTCCTAAATCCCGAGGTTCAAACACCCTGTTATGGCCTGCCTGCAGGACACCTTGTCTAGTTCAATTTTGTGTCTGAATTTTTGATCTACTTATTAACTCACTGCTTGGCTTGCCTGACTACCCATCAAGGTGGCCAGACTTTCCATTCAAAGTCATTAGTAATGCCTCTAAGGAGTCTGATTCAGGACCCTCAATTTCCTTCAGGAGAGAAGCTATATAGATCAGGAATAGCATATCATGATTTTTGACATAGTGACAGCAGTTGGCATTATATAAATTACAGGATGTGATTACAGCGTTTGCTGTGATAACACCATCAAAATCCTTTTGTGATGTATAACACATTCAAAATGCAAATTCCAGGATATTTAAAAGCCCATCAGATAGAATTGTTATGACTCCAGATTTAAACCCAGGAATGCTGCGGTTTCTTTTACAAGTGTGATGAGCTGAGTTTTCCTTCTGTCATTTAATACAGCACAGAGAACTCTCCATGCGAGAGATGCATGTTACGAAATTTAAAGTTTCCTATCTTGGGTTGTCAATGCTATGCGGAACCTAATTCAGGATAAGTCAGGCTCCCTGTCTTCATATCCCAAAGCAGTTCCGTGAGTTTTTCAAAATTCGGTAGAAGCAATGTAACTCAGGCTTGTGGGAATGGGAAGGACATTTCTAATCTCACATTAGGCATTTTAAAGACTTTGGCATCTGTAATGTAGCCAGTGGGGCTAGCTCCTCATGACAGCACATACATAAATGTAAGACACCCTCCCACGCCCCATGGGAGAGAACAGGCCTCACACCCAAGCAGGCAACCTAGGGTTGAATCGTATTTGTTCCACTAATTATCCCATCTCCTTGGGCACATTCCTCAATCTCCCTAAGCCTAGGCTTCCTCGTTTGGAGAATGGAGATAAGGCCCACCTGACAGGAATGCAAAAGCATTTAGTAAAGGGTCTGGGGTGCATTTTAACTGCCCTAAACCGATGGCTCTAGCATTCCGGTTATTCTTACTGTGCTGCTCAAATGAGACCTAGCTAACTGCACTGCTGGGAAGGAGGCTTCTGAAGATCACCATTAGTTTTCTCAGCTCAGCTTTTCCTCCTAAGCTTCTTGATTCATACCTGCCGGCCACAGCATGAGATTCTGGCACTGTAATTACTTCTTACTCTAGTTGTTTCTAAATGACACAGTCATAAAGACTTCTGAGACAATGAGGGGCAATGGCATGTAGACCACTTTTTTTTTCTCTCTCTCATTCCCAAGCATGGAATGGAGCTTCCAGGCAGGACAAGCTGGACACACCACTTAAGAGTGGGCATGTGGCTGCAAAGAGCAAAGGCAACTCGGGGACGCCCTTCTGCTGGGAAGGGCAATAAATGCACGACTAACTGTCTCCCCCTTTCTTTTGGAGAATGTCAGAATTTGGTAAGTCTAAAATAAAACTAAGGCAGAGTTCATTCCATAAGACTCTATGTATGCAACAATAAATAATGTTACTTGGAATTTCTAGATAATAATGATGAGCATTTATGGAATACTTGCTATGTGCCTGACATGGTACTAAGCAGTCTTATCATTTTTAATCTTCACTCTATGAGATCAGCACCGTTATTATTCCCATTTCACAAAGAAGAAACGCTGACTGTATATAATATACAATTGTTATGTGGTGTATAACTTACTGTGGAATACTTCAGCATAGATGGTGTGATATAAATGTGTATGCTCATTGCAATCTATATCTCAGAGGTACTCAATTGCCCAAATCAGGAATACATATTCCAGCTAGTATTTAAGCAAAAGGCAGCATATGCTACAGTTATTTATCTCTGACTAACACCAGAGGTTTTGTCAATTACCATAATGGGCATTAGAAATGATTTTCATTGGTAAATTGGAGGTATCCATTCTTTGTGGATTGGTTCCATAGACTGCAGAGGCCCCACCTTTCTCTTCATGAACCCACATAAAGGCTTTGTGAGCTCAGCGGCCTCTGTCTTTAGGAATAGTGCCCCAGGCCTGATTGTTAAACAGTCTTGCCTCCAATTGCTGACTCCTGCTTCTTGGTCACCTGACTCCAAATAGAATGTTAAACTGACTCCTGCAAATAATGCATTTGTTCTGATGCAAGATGCCATCAGACCACCTAAAAGGATAGAGAGCTGGGGCTTGAACTTTCAGAAGTTGGTTGGCTTTTGCGCATGCTTCCAATAAATGTTCCCATGGCTGGCAGAATTTGTCTGAGACTTGTTTTCACCATAGCCTGGTAGATTGCGAGTGAAAGGATGGATAGCCCTTGCCCCTAAATGTTGGAAGCTGCCAATCACTACCAAAAATAATCTAATAATTTTAAATTACTTAATTGGCTTGGATTGTTCGCTGAAGGGACTTAAACCGTATTTCCTAAAAATGAAAGCTGTGACACCCTAGTGCCCAGTACCGGGACCGACCCTCAGCTTAGTAGGTGTCTAGTCAGTGAACTAGGTAACCAAACATCTGGTTCCACAGGTATCCCTAGAACAAATATGGTCAGAGTAGATGATCCTATTTGCTAACAACTACAGAGAAGGAGCAATACAGCTGGATAAGAGGGTGTAGGGGAGCAAAACTTGCCATGCTAAAATGTCTCTTTGGCATGTGGATTATTTTGAGCTGAAAAACCTCAAGCCCCAAATGACTCAGAAAGAAACTCTGACTTTCGCCCTAACTGCCTAAAAGAATTTAGATAGAGGACCTGTTCCCAGAAGAAAGCTATCATTGGAGATGCTTGCAAAGATATGGACTAGGTGTGGTAAGGGAAACTCTTAAAAGATCAGTCTATTCTGTGTCCCATTGTCTCTGCATGGCCCAGCTAACATTTAACATTTGTTTGTTTTTCCATCTCCATGTCACTTGCTTTCCTCCCCTTTGAAATCCCAAACCACTACCCCCAACATCCTCTTTTGTCTTTAGCTGAAGATGATATTTAAGGTGAGGATTTCGGCCATTTTGGTAAGTTATTCAGCTTTCCTCTCCCATGTAGCCCTGTTATTAAACTTTTGTTTGATTTTCTCCTGTTAATCTGTCTCATGTCAATTTAATTCTTAGACCAGCCAGAAGAACCTAAAGAAGGAAAATGTATCCCTCCCCAACAAGGGCCAGAAAGTCCATACACTCTGAGTGCTCCTAATACAGCCCCTAGGTTGGCTTATCATGGCAAGAAAAATGGGGAACTGACAAACTTGGTCTAGATTCCATGAAGTCTGGGGAAATCAACAGACCTTCAAAAATGTATGGTTCTGCCAATATAGCAGAGGGCCGCTGTGAACCTATCTATTGTGGCCAAGATACAACCCTCAACACATTTCTGCATTCCCAGCCACCAATTTTCTTTTCCAAGTTTGTTCTTGTTTGCATTCAGTTATACTTGGTTGAAAAATCTGTTCTTAATAATATTAATAATTAAAATTAAGATTATTTTAACCTTTAAATAACTTATGTTTAACAAAGCAACATTATTTTCAAAGTAAAATGACCCACACATTTTAATAACAAAATAGTCAGTAATCTCACTTTAAAAGGAGAGCTTTTTCAACACAATACCATTTTTTACATACGTATTGTCATGCAGTGATCAATATTTCTTAACTTGAGAATTCCATGCTTTCACGTAACAGAAAACTAAATAAGAAGCAGATTGTCAAGTGCTATGATGGCGAACAGCTGCCAAAAATCTATGATTTTTTTTCCCCTCATTCCCTTAGTATTCTGTTGCAAAAGTTATATTGAAACACTAATTCATTAAGCATTTCTCAGCATCTTCAGAAAACACACTACCATTCTATCATATCAGACTTTCTGGGAATTTTCCTTTCCAGTCTGGGCCAGAGTAATTAACTTGGCCTGAATCAGGACAGTAATTTAAAGCAGACAGTATTTATATTTTGATGGAGAATTGAGTGCTAATGCTAAAGAATTTCCATGGACGTGAATATTTTTCCTGACCTCTCCCAATATCAAGTTTCCTTGGAATCCACCTAAATTATTATGATGCCCTACCAAAAAAATCACATTCCACTCTTCATCCATAAACCATATCTTTAGCAAGAAAACCACCGTTAGGAACTTTTCCATCAGACCTAAGTAATGTAGTATAAACAATATGCCTCAAGCAATCAGCCCTTTCCCCAACATATCGCTTTTAACAACATGCATAAAAAGGGAGCACTGCAGAAATCTGGTTCACTCCCTGAAGTTCCCTGTTCTTCCATCTGAAATCAGTGACTGCCACTGAGTAGTTGAAGTTGGCATTCAGAAAACCCAGTTGCTTCAGAGCTAAACTTGATCATTCAGCTAGGTATTCAAAAGGAAAGACAAATATGACAGTTGCATTTCGGGAACAATATTTTAAACTCTACCTTGGTCTACTTTGCAGTCAATCTACTTTGCAGTCAATATTCTTTATTATTTCTTCCCTAATTCTTGGCATCTCATTGTACTTTTTAAGGAGACATGTAGCGCAGGATGGGAGAAACAAACTCCAGTGAGTAGTAAAAAGAGATTGGTGATATGACTAAAAACAAACCACTTAGCTTCCCTGAGCTACTACTGAGTGTGTGGTACTGTGTGCCAGGCAGAGTGCTAGATTTTGGGGATACAAGACAGACTTTGCCCTGTTCCTTACGTTATCATTGAGACAAACCAAAAAAAAAAAACAAAAAAAGATTTTTAAAGAGGGAAAAAATATCTAAGTACTTAATTGAAATAATTATAAATGATCATACTTTCTATGAAGGAAATAAGCATCTGAAATAGAAAGTCAATAGGCATGTGAGGGGTGACATTTTAGCTGAGACAAAGCAAGTGGGAATAATTCTCCTCCCCGTAAAGGAGCAGAATGGGAGGGCAGTCTTTCCAGTTCAGAAGAAGATTGTTCAAAAGCCCAGAGGAGGGAGAAAGTTTGGGGGTGTTCAAGCAACAAAAAGGCTACGAGCATGGCTGATGTTTTGAGAGGGAGGGAGAGAGGTCGGCGATGGTGGGGCTCTGTTGATAAGACACTTGGAGGCAACAAACAGGAAAGTATATTGAAAGCCAGGAAATGCAAAACAAGTATAAGGGATTATTTTTAAGGACTCCCTGAATACTCATTATATACCCACAGCCAAATATAATTCTGACAGTGCCAAAACCTTTTTTAAAAGTCCCTTTGTATTTTAATAGTGGGTAAGGTGTGAGGACAGTCCTGCCCACTGATCTCTCCCATTGGAACACCACAAGAGGTCAACCGACGAACAAGCAAGGCATTTGAATCCTGTCCTTCTCAAAGGAAGGATCCTTCCCATGGCAACGTATGCTCCTTAACCGTGGGAGAGAAAGAGACTGTGGGATGAGTACTCAGCTTTGCTTCATCTCAGGTCACCTTTAATTTGATCACTTCAGAAGAGAAATCAATTATAAGGGTGCTTCACAGTTGTTTCCATCTACCAGCAAAGATGGTGATGTTCCAGATATTTTGATTAAATATAACAGAAATTGATTTGAAAACATGTTCCTTTTGCCTGAATAAACTATTGTCTTTGCTTTTCCTTTCTTTGTTCAGAACAAGAGAGAATTTCCCCTGAGGAGCTGGCACAGAGCCTCATGCTTGGTCTGGACATCTAATGGGAGTGCGTATCATCAGCAGAATAAGATTGAAGGAGCCCCCAGTTGCCATATCACTCACAAGCAGGTTTGAAAGGCCATGAAGGAATAATTTTTGATGGCAAGAGAAAGCAAAAGAGTGGTTGTCTGCCACTGTTCAATAGCAGCAGTTTAAGAGCCCAAGTCCGTTGAGATACCCTTATCTACAGTATCTTTGAGGCATGGCCTCATAGACAATACATTTATATTTGGCACAACAAACCTTAAGTTTTAAGAGTGAAAGAATTAAATCTTTTACAGGGGGAAAGTCCTGTGCACAGCAGGAGAAACTGGCAGCTGGTATCAAACCACAGGCTGATTCTCTGGGATTATTTTAATTGTTCTTCATGCTGGTAATAAGAGGAATGTGTTCATTTTAGTTTAAACCATGTCAGAGCATGAGAATCAGCTCTGAGAATCTAAGTTGCCTAAATATCTGGGCCATGAAGGGGGGAAAAAAGCAGTACGGATTTGGTTGTGGTGGCCAAAATACCTCCCTTAGCTCTCAGAAGGCACAAGGGAGAGGGCTTCCTACCACCCACATAGCAGGATGGTGGGTGGAGGAAGGGCAGCGTCAAAGATTTGGGAGGCAAGGAGAGGACTGGGGGACACTTGTTTGGGCAACTTGGGCTAAAAGGAAGCCATGAGCCTAGGAATAAAAGAGGAAAGAAGACATGCTCCCAAGAGTTAGTATTAGAGCCCAGCTGGGGATGCAACTTACAGAAGCCTTAGATGGAAAGACAGAAATCTAGAAATGCCAACTCCTTGAGACTCCAGTCATTTCCTCCTACCCACACCTCTTTCTTACAGAATCTGCTATTCACAGCCTTGGCTGACCTGTTTCTATCACATGCCCTTTCCCCAGCCCTGGCTGATTGGATAATGGGTAGACATCTGACCTCAGAGGAACCATGGACTAGAAAGTTATGTACTTTGCTCAGAAATGAACACAGATACACAAACACTGAGTTGTTCTCTGTTGGGTTTGAACTGGGACATATGTAAAGTAGGACTTGGAGGAGACCATGTTTCACCCACGAATGAGGATTGACAGGAGAACTGGTCTCCAGAAAATATGAAAAATACAGCAGGCATTTGAGGAAAAAAAGCACAGACAATTTGGTTTTCTAATACAACCACAGATACAACCTCCCAATCTTTCTTAACTGAACCCAACCCAGTATCTTGTTGTAAAGGCACATTACATAATCCACAGCAGAGAATCCCATTTTGCCATTCTCAGACATTGACTCAACAATTACTTGGTATACTACTTAGGCTCTGTAGGGTCAGGGAGGAGCAAAAAAGTGCTTCTGAGCTTCCCTAGGCATTCAGGAGGTGGCCAAGCAACCAGGGTTCCATGCCTCCATCCCCCAATGTCTACAAGAGTACTCTGCTTCTATATGTTTGTTTCAACAACAGTCCATGGAAACATTTGACTAGATAAAAGGCTCCAGCGTCTAAAAGCATGGTACCATAATGAATACCATACCGATGGGAAACACGATCTTGGGCATGGATTAGTTTTGGCTTCTACAAGCAAGTTGTATGCAGGACTCTGTTACTTCTCAGTCCTTCCAGTATCAGTTCCCTTTGGGACTGGTTTCTTCCCCACTCTGTGAGATTCAGACCATCTGTTAGCAGCTCCATGTCACCTCTCAGTATAGGGTTGTGACTCAAACAGCCTATCACAGACTTGACATAGATGCTGGAAGGGAAAGGGCTATAAAGATAATGAAAGTTAGTGGATGGTAGAGACCATCTTTGCCACTCAGTAGAGACAGTCTGCTGGGAATAAGCATATAAGAATCAAGGAACAAGTCAAAATAAATGGGATTGATCCCTAAATCTAGTCATGCCTCAAGAGAGAACTACACAGATATCTTGCTTGCAGGTCAACAAATTCCCTTTCTGACCTTTGCTATTTTGAGTTGGGTACTGTCACTTGTAAACAAAGACTGCTGAACAATCTATCATGCTAAATTATTATTCAGGCTTAGTGATTTTATTTTTTAAGGGCTTATCTATTTCTAGAAGCTGTCCTTCCATTATAGATAGTTGAAAATTACTATACCATAATAGCAGAAACAACAATAAATCTAAAAATCTAAAAAAAACCCCACCTGAAATCTAAAAAAGTTTTTTCATTTTCAGCCCTAAACTTTTCTACTAGTGACAGTCATCGATACAGGGTGTTAGAACATCTCAACTTTCCTAAAGAAAATAATTTTATACCTTTGATTCATAGTTTTGTAACACCAGCTCAAAGTAGAAAAAAAAATGGTTGAGCTAAAAAAAAAAAAAATCCTATTTAATACTGAAATCTAGAATCAAATGGAAGAGGAAAATATTTGGATGAATAGAAATAGCACCTGAAATCAAGAATGCACCAATTTTTAACATCACCATCTCCTGGCAAAAAAATAATTATAATAGTAATCTGTTTCAATGGAAATAAAGTACTGTAATATTTATGGTCTATGCCAGAGTTATAATGACTGCAGGGCCAGAAGTGAAGTGGCACAGCATGCTCCGCATGTTCTTAACACGGTTTCTAAAGGCTCTGGAGGCTATTAAATTTAATGAACCCATCTGCTATGAAATAGAGGTCCCAACATAATCAGTTTCCTCCATGCCATGTAATGCAGATGGCATTCTCTGTTCCACAACCCAGCAGGATGGTTTACGTTTCTCTTTAAGAGTGTCTTTTTGTTTTGACGATTTGAACTTCTTTGATATGCAGTGGTGTCTTGGGGAAAATACTGTAAATTCAGCTTCCAAGCCCCAACAACTTCCTTATGATGGCTTCAACCCCCTGAGTAATTGCTTCTAGGCAGTAAGATGTTGTAGCCCAAAGCAATCACCCAAACGACTCCTAAATGGCCTAGGTGCCATTCTGAGATGGGAAACCAAAACAAATATGCAATGTATCATATGCAAAGCATTTTCTCCGAGTTGGACTTAGTGGGGGGTGAGGAGGATGGATACGTGTCCAATTTGCAAATGCAACTAAATTGGTTTGAAAGTTCCTACAAATTTCGTACTGAATTGTATTACCAGCAGAGGGGAGGGGCAGGGGAGCTTGGTAATGAATTCTCATTATTTTAAATGGTCACAATCCCGCTGTTTCTAAAAGATTTCTTTGCTTCCCTTCTACGTGTCACTGTGGTCTGTGCAAACTCCCCTGGAGGGGTTGATCAGGGATGCTGATGCTTCCACAGTCTAATGCATGCTCTACTCTGCATACCAAGTTGGGTAGCATTTCCAAGATGATTAGGACCCAACTGGAAAACCTAAGTCATTTGCTTACAAAATAGAACAAATTCCATTGTTAATGATTTTTTGCTCTGCACCTAAGAGATAATGACTGTGCAGCACAACTTGTATTCAGATGAGAAGCCCATGAATTTCAGAATCCTGGTGTTTGCTGTTTTGTCAATTAATACATGAAATCTTATTAGATTAAACATAATTAATGCTGTTAACATTAATTCATTTATTTGGGATTCACCAGGAGAGCATATTGAATAGAACAGCCAGGCAGGAAACAGACTATTTAATCAGACTGGTAGTAATAGTCAGGGAGGATGGACCCTGAAAGGAAAATTCTGTCTGTCTTGATTCTAGATCAGGCTGGATTAAACACAACCCTGGACTCTCACGTGCAAAAATCCTAACTCAGCTTCTGTTCAAACTTTTATCTTGATCTTGTCCAGACCCAGAACTGTATGAATTAATGTATAATTAATAAAGAGAGAAAGTACTATACTCTTAGGTTATTACAAGCTATTCACTTAAGTATTAAATCAATTATATTATTATATTTGTTGCTGCTGGGTTTTCAACCACAGTAACTGATGAGTCAAGCAAATAGGATAACTAAGGAGAAAGAAGACTTTTAGGACCATATTAAGCAAACTTGTGGGATCGACTGTCCAAATTTACTAGATAATCAACTAGTACCTAATTCCATAGTATTTGGTAGAAATGCTGTAAATCAGTAGGGTCAAAAGTCCTAAAGGAATCAAAGGCACATCCAGACTACAATGTCACAAGGAGAACCAGGCTCCTGGAGAAATCACTGGTCAGCAGAAATGTTATGATGAACAGCAGCTGTAATTTTATCATAATGGTATAAATTAATTAAACATTATTTAAATCTGTAAATTATGAATATAAAAAGGAAGTTGTTACTTCTGCAACTATGTAAATAAATGCCTTGGAAAGACTCTAAAGAAGTTGCTAAGGTGGATTATAAATATGTTCAAATATCAAAAAAATTCCATAGCTGCCAACCCTACCAGGATATTATTAAAATGGGGTCACCATTCCCAGTGCCAAATGCTCCTGAGTTTGGTCTCTTTAATTATTGCAAGGTGGGACACATTAGGGCAATCCTGGGTTTGGACTGTCCTGGATGTGTCAGGATGGTCATGAACTTGCAACTGCTGATTCCCATACCTTCTTCATCTTCTGGGTGGTGCTAAAGTTGACAGCCTCATCTTAGAATTTAGACTCTGCAGAAGAGTTTAGCAAATGATTCCAATTTTGTTTCCATATAAATAACAGGGGGCTTTTGCCCTTGCCCTGGTAGATACAGGCCCAGATGACGAGTTTGAAGGGGTGCTGCTTCCTGGCCAGTGAGGCACCTGTTGGAGCAGTAGCTGCCTTCTCCTTACCTAACAGGCCTATGAAAGAGGAATATGGAATCCCCAATCCTTCCTAACCCAACAGGTTTCTCAGCACCACCAAGATGAGAAAGAACCCTCAGAACATTCTACTAGGGGATTCATTTATCAGGGCTATTTGCAAAGATACAACACAGAGGCAGTGCTGAGCTATTATTTCAGGGACAAACATTCTGGGGGTTTAGTTTTATGTGCATCAAAAGGTTCTTGAAGAGGTAGAATAAATGAGCTCTGTCATCTTGGTCTACCATTTTAATTAATAATGAGCCACTTAAAGCGTTATTTTATTTTAAAGTAAGTAAAGATGATTATGGCACAGAATGAAAATTTCATGTAAATGTTTAATATGAAGCATAAGACTTCAAAGACAATTCCTCTGCACCATTTGCCCAGAGCTGCTTTCAGACCATTTTCTTCACTATTGCTGTCAGTTCTTTAGTGGAAAAGCTGCAGTAGCAATGGGTTTTCCCTCTCTTGTAACTGCCACCCATATATAAATGTATATATGTGTATGTAAATATGTATGTATGTGGTTAGCAAATCTAGAACAATTTATTTAAATGATTAGCATTACCTAAAGCAAGATGTTACATTGATACAAAGCTTTATTCTCTTCCTCCCCATGATTTTCAGGTTATGTAACCCTAGCCAGGACACTCTAAACGTATGATGTGTCCTTCACCAAAGGCACACAAGGTCCATCTGCTTCTCATTAGTGACACTAATTTTGAAGACCCGCTCAAGATGTTTTTGGATTCTTCTACTGGATCGATACTTTTTTTTTTTTTTGCCTCCTAACTAGTCAAAAATCTCTAGGGAAGCACTTTGAGACCATGAAAGTATCCTGCTCATTATCAAAATTCCCCCCTAGATTTAGCATCCGTGGATGACCTTCACCCTAATCAATCTTTACTAAAATGGTTGCCCACTGGTGATTTTCCATCTCATGACTCCCTCCCTCCACACCCACCAGGCAGCATCCCATTGCCCACTACATATGCACTCCTTCCCATCCATTTCATCATCTATTTAGTCATCTGTTTGAGATTTGTTTACTTATTTAGAACACATTGATTTGTTTTATTCAAGTTATAGTCCATTACTCTTCTATTTAATTTTGAGGCTCAAATTGTCCCAGAGTTGACCAGTGAGAGCCCCTTCACATTGATTCTTGGGCCTTTTGATGTGACCTCATGGTTTTGAGTGCTTCGTTATTGTCTGGCACAAAATATTCCAGGCTTTTTGTTTGTTTGTTTTTAACATTAAGACTCCATTACATCCATGTACCACAGTTTATCCAATTGATCTCTTATGGTTGGGGATTTAGGTAACTTTCAATATTTTGAAATGACAAGCAATTCTACAGTGGACAAACTTGTGCGTATGTATTTTTGGATTTTTGGAGGTTTATCTTCAGGGTTAATTCCTAGAAGTAGAATTTCTGGGTCAAAGGGTAAATGTACATTTCCCCTTCCTATACCCCATTCTGTCTTTCCACAAGCATGTACAAGTGTCTCTTTCCCACAGCCTCACCCACAAAGTTAAGCTTTTCATTTCTGCCACTCTAATAGGTAAGAGAAATGGTATCTCAAGCCATACTTTAATTTGCATTTTTCTTACAATGTGTGAAGTTGTACATATTTCAAATGTTTAAAAGACATTTTAATTATTTTTGTGTGAACTGTCTGCTCATGTCTTTTGCTCATTTTTTTCTATAGGAATTTTGGAGTTTCCCCCTTAAGTTTTGAAAGTTCTTTATATATTAGGATTATTAGTTCTTTATGTGTGCTATATGTTGCATATTTTCTCCTATTTTACCATTTGCTTTTTGAGTTTGCTTCTTTTTGACTGTGCTTGATTCTTTTAGCTATAAAAGTTGGGTTTTGCTTTGTTTATATTTTAAGTAGTCAAACCTATTTTTATTTATATTGCATCTGGATTTTGGAGTCATTGTTAGAAAGTCATTCTCTGGACTCAGGTTATAGAGGAATTCACTAGATTTTGTTCTAGTGCTTATATGGTTTCATTGTTTACAGTTTAGGTCTCTGATCCCCTTGGATATTTTTCTCTGGTGTGATGTGAAGAAAATACTAATTTTATCTTTTTCTAAATAGCTATCTAGTTTTCCCAAAAGCATTTATTACAAAGCCCATCCTAGCACTACTGATTTGAGATGCCACCTTTATCACAAATTAAATTTCCATATGTAGGTGGGTCCTTTTTTTGGACCTTCTACTCTACTGATCTGTCTGTTTATCCAGGTGCTAGTCCCATAGAGACTCTGTTTTATATTTTTTACATTGATGAAACAAATAAGATGACAGACCCAGCTGGCTGTTCAGGGTTTGTACACAGAACCACTGGGTGCCTGGATCAGTCCGTCCCTCGCTGGCTGCCCTCCTCCTCTCCTCTTCCCCAGCCTTACTCAACCACACATATGAGGAAGAGATGAAACCATCACTGTCATTGCTCTGTTATTACTGTTAGTATGGTGCCGACACAAATGGGGTGGCTTAGTTATTTCACTTCCATGATTCTAAACCAAACTGGGTCAGACTCTGAACATGATAAAAGCCCAAGGTCTCCCTGGCAACCAGAGATGGCTCTTTAGCTTAACACCCATTTCCACTCAGGGTGATTTCTCCTGGGGACGGGCTACCCCTTCCTGACCAGTTTGTATTTCCATGGTCCCACTGTGTACTTTAAGGCTGTGTGTGGGGGGGTGCAGGCTGCTTTGCTGTCCCCCAAGATGGGTTCCCACATGCTGCTCCTGCCCTGTATCTGCCTGCAGCTGCCAGAAGAGCAGCAGGAATGAGCGAGCTCGTGGAGAGAAAAGCTGGCCCATGGCAGCCATTGAGATCACTCTGGAGGACGGCTGGTCTGGGTTACAGCGATTAATGTGATGTTAATCCCGACACAAATGATGGGAGGGGGCCCTCTGAGAACATTTACAATCAATAAACGAAAACTGCCACTCCCATCAGATTCATTATGACTATGAAAAATCACCCAGCAATTACACAAGAAACCTGGCCATTGAGCCATTATTTGACGATTGGCAACACTCCTCCTTTTAAGATAATTCGGCACCAGAATCTTTTTTCCTTGGAATTTGGCTTTAGAATGAGCCCATGGCCAGAGTTGCAACAACAATCAGTGCCTATATAACCACCACTGAAGCATTTTCTCACTTGTTCAAGGGAAGAAAAGGCAGCTGTGGCCTCTACGGTGGCTCCAATTCACTGTCAGAACTGAAGGTGGTCCCACCTTCCCAAGTTGAGACCCAAGATTCATCCCCAGGACTGGGCCTCTCTGATGATGGCAAGGACCGAATCTAACACACCTGTCATCATTGCCACACTGACAGAATTTGTACACTTGTGAGAAGGAGAAAAAGGTAGAGAAGACAGAAACCAAAAGTGAGTTTTCTGTGCTGACGAGACACCTTCCAGAAGAACCTGTTACATTCTCTGATATTAGGAGTTGTCACCAACCTTGCTTGCTAAGAGATCAACGCAAACCATACAAATATGGAAGACGTCAGTGAACCCCGTTACTGAGAAGGAATGCTACAACCACCATCTTCTGGAATAAACCCAGGGAAACTCTCCCATGGTAGGAGGAACCCTCAGGCTCTCCCCTGGGGCCCTGGGGACTCACAGTGCTGTCGATGTACGCTTCAGTCCACACCACGTCGTGCTCCTGGTCGATGACTTTGGGCCGGCTGAGTACATGGAGGTATTCCATGACGTTTTCCTGCACATCAGCCAAGGTGGAGATCTGGGTGAAAAATCCTGCCAAGGGAGAACAACGTTAAGTAAAGACAGGAACAACTACAACTGGGGAGCAGACCTACGCTATGCCTTCTTAGCCTCTAGCTAATTTCTTTCTTCCCTTTTCCTTTTTAAACATTATGTCTCCTCTCTACCATCACCCACTTAATGAGCAATGTGTTCATGTTAGAAAACAGAGTCAAGCAAAAAGAATAAAATGAAGATCAACCACAAACCCACCTCCCAGAAGAAGCCCCTGTTAATCCTTTGGAGAATCTCTCCCCAGATGTTTTCTATACATATATATATAGACCTTCTCTGGTAGATATGGGAGTCCTCTCTACATGCCATTTTGTAAACCCCCCCTTTTTTTTCATTTTAGTGTATTTATTTCCAATGGGAAAACTAAAAAGCACAAAATTTAAAGGCTGTCCTATTTTTATAACTACAATAGTTATAATTTTTTCTTTTTTAAAAAATTTTTATTGGTGTATAGTTGATTTACAATGTTGTGCTAGTTTCAGGTGTACAGCAAAGTCAATCAGTTATACATATACATATATCCACTCTTTTTTAGATTCTTTTCCCATATAGGTCATTACAGAGTATTGAGTAGAGTTCCCTGTGCTATTTTATATATAGTTGTGTGTATATGTCAATCCCAATCTCCCAATTTATCCCTCCCCCCTATAATTAATTTTTGAGTGCTTAATAAGGGGCACAAAATTTGCTAAACACCTGATAAGCTTTGCCTCATTTATTCCTGACAACATGATGAAGTGGGCATAACTTGACCACTTTACAGATAAGATGACTGAGGCAGACCGAGCATATGTGTTTTGGCCGTGTTCTCACCGGTAACAAGTGGCAAATACAGAAGGTGAAACCAGGCTTGAGTATCTTAATCCATGCCTTTTGCTTCTACAGAATTTTGCTCTTTGTGTGTTTAAGGCAGAAACTCCAGCTCAAACCCTCATGTAGTTACCAGACCTGCCATTTGAATATGCTGGGTAGACATGGTTTCTCAGTAACATAAAAAGTTCTAAACATGCTATCATCTTGTGGGTGGAGAGGCCATTTTGATCTCGAGTTCAGGTACTGCTATGCTCCTCTTCAGCTTGGCGTCCTGTTGGCTTTGCTGGGAGTCAGGAGATGTTAGAAGAGAAGGGCTGAACTGAGCACAGGTCTGGATCCCCAGGAGGGAGCCCTTCATTCAAACATTTATGGAAGGCTTTCTTGGTGCCTACCACTGGAGGAGCAGGAGTTAACTAGATGAGCATGACCCCTGCTTCCTGGGAGGTCTGAGTAAGCTGACAACTATAAAATAGCACAGTCAACATTATAGAGAAACACACAGCATGGACAGGCAATCACTTGGGTACCCCGAAGAAGGGTCAGTACAGCTGAACCCTGAAGGATGAGGACCAGTTAGCTAGAGGAAGGGGAGTTAAAGACTATGTCCGGCAAAGCAAGGAATGTAAGTAAAGGCCCAAGGTCAGAGTTAGACCCATTCTAGGAACTGAAAAAAACTCAGAATGGCTGGAGTAAAAAGCTCGGGGAGAGTGAGTAGAAGTAGGGTGCTATAAGATCAGAGGAATTAGCAGAGGGACTATCATATAAGACCTTGGGAAAGAGTTTAGACTTTATCCTACAGGCAACTAGTCATGGAAGCATTTTAAGCAGGGGGACACTGGATGGACACAGATTCTTGTTTCCTCCCCATGCCTCTAAATAAGGACCTTTATAACTAAGTTGATGCCACCTCCTACTTGCCAACAAATGAGAGAGGATATGTGTGCCTCTGAAACCAGATCCATCACAGCACTTGCTGTAGTGTTTATAGAACCTCTTAGTGTTTAATACAGGGCTCAGGGTAAAGAAACGCCAGCCCTTTTGTTGTCCAGAAAGGACCAGGACCCTCCCAGGGCATTTCCAAACAAAAGCCAGCTGGTTTTAATTTGTTGTACCAACCCCAAACCAGGTTGGCACCATGTGGCTTCTGGCTTCCTGGTGACAGCTCTGCACAGTGCTAATTAACACGCACTGTCACTCTTGTCCACTCCACCCTCCTGACCAGGGCCAGAGCCTCGCCCATCCCAGTAGAAACTGAGCCCAAAAGACCTGTGAGACCCTGCTCTAGCTCAGGGCTCTGGAGCAGGGCCCATGTGTACCTTGGCACTCCGTCAGAGGTCAGGCACTACAGTTAGGGATGCCCATCTGGGTCACTGCTCATGCAAGGCTTCCAGGTGGCCCCTCTTAGAGGCGTAGTGGGAAAAAGGAGTTTTAAAGAAGATTGCTGGATGACAGCAAGCATCATAGTTATAATCCCTCCACAAACCACGACTACAATCAGTGTTTGAATAAGAAAGAAGACATTTCAGCTCTTCTCTAGTAGGTAAACCTTTGGCTCTGCATGAAGGGTCTTAGAGAGACAAACATGACACAGAGGACAAACCAAGAGAGGTGTTGCCATGTTGATAAGAGGTGGAGAGGACTCCATGGTCCTGGACCGTGAGGATACCTGGGTGAGCAATTCACAGTATAGCACTATTCCTATTGTGGGTTCCTGTACCAAATGTGCAGTAAACACAGCCTCTCTTGGGAGGAGTTTTTCTTGGTTGTCTGTGTTTTCATTCTAATCCTCAAAGCCAACAGTAAAAATCCCTGATTTGGGTTTTCCAAAATAGGGCCAAGAGAAGGGAGGGAATAAATAGAAGGAGGGGGATGGGAGAGACAGATTCTCAGCATTGAGGGAGAGTGGGAAGGAAAAACAATCACACATTTGGAAGGGGATGGAGCTGAGGGATCATCCTCACTTGGCCTTGCTATCATAATCAAAGTTATGAAAAGTTATAAAAAGCTGGCTGCAGGCCCATAGCCAATAGTATACCTGACACCTCCATAAGGATGACTAACAGTGTTCTCAGACTGAACCCGTCCAAAGCCAACTCCTGATTTCCCTGGCCAGACCTATTCCTCCCGCATTGGGTCTTTCCCACCTCAGCAAATGACGCCACTGCCCAACTGGGCCAAACACTTAAGAATTATCCTTGATAGCCATCATTTCCTCACCCCACCCCATAGCTAATCCACCAGCATATTCTTCTGGCCCTATCTCTAAAATATGTCTCAAGTCCAATCCCACATTTCCACTGCTCCCACCCTACTCCAGACTCCACTGTCTCTCCCCCAGGGTATAGCAACAACCACCCCCCGCCCCACAAATCCCCCTCCTTGTTATCTAGACTCCTGACAGCAGTCAAAGGAAAGTATAAAGCAGACCATCTAAAGTATAAAGCAGACCATCATCTCCCTGCCTAAAATCCTAAAACAGCTTCTATTTAATTAGAATAAAATCCAAATTTCTTACCTGACCTCTAAGACTCTCCCTCACTAGGCCCCCGCCTACCTGGATGAACTCATCCCCTTCCATCTTCCCACCAAGTTCATCCACCTGACCCCCCCCAGGCACTTGCACCTACTGTACCCTCTGCCTGGCACACCATTTACCCAGTTTTCTACGGATGGCTCCTTTGGATCATTCAGGGGTTAGCTGTCTGAACTCATTTCCTCTTGCTTCACCTTGCTTTCACTTTCTTCTGAAGATTCATCAATGCTGAATTCTGATTTACTTGTTTACTTTGTTCTTGCCAATGGAATATTGGCTCCAGGAAATGTCACAAAAAGCTGGTGCCTGTCTTGTCCAGAGAGATATTCCCAGAACCAGCACGTGGCTCTGTGAGAGCCATTACTGAAGCAAGGACATTCACCGAAGTCTTACTGTGACTCACACTCTCGCTCTACACTTGGGTAACACAACAGCTCAACATGTGTGTGTGCTCGTTGTATAGGGAGGAAACAGAAACAACAGTGTTTAGTAATTTGTCCTGGGTCAATTTGAATACAGATTCATTTGATTCCAAAACCTTTGCTCTTAACCACTGAAGACACTGCCTCTTCCTGTAATGGGAAAGGACAGCATGGCAGCTGCTCAGAGCATGGACAGCATGGTCCTCCTCTGTAAGGACACCCCTAATGGGCTGCTTGAATCTCTGTGGCTGGGAGAGTTTGAGGCTGGGGTGGGGAAATATGTGGTTGCCCTATGAGGTTCCTGGCAAATGCACAGTAGTTAGCACCAAAGGTCTACTCAAAACCCATACCACAGTTCTAACTTATATTTCAATATATAGACCATAAATGCAGATGTATAAAAGGTAAGAAAAGCTAGAATTACAAAGATAATATTAATAATGTACACTGCAAAGCTTAATGCAAATCAGATCATCTAACCCCAACCCATTAAACTATAAAACTTATCTGAAAGAGCCTCTTTTTGTTTTTAAATGTTATTCATATAAGTTTTAGTTAACAAATGTACCTTTTGATGGATAACAGGAAGTCACTGAGGGCTGGACTCTTTGCCTGTAACCATAGATGCTTCCCTCCTTCTCCCTCTGCATCCTTTGAACTGGCCACTTTCCCCCCGGCCTTCCCTCACCTCTTTTTATTTATTTTAAATTCTAGTTCTTGAATGTTTATTCTCTTCTTTAATGTGCCTTTTTGGACTTCATATATCATGTTAGAAAATAGAATCAGCAATCTTTTGGTAATTATCAAGGAGTAATTAACGCTGAAATTAGCCACCTATTATAAATGATCTGCTCATTTTTCTCCATAACATCAATTTATTTACCTATTCCCTTACAAAGCCTCCTGTGAACTCTGAGTTACAACTACTCAGTGTGATAAACCACATGCAGCCTGGTGCTTTGTATTTCTGATATTTTCCTACCCTTACTTAGAGATTTCTTAAGAGTCCCTTGTCTAAGAGGTGCCTCTGCATGAGATGCTCCATCAGTACATCATTCAACACTCTACTTCGCAATGACACCAGACCTGAGGGACCCCGGAGTCTGCTCCTCAGTGGGAGACCATGGCTGTCTACCTCACCGGTAAGGTCTGGGTAAGGTCCTCGTTCTACTTTTGGTGTGATGGGCACTGCACCCTTGAGTCTTTTCAAAGACTCTTTTCCCTTCTGACATAAGGCAGGCTGAAAACAAGAAAGCCAGTGATCAGGTCCCAGTCTTCCCAAGGCAATAAGGTAGGCAGTGATGTTGCTGGTCAGGCACTGGGGCATAGTGGCCATACTGCCATTCTACAGTGGCAATAATTGTTTTAATGTATTTAAAATGGTTTGCTGCTTTGCCTCATTAGAGCTGGTTGCCTCAAGACCTGGTGTGCATCCCCTTACGGAACAACAGTGTTCTTGGAAGACCCTCACAATATTCTGTCCCATCTTCGTCCTCCCCATCAACATCACACACTACTGAAAATCACTTTTTTTCTATAGAAAAATGAACCATTGACAAACAACTTTCTACCTCCACATCTCTTTGGACCATTACAAAGAACGAGTAAGAGGTCTATTGGGCCCTTAGAGCTGAAGGGCACATGTCCGATGAGTTGGAAAGAGAAGACCAAAGAGAGAATGACCACTAGCACAGGGAGCCCAGGGGCCTCAGTGGGCATGTGCCACCTGGAGAAGGGGGCTTGCAAATGTGAAGCTATCAGAATCAGCCAGAACCTCTGACTTAGGAGCAAGTCTTTTTGTGTGTGAATAATATGACATTTTTCTTTCTTTTTTAACATCTTTATTAGAGTATAATTGCTTTACAATGGTGTGTTAGTCTCTGCTTCATAAAGTGAATCAGCCACACACATACATATATCCCCATATCTCCTCCCTCCCAACTCCTTCCCACCCTCCCTATCCCACCCCTCCAGGCGGTCACAAAGCACCAAGTTGATCTCCCTGCGCCACGTGGCTGCTTCCCACCAGCCATCTACCCTACACCCGGTAGTACATACAGGTCCATGTCACCCTCTCACTTTGTCCCAGCCCACCCTTCCCCCTCCCCGTGTCCTCAAGTCTATAATATTTTTAATTTCAAATTTCATGCTAGAAAAAATAATTTAAAGTGGGTGTCCCCAATCCCTGGGGACCGCGGCTACCGGTCCTTGGCCTCTTAGGAACCAGGCCAAACAGCAGGAGGTGAGCAGCGGGCAGGCTAGTGAAGCTCCATCTGCCACTCCTTATCGCTCCCCATTGCTCTCTTCACCGCCTGAACCATCCCCCCATTGCTCGTGTTACCGCCGGAACCATCCTCCCCCACCCAGTCCGTGGAAAAACTGTCTTCCATGAAACTGGTCCCTGGTGCCAAAAAGGCTGGGGACCTCTAGTTTAAAGGATCACACTGTGGAGCTAGGAATGCTGGCTTGCCGGCAGCTCTATCGCTGTGCCCCATTCCACCCTGCCTCGTCTCCTCGAAGAGCCTTAATATCTCCATTTGTAAAATGTCAGAAACTGGACCACATGCCTACACAAGCTGAAGCAGGACAATTTCTGGAACACACAGGGTGGTTATAAATCCCAGCTCCAGTCTTTATTAGCTATAGACCATTAAAGTCCTTTCTCAACATCTAGATTCCTTTTCCTAGATTCTCTCAAATAATGGGAAATAGTCCTCTATGAACCATGACTTTCTTCTCCCCAAAGAGAAGCAACCTCACATCCTGGTGAAGAGTTAGGCTCAGACTTTGGAACAACTGGGCCTGATTCCTGGCTCTGCCACCTGCTAGTTGGTAACCTGGGGCGAGCTGCTAGTCTCTTTGAGTCTCAGTTTCCTTCTCATGCACTTCATACAGTTTAATGAGGGTCAAAAGAGATAACACATAAAAGTACTTTGCACTTTACCTGGCACTTAGTAAGAAGTTTGTCATCCTTAGCTGCTATTAACAACAGTAGCACCATGTTCATCTTCACAACTATTACCCTTTCCACTCAAATTCTCAAGTTCTATGGAATCTACACAAAGAATGTATACAACTTAAGTCTCCATTAATGGATAAATGGATTAAAAAGTTACAGTGTATACACACACACGAACAAAGAAATATTATTCAGCATGAGAAACAAGGAAATCCTGCCATTTGCAAAAACATGTATGGACCTTGAGTACATCTTGCTAAATAAGATAAGCCAGACAGAGAAAGACAAATACTGTATGATATCACCGGTATGTGGAATCTAGAAAAGTGAAAATCATAGCAACAGAGTCTAAAGGGGCTTACCAGGGGCTGGGGGTTGGGGAATTGGAGAGTTATTGGTCGAAGAGTACAAAAAATGAATTATACAAAGGTATCTGAATAACTGTCATTTTTGCCTTCTTCCACCTTTTCTGAAACAGCAAAAAAATTTAATTGCCAGTTTTTCCCTACTCCAAACAACCATTCTGGCCTCATAAATTTGACATTTGGAAAGGTAGAGCGAGGTTAAGAGATTTCTAGTGGGAAAAGGCTATGGGTCTGAACTTCCAAGGAGGGCTCAGGCCGCCAGTTCTCTTTCAAACAAGGAGAGAATGACCATTAGCCTATCAACGAGGGACAGGCTGAGTAGATAAACAAGACAGACTCACGTGGCGTTTCCATTCGATCTAATGATGACAGATAAGTTGAGAACCAAACACAGAGACCCTTCTTCATTTGCACAGCTGGAAAATACTCCATTCACCATGATTTTTGAAGGAGAATCAGGCAGTGCTTATTTAAAAGCTTGGCACACTGAACATTACAGAAGGTCGTCAAGGCTTTATGGAGTATCTGGGCTAGTTGGCCCCTCTTTTCAGTTTTCCCAGTTCACTTGTTTAACCAATAGTGTGAACGCAGAATTTTAAGTTCCATAAGCCATTCTACAGTGGCAATAATTGTTTTAATGTATTTAAAATGGTTTGCTGCTTTGCCTCATTAGGGCTGGTTGCCTCAAGATAGGACCTAGTTATGCATAAAATGAGACAAACCAATGAGCTCCAGGCCTCTCTGGATTTTGCTAGTGGATTGGAGGAGGCAGAGAACTCCTGTGAGGGCATGAATATTCCCAGACATCCATTTACAGGAGGCAGTGCCAGAGGTCCACTGACTGAGAACTGTCTCCATGGCTACCATACTTCCAAACAAGAAGTTTCACACGGATAGCAGGTCCTTGACCACTGACCCAGGGACAATGAGCTGGTCCTGACAACTCCTGCTCCTCCCTAGGGTCACTCTGGTCAGTCAGCCAACAGGCTTCTCCCTGGGCTTCCCTGGGTCTGCTCTGGTCCCCGAATGCTAATGCTTCATTTCACTGAAGAACTTGGCTGAGTCAGGGCAAAAATATGTAAGGAGGGGGGCGGGCCCTCCCTGGACCTCATGTCACTTGAGATGAAAAATGTTATGCTGCCTCCATACTATAACAATCTGAGAGTATAAACAATGATTTAATTAATGACCATAGAAGAATACTTGCTCACCGACGTTACGCTGGTCTAAACCCCATAACTGACGCAACATGAAGCCGATGTTTATATGGGCACAGATGACTGGAACCTGACATTTTGATGGCAACTGCTACTTTGAAGAGTGGCAAACAATGACATTTTATTCCCAAGGCCCTTTAGAAGAGAAGCAGAGGAGGAAGGTGAAACTATTGTGAGGGACTGACTCTAGCAGGGAAGGAAACAACTGGATCTGGACAGGAAGAGAAGGAGAATCACTGAGGAATCCAGCGGCCAGGCCAGCTAAGCAGCTACTATTACCTCCTTGGATTTTCCAAGTTGCTGCACTCAGAACTTATAAATCTAAAGGGCTATATTCTATGGCCAGGCCCCAAAATACTCTGAGTTGACTAAATTGTCTTCAAAAGGATTCTTCAAAGATTCTTATAAACAATGACTAAAACTAAATTATGGTGTAATATTAGTTGATTAAGACAAGACTTCAATTTGAGTAATTTTCATCAGCTGGACACAGACAGTGGTTAAAAACAATAACCCATGACTAAATGCATACTCGCTGATGGGAAGAATTGCAGTCTGATGTGGCAGGAGTAACATGAAAACTTTTAAAAATTAAAAAATGGAAAGGAACTCTTTCTTTCAAGACCACAGAATCAAGGAAAAAATTGAGAAAGTGTAGCTCACTCAAATGTCAGTGAAGTTCCAAAAATTATCTCAATGGTCTGTTTTCTCAGAGGCAACCTAGGATCCATTCAGCCTCCATCTCCTCATGCCTACTTTCCTTCTATATTTCCTCTTCAAATGAAGCCAAATGCATTACTCTGAGACAATGAGAATTACTGATACCTTTGAGTGAGGTGAGCCAGCCAATAAACTAAAATAATTGCAGAACATGTTATTTTAGAGCTTCAAGGAAATGTTCAAACCTTTCATGCAGTTCTCCATTTTTAGATGAGGAAATTGAGACTTGCTTCAAAGATTTCTCCAAGTAGAAGCAGATAATAAAACACAATGCCAAGCATAGGGAAAGTGAGGCAGAGGTTTACTTGCTTGGCTAGGTACCTTTTCCCTGAGAACTTCCCGTGTCCATCCACCTGCAGAGCACATATATTTTTCTTTGTGGCCCTACCTCTGCCTACATGCAATTCGGCAGGGGAAGACCTGTCCCAAGCTGGGTGCCAGAATCATTTTCTGGATAAGATATAAACTCTCCTTTCTCCACAATAGGTGTTGTGTGGATAGATGGGTATGCACAGCGTGAGGTAGCCATTTTTGACATGCACATGCCCTAGCAGAGAAGGTCTATCTACAGAGAAGAAGAATGCCACGGAATGTAGAAAGAAACCAAGAAGGAAAAGAAAAACAAAAACACAGCCCCTGGTCCCTCATGAGACATAAGCTTCCCTTCCCACTCTGGGTTCTGACTCACTCTCCTCTCTCTCCAAAACACTCTTCTTTTTAATTTCAGGGAGCAACTTTGGTTGCTTGCAACTAAAATAACTTTGTCTTAAGTCACCAAAACTAAAGCTGAGACCTGCCAACCCTTCCCTGAGTCCTCTTTCCTCCACTAACATACATAATTGGAACTTTTATAAAGGACGGCATAACAGGCAATGTAGAAATAGACCACCTACATCCACCAATACCAATTTACTGTGCAACAGGACATATCTTCATGTATTAGTATTTATAGTCAATTTGCTCATTTTTCAAACCTTAAAGAAGCAGCCACTCTACACAGAGCAGGAGGTTTGGCTGAGTGCTCAAGAGGAAATCAGAGTGACAGGCTACTCTCAGGGACTGCATAGCCTCAGAGCAGAGATAAGACATAACCACAGATCAATATAACACTAGGAAATCATATGGGCCATTTCTGTGCCAGGCACTGAGCTGCCAGCTTTACCTGCACAGCCTCATTCATGCTCACAGCATCTGACTGGGGCAGGTATCATCACTATCTCTGTTCTGTAGGTGATATAACTCAGACCCAGGTAGGTATGGTAACATCCACCACTGTGATTGGTGTTTGGTAGAGGCTGGATTTGAACTCAAGGAGTTTGGGTTAAGACTCAAGGAATCTAGAATATACCACATATTTTCCTCCTTTGCTTTGCCTTCTTGGTTGTGTGTAGACTGAAAAGAAGCCCTTCATAAGACTGGAGGCCCTGTTCCTTCCCTCCCTGTGCCTTCCCTAAAGCATTGTTTCCAACACACATCAGGGCCTGTGAATGTAGAAAATTAACCTGTGAAAGTAGAAAAGCCAACAATTATTGAGCACTTATTAGGTCTCAGCACTGAACTAGGCACCTAATCTGTACCATTTCATTTTTTAACCCTATATTCAATAAAAATCAAAAAGAAAAGCTATTATCACCCTCTCCACTTTGAAGATTAGAACACTGAAGCAGGTTAAAGTTAACTAAGTTAATTAGTTATGTAGGTTAAGTTATGCTATGGGAACATATCAAACTGGAAATCTCACTGGCTTAACACAAAGGTTTATCACACAGACTATATATCCATCATGGGCTGGCAGATGGCAGAAGACAGGGTGAGCGGAAAGGCATCTGCTCCATGCGGCCGCTCAGGAACCCAGGCTATTTCATCTATTCCATCATGTAGCTTCAGAGTTCATAGGAGCAGAAAAGAATAGATACCACCAAACCAGCTCTTAAATGCTTTAACCCATAAATGACCCAGGTTGGTTTTGCTTAAAGCCTGTTTCCCAGAACCAGTGCAAGGGGGCTGGGAATGGTGAGTGAGCACATGGATATTTGGTGCATGGTAAATGGCTCTGCCATAGTAATTCTTCCAAGGTCACTCAGTTACTAAGCAACAGAGTGGAGAGGCTTAACCACTCCACTTGACTACGTCCTCAAAGTTTATAAACACATTTTGGGAGAAGTTGTTACAAGTCAGTCATAATCATTTAGAAACATCCAGACCTTATCTTAGAATTCATAGCCTTCTGATAGAACACTCCACTTTCTCGTGACTGTCTCTGTTTCTACACATCCACGGAGAAGTTATTCAGAACTGAACCCATCGGGAGACCTACCTTTATTGGCACAGGCCATCCACTTGAGATTGTCTGCAAAAGCAGCCTCTCTTCCAATGAGGTACGTGAAGATGCGAACCTGAGAGGAAGAGGAACACACGGATCAGTGGTTTTCACTTTTCACCCTCCTGCCCTGACCACAAGCATGGCTCACACACATGTGATTTACCTCCTTAATGCTCCATGCTTCCCATCTTCAGAAACATATTTAAGACATCTGAAGTAAAGTCAGCTAGAAATATACTCAAAACTGGGGCCTTTGATCTTTTAACCCATATGGCACTGGCGATGGTTGTTTTTCGGTGTGTAACTTGCGACAGAGGAGAATAACTTGAAACGGGAGACTGGCAGCATCGTGGGCCTGGGTTTGCTACAGTTTGCTACACATATATGGACAACGATCATCCAGGTCTGGACCAAATTGGCAACCATTTTCCTCATCCGCACAGAAGTACAGAGTGTGCTCTTCTTGGGAATCAAAACACCACTGAAAGAACTTCAGCATGCCCCCCACCCACCCAATGGCAAGAACAGGCTGCAGACACTCTCTTACTGTCT
Source organism: Phocoena sinus (assembly GCF_008692025.1). Classification (NCBI taxonomy): domain Eukaryota; kingdom Metazoa; phylum Chordata; class Mammalia; order Artiodactyla; family Phocoenidae; genus Phocoena; species Phocoena sinus. Next base: position 34,451,537 of record NC_045773.1, read on the forward strand.
GTGGTGGTAATTAATTGGGATGAGAGGCACAGCCTATAGCCAGGAGACCAAAGGGAACCCTCTCTAGCCTTCCTAAACTTTGGCTCCTAAAGAGCAGAGAACACATATAAAACCTTGGATCTCTCACTTTCTATTGCCTTCTCAAATCTCTATTATAAGGCCAGAATTCTTTGAAATAAAGTACAACCCACCTCCCAGAGTTGTACTTGAGGGTTAGATGGAAGAAAAACAAGAAATTAAAAGGGTTAAAATCCTTTGGTTCACATTTTAAATGTCATGTGGGTCAATACCACACAGTCCAAACAAAATTCTTCTGGCAGGTGAAATCAGTCCTTCAGCCACCAATTTATGACTGAGTTAAATGCAGATGTGGTATTAGATGAATTACATTCAACATGTGGCCCCGAAGTCTCTCCAGCTGATGTCTCCTCCACTCAGCCAGACTGGGTCAAGCACCCCTACGGTTCCTTCAGAGTCATTATTGCAACTGTTGTTAACTAGTATCTTGTGTGGTTACACCTGTGAGGTTGATCTCCACTAGACCATCCACCTGACAAGGGAAAGGATGGCTGTGCTTTGATGGGGCACAGGGCTTGGAATATTACAACTCAGTAAACGAATGGATAAAAATGTAAATGACATAGCTGACTGAAAATTAAGATTTTGCTTTAGTTATGAGTAACCTCTTAACTGAGACGTATAACTGGAAGACTAGTTCTTAGTTGATGGTTTATTTCCAACTTAAAGAGATGTTTAAATATACATTATCATTGTATAGCCTTAGTCTGTCCTCATTTGTGTTGAGTAAGGCAGTTATTTCATCCATCAACAGCTCCTGCAAGGGGACTTCCAGGGCAGATGAGCAGACACAGAGGCCTTTGCTTTGCCTCTCTCTTTCCCCCAGCTCTTTTCCACACTATTCCCACCGGAATCACATTGGGAAGAGGGATTTTTTTTTTTTTTTTTTAAATTGGGAGATTCTGACTCTCTTGGGGAAAAAAAAAAATAGAAGATGCAACCTCATAGGCCCAAAGTGGTCACCACTGACCTTCCTACACAGAGCTGTCCCCTGTTCACTTTTCCTGCCTGGCCACTGTTAGCTTTTAGCTCAAAATGTCTGACTAATAAAAACCTGCACAAAGCAAGTTCTTAACGAAGCAGAAAGCATAAAAGATAGCTCTTAGGAAGTGAAGCTGTGAGTCTATCTTTGCAGGCAAAGAGGAAAAGACCTGACGCAAAGCAGCCTATCTGTTCTGAGCAAAGATACCTGCAGGTGCTAAACCTCCTCTGCCATCCAGGTGAAGAACCTGAGGACAAACAGTTCTCTCTTGGAGGCATAGTTAAAACCCCAGAACAGTGCTGTGAACCATTCATGAAAACTTAACACAGTTTCTGATTTTAAAAGATGGCAACCCATTTGGAAAACCAGTAGGATTGCACCAAACTTCAGACTAGACATGATTACACAGGAATAATGTGCTAACAATAACCACAATCATGAAAACCAGCACCACGACCCCCTCCACCAGCACCGCTGCCCCTACTGCCAACACTACTGTGGCTTCTCCAGTCAGCACCAACCCCTGGGTCAGGTATGTGCAAAGACATTTATAGCATTATACTCATTTTGTTGGTTTGTATTTTATTTTATTGCTTATGAAAGAAAATCAGAATCATGTTAAATATTTCCATTTATGTGCAGCCCTTGGCTCCCACTGAATTGGCCCCCTTATTTGAGTAGAAATGGTGTGGAAATGACTCGTTGCCTCTCTGCATATAAAATAAACATAATCAAACAATACTGGGTTCGTGCCCTGGATTTCTCACAATAATGCCTTTCAACTGGCAACAAAATGAAGGGACTTTACTCCAAAATAAATATTCTGGAGATCCATTTAACAACAGGATTTTATATCTGTAATTTTTTCAGACTCAGTAATTCTAGCTCTAGGCATTTATCTATAGCCAGGATAACAAATAAAATGTCTATGGGGGCCAAGCAGGTCTAACAGAGATGACACGAAGTCACAGATGTATGGAGAATTGTAGAGTGCATATATTCTTTTTTTTTTTTTTTGAGCGCATATATTCTTAAAGCCCTATAATTCGGTTTTAGACATTTTCACAAATACACAAATGTGTAAAAAACAAGGACCTTCACCTTTATTCTTTGTAATGGTTAAAACCTGTTAAATTCCAAGTTTCTCTTGATAGCTGATTGGCTAAAAAACTCATGGGACATTCATGTAGTGGAATACCATGCAGCTATGTACTCATGAGAAAGACATCCATTATAACTTGGCAAGGGGGAAAGCAAGTTGTGGGATATTGTGTATCTATATTGTGTATTCTATAAATAGAATTCTATTTTTTTCTAAAAGGGGACTTACACTTTTTACTCTGTAAACTTCTATATCCTTTGAATGTTTTTACAAATGAACAAATATTGCTTTAATAATTAAAGATCATTTTAAATGAAAAGAAAGTAATGACACTGCTACTTCCTGAACCATTCTCCATGGACATAGGAAAAGTAAATGTATCAGTGAAAATCAAATAGGAGAAGAGATGACCTGTGGAAATTAAGTTCTGGCCTTGCATCTTGTAGGGTGGACTGCCTTACTCCACTGCTCAATGAAATGAGTGCAAAACTTCTATGAGTAATAGAGTCAAACTGTTCCTCATTTCCATCTCTAACAGATTCTGTAACCTTTTGGATTTTATGTCCAATAATTGGAGATTTCTTCCCTAAGAAGCTCCATCAAACAAACTTTGACAAGTCTGTCTAGAGCCCAACTAATTTTACTATATGGCAAGCCTCCATAGCAGAGACAGATGGGGATGGTTCTGAAAGCCAGGTTCATAGCACAGATGACAGGGATGACAGGGAAGGGGCCATGGCACAGTTCAGACCAGGGCAGTCATCAGGACACACCAAAACTCCCCAGAAAGCCAGGCTTTTGTGCTCATCATCCACAGGTATGAATGCATCACTTTCATTACTGCAGCACAAAGGCAGGAGGCAGGGGGAAGTCTACATCAACCTATTAGTTCATTTTGATCTCCCATTTGAGTTTGGATGGCCTTTAAATATTCTACAAACCCAATTAAGCTTAATAAAACGTTAGGATGTGGACATTTCAAAGTTCAAAGTCACTTAATTTAACTTAGTATAAAACTTCCCAGATGACACAAAGAACTCATTCCAGTTTTTCCAAAACACAGATTATGCTTCTTACTCATTTAGATACAATTCCCTCCAGAAACTTAGAGGAGTACTATTCCTCTCAACCTTTAGTGCACATAGGGTAGTTTGAGTTTGCAAAAATAATCAATCAAATTCTCCCCTTTCTACAGCCATTAAACAGGGGAAGGAGAGTGGCTGCCAGCAGAACTATAATGGGGCAACTGTACAGCCAGGAAACAGGCTGCTGCTGCCTTCACAACTCCCTTCAGTGCTGAAGGAGAAATAACCAACGCCCATGCTTTTGAGACAGTCCAAGGGTAGAATTCATCATCTGTCACAAGTAACTTCTGAGCACCAAGTATGTGCCAGGGACCATTCTTGGTGTTGGGAATATGATGGGTAAAGAGAACAAACTCTCTGTCCTCAGGGAGCCTACGTTTTCATGAGAGTAAAACTGATGATAAATGGCAGATTCATAAAATGATTATGTATTTGTTGAATTGAAAACTTACAAAGAAAATAAAGCAGGGTTATGCAATGGAGACTGATGGGGGCTGCTATTTTAGAAAGGGAGGAAGAGAAGGCCTCCCCAATAAGGTGCTGCTTGAGCAAGGATCTGGACAAAACATGGGTGGAGCTGGGGAGCACGACATATGGCTACTGGGGAAGAATGTTCCAGGTGAAGGGAGCAGAAGGTACAAAGCCTTGAGATAGGGATACTCAAGGGATATTGACAAGACCAGTATGGATGATGTGGAGTCAGGTAGGAGAGATTGTACAGGATGAACCTGGACAGACAACAGGTGCCTAATCATGTGGGCCTTGCAGCCTCTGTTACAGCCTGGGCTTTTTGTGTAGCAAGAACAGAAGCCATAGGAGGAACTGAGTAGAAGCCTGATGTGGATTGACACATAATCCTGTGAAAGGATCATTCTGTCTGCAGCGTGGAGAACAGGCCTTAGAGAGTTGTGTTCATCCTGGCTGCCCATTCAGCTTTCCTGTGATGTTCTTACAGTTTTGAATGCCCGGGGCCCGACCAAGACAATCAAATCAAAACCTCTGATTTGGGCAGGGCCCAATTTTTATTCTCCCCATGGAGAGTCCAATTTGCATCCAAGTTTGAGGACCACAGCCATAGGGAGATAGGAATAGAAGCACAGACACTAAGTAGGAGGCCACTGAAACACTGCAGGTGAGAGATGACAGTGGCTCTGGCCAGGTGGGTGAGAGGTCTCAGACTTCACTGGGCATCGGAATAACCAGTCCCCAGCACCCATCCTCCAGAGATTCAGATTAAGTAGGCCCAGGGATCTACATTTTTTAGAAGCACCCATGGTTGGTCTGAAACAGGTGGTTGGAGTCCAACACTTTAAAAACATATCACCAAAAAGATAAGGCCTGAACAAAAAGAAGTGGCATTGGGAATTAAGAAATATTTGAAGCCATTTTCAATAAAGTGATTCTATAGATTGCAAAGGATTGAGGCTAAACTTGAAGTTTACAAATCCATTGGGTGGTTAAAAAAAGAAACAGAGGAGCTGGATCAAGAGGACATTTTTAAAGAAGCCTGTGTCAATCCAACAAGGCAGGAATATCAGACACCAGCTAGACTGGGCAAGCAGGATCAGCCAACTGCTCTTTCTTCTTTCTCCAAGAAAGCGCAGATCTGTACCCAGATGTCTGTAGCTGCTGAGCTGGGTGTTCACACCCAAAGCATTGCTTCTTGAAACTACAATAGCCCCACTATTGGGTCCCAATACAGAGGAAAGGGCTGGGGACAGGGCACTCAGGAGCCTCCAAATATACAGTCTTTACTTTTGTTTTTAAAAACAAAGGCAATCTTTTACTTTAAAATAACATTTAACTATAAATGCAGTATCTCTACCTTTAAAAACATGCAATTTATGGATTATAAGTATAAATAAAATTTGCTAAAAGAATCATCCAGTTACATATGGTTGCCCACACCCATGTGTTCCATATTTCAATTCAGCTAAGTAGCAGCCTATGCAAACAAGCATGTAGACTCACCTTCACATCTTCTCACCTACTTTTGTCCCTTTTGACTCACTGTCCAACTCAATTATTCCTTAAAATATACCCAGGATTTCTCAAAAATGGTACACAACTTCAGCTTTAGAAAGAAGTCTTCTGATGTCTTTGTGTTTTAAAGTCGATTGTTACTATGTTCTTAACCTGTATCTTCACAAAAAATATTCCTAACCAACTTCTATTGTTATTTGCTCATTTCTATGATTTCCGATGCAGGGAAGCATTTCTGAATAAAATCTTTAATCTCTAAGCAGAAAATGAGAGCTGGAACTTGATTAACCACAAAAATGCTTCATAAATCACTGCCAATATTTGTCTTCATGAAAATTCTGCAAGAGTAGAGGTGGGCTCAGAGAAGGTGGATGCCAGTGAAAACAGTTTTATTGAGCAGGCTGCTTTAATCTAGAAGCCATCACGCTCATAATAAAAGAAGAAACATCTTTATCCAGAAGGACAAAAGAGGCAAATACGGTAACAGTGTCCTGAGCAGCAATAAAATGGGATAAATTGAATTAAATTACAAAAGTAATAAAGTTTCAACAAATGAATATCATAGACCATTATGAAAAATGGACTGTCATTTTGGGGATCCTCTAAGAGTCTGTATAATCTCCTTCCTCGCAAGCACAGTGCCTGATATCTCATGTGTGGTACTGAAAATATCCTAATTCAGAAAAAATTGCCATTTGTAATCTTCTGGCCAGGGATGGAAGTCCAGTTTTATGGCCATGTATTTTTCCAAGTGAAGGAGATGGCTGTCTCTGGGTCACCCAGAGACTGTTAACTTAGGTTAGCACTGTGGAATAGAGATTACACACCACTTCAAGGAGCACTAAGAAGTCAAGCTGTAAGTATCCTCAAAGGTGGGTGATACAATTCATTAGACAATCCAGCTCCATTAACTTCATTCAGGGGGTATTTTTAATGCTCTGATATCTGGGGACTTACTGTCCTGGAGAAACTGCCCATCCCAATTGGTTAGCCAATTTTGGATACGGTAAACAATTTGCCTTCAAGTGCACCTTTGATATGTAAACCAACCAATTCAGACCCCATGCCCCCAACTATCTCCTTTTATCAGGTGTGCACACCCAGGGTCATTATCCACCTGCCCTAATCACTCCAGGGCCAGATAGGTACCAGACAGCTAGGGACAGTCCCTACATCCCTGAGCCCACTGAAATTATTCAATTCTAAGCCTGCTTATCCTGCTTTGCCTGCTTCTTCCCACAAAAACCACAATAAAGGCTTCAACCCATCAGTCCCCTCCCCACTGTCACTAATCTTGTATTGGTGTTTCCCCGTGTGGCCCTGCATAGTATGACATGCCTCTTGCTTCCAGGGGTCTGTGAGTATAATAAACTTCTTCCTTCATGACAGTCATTTCCATGTTTATGTGCCTTACTACATTTGATTAAAATGAATACTGAATACCCTTAAAACAGTTGGGAATCAGGAGACTTGGGTTCCAGGTGAGTCCAAACCATACTTACTGTCTTGGCAATCTTGACTAAGTTAGTGAAACCCTCTGAACTGTGCTTTTTCCACCTACACATGGATCATTCATTCATCCATTTACTGTGATCAACGGTAAATGAGATAATAAATGAAAAGACAGGTTGGAAGCAATGAGTTCCAGTCAGCTAGGGTTGCATTCCACTTGTGTTTCAGACAGTTTGTTGCAGTAAAACCAAACAAGGTGAGCCCAGGAAAGTCAAATATCCTATTCATGGATGCCTCCCTAACCGTACCCAGAGGTTTGACTGAAGAGGAAACTGACTTTTGTGAGTAAAGAAGAGGATTTTTCTAAGAGAAGGGTTTTGAGAAGCTAAGGATAATGAGATTGAGAGTTCCTAACGCAATCAGAATAACATCAGAGGTATAACATGAAACCTTCTATTAACCTTTGCAAAGTCATGAGATCCACCATGAATTTGACAAGGGCTATGGACTTTCTCCCCACAAAAAAGGCTGAAGGATGTACATTCACAATTTCAGATAAGATTCATGAGGTTTGAGGTATCTCCTCCACCAAAGTCCATACTGAGATTCTCTAAGAACCCTCTGGATTCTAGGTTAAAAACTGCTGTCTTATGTAATTCTTGTATTCTGCACTATAAATTTCTCAAAAACAGATTGTGTTCTTTGGACAAACAAGATGAGCACTTTCATCTTAAGTGCTTGCCAAATTGAGAGAGAAGTTCATTCACTCATTTGCGTGCTTATTCTTTGATGATTCAGTGAGTACTAGATATTGGATATCTATGGTCAGATCCAGAAAAGTCACATGGGGAATAAGTCCTCAACATGGAGGAATAAGATGTCAAGAGCCCTGAGACAGAATGGGCATCACTGTAAACCCTGGGTTTGTATGATGACATCAAGTCATGGAACCTCTGAAGGAGCACATTTAAAGGAGCAGGGATGGAATGGACAGACAAACTTGATTCTTGTCTCATTCATTTTTGAATCCATAGAATCCATCACAATGCCTGGCAAAGAGCCAGCACTCAAACACTTGTTGATTGGCAATGCCATAAAAGTCCCCTTCTACTGATAGGAAGACACTTGAAAAAAAACTCACCTCCCATGCGTGAGGTGAGGTCAGCTGGGAGGTCCCTCTCTGCCTCTCTTGCCCTCTTAGACCTGGAGAGATCAGTTATTTGTTAACAAGTATGCCCCATCTTCCAAGAAGGCTTACAGATTCAATACAATAAACAAAAAGAAACTCATGTATGTAAAGCTGTTAAATTAAGCAAGACAGATCAGAAAATCCACTTATGGAAAGAGAAAGCTAAATGTTCCACAAATTGGGATGGCAGTATTTTTGCTCATGAAACATCATGGGATCATGTGACTCACTGGGTTAGAGCCCTCTGATGTCTTCCCATTGTACTTAGGATATGCTGCAAACTCCTTATCACAGCTAGATGCCCTGGAGGATGTGGAAATATGACAAAACCGTTCTAGCTTTAGAGTCTTTGCCTCCACCTTTCCCACTTCCTGGAATACTCTTCTCCTCCCACTTTGCATGGCTAACTCCCTCTGACCCCAGTTCCCCTCCTTGGGATCACTCCATTTGTCTCCTCCATGGTGCTTGGTACATTTTGCAGTTACCTTTATGATTTGTTTGTTTATTTGATTTACATCTATTTCTCCCTCCAAACAGAAATATAGATGTTGTGAGGGCAGAATGAGGCAACTGTGCCCAACTGAGCATCCAGCATATGGTAGATTCTCAATCTATATTAGGCACCCACTTTCCCTTCATTTCTCTTCACAAATTTTAGAAGTCAAAAGAAGTCAGCATGGGATATACTAGAATTTATCAGAGTTAGAGCCCTTTTCTTCATTACTAACTCCATTTTAAATACTTTCCTATTTTTCCAGACTTGTCTGCTATCAATCAGCTGAAGTTTTTACTTTCCCTCTGCTCAGGTCCCTTGGTTTCTTTTTACACTGAAGCTCAGTGATAAAACAGGAAGAAATGTAGAAATGAAAAGGCTCTGGTTTTTGTTATTACAGTCTCAGCTTTAGGGGCCATAAAATGGTGTCTTATTTAAGGCCGTCCATGGGTGGATGACCAGGTTTATAATATGTTTCTTCCTAGGTTCTTCCCCTTGATTCTAGATGAAAACCATGCAAAGATTGAAGCCAACTGTATTTTAAATTACTGCCTGCTTCAGAGATTACCTAGCAGGGAAAAGACTACATCTTAAAATAGTGAGGTGACCCTTCCTATTCCAAGCAACTTTCAGTGGAATTCTCTCCTTTTCCCCCATAGTTTGTGACAGTTTGGACAGATGGCAACATTTCATGGGAAACAGAGATGACTGGGTGGGCAGGTTAGCAGAATACAGTGGATACAAGATAGGGTTAAGAATTAGGAATGGGGCACACCTAGTCTTAGCATCTGGGTCTTCTCTGAAGGAGCTGAAAACCGTCTAAGCCTCTTTTCCTTACTTGTAAGATACTATGGTTAACATAATAGGACCCACATGGCAGGATTGCTGTTAAATGAAACAAAGTAAAATGGTAGGGGATGGGGTGCAAAAGAGTGTGTGTGGTGGGGGATTCTTTCTAAGAGGAGACCTCCAATGCTCCTTCTTGCCTGGACCCTAAAGAGAATATCAACTGGGGAAAAGCCTAGGAGTGCAAAGACTGAAGACTTGACTTGGGCCTGCCTCTCTGGACCTTAGAGAAAAGCTCTTTTTTCCTTAATGTTCCTCCCCACAAGTTTGTCTCTCTTTGCCTTCCTCTACCTCTGGACTGGGGAGACTCCGAGGGCCCAGATCACGGTACAGGACCAAGGCCCACTTGGCTTGGGCCCAAGTGTGGTCCTTGTGTGTTCTCACTGGGATATGTAGCCAAAGCCCACAGAAGCAGCAGCATGATTTGGACAGAGTACCCCCTCCACGAACCCTCCTGGTGACTCAGAACAGCGGCAGGTTATAGGTCAAGGATGTAGGAGTTTGGAATTCTGCCCGAATCATTCTCAAACCCATTAAAATCAACAGCTGTTGTGAATTCTAAGCTAGCACTGTTGCTTTCTCCCAAGGTTCGTGTCACTTCTATTTCCCCAACCAATCCATCCTGTCACTAAAAATTAGTACAAAATAGCAGCTTCTGCTGTCATCTCACCTACTGCCTTCTGGGGCTTACTGTCAGTAAGGAAAGTCAAGGGCTTGTCAGAAAGCTGCAAGAATATTGTTGAGGACAGTGTTCATTCCATTTTACCTGTGATTCTCCAAGAGGTAGACAGGTAGGGACATGGCTTCTGGGGAGAGCTAGGGTGTGTGTGTGTGTGTGTGTGTGTGTGTGTGTGTGTGTGTGTGTGTGTGTGTATCAGAATCACCTCTGGGGTTTTGGCCATCTATACATGTTCATTATCTATACAACAACCTCTGCCCCCTCCAGGGATTCTGGTGCACCCCAAACCTAGAACTTCCATTGTGAGAGCAAGCCCCCAAGTTCTTTGAAGATCCTACTCTAGAGAGCCACTAAATTGACATAAATGAGTAGAGGTCTCAGGTGGACGGGACAGGAAAGTAAATGAAAGTTCCATAGGGACTGGGGAGCCATTGTCTTCTTTTTGAGAAACTTCAGGGGAAAATTTATTGTCTTCAATCAGTAAAAGTTGTATTTTATCCTAAGCAACTGTTATGTTTTATTCTTACAGACTGTGAGTCTTACAGCTGTCCTGGGTTCCTGCTCTGCATGGGCTGTCTCAAGCAGAGGGCTACAACCCCTCTGAGATAAGTTGTTTTTGGCTCTACTTTTATACCCCTGACTTTGGTGTCCCTTCTTCTTTCCTACTGACCTCTAATTTGTATTACCTTTTCTGTTTTCTGTTTCCTATCTACCCACCCTCCTATCTACTCTTCCATCCATCAGGTATTAATGGGGGTACCCATCATAGTACTAAACCCTCTGCTCAATGCTGGAGACACTGTGGGGAGGAAAAAACCATATGGTCTCCAGCCTCGCTGAAGTTGTAAGTTTTGAAAATACATATTATAGAAAGAGGAAGGCAAAGAGATATAAAGAAAAATAGAGAGAGAGGAGATGGGCCTGCTGTTCTGTTACTCACTACTGCCGACTTCTCAAAAATTGCTGGTTGAAGACCCTCCTCAATGTTTTACACTATCTCTAGCCTAACTTTGTGAGCAACACTGAGGACACAGGTTTGTTTTTCTCTCTGGTTAGGGGGACCATGGTAGAGCCCTAAAAAGCATCATCTTCTTTCAGAACTGCATCACTTCTGCACTTATCCCCATAAACAGCTTAGTTTCCTGAATAGGATACAGGCCACCTTGAGCCCTGTAGCCCAAATGCCAGTAGATAAGGAGGAACTTGTGGGGTTTCTTCAGTCTTTTACCTATAGTTTATTACTTTATGCATTGTACAAAGAAATGTACATTTATTATTTAAATTGATAAATGAAGCATTTTTAAAAATTTTAATTGTTTTTCCCCCTGCTTCATTGAGATATAAATGATGTATAACATTGTATAAGTTTAAGGTCTATAATATGATGATTTGATAAGTGGATATATTGCAAAATGATGGCCATAAGGTTAGTTAACACATTTATCACCTCACACAATTACTACCTTTTTTTTTCTAGTAAGAACATTTATGATTTACTCTCTGCAACTTTCAAGTATATGATACAGTATTGTTAACTATAGTCACCATGCTGTATATTAGATCCCCAGAACTTATTTATATTGTAACTGGAAGTTTGCAGCCTTTGACCAGCATCTTCCCCGTTCCCCTCACTCCTCTCTCCACAGCCCCTGGCAACACCATTCTACTCTCTGTTTATATCAGTTTTGTTATTTGTTATTGTTTTTTTAGATTCCACATATAAGTGAGATCATGTAGTACTGATATCTGCCTTTCTCTGTCCAACTTATTTCACTTATCATAATACCCTCAAGGTCCATCCATGTTGTCACAAATGGCAGGATTTCCTTTTTTTATGACCGTATTTTATACATATATCACATTTATCCATTCATCTATAGATGGACACTCATGTTGTTACTATGTCTTGGCTATTGCGAATGATGCTGCAATGAACATGGCGGTGCAGGTATCTCTACGAGATAGTGATTTCATTTCCTTCAGAAAAATTCCTTCCTACAGAAGTGGGTACATATTGCCATACTGCTGGATCACATGGTAGTGTACTTTTAATTTTTTGAGGAATCTCCATACTGTTTTCCATTGTGGCTGCGCTAATTTACATTCCTGCCAATAGTGCACAAGGGTTCCTCTTATCCACACCCTTGCCAACACTTGTTATCTCTTGCCTTTTTGATAATAACCATTCTAACAGCTGTCTTACCATAAAACTTTCTACCCCTGAAAGTCTCTCCCTCTTAATGTTATCTAAAATAAGTCCCCCTTTTATTCTGTCTCAGCTCCTATTGGTTTTCTGCATAGCACTCGGTACAATTACATTTATTTGTCTGTCACTTAGCTATGTTCTGTTCCCTGCACACACACCCACACCCACACACACACATACACGCAAAGAGAGAGAAGAGTATACGCTTCATGATGGAAATACAGTATGTTTTGTTCACCATTGTTGAACTCTTAATCCAGCACCTGACCCATAGCAGATACCCCCAAATATTTGTCAGATAAATGAAATAATGTGGTTACTGCAGGCAATTAAAAGGTATAAACACAGGGTAAATGGGTATAATCTATCATGACATATGGAGTAGGAATGTGCCAAGAGAAATAGAGGGATTAAATGAGTATTGACGCATGAAAACTGAGGATGCTGAGCACTGGCCCTTGGCCAGATACCATACATGGTAGGATTGCAATGGGAGGGCACTATCATTATTCTCATTTAGCAGATGAGCAAACTGAGACCTAGAAAGGGTAGGAAACTGTCCCAGGTCACAGAGCAGATAAGTGACAGCTACTGGACCCTTTTAAGGCATGTGGGACTCCAAAGCTCATTTTCTTAATTGCAACACTGTGATATGAGAACACAGTAATAGAGCAACGGACATGAACTGCCAGGTCACAGAAGAAGAAACACTCATGGCAACAAAACAAACAAAAAAACAAAGTGCTTAAACCCACTTTTAAGCATAAATACAAATATAAATAAAAATAAGAGTTTTGAGGTGTTATTCTGGTTTGTTTTTGCTATTAAATTGAAAATGATTTGTTAATGACAATAAAAATATTAGGAAATAGTCTTTCTACTGATGGGAATATAAATTGTAGCTTTCTGAAAATAACTTGGCCATATGTTTCAAAAATGTAAAATGCATATAACCTTTGACATGGCAATTCCATTTCTCAGAAATCACTTCTAGGAATTTCTTTTTTTACCACCAAGTTCAAATTTTTTATTTTGCTAAAATGTACAAAGAGAATTAATGTAACAGTCCACATTCTATGGCTTTTAAACACTTAGCCAATGATGATTTCCATAAGATGATGCTGGCCTGCCTATTTTAGAAAAAGTTCAGAGGCCTTATATTCTGTGAAAGCCTGATTTGCCTTCCTTTCTACCCACCAAATTAATATGTCTTTTCAGAAGTCTTGCTGGATATTTTCTTTCTTTGTCTCTCCATGTTGCCCAAGGACACCATCAGAGTGAAGCAAAGACTTAACATAAAGGATGTATGTTGCAGCACTGTTCATATTAGAGAAAAGCTACAATCTAAATGCGCCCACAGAAGGAGATTGTAATACATTTGTTCAATGGCCTTTAATGAAGCCATTACAAATAATGGTAAAGTTGATGGCTTAATGAGTTGGCAAGACATCACTAACCGAACAAAATAGGTTCCAAAATGCCATGGACAGTCTTATCCAATCTATAAACAATTAAAATTACACATATATAGAAAAAATAATGGAAAGTTATATATGAAAACTACCTAATACCATAATCTCTGGCAGTGCTTTTTTACAAATTTTCTACTGTGAACATGTTATACTTTCGTTATAAGGAAAATACTTTTCAGAAAAAGACAGTCAGAAATTTCCGTTCATTTCCATTCAGTGGATATTTACCGAGCATCTACTATGTGTCAGGCTTTGTGCAAGGCACTAGGGTTTCAATGTTGCCCCAAGACCTGACTCCATACAGATGACACTCAAGTAGGAAAATGCACAGCTTAGGGCTTATGTGTTAGAGATGATATGCTATTAAATAGGTCTCATAAGTATGTTCCACTGAAAACTGGAAGCAGCACCATTCCACAGGTCATCAGAAATGGTCCGGGCCAATAGCTACATGAAGGATCACCCAGAGCTGTTGAGAAAAGGCAAGCCCTGATTCATCTGTATATTTGCAGTCCAAAGCTTATTTCCATGGGTATTCAACCATCATTGCAAGTTATGTTTCTCCCTTTTGGAAACTGTAAGTGCTTGAAACACTACAGCAGAGCCTCCCAGAGATCATGCCCTCTGAAGGCACACCTTCTACATTTCTTGAATCTAAAAAGAAATGATACAAATGAACTTATTTACAAAATAGAAGCAGACTCACAGACTTAGAAAATGAACTTATTGTTACCAGGGGGGAAGGGTGGGGGGAAGGAATAGTTAGGGAGTTTGGGATTGACATGTACACACTGCTATATTTAAAATGGATAACCAACAAGGACCTACTGTACAGCACAGGGAACTCTGCTCAATATTGTGTAACAACCTAAATGGGAAAATGTATTGTATAACTGAATCACTTCACTGTACACCTGAAACTGTCACAACATTGTTAATCAACTCTACTCCAATACAAAATAAAAAGTTAAAAAAAAAAATCTAGTCTGCCAAGAGGTGCTGGGAAGGTCCACCGAATTCTACAACTATTGAACACTGCCCAAGAGGTAGGCCTGCCATTAAGAAACCAGACAAATGAATAAATAAGGCAATACAGCTTTGTAGCTGACCATAGGTTAATGCAGTATACTTCGATTTTCTTTAGAGGTGGAAAATAGAGGAGAAATGCTGGTAGGCTGCTTGTCCGTCTCCCTGCTAGAGCAGAGAAGGACTGGACGTAGTGGCTTAATAGTTACAACCCAAGCCTTGCATCCCCAGGCCTGAGGCCAGCCTCCTGCCTCAGCAGATAATGAGTTTGGCAATTTCTGATGGCCTTTTCTGGATGCTAATCCTCATCACAGAACTTCTATAATGCATAATATAATTTAATACACCTGGCAGACTCACCACCAGTTCATTCTTTTGTTATGTAATAGCCCAAAGTGAAGTCGAGGGTGGTTAATGCTCTGACAATCAGTTATTATCCCCAATAACAGGCGATTTTCAAAGGATTATTGCCGTCAGAAACCATTCTGTAATAACTGGCAACTGGAAGCCAGTGTAGCAAAGTAAGACAGTCTGAGAGTTGTACAGATCTGTAAAGACGTTTCAAGCATCCCCCAAATGAAATAACTGCAGTTGTGATGGGATTCACCAGCCACGATAAATCACCTCCTCAGAAATGTTAGAGAAATGTATGCCTGAGTTACTCTTTGGAATCTTTCTATTTTTCTGACTTTTCACCATTTCCCCTCATCTTTGCCCTTTTACAATATTCTGGCATCCTAACAGCCTGCTTCCGGGTAAGTTACAGGAGTCCTGGGAAGCTATCTTATGAACTGATTGCACTCTGAAGATACTTTGCACTTGTGTCAGGCCCTGGAGAAAAGATCAGTCATGGGACTGGATCTGAGGGATTTCTTCCTGATATGTACATCCTGACTTAATTGAATCTCACTTTAGGAAGATAATTTGGATTGGGTTATGACAAGAGAAGAATGACTTATTGTCCTCAGCATGCAGGAGTTTAAGTATCAGTTTATGGTAAAGTCAGACTTTATTCCGCACAAGGCTACCCCATTATCATAGGGGCCCTGCCTCATAGAAGAAGATTACCTTTCAGGGAGTGGTTTCATTAGATAGGAGTCCTTTCTTAAAAGAAATGCCTATGAATGATATATCTCCTTAGGATGGTTCCCAAAAACACACTCATGTTATCCAAACTTGAAATCCAAATTCTGAAACAGCCAAAAGGTGGTTTTGTTATGTCACTGCTATGATAAAAATCATTGAATTCTTTGTACTTTATGCAGATTGCATAAATCCCAGCTGTTTGAACTTGGGAAACGTATTCAGTGATGAAATTAAATCGACATCATCTTCCTTTATCTTGGAAGTTCAGATGGCTAGAGGCAATTGCCACTCTGGCTGTAGGGTTAGGATCGTCAGTGTTAAAATTATTATACTGCCTTTAAGTTTATCTTTGATTAAAAATTAAATTAAAGGTCCCTTTATCATTTTCCATACCCCAACAACATGCATGTGTTCTCCAAGTTAAATCAAGATGGACTAAATATTTAATACCCTGTTCTAATTAGCTACAACTGTTACCTGATTTCTCTCTGTAAATGAATGTGAAAGGGCCCGGGAGGCCTAATGTTAACCTTCATCCACTCTCGTTATAGGAGAGAAATTACAGGCTCTAATTAGATGTTTCAAATTACAAAGAAATAGAATTTTCATAACCGGCTTATTAAAATCCTAGGGCCCCTTTGGGATAGGGCAAATTGCTTCTACTATGATCTGCTTATCCTGGTACAACACCATACAGAAGACTCAAGTTGTCTGCCATACAAAGCTCATATTTCTCCCAAATTAATGAGTACTCAAATTATTCCAGCTGCCCTCTTGGCACAAGAAAAAGTTGAAAATCTATAGCTGCCAAGTGACGTGGATAACTCAGCTGCTAAATAAAATATGCTTAAGGGGACACAGCTGCTGGGGTGCCTATTTACATTAAAATTATTAAATTCATGAACAGAGGACAAATGTCCCAAGGCAGCTAAACTGCGTTCAGCACTTGGGTTAACTCTTTTATTGGTCCAGGACCCTCAAGGTGCAAGTGTGCCACCTAGTAGGGCAGAAATAGGAAGTTTTTACCAGATGACATTTTTCCCCCAGGACGGATCCCTAAGCATTACAGTGGGAGAACCAGTGAGTCCCTGCTTTTGGAAGTTCTAATCAGTTTTACTTCCTTTGATGTCTTCATACAAGCTAATCCAAACTTTTATTCTTACTAAAATTAAATAGATCATATATTTGTTAAATTTTGATGTTTCATAAATCCTCAATAAGATTCTCTCTTCTCTGCTTTGATCTCTTTATTGTTTAAAGGGTTCAATCAAGTTCAGATGACCAAGACATGTAGGTTTTAGGAAATGATGCCCCAACTACAGCAATGAACGGTATCTCAAATTCAAGTACTCAGCCATTCGGGGAAGTTCTTAAGGAGGCCCCTGAATAACAAATTTACACAGAATGTGACACCATGGGAAAACAATAAAAAACAAGAACAATGCATGAGGGGAAATGATCCAAGTAAATATTCATCACTTATTAATACGAAATTAATATGACCATCTATTACTGTCTCAAAATTCCAGTCACTAATTCCAGTCACTAATAAGGGATTTTATTCAAATGTCTCCAAAATCCCTGATCATTCATATTAGCAATGACCTAGTCCAGATCAAAATTGTTAACACAGAGTTCAAAGGCTGAACCCCTATGCAGACCCATGTCTCAACCATACACAGCATTCAAGCAACCAAACACTCCTCAAAAAATTTATCAGCTAGGACCATCTTCTCTGGTTGAATTTGTAAGTGGGTTACAAGTTATAGCCTGGGTTCTCTGGCTAATGACAAAAACATGTTCTGTTTATCGTCCTGAACATTCTGCCCTGTGCACTCTGCATTGTCCAAATCATGTAAAATTAAAGAATGATGTCATCAATTAGATCAGGCTTAGAGGAAACAGATGAAGATTCTATAAACACTTTTCACCCTTAAACACATAACCTAAACAGAATACTTCCTCTCTCTATAAGAGAAAAATGGCAACAAATGAGATTTAGAAAACAGAGTGGGGACATTTGAAAAACATTTGAAGATGATTAAGGAAACACAGACTTAAGTGAAGATAAGAAGGAAAATGTTGTTCTCAGAAAGAAAAAGAACGAGCCTTGACACTGAAAGAACCCAATATAAAGTCAGCTACAATTACACAGCAATGTTTTGATCCATGCCATTGCTATACATACTTTTACTTATACCAAAGTGTTTCCCTATAAGAAAAAAAAAAAGTGTTCCCCTATATACATGAGTGGCTCCACAGAAGACATTACCTGACTTCGAATGTTTCTGTCTCATCTAGAATCTGAGGACTCAGACATTTTTACACAGTCACAGAGTTCTGGATCCTGCTGAAAACCAAAAATTTTGGAGATGTGGGCTTTGCAGTTATTTCCCTAGGATGGCAATCACACTCCCCCTCAAAAGACAGAATTCTCTCAAATTCTTCACTGTCATTCTCACCATGACACTTCTGACTCTTCTAGGGCCACTGTGAGCTCTGGACAAGTTCTGGATGACATGAAAAATCAGCACACAAGGTGTGACCCTGAAGAAAGAGCAGAAGATGTAAATGACCGTGACTTGGAAAAGCATGTTTACATTTCATCTTGCCTTTGACACCTTACAGTGTAAACACAAAAGTGATCCTCAACAACTTTGGGTGTTACACAGAGTCTTAATAAATAGCTCTGATATACGGGGTCAGGCAAAACTGTTAAATTAGAAAGATGGAATAAAGTGTCAATTATCCACACTGATAACAGGAAGAGAGTCATGGATAGTATTAATTGTCAGATGTTCTAAGTGTCCGTTTCAAAAAGCAGTATGACTGCATAAAAGTATACCTTTCCTAATTATCTAACAGTCAGTCTAGGAATGTGGAAAAAAGTATGTATACACAGGTGTATGTATGTCTATATAGGTAGTCATTTATATGTATAACCACATAAAACCACAAGACAGATTTACATGCAATAACTAACTGACTCTTCAGATTCTTTTATTTTTTGCTGAGTGGACTCTTTTAGGATAATTGCCAACCTAGTTCTGTATGGTAGATCAAATGGGCTGATACTGTTTAAAACATAGTTCCCTATCTTTTGATGTAATGACACTGTTACTTGATCTCTTGACAGTTTCAATTTAGAAAATCAAACCAAAAGATGTGTTTAAAGAGAATTTAAATTAATTTTATTTCAGTAATGCAGCAATGCTTGTTGAAAAATGTGACAATGCACTGCTAAGAGTCAGACTCACTGTGGTAAGTTAAATATTCTGTTTCAATCTGATATATTCCCTAGAGGAAGCAAAACACTTCAAAATGACCATGTCCATTAGATACTCTTCCATATCTACATGCACTAGCTAGCGTTTGAAAATAGTCAGTAACCACTGGAAGCAGAAATAAGGCCCAATGGATGTCCATAGAGACTGGTCTAACACAGTGTTTCACAAACATGTGTTCCGTGATGGTGATGGTGCTCCTATTACGGATTCCACAGGAAATTTCAATCCCCTCAAAGGCTGTTCTCTGTCTTGTTCATTACTATATTCTCAACATCTAGAACAGAAAAGCTGAACACATAAGTGTGAAAGATGCTGGTCTATGCCTTTAATATGCTAATACTATGGAGTGTATTTTTTTCCAAGTCAAAACTGGGGCTTTTAAAGCTTTTCTAAAAAACAAAGCCTCTATGAACACTAATTTTGAAAACGTAGAGCACCTTTAAAATTAGCATTCATAGAGATTCACATTTTAGGAAGAAGTACTTCATGACTGTATTGACATAAAGGCAATACTCCTACCCAGAACGTATGAATAGAAGGAGCTGGCGTTTCTGTGCTAAGCATTTCATCAAGAAAGCTGCATCTGGATGCCCACCACTACCTGGTGACTCTGTACACAATCAAATAGCAACAGCAAATTGAGTCCAGCTTCCTGAATGAAAGAACTTTTACAACTAAATTAAAAAGAAAGTGTTAACTGGAGAAATTCTACTTCTAGCTATGATAAACTAGCTACTGTCAGATGAATCCTAACCCTGAAAACATCTATTAAGATTGGATAAATTACAAACAAACAGCTATTTGGAGGCATCAGAGAACAACTGTGGAAACCAGGACTTGAATGTACTAGATCCTAGAGTGAAGAGAATTGCATGGAAGAATGCTCTATATTCACCACCATTTGCCTCATCACGGCATTTGCCAATTCATGGAGCAGGGCATGTAAGTCAAACAGAAAACAGAAATGTAGAGTTAGGGGCAGCCTCACTAACATAAGGAGGCAAAATTGGGTTCAGGTCCACAGAGAAAGCCATAACACAAGGGAAACATATCCCAAAGAAAAGGGGACCCTAGAGAAGTAATTCCATATTCAGAAGGAAATTTCTCCTTAATTTAAGGCATTTGCTAATCTCTAAGTTGTGCACATGTTAGATAAGACTCCATGAAACTAAGCAAAGAGCAGCTGATAAGAGATTGAAACATTAAGTAGAGAATTTCACAGTTGCAAAATGCTACGAAAACAAAAATTGAAGTTAAGGGTTCACCAAGGAGGAAGGGGTACAGATAGAAAGCACAGGCTTTCAGTTGAAACCTCTGAAAGGGCTATGCCCCCAAAGTAAGGACAAATCATAAATAAGTTTTAATTGGTTCAAGATACTCTGCCTGCATTTTCTCTGCCTGCCAAAGAATTTATTCCTCTCAAGAGGAAGAGTCTCCAAAGCCCCAACAATTTTTCATATACACCATCAGGCAAGCAATCAAGAATTACTAAGCATGCCAAGAAACAGAGTCAAATAACTAAAAATGAAAAAAAATAGAATTACAGGTGATCCAGACATTATAGTTATCAGGCATGGACTCTAAAATAACAATGACTAAAATGTTAAAGAAAATAAATGAAAAGATGAATCATTAAAAAAAGAATCAAATGGAACTCCTAGAACTGAAAACAGTGACTAAAATTGAGAATTCAACATATGGTTTAATAGAAGATTAGACACTGTACAAGAGAATATTAATGAACTGGAAAATAAATCAGTAGAAAACAACCAAATTGAACTAGAGAAGAAGATCATGGAAAATTTTTTAAAAGATAAAGAATAAATACGCAATCTGGTCAAAAGGTCTGACATGCAATTGGAATGCCAAAGAAATTGAGAAGGAACGGGACAATGACAATATTTGAAAAGAAACTAAGACAAACATTTTACAAAACGGATGATACAAATCTACTCATAGATTCAAGAAGATAAATGCTTTCCAAGTGGAATGAATACAAAATAAAAATATATTTAGACATATCATAGTGAAAACTGTAAAAACTAAAGACAAATATCTTTAAGTCAGCTAAAGAAAAAGAAAAAGACACTACTCTCTAAGAATGATAATAAAACTTACAACTGCCTTTTCAATAGAAATAAAAGGCAGACACACACATCTTTAAAAGGCTGAAAGAACCTAAGTCTCAAACTGGAATTTTATGTTGAGAAAAAGTATCTTCTAAAATGACAACAAAATCAAAACACTTTCAGAAAATTTGTTATCAGCAGAATTCAAAGAAATACTCCAAGCAGAAGGAAAATTATCCCAATAAGAAGCATGAAAATGCAGGGAGGAATTATAACACAGAAAAAGAAAAACTATACGGGTAAATCTAAGTAAATATTATCTGTTTAACATTACAATAATCATGGTTTGAGGGTTAAAATAGCATGAAGGACACGAGAGGTTAAACAGAGCTAAACTGTTTCAAGGTATGTGCATTATCTAAGTGACAAGTAATAATTTAAGGTAGATTCTAATAAACTAAGGAAATATAATTTCTAGGGTAACAACTCCAATAAATAATACAATAATTTACTAATAGAAAGCTAACAGAGGAGAAAATTGGGTAATAAAACATTTTTGTCTTTTTTCAGATTAATCAACTAAAGAAAAAGAAAACAAAGAATAGATGGGGCAAATAGCAAGATGGTAGGTAAGCTCAAATATATTAATAATTACATTGAATATTGACTATTTTTAGTACATTTTGCCCTATCTTCTTACTTTCAAGCTTTGTAAGTGCACTGTAATTATAAATAACACTATTTGTCTTTAATAGATGTAATAATAAAAAGGCTGATTTAACAGGAAAAATGCCAACCTTAAATATGTATACTGATAATAACAAAGACAGAACAAAGACATAACAATATATAAAACAAAAACTGACTGAACTAAAAGGAGAAACAGAGGAATACAACATCACAGTGGGGTATTTTTAACACATCTCCCTGTAACTGACAGAATAAGCAAACAAAGCAAGAAGTAGAGACAAAGGACATCTGAATATTACGATTAGTCAGTTTGACCTAATTGACATATGTAGAACACTGTATCCATCAACTGCAGAATGCGTTTTGTTTACAAATGCTCAAGGATCATTAACAAAAATACATCATATACTTCTCTATAAAGTAAGTCTAAATGTATTTGAAAGAATGGAAATCGTACAGAAGCTATTCAATATCTCAGTGGAATGGGCCAAAAATAATAAAATATTAACTAGGAAATTTGGAATCCAAATTACTTCAAAATTAAATAGTATACTTTAAATATTCCATGGGACAAAGAAGAGTTACAATAAAAATTAGAAAATAGTTTTCATTCAATAATAATCAAAATATGATATTTAAAAGCATGCAGGATATCACTAAAGCAACTGAAGGGAAATTGATAACTCTAAATGAATATAATAAAAAAGAAGGATAGCTGAAAAATCAGTTATCTAAGGTTCCACTTTAATAAGCTATAAAAATGTCAAATATAAGCCAAAGAAAGTGGAAGGAAGGAACTATAAAATAAGAATAGAAATCAATGACACAGAAAACAGATATACCATGCCAAAAGTTGCTTCCTGAAGATCCAATAAAATTGATAAATCCTTAAAAAGATGGATTAAGGAAAAATGAGGGGAAATTACCAGTTTACCATATTAGGAATAGAAAATGCAAAGGCCTAAAGATTTATTATATATTTTTAAAATGAAGGGATTTTATAAACAACTTTAAGCCAATAAATATGAGAATTTGAGAGATATGGATACATTCCTTGAAAAGCACAACTTACCAAAGCTGATCTAAAAAGAAATTTTAAAATAGGAATAGCCTTACATATATTAAAGTCATTGAATCTATAATGAAAAATCTCCCCTCAAAGTAAACTATACTTCTTTGTGGCTTCAACATTGAATTCTTACATACAATTAAGGAAGAGATAGCAATCTTAGACAAATCCTTCCAGAGAACAGAAAAAGAAAAAATACTGCCCAACTCAATCTGAGGCCAGCTTACTGATCATGAAACTGAGAAAAGCATTACAAAAAAGGAAAAAGGCATTACAAAAAAAGAAGTATCTTTCTTGAACAAAGACTCAGAGATATTTAAATCACAACAAATCAAATTCAGTGAAACGTGAATGCTTAGCATATTATGACAAAGTTGTTTTTATGCCATGAATGTAAGGTTAGTTTAACATTTGAAAATTGCACAATGTAATTCACAGCATCAAAAAAAAAACTAAAGAAGAAAAAATATGATAATCTCAATAGATGCAAAATAAGCACTTGATAAAATTCAACACCCATTCAGCTAAATTCTTACCAAGCTACAAACAGAATAGCACTTCCTTAACCCTAAAGAGAATATGTATAAAAACCACCAGCAACATAATACTTAATGGTAAAAACACTAAAAGTGTTTATCCTGAGATCATAGATAAGCATATCTGCTAATCCTTATCCTTGCAATTGTACTGGTGGTCCTAGCCAGGCAATAAGATAAAAGAAGTAAAATGCATACAGATTAGAAAGAAGGAAATAAAACAAGTCATTATTCAAACAAAAAAAATGATTTTGCACACAGAAAATCAAAAAGGATATATAGATTATTAACAGTTAGAGTTAATAAGTGAACTTAAGTGAAGTCATTGGACACAAGGTCAATATAAAACAATTTTGCTTTCATATGTTAGCAAACAAAAATTAAAAGCTATATCATAAACTGTATCATTTATAATTGCAGCAAAGCCCTCAAATACCTGTTAATAATTCTAAAAAGATATGTGTAGGACTTCTGACACAAAAAACTGAAAACTATTAAGGAAAGAAAATAAGTGAAGGGAAGGACCCAGTTCATGGATTGGAAGACTCAATATTGTAAAGATGAGTCAATTCTCCTTTGGTTGATTTTTATACTCAACTCAAGCCCAATCAAAGTACCAGCAAGTTATTTTGTAGAAATCAACAGATTGATTCTAAAAGTTTTATGGAAATCTAAACAACCAACAAGAGAAAAGACAATTTTCAAGAACCAAAATAACACTAGCGGACTTACACTACCAAACATCAAGACTTATAAAGCTCAAGTAATTAAAATAGAGTGGAATTGGTACAAGCTTAAACAAACAGACCAAGAGCATAAAATCAGCGTATCTAGAAAAAAACCCTACTTTTAAAAAAGTGCTATTACAATACAATGAGGAAAGGCTTATTTCACAAATGTTGCTGGAACAACTTACTATCTATGTGGGGAAAAATAAACCTTAATTAAACTTCTAACAAAGTTTAATAATGAAGCTTAATAATAAAGCTTCTAGAAGATAACATGGAGAATATCATCCACCTTTGTCATAGGAAAATATGTCTTAAACTGTTCATTAAAAAGTACTATCCATAGAGGAAAAGATTGATACAGTAAACTTTATCAAAAGACAGCATCATAAGAGAGATAAAGAAGTCACACAGTGGGAGAAGATATTTGCAGTATATATATATATCCAATAAAAGACTAGCATCGAGAATGTATAAACAGCTGTTAAAAATCAATTAAAAATGACTAATTTTTAAATGGGCAAAAAATATTAGGCATTTCACAAAAGAGGATATCCAAATAGATAATAAACGTATGAAGAGCCAATCAATATTAGTCATCAGATAAATGCAAATTAAAATGACATACACACAAACACACACACACACACACACACACACACACACACCAGAATGGCTAAAATTAAAAACATTGAGAATGTCAAGTGTTGACACACAGGAAATACAACTCCCATTGAATCTCACAGACATAACCTCAAGCAAAAGAAGCCAAACATGAAAGAGTGTATACCAGATGGTTCCATTAATATAAAGTTCAATAATAGGTAAAACTAATCCATGGTGATAGAAATCAGAAAAGCAATTATGTTTGGGGGACACAGTGACTGGACAGAGGCATGACAAGGGAGGCTCTCAAGGTGCTGGTAGGTTCTACTTGATCTACGTGATCTCTCTCTCTTCCACTCAAATGGGAGTGGTCACTTGGCAAAAAAGTCACAGAACTGAACACAAATTTTCTGCACCTTATCACAAATATTTTGAAACCTTCAATAGATAAGGTCTTTAAAAAGTTAGCTGACTATGCCTATGTAAGATTGTATCACTATAGGAAGTTGGGAAAAGGTACATGGGGAACACTCAACACTATTTTTGCATTTTTGTGAATCCCAAATTATTTCAAAATAAAAGTTTTTTTGCTTTTTATTTTTAAAGTTAACAGTATTTGTGATAACACAGTGCTACCATAATGCTCATGACAGCAAGTATAAATGATCCACAGGTAAAAAGCTGGCCTAGTGAGGAAAGAAGCTATGGTTGCAATATTTTTGCTAAAAGTGTGAACATATCTGGGTACCTGGAAGAGTGGGACTGAATCACAGTAGCTCTAAGTGAAACCTACTAACCTGTCCAATTTCCACCTTCCAAGCATGGCCACTGCTCTCACCATTAGAAATCTAAAGAATCTTGGGGTGCACCAAGCCTATGAAGGAATCCTGAGTGTAGCTAAGAAGCAGAAAAAAGGTGGACTCTAAGGCGTATTCTCTAAGACATCCTGTTAAGACAGCTCACTCAGAGAGATGCCTTGTTCACAGAACATAGCACCATTCCACCTCCGTCCCATAGTCAGTACAACGTGCTCCATGAATGCAAGAGCTTCAGCTTTGAAGACTTTCCTTCTGAACTGTAATCTTGAATAAATTAATGCCACTGCTAATCTCACATGTATGAACAAAGGCTGTCTGCAAACAATAGCACTCCTGTATCTAAGCCCGGAGACATTAAAATATCACCTTGTCTTTCATCATCTTTGTCTTTATCTTCAGTTATTCCCACTGTGGGATGAAAACAGCCCAAGACAAGGGATTACTTTTGCTGCATCCATGTCCTGCAACATATCTCTTTCCAACCAAGAAATCATGGCTTTCTGCTGTCTGTCCCTTGGCCAAATTGTCATAATATACTTCAAGCAACAAATCCAGCCTCCACCCCACAAGGAAGATTCAAAAACCATCAACGCATGTGTAAAACTTGAGCAATGGCTATGTTCATTCTCCAGACAATGTTTTCATCTCCTAATTACATATCATGCAATCTGGGGAGGGACATTTAATGGAATAAATATTCACTCTAAGGTTTAACTACATGAGAATAGGATTTTTTTTTTTTTTTTGAGAATAGGATTTTTAAGATAACGCTCAGAATCCCTCTAGTTTGGCCCCAGATTAGCGAGAGAATGGCTGTCTCAACACTAATTATTTTCAATGAGGTCCTTAGTGCATATAAAACATCCCAGAGCTATTCACATCTAGCATTTACTGCCAGGCCTTCCCTGTGCCAAGCATTTCAGCTGTGTTAGTTCATCTCATATTAAGGTAGGCACTACTTTTCTCCACATCTGCCAAATGGGGAAACAAAGGCTTGAGATCTCCCAATGAGTGAGAACAGAAGAGAAAAAATTCCAACTCCAGTGTCCATTATCTTAACTACACCCTGGACTCCAGCTCCTTCACAGGCTCATAAAATGTGATTCCAGGCAGAGTAGCTCTTCCCCTTTCTATTGGCCACTTTGCTGTGAGAATAACACTATCTATTTGGATCTTGCCCAGTTTGTTTCATTCTTGTGACTCATAAAATTGGCTTTGTACAAACCACATGCTTTCTGTAGAGTCAAATAATCCCAAAGGGATTTCAGACCTTAGCTTTGGCTTTGGAAAGCAAAGTGCAGGACTCAAGGAGGAACTGGCTCTTATTCTTATCTACATCCTTTTATCATCCCTTCCAGCAGTGAACAAGGTAGCATCAGATTCTTCCTCAAGACAGTCTGCCCCTCTGCAAAACGAATTCATTAAATGGTCTGACACAATGGGGTCAGGTCTGACATTTACTGAGCATTTGCTTTTGTGACTGGCACTGTTCTAAGCCACTATAAGAGTCATCTCATTTAATTTAATCACCGCAACATTCCTATGGGATACTGTGGGAGGCAGAATAATGCTGCTGGCCCACCCCCACATCATGTCTACATTCTAATCCCTGGAATTTGTGATTATGTTGTTACAGGACACAGGGGACTTAAAGTTGCAGATAGAACTAAGATTGCTAGTCTGCTGATTTCAAAATAGAGAGACTATCCTGTATTATCCCCCGGGCCAATGTAATCACAAGGGTTCTTTAAAGCGGAAGAGGGTGTCAGAGTCACACTGCTGTGATCTGAAAAAGACTCATTTAGCTGTTGCAGGCTTTGCAGATGAAAAGGGGCCATGAGCCAAGAAATGGAGAAGTCTCTAGAAACTGGAAAAGGCAAGAAAACAAATTATCTCTTAGAGTCTCCAGAAAGGAATACAGCCCTGGTGACACTGAATTTAGCCCAGTGAGACCCATGTCAGATTTTTCACCTTGAACTGTAAATTAATAAATCTGAGATGTTTTAAGTCACTACATTTGCAGTAACGGTAATTTGTCACAACAGGAAAAAAAATAAAACACCTAATAAAGGTAGATTTTATTATGATGATGATTTCTATTTTACAGATGAAGAAACAGGCACTGAGAGTTTTAGAATCTTGCCTGTGGGCATCCAACTAGTAAGTAACAGAGTCAGGATCTGAGCCAAACTGTCAAGAGCCCTCACTCTTTTTATACTATGGCTTCCCTCCAAGGCAGCTCCTCTTACTATCAAAATTTTCCCTATTATTTCTTTCATTAAAACAGAGGTTCTATTTAACAAGTTTACAATTCCTTGTGTAGCATCTGAAAGGGAAAGGAGGAGAGAGAAATAATCTAAGTCTTTCGCCTCCTTAGTTAAATTTATTGCTAAGGATCGTTTTCCTAATTTCCTTTTCAGATTGTTAGCACATTGTTAGTGTACAGAAAAGCAACTGACTTTTGTGTATTGATTCTATATCCTGCAACTTTATTGAATTTGTTTGTTGCTTCTAAGAGTTTTCTTTTTTTTGAAGTCATTAGGGTTTTCTTCATATGAGATCATGTTATCTGCAAACAGAGATAATTATATTTCTTCCTTTTTGATTTCAGTGGCTTTTATTTATTTTCCTTGCCTAATTACTCTGGCTAGGACATCTACTGATAGAGCCATGTTGAACAGAATTGGTGACAATGTGCATCCTAACCTGTTTCCTGATCTTAGAAGAGAAGCGTTCATGTATTCACCATTGAGTATGATGTTAGCTTTGGGTTTGTCATATAAAGATGTCATTATGTTGACTTACGTTCTATACGCAATTTTTTATCATGACAGGGAGACAAATTTTGACAAATGCCTTTTCTATATTTATTGAGATGATCATGTGATTTTTATCCTTCATTCTGTAAATGTGGCATATCACATTAATTGATCTGCATGACTCATCCTTTCATTCCAGGGCTAAATTTTTACCTGATCATGGTATATAATTCTCTTACTGTGCTGTTGAATTTGGTTTGCTAGTATTTTGTTGAGGCTTTTTTTTTTTTTTTAAATTAAAGCTTCTTTATTTATTTATGTTTGGCTATGTTGGGTCTTCGTTGCTGTGCGGGGGCTTTCTCTAGTTGCGGTAAGCAGGGGCCACTCTTCATCGCGGTGCGCGGGCCTCTCACTGTCACGGCCTCTCTTGTTGCAGAGCACAAGCTCCAGACGCACAGGCTCAGTAGTTGTGGCTCACGGGCCTAGTTGCTCCACGCCATGTGGGATCTTCCCAGACCAGGGCTCGAACCCGTGTCGCCTGCATTGGCAGGCGGATTCTCAACCACTGTACCACCAGGGAAGCCCCTTGTTGAGGATTTTTTTTTTTTCTTGCGATACGCGGGTCTCTCACTGTTGTGGCCTCTCCCGTTGTGAAGCACAAGCTCTGGACGCGCAGGCTCAGCGGCCATGGCTCACGGGCCTAGCCGCTCTGTGGCATGTGGGACCTTCCTGGACCGGGGCACGAACCCGTGTCCCCTGCATCAGCAGGCGGACTCTCAACCACTGCGCTACCAGGGAAGCCCCTGTTGAAGATTTTTAATCAATGTTCATTAGGAATATTGGCCTGCTGTTTTCTTTCCTTGTGGAATCTTTGTTTGGTTTTGGAATCAGGGTAATGCTGGCCTCATAAAATTAGTTTGGAAGTGCACACTCCTCTTCATTTTTGGGGAGGAGTTTGAGAAGGACTGACATTAATTCTCCTTTTAATATTTGGTAGAATTCACTAGTGAACCTACCTGATCCTGGTCTTTCTTTGTTGGGAAGGTTTTGATTACTGATTCAATCTCGTTACTAGTTGTTGGTCTGTTTAGACTTTTTATTCATGATTCAGTCCCGAAAGTTGTATGTTTCCAGGGCTTTATTCATTTCTTCTACGTTATTCAGTTTGATGGCACGTTCATAGTAGTCTCTTATGATCCTTTTTATTTCTGAGACATCAGTTGTAAGGTTTCCTCTTTCATTTCTGCTTTTACTTAAGTCTTCTCTCTTCTTTTCCTAGTCTAGCTAAAAGTCAATTCTGTTTATCTTTTTGAAAAAACAGCTCTTAAAAACAGTTTCCAAAAAACAGCTTTATTGATTTTTTTCTCTATTCTATAGTTCTTTTATTTCTGCTCTTCTGCTAACGTTCAGCTTAGCTTCTTTACTTTTCTCTCTATTTCCTTGAGGTGTAAAGTTAAATTATTTATTTGACATCTTTCTTCTTTTTTAATATAGGCATTTAGCACTATCAACTTCCCTCTTAGTTCTGCTTTTGCTGCATCCCATAAGTTTTAGCATGTTGTATTTTCATTTTTGTTTGACTCTAGATATTTTTTTTCTAAAAATTTTATTTATTTATTTATGGCTGTGTTGGGGCTTCAGTAGTTGTGGTATGCAGGCTCAGTAGTCGTGGCTCGCAGGCCCTAGAGCGCAGGATCAGTAGTTGTGGCGCACGGGCTTAGTTGCTCTGCCGGATGTGGGATCTTCCCGGACCAGGGCTCGAACCTGTGTCCCCTGCATTGGCAGGCAGATTCTTAACCACTGAGCGACCAGGAAGCCCCTTACTCTAGTTTTTTTCTAATTTTCGTGTTGATTTTTTTATTTGAACCCACTGGTTTCTCAAAAGTGTGTTGTTTAGTGCTCACATATTTGTAAATTTTTCAGTTTTCCTTCTGCTATTTATTTCTAGTTCCATTGCAATCTGGTTGGAAAAGACACTTGGTATGATTTCAATCTTCTTAAATTTGTTAAGACTTGTCTTGAGACTTAGCATGTGGTCTCCTGGAGAATGTTCCACATGCATTTGAGAAGAATGTATGTTCTGCTAACATGGCTATACTGAATATTCTAATTACTAGTTTAAAATCACTCCTATAGAGAGATTTTCCTGGAACCTCTAGTCTAAATGATATATTCCACTTAAAGCCAGATGCTCACCAGTCCCATTTCCTTTCTCTGGGCACTGAGAAGGACTGTGTCGTCTAAGAGACCTCTGGGACAACATTAAACACACTAACACTCGCATTATAGGAATCCCAGAAGGAGAAGAGAAAGACAAAGGATCTGAGAAAATATTTCAAGAGATAATAGCTGAAAACTTCCCTAACATGGGAAAGGAAACAGTCACCCAAGTCCAGGACGCACAGAGTCCTAGGCAGGATAAACCCAAGGAGGAACATGCCAAGACACACAGTAATCAAACTGACAAAAATTGAAGACACAGAAAAAAAATTAAAAGCAACAAGGTAAAAATGACAACATACAAGGGAACTCCCATAAGGTTATCAGATAATTTCTGAGCAAAAACTCTGCAGGCCAGAAGGGAGTGGCATGACACATTTAAAGTGATGAAAGCGAAGAACCTAGGAAGAATATGCTACCCAGTAAGGTTCTCATTCAGATTTGATGGAGAAATCAAAAGCTAAGAGAATTCAGCACCACCAGACCAGCTTTCCAACAAATGCTAAGGAACTTCGCTAGGCGGGAAAGAGACCAACAACATAAAACAACCTTTCACATATATAGACTGCTATATCCAAACCTCATGGGAGGGCTTCCCCGGTGGTGCAGTGGTTGAGAGTCTGCCTGCCGATGCAGGGGACACGGGTTCGTGCCCCGGTTCGGAAAGATCCCACATGCCGCAGAGCGGCTGGGCCCGTGAGCCCAGCCCGTGGCTGCTGAGCCTGTGCGTCCGGAGCCTGTGCTCCACAACAGGAAAGGCCACAGCAGTGAGAGGTCCGTGTTCCGCCAAAAAAAAAAAAAAAAACTCATGGGAACAGCAAACCCCAAAACTACAATAGATATACACACACAAAAGAAACAGCAACCCAAACCAACACTAAACATGGTCATCAAACCACAAGAGGAGAAAACAAAAGAGAAAGAGAGGAAAAAAGACCTACAAAAACAATTAAGAAAATGGCAATAGGGACATACATATGGATAATTACCTTAAATATAAATGGATTAAATGCTCCAACCAAAAGACACAGACTGGCTGAATGGATACAAAAACAAGACCCATACATATGCTGTCTACCAGAGACCCACTTCAGACCTAGGGACACATACAGACTGAAAGTGAGGGGATGGAAGAAGGTATACATGAAAATGGAAATCAAAAGAAAGCTGCAGTAGCAGTACTCATTTCAGACAAATAGACTTTAAAATAAAGACTGTTATAAGAGACAAAGAAGGGCATACATAATGATCAAGCAATCAATCCAAGAAGATAAAACAATTATCAATACATATGCATGCAACATAGAAGCACCTCAATATATAAGGCAAATACTAACAGCCATAAAGGAAGAAATCGACACTAACACAATAATAGTGAGGGATTTTAACACTGCATTTTCATCAATGGACAGATCACCCAGACAGAAAATCAATAAGGAAATACAGGCCTTAAATGACATATTAGTCCAGATGGACTTAATTGATATTTACAAAGCATTCCATCCAAAAGCAGCAGAACACACATTCTTCTCATGTGCACATGAAACAATCTCCAGGACTGACCACATGCTGGGCCAAAAAGTGTGCCTCGATAAATTTAAGAAAATTGAAATCACATCAAGCATCTTTTCTGACCACAACTTTATGAGATTAGAAATATACTAAAAGAAAAAAAACCTATAAAAAACACAAACATATGGAGGCTAAACAATATGCTACTCAACAACCAATGGATCACTAAAGAAATCAAAGAGGAAATCAAAAACTACCTAGAGACAAATGAAAACAAAAGCACAATGATCCAAAACCTATGAGATGCAGCAAAAGTAGTTTCAAGAGGGAAGTTTATAGCAATATAATCTTACCTCAGGAAACAAGAAAAATATCAAATACATAACCTAACCTCACAGCTAAAGCAACTAGAGAAAGAAGAACAAACAAAACCTAATGATAGTAGAAGGAAAGAAATCATAAAGATCACAGCAGAAATAAATGCAATAGAGATGAAGAAAACAATAGCAAAGATCAATGAAATTAAAAACTGGTTCTTTGAAAATATAAACAAAATTGACAAACCTTTAGCCAGACTCATCAAGAAAAAAGGGAGAGGACTCAGATCAACAAAATCAGAAATGAAAAAGAAGTTACAATTGACACCACAGAGATACAAAGGATCATCAGAGATTACTACAAGCAACTGTATGCCAATAAAATGGACAACCTGGAAGAATTAGACAAGTTCTTAGAAAGGTACAATCTTCTGAGACTGAACTGGGAAGAAATAGAGAATATAAACAGACCAATCACAAGCACTGAAATTGAAACTGTGATTTGAAAACTCTCAACAGGGCTTCCCTGGTGGCACAGTGGTTGACAGTCTGCCTGCCGATGCAGGGGACATGGGTTCGCGCCCTGGTCTGGGAAGATCCCCCATGCTGCGGAGCAGATGGGCCCGTGAGCCATGGCTGCTGAGCCTGTGCTCCACAATGGGAGAGGCCACAACAGTGAGAGGCCTGCGTACCGCAAAAAAAAGAAAAAAAAAAAAAAAAAAACCTCAACAAAATAATAGCAATCCGAATCCAACAATACATTAAAAGTATCACACACCATGATCAAGTGGAATTTATCCCAAGGATGCAAGGAATTTTCAGTATTTGCAAATCAATCACTGTGATACCACATCAACAAACTGAAGAATAAAAACCAAATGATTATCTAAATAGATGCAGAAAAAGCTTCTGACAAAATTCAACACCCATTTATGATAAAAATTCTTGAGAAAGTGGGCATAGAGGGAACATACCTCAACACAATAAAGGCCATATATGACAAACCTACAGCTGACATCATACTCAATGGTGAAAATCTGAAAGCATTTCAAGACAACGATGTCCACTCTTGCGACTTTTATTCAACACAGTTTTGGATGTCCTAGCTAATTTAAATAGATGTAAACAATAGTTATTTAAAATTAGTCTCATCTTATTATAGCAGGATTAGTGGAAAACTAAAAGAAAACGTCTTTTTTTTTAAAGATATTTTATTCTTCACTTTTAAATCTTTGTGGCATTTTTAGAAAAAATTAATTTACAAGCATTTATTCTACTTTGTTTATTGTAGAAATGAACTCTTCTAAACCACATTTTCTTTGGGAATTTTAAATGTAACATCCATAAAATATAGAAATATACCTAAGTAAAGAGATACATTTGGTATTTCAAATAACAACATGTCTTTTTAACTGATGGAGTTACCAAAAAAAGAGGGAAACTTAAGACCCAAGATTTAAGTCAAAACCAAACTGGGCTGGTGGAAATTAAATGAGTAACTAAAAGCCTGTGTAAGCTTGTTAAGACCTTACTCCTCCTCCATGTGCTCAGGTGTTAGAGGAAATTCTAGGGTCTCCCGGGATGTGGGCATTTAAATTATGGCCTAACTTATAAATGTGCATTTGAAAGCATTTTTCTCTCTAAAAAAAAAAAAAAAAAGCTTTAGTTATCTGTCTTTTTAGCCCCAGCCCTCTACCTCTCACATACTTGGGACAAGGCTGGGGGTATTCAGCTTTCAAGTGTCTCTGCTCAATCAACACATACCTATTATAAACAGCCCAAAGTCCACTTTGGCAGTAATCCCAAGGTTTCCAATCAAAAGGATCCTATTCAATTCCATCCTTTCGAAGAAGGGTTTATTTGGGTTATTTTTCTGTCACTTTGTCTTTGGTAGCTCTATAGACTGTTACTAATCTAAACCTTAAAACTTATCTCACTGAATTGAAATTTCAATTTTTTACTAGAACACTAGTACGCATAGGCAAAACAGTGATGGCCTGCCATCAAATTAGATAGGATCTTTGCATATATAACATGATATCATATAATTATTTCTTACACTCAGAGATTACAGATCAGTGAATTGGAATGAATTATCCTGTTGCAAACCCAGAAAAGTTTCACTTGATTGTTTTATACGTTCTTCAATTGAATTGAGGCAAAGAAGATAAGGCTCCTGAGCTCCTTAAGTTATGTCTCCCACATCTCTGACTTTTGTCTTCAAATAAACAATTAGCTTTTCAGGCCATAACCCTTGTTCATTGTTCAACATGAACAGTACTTCAAAGCTTTAAATAATGTATATCTATAGCCTCTCTGTGGATACAGGTGGACTTGAAGTCACACACCAAAGCCTTGATTACTATAGCTGGCATCTGACTTCAACAGAAAAAAGGAAATGAAAACAGGATTTGGAAGAGCCTTTCCATCAGATGAATGGTTCCTCTGATAGACAAATACAACATGCTACTCACTGATTCTCACTTCCCTGCTAAAGTCAGAAAAGCATATTAAAATTCAGGTAGCGGTGTGCCCCTGAACTTCCCATTCACTCCAGCTACCCCACATGGTGAAATTCTGAGATGAGTGGACCATGGAAATTCAATACGTCTGCAAGAATTCTATGGAGAAATGCCTTTACTCAAAGGCTTTTTTATAATACAGCTTCCATGTAAGCGTTAGAAATATTAGCCACACCCTGATACTAGGACTGCAAAGAAAATTCTCCTATTGAAAGACTGAGTCAGGGTTCTTCTCTGGCCAAAAAACCAGTGCCAATCTTAACCAGGGTCTCCTTCCCATTCAAACCCTAGGCTGCTCTGTGAATCCTTTACATATATAGAGAGGAGGGTGTACACGTCTTTCGCACTGAGGCACTGGATTGATGGGATAATAAGCCTGAGTTAACCACTTTATCTGACCTTCGTCCAGAAATTTAAAAAGCAATGCGGGGACTTCCCTGGTGGTGCAGTGGTTAAGAATCCACCTGCCAAATCAAGGCTTGGTAAATTTAAGAAAATTGAAATTGTATCAAGTATCTTTTCCAACCACAATGCTATAAGACTAGATATCAATTACAGGAAAAAATCTGTAAGAAATACAAACACATGGAGGCTAAACAATACACTACTAAATAACCAAGAGATCACTGAAGAAATCAAAGAGGAAATCAAAAAATACCTAGAAACAAATGAC
Organism: Phocoena sinus; assembly: GCF_008692025.1. NCBI lineage: Eukaryota > Metazoa > Chordata > Mammalia > Artiodactyla > Phocoenidae > Phocoena > Phocoena sinus. The sequence continues at coordinate 34,487,022 of NC_045773.1, forward strand.
AATGAAAACACAACGACCCAAAACCTATGGGATGCAGCAAAAGCAGTTCTAAGAGGGAAGTATATAGCAATACAATCCTACCTCAAGATACAAGAAACATCTCAAATAAACAACCTAACCTTACACCTAAAGCAATTAGAGAAAGAAGAACAAAAAAACCTCCAAAGTTGGCAGAAGGAAAGAAATCATAAACATCAGATCAGAAATAAATGAAAAAGAAATGAAGAAAACAATAGAAAAGATCAATAAAACTAAAAGCTGGTTCGTTGAGAAGATAAACAAAATTGATAAACCATTAGCCAGACTCATCAAGAAAAAAAGGGAGAAGACCCAAATTAATAGAATTAGAAATGAAAAAGGAGAAGTAACAACTGACAGTGCAGAAATGCAAAGGATCATGAGAGATTACTACAAGCAACTATATGCCAATAAAATGGACAACCTGGAAGAAATGTACAAATTCTTAGAAAAGCTCAACCTTCCGAGACTGAACCAGGAAGAAATAGAAAATATAAACACACCAATCACAAGCACTGAAACTGAAACTGTGATTAAAAATCTTCCAACAAACAAAAGCCCAGGAACAGATGGCTTCACAGGCAAATTCTATCAAATATTTACAAAAGAGATAAACCTATCCTTCTCAAACTCTTCCAAAATATAGCAGAGGGAGGAACACTCCCAAACCCATTCTACGAGGCCACCATCACCATGGTACCAAAACCAGACAAAAATGTCACGAAAACTACGGGCCAATATCACCAATGAATACATGCAAAAATCCTCAAAAAAACACTAGCACACAGAATCCAACAGCACATTAAAAGGATCATACACCATGATCAAGTGGGGCTTATCCCAGGAATACAAGGATTCTTCAATACATGTAAATCAATCAATGTGATACACCATATTAACAAATTGAAGGAGAAAAACCATATGATCATCTCAATAGATATAGAAAAGATTTTGACAAAATTCAATACCCATTTATGATAAAAACCCTCCAGAAAATAGGCACAGAAGGAACTTACCTCAACATAATAAAGGCCATATATGACAAACCCACAGCCAACATCGTTCTCAATGGTGAAAAACTGAAACCATTTCCACTAAGACCAGGAACAAGACAAGGTTGCCCACTCTCACCACTATTATTCAACATAGTTTTGGAAGTTGTAGCCACAGCAATCAGAGAAGAAAAAGAAATAAGAGGAATCCAAATCAAAAGAAGAAGTACTACTGTCACTGTTTGCAGATGACATGATACTATACATTGAGAATTCTAAAGATGCTACCAGGAAACTACTAGAGCTAATCAATGAATGTGGTAAAGTAGCAGGATACAAAACTAATGCACAGAAATCTCTTGCATTCCTATACACTAATGATAAAAAATCTGAAAGAGAAATGAAGGAAACACTCCCATTTACCATTGCAACAAAAAGAATAAAATACCTAGGAATAAACCTACCTAAGAAGACAAAAGACCTGTATGCAGAAAACTATAAGACACTGATGAAAGAAATTAAAGATGATACAAAGAGATGGACAGATATACCATGTTCTTAGACTGGAAGAATCAACATTGTGAAAATGACTATATTACCCAAAGCAATCTACAGATTCAATGCAACCCCTCTCAAACTACCAATGGCATTTTTCACAGAACTAGAACAAAAAATTTCACAATTTGCATGGAAACACAGAAGACCCCGAAGAGCCGAAGCAATCTTGAGAAAGAAAAATGGAGCTGGAGGAATCAGGCTCCCTGACTTCAGACTACATTACAAAGCTACAGTAATCAAGACAGTATGGTACTGGCACAAAAACAGAAATACAGATCAATGGAACAGGATAGAAAGCCCAGAGATAACCCATGCACATATAGTCACCTTATCCTTGATAAAGCAGGCAAGAATATACAATGGAGAAAATACAGCCTCTTCAATAAGTGGTGCTGGGAAAACTGGACAGCTACATGTAAAAGAATGAATTAAAACACTTCCTAACACCACACACAAAAATAAACTCAAAATGGATTAAGGACCTAACTGTAAGGCCAGACACTATAAAACTCTTAGAGGAAAACACAAGCAGAACACTATGACATAAATCACAGCAAGATCCTTTTTGACCCACCTCCTAGAGAAATGGAAATAAAAACAAAAATAAACAAATTGGACCCAATGAAACCTAAAAGCTTTTGCACACTAAAGGAAAACATAAACAAGATGAAAAGACAGCCCTCAGAATGGGAGAAAATATTTGCAAATGAAGCAACTGACAAAGGACTAATCTCCAAAACTTACAAGCAGCTCGTGCAGCTCAATATCAAAAACACAATCGACCCAATCCAAAAAAGGGCAGAAGACCAAAATAGATATTTCCCCAAAGAAGATATACTGACTGCCAACAAACACATGAAAGAATGCTCAACATCACTAATCATTAGAGAAATGCAAATCAAAACTACAATGAGGTATCACCTCACACCAGTCAGAATGGCCATCATCAAAAAATCTACAAACATAAATGCTGGAGAGGGTGTGGAGAAAAGGGAACACTCTTGCACTGTGGGTGGGAATGTAAATTGAAACAGCCACTATGGAGAACAGTATGGAGGTTCCTTAAAAAACTAAAAATAGAACTACCATATGACCCAGCTATCCCACTACTGGGCATATACCCTGAGAAAACCAAAATTCAAAAAGAGTCATGTACCAAAATGTTCATTGCAGCTCTATTTACAATAGCCCGGAGATGGAAACAACCTAAGCGCCCATCATCGGATGAATGGATAAAGAAAATGTGGCACATATACACAATGAAATATTACTCAGCCTTAAAAAGAAATGAAATTGAGCTATTTGTAATGAGATGGATAGACCTAGAGTCTGTCATACAGAGTGAAGTAAGTCAGAAAGAAAAAGACAAATACCGTATGCTAACACATATATATGGAATTTAAGGAAAAAAAATGTCATGAAGAACCTAGGGGTAAGACAGGAATAAAGACGCAGACCTACTGGAGAACGGACTTGAGGATATGGGGAGGGGGAAGGATGAGTTTTGACAGGGCGAGAGAGAGTCATGGACATATACACACTAACAAACGTAGTAAGGTAGATAGCTAGGGGGAAGCAGCCGCAAGGCACAGGGATATTAGCTCGGGGCTTTGTGACAGCCTGGAGGGGTGGGATGGGGAGAGTGGGAGGGAGGGAGACGCAAGAGGGAAGACATATGGGAACATATGTATATGTATAGCTGATTCACTTTGTTATAAAGCAGAAACTAACACACCATTGTAAAGCAATTATACCCCAATAAAGATGTTTAAAAAAAAAAAAAAGAGATGAATGGATAAAGAAGATGTGGCACATATATACAATGGAATATTACTCAGCCATAAAAAGAAATGAAAGTGAGTCATTTGTAGTGAGGTGGATGGACCTAGAGACTGTCATAGAGAGTGAAGTAAGTCAAAAAGAGAAAAACAAATACCGTGTGCTAACACACATATATATGGAATCTAAAAGAAAAAATGGTTCTGAAGGGGCAGGACAGGAATAAAGACGCAGACGTAGAGAATGGACTTGAGGACATGGGGAGGGGGAAGGGTAAGCTGGGACCAAGTGAAAGAGTGGCATGGACATATATACACTACCAAATTTAAAATAGATAGCTAGTGGGAAGCAGCCGCATAGCACAGGGAGATAAGCTCGGTGCTTTGTGTCTACCTAGAGGGGTGGGATAGGGAGGGTGAGAGGGAGACGCAAGAGGGAGGAGATAAGGGGATATATGTATATGTATAGCTGATTCACTTTGTTATAAAGCAGAAACTAAGACACTATTCTAAAACAATTATAATCCAATAAAGATGTTTAAAAAAAGTTACAAGCCAATAATAAAATAATACTGAATTTTATATGTACCTATTAAAAAAAAAAAGATTCCGCCTGCCAATGCAAGGGACATGGGTTCGAGCCCTGGTCTGGGAAGATCCCACACGCTGTGGAGCAACTAAGGCTGTGTGCCACAGCTACTGAGCCTGTGCTCTAGAGCCCGCGAACCACAACTACTGAATTCTGCGTGCCTAGAGCCCATGCTGCACAAGAGAGCCACCGCAATGAGAAGCCACACACTGTAACGAAGAGTAGTCCCCGCTCACCACAACTAGAGAAAGCCTGCGTGCAGCAACAAAGACCCAATGCAGCCAAAAATAAATAAATAAATAAATCTTTTTTTTTTTTTTTAAGTCAATGGGAATATCCAGTGAATGTAACAAACAAACTTAAATAGAACATGTGGGAAACACACATGACAAGCTTCAAATAAAATCTCTCCTATGACCTCCAAAATGCCAAGAATGTCCCCCTTAGAACTGGACTGGACCACGACCAATTAGGTCTGAATTCATTACACATGTTTTGGGAATGAGGCTTTTGCCTGGACTCACCCTAATGAATCACTGGGTCTTCATGGAAATGCTCTAATGACATCAATTTTCAGGAAGTTGCTGGCTTTTGCCTCCTTTCACTTGTTACCCCATAACATACCTTCTGTGTATTACTTAGATTAAGAACTTTGTAAGGGAGGCCTTTGTGAGAGAAATAACTCGTGCAATAGTGCAGCAGAGCATGAAATCCCTATCTGGATGGTTGGCTGCTTCATAAAATGTTACCAAGAATGGAGAAGCCAAAAACGGAGGTAGAGAACAGAGTGATGGAACTCACAGTAGCTGATGGAAAGCTTCCCAACCATATCATGACAGTTGGCCTGTGCAGGGCTGTGAATGAAATCCATTATGTTGCCCACAGAGCATGGGATTCTGGCATAGTCAGTGCAAAATGTTTCCCACTGTGAGCTTTAAAAGTTATCAAAGCCTCCTACTGCTCCTCACCCTGAGAGTAAGGGTCTAAAACTGGAGAGCGTCAGTTCCCACCGTGCCCCTGAAAATCAGTTACCAGAACACTTTCTAAGGGAACCAAACACACGGCACTTCAGGAAAATGGTCAGTCACGAGAGGTATTGTCACTCAAGGTAAGCTGGTCTCAATGGCAACCTGCCAAGGGTAATGGATGATTAGAAACTAACAAAAGTCTAAGCACCAAAGTTTGTGAATAGATAACATTTTAATAGACAGATAGATTTTAATCATACTACTAATACTGTCAGCCCACCCACTTGCATTCCAAAGGGTGTTCTGGAAGGAAAAGAGGTGACCGATATATAACTTTAGGCAAGCATTGGCACCTGTCAAATATGGCAACGTCATGCGTTACTTATTTCATGGTTGAAGATGTCAGGGGCGAAGCACCCTATGCAAACCTTCTGCTGAAATGTCAGTCCCAGAAACAGAGCAAGTGCACAGTTTTACTCAACCTCCATGTTAGCTGAAGAAAATGGGGGGAGTGATCTCTGCGTGTTAAAACACAGCTTAACTTGGATACAATGAAATAATGCAGTCCTGGGTCTTTTTTTGTTGTTTTGTTTTGTTTAAACATCATTATTGAATTTTTTTTAGTAGAAACTTAGGACATATACTTTGTTTACTTGAAAATCTTTTACAATAATTTTGTTTCTAAGTAATTCCTTAAATTAGAATTTATCAGTGAATTGAATAAAGCAATGTTATCATTACCAGCATTATTGAATACCGTCTTCTGCATACACCACTTCTAGAAATACAGAATAAGGACTGTGTCTTCTATAATCTTTGTATATGAAATAAAATAATGAAGGAAAATTAATCAATAGCATACATTTATCCTTTCCTTTGTGGCAACATTATATTTCCTGACAAACTATCTTTAATATGTATATAGCTAAAATGTGCCAAACTCCATAACAGGTACAAGAACTTTGAAATTTCAGAGAAGGGAGAGTTGATATACCATTCAGAGGACTACGGAACAAGCAGATGTGATAAGATCAGAGAATACTGGCTAGAAGAAAGTGATATTTGAGTTCAGCTTTGTAAAGTAAATGGGGGTTTCTAGAGACAAAAACTGTAGAAAGATAATACAGAGACTAATAATTGAATCCCGGCTCCCGACTCCCCTTCTTTCTTTTAGTAATAGAACCCGTTCTGCCATCACACGTGCCTGCAGGTTTTAACAGGGCACATGGCTCCCAGCCTAGAGGCTACATTTCCCAGCCTCCCTGGCAGTGAGTTATGGCCATGTGACACAGTCCTTGCCAATAGGATGGGAATTGGAATGATATGTACAATTTGGGGATCTTGCCTGTAAAATGATTCAACATACATTCTCAACAGCCCTGTCTCTTTCTCCCTTCTCAGCCCATCTTCTACCAGGCATTTAAGGAAAACATCCTAGGAGATGGTAAAGTAAAAAGAGAGGAAGAATCGTAGTCCCTGGACAATCTCATGGGGCAGGGCAGCATATCAACCATGGACTACCTACTACCTCTAGACTATTGTGTAAAAGAGATATAAATGTCTAGCTTGATTGAGCCATGGCGCTTTCGGGGTCTCTTTGTCACAGAAATGAAATATCTCCTGACTCAGAAGGGCCTTCCTGTGAGAGGAACAGAGTGTATAAGTAGATGTGTGGAGGAGGAGTCTGGAAGATAGGGGACCAGTGACCTTATCATAAGATGTAGAGAAATGTGAATAAAACGAGCAAGGTAGATGGAATTGGTACTTAAATGCTAAGCTGATTTATTTAGTCCTGGGTCTTGAAGGGAATGCTACTAGTGAAAGGAACACTGGATCCATGGAAGAACTGGACTTAAATGTGCAAATGAGGTTCTAGTTGATTTGGCTTTATAGTGTGTGAACAAGATGGTACTTAAAACGAATAAGCTAGCAATGCTGTCTTGAAAGAGGCATGAGAACTAGGTGATGAGAAAAGGGGCTGTGGTCATCATCTCATCATCACTTTATTAAGGGTGAGCTTTATTATCACTGAAGTGCTTGTTTAGGACAATGTCATTGTCAGGTTTGAGCAAGACCATAGTTGTTAGACACAAATCCTCATACCAAATAGCAAACTCATTAAGTTAGGATCAGCACATTACTTGAAGCAACTTATATACTTGTACCCAGGAAGATGTCCAATTATTTTATAATTATATTAGATAATCCAAACAGGGTTAATTTAAAGGTTTTAGTTTTAGAAACATTACTTGGGAGGCTAAGACTGTTGAATTAAATAAATCTATGATCCTGTGCTAAAACACTCATTAAAAGTATTGGCCATCAATGAGAAGAGAGACTGCATGCGTGTTCTCTGAAGCTCATAAGTTCACTGATTTTTAAACTATGGAGTCATTCACTCATTCAAAACAACAAACAAACAATAACAAAAAACTCACAATGACCAACTACAGTGCTAGTCATGTCGCCAGGGGGTGGGGAGACAATAAGCTGAAAAAGGTCAAATTTTTGTTCTCAAGGAGTGTGGAATCTGGAAAGGGCTATCTTATAACTCTATTTCAATAATATGATTCCTGAGACACTGATACAAACAATAAAATTTGGCAGCACTAAGAGCTAACTTTGCCTGGGAAAGGAAATAACATGACATCTGGAGAAGGACAAAGGAATTGAGGACTTAAAATAAGGCCAAAGAGTTGAAATAAATAAGGCAAAATGTAATTATTTTCTAATTCCAGGTAGTGGGTATTCAGTACCTTTGAAATATTTCACAATTTAAAAACAGTGACTCAGTCTTTTGTAGACTAATCCATATTTAGAAAGGAACGGGTAGGAAGACCTGTACACTGTACAGGTGACAGTGCAGGGGCTGTGCCAGGGTCCATGGTAGCCCTGTGCCTAGCAGAGCACGAAGAACACTGGAAGCTCATAGGAAATGCTTGTTGCCTTGACTTCAGTTCACTCTCCACTCTCTCAGGGATGTTTCCCTTGAAAAAGATCTTCCACTTGGCTCAAGAAAATAGAACTTTCCAGGGTGGGGTTTGGAGGGGACTGCCATTCACATCAGTAACAACCAGACTTGGGTCATTTCTTTCTCAAGATAATGTAATAAGAGATTTTAAACAATGGGAAGGGAGTCTCACAGTTGGGTCACTGCCCTACACTGGGTGAGGTTTTTTTGTGTCTTCTGGCCTAAACGCCTCTTGTTAAAGGGATTCCACCTCAGTACAGCTGTGTGATATTTCTGATTAACAACAAGTGGGTGATCAGAAGGCTGTCCTCTACCAAGTCAAAAAAAAAAAAAAAAAAACTCGCTTAAAAATTTTTTATCAAGACACATAGCCCATGGACATCACTGAGCTGGCAGCAAGCAACAGACAGAGGGGAAGGGCAAAAACCCATTTACCAGGTATCAAAAAGTAGGAAAAAATAAAGAAATGGAAACTACTTATGGACTGGGGATCCAGCATCCCCCCAATAGAAGATTTTAGCTGTCCTTTCAAGTCAGTTAAAAAGATTTAAGAAACATACTTGGACTGCAGCATTTCTAATGCAGCTGTCACACTACACTTAATGCAGAAAAGATGTATTTTTAAATGATCTGGTTACTTTGAGGGCTTTGGCTTATAAAAGCCCTTTTTATTGAGATTCTAAATTCCAGTCTGAATAACCTTTCAATTTGTTCCAGTAATTTTTTCTCCTCCTGCATTTGCATTGGCAATACAGCTGGAGTCATTTCAAAGCCCAGGCCCTGAGCACTGAGCCTTTTGTACCAAGTCTCCCCCTTCAGCAGAGACGGTGGGTGCCAGATTTGACATTGCTATGAAGCTGTTTGCACAAGAAAACCACTTGCTTTTCAAAGATCAAGATTAAAGTGAGCTTAGGAAAAGAAAGGGAGCATGTCGTATTTTTCATCACTTTTGTGATTACCTGGGGGTTGAGGCAGGGGTTTGAACCAGGAATTAAGTCGCTTCAAGATTCCTTGAGTAGTTAAAAGTGCTGCAAACAAATGTGACTTCTGATTAATATCTCTGTCTACATCCCAAAGCCTGTGTTTCCTTATCAAACCATCACTTTCCTTTGGGGTCCATCCTGAGCTCTCTGAATTGAACATTTTCCGACTTGGAGTGTGAGTGACACTCAGGACAAACCTTCAGAGATGTGAACAATGTGTAAGCTCTACTGCTTTTCATGTGGCACCTTCTTCCTAAATATTGACAGGAAAAAGAGACCCTTGCCGTGATGGGAAATTCATATAGGAGTGCTAGGTAATTCCAATCAAAACCTGGTCAGAGGATAACAAATGTTTATTAAATCCCTGCTATATGCCCAGCACTGAGCTGCACACTTTCAGGAATATTTTTGTCTAAAACAAAACACCTGAGTAACTGGTCACCATTTCAATTGTACGGACACTAGTTATTCTGAAGAAAATTTAACACCACCTAAGAATCTAGGAACTATTTTTATATTTATTTTGTTGGAGTAGGATTAAGCCTGTAAAATTCTTGAAGGTAACTTCTAGCCCCAAATGGCTGACATGAATCTTGTGTAGGTTAGTAAGAATAATGCAGACTTCATGACACCTTGTCCAATCTAAAACTTTTAAACGACTTTTACAGGGAATAAATGTTTACAACATATAATCCCATCCTTTAAGCCCATCCTTAAGCTAGGTATACTGGGGTATGGAGAGAATGGGGAGGGAAACCCAGCAAAATCCCTGCAATATTTTTGCAAACAGTTGTTAGGCTTCTTGTACAAAGTAGGGCTCATTTTATTTTCATTAAGATCAGTAGTTTTAAAAACCTTGATGATACAAGCAGTTTTTCCTATAATTTGTTTCTGATCTGCTTTTGAACATCAGATGATCTATTTTGGTCGGCTGTCCAGATTTTCATTGGTAGTGATAGGACCAGAGATGATTTTTAAAACCTAGAAGAAAATTTCAGCTGGTTTCTTTTAAGAACCAGAGGCACTTAGGCACTATGAAAAGAACCTGACTTCTTTCATCCACTATGGTTCAGTTCCATTTAAATTTAGAGCAGAGAATTCTGCAGGCTCTGCCTTCAGAATAATTACTGACAACTCATACTTTTTGAAAACTTGCCATGACTTTTGAGGGAGGCAGTGCAAAGGACTGGTGTTAGGTAGGTCCATGTTTCTCCACTGGACTAAGAGCAGGTGATGTTCCAACCCTATAAAAAGGGACAAGTGATAACTTCTATCTCAATGGGCTACTATGAGAATTATATGAGACAACTCCTAGAAAACACTTTTAATGCAGCCCAACACGTAGTATAAAGTCAATTAAATCAAACTTTAATCTTTTTATAGTGTAACTACCATTCTTTTACCAACTGCTTATCCAATGTCTCATAAATTATAAAAACTAAGGCTATAACCATGTATGTCAGAAAAAAAACCCAACAACTCAGCATCTTGACTGTTATTTATTGAAGGTAGACCACGGAGCACCATCGTCCGATAGAATTTTCTACCACGATGAAAATATTATATATCTGTGCCAGTATGGTTGCCAAGAGCTAAATGTAACTATTGAAACCTTGAAATGTGGCTAGTGTGATCCAGAAACTATATTTTGAATTTTATTTAATTTTAATTAACTTAAATGTGAATTTAATAGTCATGTGTGGCTTATGGCCACCATATTGGACAGCACACTCATCCCTGGAGTAAGAGAAAATAGGCTGAAGAACATAAATAGACAAAGAAATACCTATCAGTGGGAAAAGCCACATTTGGATGAGAATGATTACTTAGCATTTACCCAGCAAACATTTGAGGGATTGCATGGGTTTGGGCAGGTGAGGGTGAGCTGGGAGTTCAAATTCTGGTTCCACCACTTACAACTTGTATGAGCCTGGTCAGATCTGTCAGCTTCTCTGAGCCTTGGTCGCCCCGGGCTGCGATTAGGTGTTGGGGGTAGAAAGTAAAGGCTAGAAATGGGTTTTGCTACATTGGGAAACCAATCAGTGACAACCTGGTGTGTGCCTGGGTTATACACAGGTTACAAACACACACGCACCCATGCAAACACACAATGTAGGGCTTCCCTGGTGGCTCAGTGGCTGAGAGTCCGCCTGCCGATGCAGGGGACACGGGTTCGTGCCCCGGGCCGGGAAGATCCCACATGCCGCGGAGCAGCTGGGCCCGTGAGCCATGGCTGCTGAGCCTGCGAATCCGGAGCCTGTGCTCCGAAACGGGAGAGGCCACAACAGTGAGAGGCCCGCGTACCGCAAAAACAAACAAACAAACACACAATGTAACATCATGCTTAATAGAATGGTTTGCATATTTTGGGTCGTTCATTTACCAGGAGTCTAAACTGTCTAATAAGCACCCTTGCTGGGGGGTGGGACCTACAGGGATAGAGGGAAAGTTCAACAAACATTACTTAGCACATGCTAAGTACATACCCAGGATGAAGTCAATGTTGTAAACTTCACTTTACGTAGACAACAAACTGAGGTATGGAGTAGTTAAACAGCTTATCCAAAGGCACACAGCAGAGCAGGGACTCAAATCCAGTTTGATAAAGTTTCAGTTCAAAGGAACCACTGCTGAGAAGTACAACAATAAATGGAGTATGCCCATATAATAAAATGCTGCTACTCTGGTAAGGGTAATAAGACAAACACAAGACACAGGGGAGAGGAAAAGAGGACACAAGGAAATGCTGGCTTCTGGGCAATTTGGATATGGAACCAGTGGCCAAGTGAGCAAGCAGGTTGTTTTCCAAAGGAGGGAATGGCTATGGTTCATAACAAGAATGGGATACTCTCTAGCCTATTAAACCCATGTCAGGGGGCTTCCCTGGTGGCGCAGTGGTTGAGAATCTGCCTGCTAATGCAGGGGACACGGGTTCGAACCCTGGTCTGAGAGGATCCCACATGCCGTGGAGCAACTAGGCCCATGAGCCACAACTACTGAGCATGCATGTCTGGAGCCTGTGCTCCGCAACAAGAAAGGCCGCGATAGTGAGAGGCCCGCGCACCGCGATGAAGAGTGGCCCCCGCTTGCCGCACCTAGAGAAAGCCCCCGCACAGAAACGAAGACTCAACACAGCAAAAATAAATTAAAAAAACAACAAAAAAACCCCGTGTCAGCCCTATTCTCCCTCACTCCTCCAGCATTGTGCCCAGTCCTCCCTCTCCTTCTGGTCCTCTCCTGCCTGCTGCTTCTCCCAAGCATCCTATCGCTGTCTTGCTGCATCAGAGACTGGCCATCATGGGGTCAAAAGGAAAAAGTAAAACTGTAAAACTGGTAACTAGGAACCACCAGCTACCTATGACTTGAGCTACTTTTTTACACCCTTTGATTTTGTCATTTTCCAGATGCCTCTGTCTTATATTCATCTTAAGTCTTTTGGGCAAGTTCGGCATCTTTTGTTTCTAATGAAACACACTGTCCCATTCAGTAATTGTTAAATGATAACAGTAATTACACCCTAAATGCCTTCCTATGGTCTCAATAATCTTCCATTCCAGTCTTGCTGAACTGCCTGCATTTACGTGGTTTTTGGTGATTTGTATAAGTTTTCACTCTCTCTCTCCCACACATCCTCATACTTGTATAAATGGTTACATTTTGCGGAAAAAACACAGGGTGGGAGAAGAATATATAATGGCCACTGCCCATGTATCAATTTATAAAATGCATCATAAGAGATGGAAAGTGTTAGGCAAATGTTTTTATTATTTCTATGCTGTTAACATTTTTCCCAGTCACATCGCATCTCCTTCCCCAAATGTTCTAATCATGTTTTATTCTGACTATAAGAATTCTGCTTACTTGAAGATTTTCATCTCTTCAAAGACTATGGCAAGCAGGAGGCAGAGGTTCTGTTTTAATCTTTTGCTTGCCCTCCCGAATGTCAAGTATTTGTGTTCAGCATTTTAAAAATCAATAGGGACCGAAAACATATCAAAATGAATATCAGATAGTTCAGAGTAGAATATTAAACATGTCTTATGTTTTTCTAAGACAACTTTTAAAAACAGGGCTGGCAACAAAGCAAGTTGAAAGTTTATGGAAACGGACAACTCTCGCTGTATTCTATTTCCCTTTGTCTGGAAGCCAGCTCTTTTGAGAGTTCAAAGGAAAACAGAATTGTGGCTCATCTTCCAAACAAACAGCACCATCCCGGTATGTCAGTAAGTTAAACGTCCCCCCAGCTCCTGATGTCCAAACTTAGCCCCCAATTTGCTATTCACATTCCTGAGACTGCTCCTTGGTTACAAACCTCCTATTGTTGCTATTTAATTCTATATCCACAAGGCAGTTTCCTGGGAAGCACCGTGAGTAATCAATTGTCACTATGATCTGACAATAGCTTGAAAATATTATTTGGATTGTTTGCAGTTGATTGTTTTAAATGAAGGTAAGGAGAGAGCAGCAAACATGACAGTATAGAGTCAAAAAGGGCAAACATGATTTTCTGTTTGTGGAAAGTGTTGCTAAGATAACATACTGATTGTGCATAATTAAAAAAATAAGAATGAATGACAGGCCAACAATGCAGATCACCATGCCTACCAGCAAAATGAGCCTCTGGAAGAAAAAAAAAAATAAGTCTGGCTAAAGGAAAAAGGCTAAATGAATTAACTGCTCCAGCTTAAAGATATTTAGCAAATATCCTTCCTTCGTCCCTCACTCACTCCCTTCTCAGCAGTGGCTTTGGCATCCATTAAAATGGATGATTTGAATTCATGGAAGGTAGTTAGGAATGGCCTAGAAGTATCTTGCCTACAGCACTCTTGCTGCAACTCCCTCTCTCTGGAATGCATGAAAAATAAGTTAAGTGTGAGAACTGCTCCATTCCCTTCCAGGACATGGGAGAGTGGGGCACCTTGTAGCCAGGTAGAGGGAAGGAACAGGAAAGAGGAGAAGAGTCCAAGAAAGGAAAATGGACATGTATAACTGAGAGCAAGGTCTCCATACAAATGGTCGGAGGGGGATTTTTCCCCACAAACTCAGAATCTTTACTTGTCCCTTGAAACTGGTGGGATTAGGAAGAGCTGATGCTACTGCTACCACAAGTCCAGCTTGGAAGATATGGCTGTTTTTCCAAAACCTGCTTGGAGGAAATTCAACTAAGGTTATTAAGATCCTCCCTGAAGCACAAAGACTCTTTGAGTCTCATGGGGGGATTTCATAGAAGATGCCAGGGGTCAGGCTCCCCACAGGAGGTGTCTCCATCACTTGTTAAAACTGGAGCTTCTCTCTCCTGTGAGGCCCCAAGTCCAATGTGCTAAGTCCAGTCCAGGTGGAGTACATGAGAAAGGAACTGCACTGACCAATTAAGCTTATCCACTTAGGCACCATGCCCAAGAATTGGTCCCTTGACTTCTTTTATGGTTCTACATACCTGTAAATACTGAAAAGGAGGCATGAGAGAAGAGCCACATGACCTCAAAAGTGCCCCAAATCGTCATCACCCATACATCTTCCCCAGGAGAGCTTTGTTAAGGGAAAAGCAGTAGGGCCACACACCAGCTTCACAGTAGGATGGACCTGAGTCTGAAGGGGCTGGTGGGGTGACCCCAGAGCGGGGTGTGGTCCTGTTCTTACCCACATAATCCTCATGAGGAAATGACAGTGAGGAAAACCATCCCCTGGAGTCGGCACAGCTAACCCTGCAGTGGTAGGCTGGGGAGGGAGGGGCTGGCTGGCTCTGTATGCAAATGAAGGGGCTTCTCTGAAGCAGTGGGTCTCACCCTTTATTGTGGATAATTCTCACCTTGGGTGCCTGTTAAAATGCAGATACCTGGGACTGACCCCAGACACAGAGTTAGAAACTTTGAGGCTGGGGCTTGGAATCTGATTTATTTTTTTTAAACATCTTTATTGGAGCATAATTGCTTTACCATGTTGTGTTAGTTTCTGCTGTATAACAAAGTGAATCAGCTATACGTATACATATATCCCCATATTCCTTCCCTCTTGTGCCTCCCTCCCTCCCACCCTCCAGGTGGTCACAAAGCACTGAGCTGATCTCCCTGTGCTATGTGGCTGCTTCCCACTGGCTATCTTTTTTACATTTGGTAGTGCATATATGTCAATGTTACTCTCTCACTTGGTCCCAGCTTACCCTTCCCCCTCCCCGTGTCCTCAAGTCCATTCTCTATGTCTGCGTCTTTATTCCTGTCCTGCCCCTAGGTTCATCAGAACCTTTTTTTTTTTTTTAGATTCCATATGTATGTGTTAGCATATGGTACTTTTCTCTTTCTGACTTACTTCACTCTGTATGACAGACTCTAGGTCCATCCACCTCACTACAAATAACTCACTTTCATTTCTTTTTATGGCTGAGTAATATTTCATTGTATATATGTGCCACATCTTCTTTATCCATTCATCTCTTGATGGACACTTAGGTTGCTTCCATGTCCTGGCTACTGTAAATAGTGCTGCAATAAACATTGTGGTACATGACTTTTTGAATTATGGTTTTCTCTGGGAATATGCCCAGTAGTGGGATTGCTGGGTCATATGGTAGTTCTATTTTTAGTTTTTTAAGGAACCTCCATACTGCTCTCCATAGTGGCTGTATCAATTTACATTCCCATCAACAGTGCAAGAGGGTTCCCTTTTCTCCACACCCTCTCCAGCACTTACTGTTTGTAGATTTTTTGATGATGGCCATTCTGACCGTGTGAGGTGATACCTCATTGTGGTTTTGATTTGCATTTCTCAGCATCTGATTTTTTAAGAGAGCTCCAGGAGAATCCAAAGTCAGAAGGCTTCAAATCACAGGTTCAGAAACACTGCTTCTCACCAGTGCATTTCCCAAGCAGAAGAACTCTTTGGACATCTCTGAACTTGTGGGTAAGAGACAGTCCAAGAGATAATGGAAATTAAGAAAGGATGATTTTTTAACACAATCTTGTTAGCTAATTTAAGAAACCACACTCATTTTAACATCCTTTAAAACGTTGCCTGGAGAGTTTAGTCCTGGGGCAGAGAACCAGGGTCTTTCATGAAGTGGAACTACAGAGAGACTGGGTATACAAGTGATGTGGTGATGATAGGTACACTCTGGATAAATTCAACCAGAGAAACAAAACCATCTCTGAAGGAAACATCCTATGACAAGGAAAAGCAAGCAACGTGAATTATAAAATGAGCTGATGAAGGATGGCAAATGCATTTCTATGTTCTGCAGATAGCATCAAGCCTCACAGGCACTTGGAAATAGTTTCCGAATGTCAGCGCAGCAGGAAGTAGCCTCCTCCCCTGCCATGAAGAACGTCACTGCTCTCAGAATGGGGACCTTCTCACCAACCATCTCAAGATGAAACATGAAGGCTACAGGAGTCCCCAGAGTCTGCTGACTTGTGGAGGAACTGGCCCAAAGCACAGATAACACTAGTAATTATTTGTAAAGTTACAGCTGTCAACAGCTATCATTGAAGCTTCTAAGAAGATTTTTATCTGTTTATAATGATGGAGTCACTAGAAGCCAGAAGCACAGAGATTTGAAAAGGAGCAAATCTCAAAGCAGTGGAGGAGTCAAACCAGACAGAAAAATGACAAACAGGAAATGCACCTGCTCCTGGACTTGGCCACGCCTTCCTCTTCTCTCCCCAGAAGTGAGGAGAGAAAAGAGAACGAGAGGCAGAAAGAAGAGGAAGTAAGAAAGCAAAGTCCTTTTCAGGAACTTTAGCCAAAGCAGAAGCCATAAAGGAAATAATTATCTGACTCCACAAAATTTTTAAATTTTGACATGGCAAAAGCCACCATAAAAATCAGAAGGCAAACAAAAAAGCGAGAAAAATACTGTGGCTGATGACAAAGGTTAATATTGTTGTAAAAAAAGGTCTCTTACAAACTGATAAGGAGAAAGATGAATTTAATTCATCTTTGGTTTAATTCCTTGATTTAAAACAAAAGGAGGCAAAGGGCTTGATAAGTCATTCACAGAGAAGGGAACACATATGACTGTATGAAAACATATTAGTAATAAAAGAATTGCAAATTAAGAGGAGGTTCCACTTATTCTGCAATTGAATTGGCTAAGGGATTTTATTTAGTTTATTTTTAACAGCTTTATTGAGACTGATATACAAAGAACTGTATATATTTAATATGTAAAATTTGATGAGCCTGGACATATGCAAACAGCCATGATACTATCCCCATGATCAAGATAACAGACAAATCCAACAGTTAAGGTTTCTTCAAAGCTGAGGTTTCATCTCTAGGAACAGCTAGTGGGTAATAGGAAGATGTGCATAGAAAAAAGTCTGGGAAAACTACATCAGGATTTTGGCTAATTAATAAGGGAGCAAGCAGAGGAGAAGGTGGGCAGAATGGATCCTCTCAGAGGGAAGGTACCCATCCCAGCCAGCAGAACCTTGGATTCTTTCTTAAAGTAGCTCTTAGAGTCTGTGAGTTTTGGCACTTTGAGTGTAAAGCATCCCCCAGCAGCCTCATCATAGGATCTGAGCAGTAGGCCGACAGAATCCTCTCCTAACTGGTCCTGCAGTCACCAAAAGGCAACAGACAGGGCAGCCAGTCAACGAGAAGACATCTTCACCATTCCAAGGGAAGGGAGTAAAATAGCAAGAGTATACAGAGTTTTCCATAAGGTTGAATGTATTTCATTCAAAGAACTGTCTTTTATTCTGAGACAATTTCCTGTCCACATTTTAGTGCTAAAACGTCCATCCTTCTATGAGATGATAGATAATAGACAATGGTTGTTCTGTTTTGTCTTTCTTAACACTCTAACCAAGCAAAATAAAACACTGCCAATTTTTGTCTTGACATTTTACTGGTCTATGAAATCCAGATATCTAGTAGACAACGGTCCAACCTATAAGCCCTAATTTAAAAGAGTTGGCAATTTCATTTGTGGGAGCAAAACTTCAAAGGCTTTGTCCTTCAGGCCCTTGCTGGGTAAAGTCTCAGCAGAGGATGATAGATAACTGCCTTAGTGTTGAACAGGTTTGGCCAAGCAGAGACATCTGTGGAATCAGAGTAACTCTTTCCAAAAGGGCTGCTAGAGACACGCAAATCTGCCTGCAGAATGAAAGAACCTGGTAATTGGGCTGTAGTCCATCCTGTTTGTTGGTGATCTGGAACAGGTAACTGAGCTGAACTCCATCTTGCTTGTTGATGTGTTGTATTCAGAGAGCTGAGACCTGGGAGTTTCTAAGAAATTCTGGTAGTATGCACAGCTGAAATGCAAGCTCAGTTCTAACTACTATCTGGAGAGTCATCTGACCCTGACCAAGGTGGAAAGAAAGCAGGGAGCTTAGGAGCTTGCAGCGCCGCACCCGGGCCTGCCACTGGCACAGCTGTTCATGCCCCCTGCTCTGTCTGCAGGTGGTGCTGGCAGTGCAGGTGCAGCAGGACAGGAAGAGCAGACAAGTGAGGTGTCCTCTCCTGAAACACTCTCAGACGGACCTGGCTTAAAAGAAATTCTTAAAGGTGGAGAAGGAAACCAAATGTGACCACAGGATCGACAGAACTTAATGTTACTAATTTAACCAGTTATCAGCTGCTTGTGATGAACAGCACGGTGGCAGCTTGTGGGCTGGCTATATAGAGTCAAAACTAAAAGATACAGAAAGACTGATAGAGACCTCTACTGAAGTCTCACCCAAGAATCAGCTCTTGAGACTTAAAAGAAACTCCCACTCACATGACCATTTTACTAAGCACACAGTGAATAAATTTAAAACTGTCCTACACACAAAGGCAGCAACACCCCAGCCCCACTCCCACATACCCTAGAGCTGCCCCTTCTCCATGCCACAGGGGTCTGAAGGAATTCACCATTCGCTCACTCTCATGTTAATAAACTAAGGACTTTGAGCTAGAGATTAGTATAATTACTTTTCTTTCTAAGCTCTCTGCTGGGAATGTACTTTCAGCACCTTCCTTTGGTGTTCTGATAACCTCTTCCTGGCCAGGCAGGTGGAACACGGCCAGGCCTCCATCACACGCCCCTCTTTCTTCCCCTTCTCACTGAACTGAACAATCCTGCTGTGTGTGACTGGAAGCTAATTAGTGAACCCCCCAAATATGCTCTTTTGCTGATTATACCATTGCACTACTAGTGTGGCATCTGAGAGCCCTCAGGAAGTCACCCAGCAGCGCTGAAATCTGGACAGGATACCCCAGGGAGGAGGGCAGAAGAGTCAGCCCAAGGTGGGACCACACTTTTAGTTGAGAGGGAGGCCATATCTGTGGCCTGACGTTTATTCATGAGTATTTCAAAGCCTTGTAATGCTCCGTGATGTGGCTTCATTTCCTTTCCTTCAGCGGAAGCCATCACAGGGCTGCAGAGGGCTTTGCATGGTTAGAATCCAGTCTCTCTTCCTAAGAACTGGCAGAGCCCAACCCATTAGGGTAGAGGGTTACAGTACTTGTAAAGTCATCTTTAAACACATCACAAAAATAGGGAAAAGCTTAATTCACAAACTTTATACTTTCTTGTCATTTGTAGGCAACACAATACCATGAAATAGAATCAATCACAGGGAGAGAAAGAAGGACAGGTCCTCAAATGAGTTGGGCTTTGCTATATTACTCCTAAAAGGTAGCTTTCTCCAGAAGACTAGCCAAAATCCTTCCAGGGATTCTATTCTAGACACAGTGTAAATGAAAAAGCAAAACAGAAGAGTCAAATGACACAGAATTGTTCCATCATGCCCTGATAAATAATGCACCAGAAAAGGGGACTGAGAAGGAGAGGCTGAGAAGAGGAGGAAAACCACGAGACCTGAGTGTCCTGGTAGCCAAGTAAAGAAAATACCTCAAGGAGAGGGAGAGAGCAACCGTGTCAAATGCTGCTGCTAAGAGAAGCAAGAGAAAGACAGCAAATTGACTGCATGGTTTAGCAACTATCACTACAATTACTAGCATGAGTAAGAGCAGCTATAACTTCTGAGCGCCTTCTCTGTGTCAGGAGCCATGTCACGTGCTTTATGTCTATTACCTCATTCAGTCTTTACAACAATCCTTAGAGCCCATTCTACTGTCAATATAATGCAGGCTGAAAATTGAGGTCTAGAAAAGTACAGTGTATGCAGCCAAGTGGGAGAAAATAGATACAAATATAAACCTCACTGAATCCAACCTTGGTGCTCTTAACAGCTGTGCAAACTGCCTTCTTTCTTCCTCTTTCCTTCTCCCCATATCTCCTCCCTCTCTCCTTCCTGTCTTTCCTCCACATCCACAGGAAAGAAGCAAAAGGGAAGAAGGAGAAAGTGAAATAGGTAACAAATAAAAAATGAGTATGTAAAAGAGGGAGGAAAGAAGGAAATAAATTAAGGGCTCTTTACGGTTACAAATGGCTTCTATTTGGGCTTAACCTCAGCAGGCAATTTGGAAGATGTAGGATATTTATAACGAATATCTGACCAATTAATAGAAAGTAAGGAATAAGAACTCTGTGCTTGGGGACAAAGAGCCGTATCTGCCATTAATAAGGATTTATCTGCTAGCCCTTGTCTTCTGTTTTTAAAGGCCAGGGTGATTCTTATAAATAATAAGAAAATATGAAACAGCAGAATTTGCTTATACAACATGAAAGATAATAAAACTAGGAGGGAAATCCACGCATATCATTAAGTGAGAACATTTTAGTTAATGGCAATCCAAAGACAAAAAATTCACAGAGTTTTTCTCATGGGTTAAAAAAACAGCTGTTGGACAAGCTGTAGAGACAAAGGGTGCCTGTAGACAGAAGAATCGTTCTCAGTAATGAAGTTTTTCTAGTGATTGTGTGTATCTACACCAGTATGATTTCTACGGAGGAGCAGATTGCAAAGCACTGCTCCAAATACCTCCTTGAAAATTAAATTCAGCCAGGTATGGGGTATGGGAGAGACTTTAGGAAGCCAAGTTGCTTTGTGAAAATGATTCCTACAGTGACTCCTGCAAGCACACATCTTTCTGCTCAGTGTCATGTCTCCAACACATAGTAAGCATTAAATTATTATTTATTGAAGAAACTGAATCAAAGTGATTCCTTTTGGTTTAAATAATTCTTTCCAAAATTTTTGGATATAGTTACCAGCTAGTTTTAAGATGATCTCTTTCCTGTTTTCCCTTCTATCTACCAGAGTTTCCATTTCCTTAAAGGAAAAAACTTGGAAGTTGTTTTCCCAAGAAAAAGAAAAGTCCCACTTGAATATCAGAATATATTCAGTGTTTCTTCCTGGCATCTATAGAGACCATAGATCAGAGGTTCCAAAATGTTCTCAATTCACCATGAGCCTAGGCCAGAAAAAAATTCTAATATTTTCATTTATTAAGTAGTTATGTCCATAACAACTTAATAGACATTTGAAAAAATAATATTTTATATCATTCTTCAACAACTATATATTTACACCTGATGGACCAGGCACAAATTTGCAAGTCTTGAAATCAGACTGGGTATTAACACCCTCATTTCCTGTTCCACATTGATTTTCACGTGGTACTTGCTTTTTCAGCCACAGCAACTGCCAAAATCCCATCCTCACAAAGATGTCACATCACTGAAAGGAAAGTAGTGTGATCCACTGAAGCTAGTAATTCATGCAATGTCAGTGTTGAATGTTACTGTGCTTCCCTTGGAAATTTAAAATACCCTGTAGAGCTTCTGGGACTTTGCTGCCATGCCCGCGGGTGCCCTGGCATACAATTTGGGAACGGCAGCCAAATATTAAGCTTAAATTTTAGTGTGTCCAAAACCCAATACAATGTAAATTGGGAAGACATTTAAACCCAAACCCAGTAATTAAATCTTTCTTCTATCCCCTGTTGGTCTGTAGGTTCGGTCTATTACTTTAACACTTGACCATCAATCTTGAGATACTGGCAGACAACTTTACATCTCTGTGCACAGAGTCTGAAGTACTACGTCTGAACCACCTACAGTTTAATGGCAAGTGTTAGGGTACTAAGGAAGGGTTAGCCCGAAGTCAACAAACTTTCTCTGTAAATATTTTAGGCCTATTGGGCCATACAGTCTCTGTCCCAACTACTTAACTAAGCTGCTTTGTAAAAAAGCAACCATAGACAATGTGTAAATGAATGAGGATGGCTGTATTCTAATAAAATTTTTATTCACAAGAACAGGTGGCAGGCCAGATTTGGCCCATAGGTTGTATTCTGGCAAACCCTGTCTAGCTAGATAGGGAGATTGCTCTATTTCCTGATTTGAATTAATATAGCCCTGCTATGAGAAATAGAAACAATTCACAACATCTTAGTAAGAAGTGTTTCTGTAACAGACAGGTCATTCAGCAAGTACCTGCTGATCACTACTTGGGGCAGGTGCTGCACTGGGACACAGGGACACGAGGGCTCACGTTGCCCTCCAGCATCCCACAGACTACAAGCATGCCCAGGTAAGTTGATAATTATAGCATGAAAGCACAGAAGAGAGTGTGGTGATTTTCACCTGAGGGGCTGGAGGAAATAATCAGGTGACAGCAACTGAAACAACCCCACAAAACACAAAATAATCCAAAGGGGTGGCCTTGACAAACAAGAAGTCATTCTGCAATTGTTTGTATTCATAGCTAACTGCCAACAATTATTAGGTAGTTGTTACAAGTCAGCCACCATGCTAAGCATTTTATATGTATTATATTATTTTACCAGAGGAGAAAACAGAGCTTACAATTACTTTTCTAGTTAACAGCAACAGTGGGATTTGAACCCTGGTGTTCTTTCTCTAGAATTCAGCTCTTAATCACTGTATTATATAGCTTCTAGAGAAAGGAAGGAAATAAGTTGCTAGGCAACAGAAGAAAATACAGAAAATAGCTTCTAGAAATCAGAAGGAAAATAATCAAATTGACTGACTCATTCCAGGGGTTGGCAAACTATGGCCCTTAAGCCAAATCTGGCCCACTGCCTGTTTTTGCAAATAAAGTTTTCTTGGAACACTACCACACCCACACCCTTTTCTTTATATGTTATCTATGGCTGCTTTCATGCTATTGAATAAAACAGCAGAGCTCAGTAGCTGCAGCACAGACTGTAATGGGTGGAAAAGCATGAAACATTTACTATCTGGCATTTTGCAGAAAAACTTTGAGGACCTCCGATTCATTCACTCAATTCAAGGATTTTGTTTGTTTGCTTGCTTGCTTGTTTGTTCACTTTGGTTGTCTCAGTTCTTCTCATTTTTTGGAGCCAGTCCATGACCTCTCAGCCTCCCGGAGTCCATCCCTCTGCACTGCCAGCTGCTGAGCGGTCCACACGCCTTTGTGCTCCAGAACACCGTCATTTTCCACATTTGGCCCAGCTGCCCAGACTCACATGTAGGAGCTGATAAATCGTAAGGTGACATTTAATAAAAATCAGGGCTTTCCTGTCTTGCTGAATTTGAAGGTGAATATAGATATCGCTGCAGATTCCTGTGCTCCAAGCAGGTGGGGAGCATGCATCACAGCCAGCAAACAGAAGGGATTGAAGGATGAAGTGACTTTGCAGACCCTCCTCTTATCTGGCTGAGATTCACGCCATTCAGCTAATGCTAACCCTTATCAGACTGGGCTCACTGGACTGCTCTCACCATTTCTGTGATCAGCTGAGAGCTTCTGAACACAGAGGAAATTTTTTTGAACATGACCAACATTTAATAACAGTTTTTAATTTTCCATGATGTCTTCTGGGCCTCACAGGAAATGAGGAAGGTAACAGTATCTCCTGCTGTTTTATCAGATATCTACAGTATCTACTCAAACCACAAAATGCATCAAGGGAAAATAAGACGAACAAGTCTCATGAAGCAATTGCTAAGTAAATGTTAACACCGTCAGCAAGATCCACTCATGGGCAAAGAGAAGAAGGTACAACAGCTCGAAAAGCAGGTGACTTTTGAGGATGTGCCAGATCCAGGATGAAGCCTAAGATAAAGATGCTTTGCTGTATTTTGAATTATATATCCCAAAAAGGTATGTTAAAGTCCTAAACCCTGGTACCTGTAGTCCTGGCCTTTGCTGGAAACAGGGTCTATGCAGATGTAATCGAGTTAAGATGCATTCACACTGGAGTAAGGTGGCCCCTAGTCCAATGACAGGTGAATGAAAAGGGAAATTTGGGCACAGACGTACACAAGAAAGACAGCCGTGTAAAGACAGAGGTGTAGATTGGAGCTACGCTGTCACAAGCCCAAAAACACCAAGCATTGCTGGCAGTTTCCAGAAGCTAGGAGGGAGGTATGGAACAGAGTCTTCTCTAGACCATTTGGAGACAGCATGGTCTTGCTGATACCTTGATTTGGGACTTCCAGCCCCCAGAACTGAGAGAATAAATTCCTGTTGTCTAAGGCCACCTAGTTTGTGGTATTTTGTTACAGCAGCCTAGGAAACTAATAAATGTTGACGGTAGTGGTAGTCATAAAATTGGGAGAAGAGGAAGAATGTCAGCAATCACTGAGGGAGAGCTTTCCATGTCCCAAACACCATGCTAGGTGCACTGTGTGCATTATTTTAATCCTCACCACTTTTGAGATAAGTATTCGTTATTTCCACATTCCAGTTGAAGAAATTCCTCCTGGAGAGCTTGTCTACGGTCTCAGGGCTAGTGAATACCAAGGTCTGGGTTTGAATGCTGGTCACTGGACTCTGAATCCAAGCTCATAACCAGTACTTCATACTGCTGTCCACGTCCACCTGGAGGGTTCTGGTTTGTGTGTCTGTTTCTATGTTTTTTATTTTGGGACCTAGCAAGCTGGTCGACACAGAGAAGCTCTTTCCAAGAGCCCTTACCCAAGGGAACAGAGGGTTCAGAACTCCACCTTGTAGGGAGCCCCCCTCTCACACAAGTTATCGTCCAGCAACTTTAGGCAGGAGAAGATGGGTGGCATCTAGGAAACTCATGGAGAAGTCTGATGCTGAGTGTTCCATTTCAGAAATGAACTGCCAATTCTCTCTTTTTCCTTTTTATTCATGTCAGAGGGAAACTTTCCAGAAAGACTGCGAATGAAGAGGATACAATCTATATTGGTTTGTTTGTAAGAACCTTTATCTAGTTGCCTTTGCAAGGTAACCAGGATTCAGTGTTCACTTTTCATATTTTCACTGTGCCGTTTTGTCATAAATTTAATCAACTTGGAAGCTAAAATTAATAGCTCAGCTTTGAAGATATCACCAGGGTTGACCCCAAGCTGTGCAGGTCTTGGGGCAGTAAGTACACATTTAGTCTCAACTTGGTCTCCCCAAGCAGTGTACAACTCAGCTGGTCACCTTTGGCTCCTCCCTAATCCTGCTGCTTCGGAATTGCTACTGACAGCCTTGTGAGAAGAAGAAAAATCTACTTTTTCAGGTTTCCAGACATGTTTATGAAAAAGGGCATATTTAAAGGTCATTCTGAGTGTATTAACAACATTTGTTTTTTGAACTTAAAATTCTTTAATTTTATTCCTTATTGATTTCATTCTCAGAGTTCTAACAACATAAAACATAGAAGAACTCTTGGTCCACACATATAATTATGCTTCTTCATTGTCTTCTCATCTAATATTGAAATATGTTTCTTTGTCATTATTATATGATTAGGATTTTGGGATGGATGTGTGTGTGTGTGTGTGTGTGTGTGTGTGTGTGTGTGCTGTTTTGTTGTTGTTGCTGTTTTGTATAAACAAGACAAAAAGGAGTCAGCACAACACAGTAGAAACATAACACTTTGCAATCATGCCAACATGGATTCAATTCTGAGTCCCCATATATTAGTGCTGTAACCCTGGACAAGTCACTTAGTTTCTAGGACCCTATATTCTTATAAACTAGAACACAAATGGTAAATTTCACAAATAAGAACTTAATATAGCTATAAGGTTTGGCGGGGAGGGAAGCCATTAGATAATAATCAAACAAGCAAACAAAAAAGATATGTTCTCTCTCTTGACAGCAGAGCTCTCCCCCTTGGAGGCACCTATACCTGCCCTAGGCTGTTGCCCTATGCCCTCGTGGCCACCACAGCTTTTGGCACACAGGGAGGGGGTGCTCACTACACACTGAGTGAGTAATTGACCCAGAGGAAGGGCTCTCTCACCTCTTCCTCTTGTTGATTATAATTCCACTTTCAAGATTTAACAAAATGGCTATAACTCCCCGAAATGTCCAAAGCATTCAAAGGTCCTTACTGCAATTTTGAAGTAAATGTTCTTTTCTGTAGAAGATGGCATAATGAGATGCACATTGAGGACCACTCTGTTGGGTCAGTTTTTGCCAACCAAGAGGAAAACCATGAAGAGTGAATCCAGCATCTCGTGGTCCTGCCACTAAACTCACAAATGTCATTTTTCCCTTTTCAAATGTTTTAATTATAGTAGCATATAGAGGCACAGATCAGGGAAATGCTAAGGATACTAGGACAGTAGAATAAGTTTCCTCAGATAAGACCCAGATTGGGGGTAGGGGGCAAGTTGAAGAAGCCTAAGCACATTTTTAGTATCTGAAAGCTACATATAAATTCAATAAAAACTCCATTCATCAGCACAGCCTCAGAAACTTGCAAACATATAAACACACCTGAAAAATTAATAACATCTGTGTAGCCAACAGAACAAAACCTTAAGATGAAGAGAAACTTCGTTGAGCTGGGCAAGATTATCAGCTTCTCCTTTTCCACAATTGTGTGAAGGCATACCTTTGTGAAAGATATCTACACATTTGATCCAGGGATATAGCTGGTGATCTTTTTTTCCTGGTAAACAATTTTTTACCCTCTAAGTGAATTTGGAGGCTATATTACAATTCCAGCTTCCCCCAATCATGCACTACAACTCACCCTTACAAAAGTGATTTGCATGATAAAACTATCTTTTGTTCCTACATGAAAGATGAAGAACTAAAATATCTCTTCCTACCGTTATAAGCATTCATAATGTATAGGGAGAGGCCACAACAGTGAGAGGCCCGTGTACGGCAAAAAAAAAAAAAAAATTCACTCATATCTATCACACTGATTCAGGGTCAGATGGGCAATAAAAGATTTGATTCTGCATTTTTTTTTTCGGTTCGCGGGCCTCTCACTGTTGTGGCCTCTCCTGTTGCGGAGTACAGGCTCCGGACGCGCAGGCTCAGCGGCCATGGCTCACGGGCCCAGCCGCTCCGCGGCATGTGGGATCTTCCCGGACTGGGGCACGAACCCGTGTCCCCTGCATCGGCAGGGGACTCTCAACCATTGCGCCACCAGGGAAGCCCTGATTCTGCATTTTTAAGGTTTCAAAATTTAAATTAAGACTATCCCTATAAGGGGGCCAGAATTTAATTGGGTCAAACTAACAAGCAATTATTTCCCCAGGGCATTACAAAAACTATTAACTTGCAAATTTGGCAATTGCCAAAAAGGTCGTTTTATTCAATACAGGAAGCAGTTAGATTAGATTTGCCATTTTATTTAAAAATGAGAAATGGTTTCTCCTTTGAGTCCAACTTACCTTCTCAATGCTAAGCAGGTCTCCCATTTCGTTGACCTTGAACGCACCATGAAGCACACTTTCAAGGAATGGTTTACATGGACTCCTGAATCCATTTCTTAAGTCAGCAAACTGCCAGCAACAAGAGTTTTCTAAGTGCGGACTTGTAGGATGAGTAGGGGTTTGAGAGAGAGATTAGGGGTCATCCTAGGCAGAGGGTATGGCATTGAACACATATTTGGAGGTACACGTTTTGAGAAACCACAGGGGACTTGACCATGGCTTGCACTCTTTGCTGCTCCAACTCTCTTGGGATTGATGCATGAAAAGAGGCTACTCATTCCAGATTTGGAGTCCTCAGTCTCTGCCTCGACAGTCCCTGAACTTCCTATTCCCTCAGCCTCTCTCCCTGGCATCTAAGGCAGGATAAGAAGAGTGCACTTTAAGAAGATCTAGGCAGAGACAAGCCTCTCTGAATGTAACAATACCCAGGAATATGCTGCGAGCAGGCCAGTTCTGGCAGGCTTGCAGGTCTGATTATTTTGCAGTTTATATTTATATTTGAGGATTCAAAGGGCCTCAAAGCCCCTCCACTTCCATTGTGGAGTTTAAGGGAGCATTAAGGAGGCTAAGAAAAGGACCTACGGGGCTCAAGTGGAGGGGACCCCACAGACAAAGGGATTTCCCTACAGAGCTTGAGGAGGTTCTCTACAGAGAATGACTGGCAGGTAAGTCTTGAGCCTTTTTACCCATCTTCTCAACTCTTGGTGTTTTTGGCTGGCCAAATGTAAGCATCTTTCATCCTGACTTGTGCCACTCTCCACTAAGAAGAAACTTATACTTGAATTTTGAACACCTATGTTTAAGAACCAGTTTCCTCAGGATTCCAATCCAGCCCCTTACTTGAGCTGCCACTGTATGTTTTCCCCATCTGATCGTGATGTCAGTGTCTTTGCCTTCAATTCTCTGTAGACTGGGGGAAACATCATCATTTATAATTTTAAATGTGAAGAAAAAGCAAATTTTCCGAAATGCAGAAACGTCTATGCAGTTAATTAGCTTGTTCATCTACTTTTAAGTTTGTTCTTTTCCCTCCATTGGAGTTCTGGGATTTCCTCTATGTCGCTCCTCTCTTATTAAAATCTCTTTCTCTTGAATTCTTCAACTGGCAGTCTCCCTTCTTGCCTCCTTATTCTACACAAACAGCAAACTTGAAATCACACAGTCACTGAATCTTAGAGAAGGCACTTTTTAACTTCTGCCGTGGCCAGACCACTTCACTCTTAGAAACCTCTAGCCAAATTAGAAGGGCTGGTCTAAAATGGGAGAAAACCTACTGTCCTAGGCCCCTCCCTCCCCTCTGATCTAAGTCCCTATAGACCTTTTTTCAGATCCCTCAGATTCAGATTATCATATTCAGTAGAAGTCTTCAAAAATAAGGCCTATCTATAGCCACCTGCATCTACTCCTTTTTTTTAAATCATCATTTTTCTGAAAAATTCTGCGAAATTTTCACCTCTTGCTTCATTTCTTTCTCTCATCACAAATTTATCAGTGAAGATTCTAAAGGTAACTCAACTTTCACTTCTGAATACTGTGGCCCACTGCTCTTTCTCTGTCTCTGATGAACATGTATTTGTTTTGTTGTTATGACAAACTTTTCTTTATTTTTATTTTTTTGTGTATGTGAAAAAAGTGGCTGTTGCTCCCTTTCCTAGCTCTTATCTCTTTCTCACCACTCTTTAGTTGTAACTCCAAAGTTAACAGAGTCATTTTGATTAACCATGAAAATGTTGCTTTAAAAGACCCTTACTGTTAGTTGAAATAAAAATATCAAAGCATACAACTTTCCAGTCTAAGAACTGAGTTATAAAATCAAGTGATTTAAATTGATACAGATAAAACAAAACTTCCTAAGCTGCTAAAACTGTGGAGGAGTTGAACCTTGGCCTTCATTTTTTTTGAACATATATTTTTAAGACTAAAATTCCTCTCTTTTCTCCCCCCTCCTCCAAGGCTTAATCAATCAAGCTCTACCCCTATGGACACTACAACACAATTCCAATATTCTCTCTGGTTCGGAGATTTGACTTTTTTCCCACCCAAATAATGAATCAACCGGGATAAAAACTATAGTATTTCATAAAATAAAACATCATTTACAACATATTCCTGGGACAGAAGAGTATAAAAGAAAGTACTTTGGCTACAAAAGACAATTCTTTAAATACCATTACTATAATTGTTTCAACCATTAATTGAATTTTCATCTAGTCATACTACACAATCCATAATGAACACATCACTTTTGAAGTTAAGTTAAACCCTGATGCTTATTTGAAGAGAATTTATATTTGTCAATTTACATTTGTCTTGAAATGGAGGCCAATACTTTTTATTGAAGATAACCATTTGTAAGCTCAGGTGATGAGAGCTAATTTTTTTTCTTAGTTCAAATGTCAAATTAATCTTGCCATTTACAGCTCTTGGCCATGAAAAAGAGAAAACTTGGAAGATATCACATATGCTCAGGTCTGCCTTTCCTTTTTATTTTTCCCTCTTGTAGAACTACCAAACCTAGGCTTCCTTGTATAAAATAAGCCAGCTGAGTTTACCTTCTAGCAAATGGCCGTAAGGCTCATGATAACAAGTACTGTTACTATTTTCCATTCAAGAGCATCCAAAATTTCAACAGTTTTAAGTTTAGCATGTAAAGTTATACAATTTGGGGTACAAAAAAGAAAACACAAGCTTCTAAAGTAAATTGGGTAAGTTATGTTCTTGGGACCACATCTATTTATTTAACCAGGGGGCTGTGCTCAAGGTTTTATATATATATATATATATATATATATATATATATATATATATATATATATATATATATGTATGATATATGCATATATCATCTCCTTTCTGACTCTCAAATACCACACATCATTTGAGTTTAAAAAAGAAAAAAAAAAAATTCCATAAGTACCAGCTCCCTAAATGTGCTGAACCAGCACTAATGCAGTATGGACATCAGACTACCTACCTGATGCCAAAAACAATTCCTCAACCTCAGTCATTTTAGGGATCAAAGTTATATGCAACAGAGATGGCCTCAAAATTCTTAGCTCTGGCCAGTCTATCTTCCCTCCACCTACACGAGCAATTCCAGTCAAGGTTTATTTTTAGTTTCAGTTAGTCCACTCTGCCCTCTCTTTGGCAGGCAGCTGGCAGCGCTCCTCTGACCTTCTTTGGCTAACAGAATGTCAGGAGTTCTCCTTGGAGAAAGAAGGTTGGGTCTGTGCTCACTGGAATTCCCTCCAGCCCATGGGAAGGGCCATCCCAATGACCTAGATACCAAGATGATGCAGCAAGTCATTTTCCCAGATTCCATCCATCTGGCTCATTTATCTGAACTCCTCTGTTCTGCAAACAGTCCAGCATGTAGGGACCAGCACACACCCCTGTTCACCACCCTACAACATACACCCTGCTGTAGGAGGTACAGAGCAACCCAACAGTGCCTAGGTATAGAGTCAGTATCTATCAAGGTCCTGCCAAGACTCAGGCACAAGTTGGCAATGAAACCAATGCATCCATTCCAAACCCCCATTTACTTTTCCTTCAATCAGCTCTGTTATGTGTAAGGAACACAGTTCCTTTAAATAGGTTCTATGGAAGAAAGAAAAAGTGATTCTAAGTCTAGGATATAAACAAGGGAGTAGGTGTTTGAAGTGGGTAGAGGAGACTACCTTTGGGAGGGATGGTGTTAAGGAATTTAGAAGGCAGATGATCCACCTGTGTCAATGTTAATGTCAAAGAATGACAACAAGATGGTGGAGAGAGAGGCAGTGAGACCAATGCTAAAGTATTCATGAGTGATCAGGAGGTCAGGAGATGGCATCAACAGGAAGGCACATGAATGGTCTATCTAGTCTGATGAAAAATCACTGTCACTGTCCATACTTTATTATTGTCCATACCAAGTTACCTCCAAAATCTCAATTTTCTGTACTCAATTGTCAGACCACCAGCTCACCTCCCTCCACTGGGACCTCAAAATAGCTGATCCTCCATTGTCTAACACCTGCCTGTTACCCTCACTTCCTTCCTTACCCACCTGAGATTCCAAGGCTCATTCCCTTTGAATCCACTCTCAGTTCCATTAACCCTCCTTCCATCCAACTTGCACCCCGAGCCTGATTAAATCCAAATTTCTACCTCCTCTGTGTTGCTAAGCAAGCAGCTAAACACATCTGGAGAAAAACATAACTGTGTTGACCAGTTCCACTTTAAATTGATCATTAGAAATCTCAAGTGGGTCCTCCCCATTGATGGGTATCCTACTTTTCTCCTGGTCAGTTCTTTGCCCAACTTTCCAGAGACACAAGCTCCCCTATTTCTTTCATCAAAATTCCATCCCCCTAACTTTCTCACTCCTAACCGCCAACATTCCCTTCTCATCTTTTACTTACTCACTTGTGAACAAAGGAATGAATGAATGAAAGGGCCCTGTTCTCTGTGAGACCCCTTTGGGGAAATAATGCAGCAGAATAAAGGAACACTGGGGGCCATATCTATGTTCCAAGCATATTCTAAGCTTTTGCTTGCTAAAAGAGACCAATTACCCAAAGTCACCGCATGGCATTATTGCTACCAAAAAATTGTTTCAACAACCTTTGGTGATGACACAAAAGTGAAAGTTATTTATTAATGAGAAATCAACACGAACCTTTAGATTTCCAGTGTCATCCTGGCCACTTTTGGTTGCTATTCCTCACCTACCATGGAAGACACAGATGCTGGCCTGTCAAGTGTAAAGACAGACTGGGGCTTTCCTTTGCCTCTTAGGCAGGCTAGACAGGTTGAGGAGGCAAATGGAATATAAGGTGGAGAGGAGAGAGTGCAATGTCTCTCAGCGGACTGATCCTCAGAGCACACCAGTCCAAACAGGAAGGTTAAACATTGAGAAAGAAGTGTGTTAGCCAAAGAGTGAGCCAAATCCATCAGAATGATTTGCAACTGAAGCTGAGATTCCGAATGAAGAGTTTATAAACATTAAGGATTAATGTTTTACCAAACATTACCTTTGGTATTTTTCAAAGTTGTTCCAACCAATGTGTTCCATACATTTAAGTGATGTGTGAAGCCACATCATTTAAACGTGGCTCTTCAGAAAAAGTTGCATTTCGATGAGAGGTGAAAAGTTCATGGTGGGGAAAGGGAGTCATTAAATTATCTGAGCTTTTGAGACAGATTTTGAGACTTTGGAGAGAAAGAATGGACCTTGGGAATGATCTAATTTCTCAAAGTCCATTCTGTGCAACACTAGTCTCACAAGTTGCTGAGGCTATGAAAATAAATGTATTCATGATCAGCAAGTTTGGGAAGAACATCCCTTCTTGGAGTTTTCAAGCAGATTAAGGGTTCTGAGAAGTCCTGCAATAAAGAAACCTGCCTCAGTTTGTTAAATTATACACAGCATTTCCAAAACCTACCCTAAGAATATTTTCTACCTTTACCCCCAACATCTTCTAACATTCAGCTGAACACTTCCAAGAAAACTGACCTGGCCTAACCTTCCCATGTTATAGGTTAAAAAAATAGATTCAAAAGAGGTGAATTTATTCCCAAATTACACAGCTATTTAAGGCAGCAGTGAAACATCAGTGATAGCACCATCACCCTTGATTCTCTCTCTCATTAGGCAGATATCCCTAACTGATTTCAGTGTTCTCTCACTGAGCCCATAGGTAGTCTCGGAATCTTGCTCAACACCACTGAAGATGGCATCTGAAATTAAATCTATCTGTCACCTGTAAACTAGCATCCAGGTCTTTGGACTCTGGGTTTCCAAAGTAACAATGTTGTCACCATTTTCCTCATCATCACAGTTATCATCTATTGCGTAGTTACTTCATGCAGGCCACCATGCTATGGCTTTACATGCATCATCTGCTTTAACCCTCGTAATAACCCTGGGAGAGTTAACACAAACATCCTCATTCACACACAAGAGACCAAGGCGCCAATGCCTTACGCATTTGCACAAGGTCACCCAGTTTGAAAGTGGCTTAGCTGGCACCTTGGCTATGTCAAGCTGTCACCTCCAGGATACCTCCACAGTCCTGTCCGAGCCATAAATGTGATGCTGAGTTACAAAACCAACATGTTCAGGTCTGGGATACCACAGACTATTCCCAACAAACCCTTTTTATCTTTCATTTTTATTCTAAGATGAGGCCAGAGTCCACACCAGTGCACTTTAGACACTAGAAATGTGATCTATGATCAAGTTTTGGGATCTGCCCAAGATCTCAGGGGAAGAAAAAGCCCTTTGCAGGGTTAGAACTTGCATGGTAGAGTTAGAACATGGCAGTAAGGGTGGGGCACTGAACTGAGACCCTCAGGGTGTTTTCTCAGCTTGGCCTCATCCCCGGGGACACACAGCATCCCCTTTTCTCTCTGTCAACTTTCTTACCGAGAACTACCAACTGGTCAACCTGATTAAGAAACCAACCAATAAAAGTGCCACTTGTTCCAAGAGCAAAGGTGCTAATTACCTGCTATGGCTCAGCCGGTTTCAAATGGAAACCTTAAAAAAAAAAAGTTGTGTGTGTTCAACATCCTGTACCAAATGTGGTCTCCTGATACAGACTCAGCAGCCCCAGAGCCAAGTCAAAGACAGAGCAGGTGCCTCATTTGCTTCTGGGATCCTGATAAAGCAGGACGATGAGAGAACTTGCAGCTTACCTGGAGACTCCCTTTGAAGGGTAGACTCTTTTTGCTCTTGGCAGAGCCCAATCATCTCAGTCAATGCATTAATGTCCTTCTGTGACCCCATCAAGTCTCACTAACTTTCCCATTACAGCTGAGCAGATGGGCAGACCCACTCATGGTCAATTACTGACTCCTCGAGGGTTTGACTTCCTCCCCGAGTCTTGGGGTGCTGGGCCTTGGCAACCTCCCAATTTGCAAGCCACACTTGGCATTGAGTCTACATTTCCAGAACTTCTTTAGCTAGGGAGTGACCTTGCCTCCTTGCCTCCTTCTCCCTCCCTCCATGGACTGTTGCATAATTCTGCTGGGAGAGAGCCCAAAATATTCCCTGTGCCTGCCCCTTGCAGCTGTATTTCTGTGCAGAGTCTATGAACCTCACCTGGCCATCTGCTGGGGAAAACACTGGAAGGAAGGTGTTATGTAAATATGAGGAGAGCTGAGGCTGATGGAGGAGCTCTGTTCTCCTTGTCACTTTTGATAAATTGCGTGCTCCCTCACTTGCTTCTCCTCTGCCTTCCCAGTAGCAAAGTGGTTACTGAAGAGGCACCAGGCAAGTCTGTATGGAATAGAAGTAGCTGGATATACTCTCCCCTCCAAGGGCTCCCGGAAACCTCTCTGTAAACACAAATAAGCAGCCCAGGCACATCCAAAGTTTCTCCACAGCCCTGCAAAGGGCAGGAACTCAGACCAACTAGGGTGGGGAAAAAGCAAGGAAAAACAAGTTAAGTCTTTGACTTAGCTAGATGTAAATTTTCATCCAATGAAAACAGATTCCAGTTACTAGAAACAAAGGAAATGATCAATATTTGTTAACTTCCAAAATGGAGGATGGGTTCCCTTGTAAAAATGCACAAACATCAAAAACAAATTCATCACTTATTTCTAGGCACTGTTTTTAATGTGACTCATACACTTTTTTAAAAAAATACATCTGGTAAATCTCTACTAGAGACAAGTTGATTTCCTAGCCAGAATAATGCATTTCTGTCCATCACCACATAATTAATAATAATTTCCATATTTACTTGGCTTTCGTCACACATCTCTTTGCACTGGTGAAGGAAAGCAGAGAGAAGGTGATCTCCCCTTCCTCTACTTGGCAACAATTTCCAGTTAGCTGAAAGCATACCTTATTAAGATAATAGAATGTAAATCAAAGTGAATGGGCCCACACTCCATGCTGCAGGTGTGTGTCTACTTGTACTGCTTGCAAAACATCCAACAGGTCTGGAAATTAAATGTGAAAAATCAGTGAAGACCCAAAGCCCATCACAGGAAAGGAGAACAGGACCCTGGCAGTCCAGCTAATGCCTATAATCACAATGATAAAGGCTCATAAATGGCTTCATTCCACCTTGTCACTCACAGCCCTTGCTCTTGCTACGTTTGCAGTGACCTTTGCCATGCTTGAGCAAACAGCTCCTGCTGTGAGTTCTCTCTTAACAGAGTGGCCAGATGGGGCGGTTTTGCTCCATTATTTACTTCTGTAAAGGGAAAATGCCAACAGAAAGATTCATTACGGTCCAGCCCATCTCTGCAAAGCCTCTCTGATTTATTAGGGCATAAACTACTGTACGGGCTGTAATGAGACATAAATGTTCTGGAAGGCCTATGAACTCCAGGAGGAAACGCCTTGCCATCACACTTCTGTGCCCCTAATTTATTAACAGCTTGTGCCAGCACAGCCTGGAAAATCCTGCCAACTCTGCAATCTGCAGCCGTCACCTTTGGGGTGGGCAAGGGAGAATGGGGAAAACGTGTCCAACTCAGACAAGTGACAGAAAACTTATGGGCACACTGTACAAAACGGTGACACCTGCCATTTCTCCATGAACTCCTCAGCAGATATTTGGCCAAGCTTGCTGTATGAGAAAGCAAGGTTTCCCCAACTACATGATGCAAAGATCAAACTGGACATTTTGTTATTTCAGGATTTCCTTGGCCTTGCACAGGGGAAAGCGTTATATTTACTTCAGAGGAGCTCCAGTCACTGTTTCAACTTCCTCTACCATTTAAAAGATATTTTCTCCAATGCAGTGTTTGCCCCAGCTTATTACAGCACTCTTTGCAAGACAATTAGCATTTTGGCTCTCTAAACATTACCCTTTCAGTTCTAAATATCGAACAAAAAATTAACAGGCCAGCCCATTTTTACACTTCCTTTTATACAATCAATTATTTTTTTCTTAGAGCAAAATATGCATATCTTTTTAATTCAATTTTGGTTGCATTTGCCAAACTTATGAAAAGAATAAGATTAAGTAGTGAGCTGCCAAGGAAATATATAGCATCCTGACTTGATATGAGGTATTAAGCATTTTATACTGCAGGCACTAATGCGAGGAGACCATCTTTTGTCACTGAAACATTCCTTTACAAAATATGTCTTGAGCATATACCACACGCTGGAAACCTGGTAGAAACACATGGCTCCAACCCAGGACCTACCATATGATTTGCAAAATTAAATTGTGAGGGCCATTGTTCAAAAAAGTATAAAGGATTTCAAGATGGCAATAGCAGAGCATTAAAGCCAAGCACAGAACCCTTCTGAATGAGGAGCCCTGAGCAACTGCCAGTAGCAAGCCCATGAAGATGGTCCTGCTCTACTGTGTGGAGCATACGGTTTAATGAAGGAGTCAAACAGTAAGGCAATTCCACTGATGAGAATGTAAGAAATAGACAGCAATGCTCAGAAGGAAAGGAATACTGCCCCACGTGAAAGCAGGACAAAAGAATATGATCTAGGTGGGGGCACAGGGGGCAACAGTTAAAATCTGAAAAGTGTGTGTTTTTTTGAGTAATGAACAGGAGGATCTCCAGGCGTGGAGCAGCATCTGCAAATGCCCTCTGGGGGAGGGAGAGAGGCATCTTGGCACAGAGAAAGGCCAGGTTTGCAGTGAAGCCTGGGAGAGATTAAACGTCAGACCCCTGCAGGGCCTTGCTGGCCACGTGAGGATGGCAGTCTTGAAGGAACGCTAAGAGCAAGCACACAATTGAGTGGTTCCTTATCAATGGTATGGGTTTCCTTCCAGGGTCCTCATCACCTGTGTCAAGTGGCTTAAATGGCAAACTGATTTACCACCACAGCAATCTGTGAAGCTCTGGGGAAGATATTTACTTTTGTAACGTCAGAAGAAACAGAATGATTTTGTTTTTAATCTAAAAGACAAAGAATTCCCCTTGCTGCAAAGCAAATGCCAGAAGTGAGCTCAGAGTACGTTTCTACACCTGAGGAATAAGCCTGTGTAAACAGTGACTGAGATTTTGTCACTGTAATTAAACACAGCAAAAGGCCAAGGATGCCTCCTTGAACAGTGTCGGAGCCATATCCACAGTCTGACTTCATGGTTCTCCATCCCCAGTGTTGGACCAATCACCCGAGAAGCACTCCTGCTGGTAGATCCCAGCCTCCTGGACTTTGCAGGCTGTTCACACTTGATTAAATATTAATATTGTTCTGTGAAGGAAGAATAAAGACTAGGATCTTTTCCCTCTCAGTCACATGCTAATGACACAGCATGAAAAAAGCATAGGAATTCAAGGTACTCTATGTTTGATTGACCCACTTTATTTTTTAATTAGACCTAATTTATTATGAATAATAAATTCCCTCTTTTTCCTCATAATTTTCTCTAACAATCAAATCCACAATAATATATCCAAAGGTAGACTTTTCTGAGTTAGTTCTTTTCCATCTATATCCCTTTCTGATTAAAAATTCATGTATCTGTTCAAATACACATCTGCCCTCTCATCCAACCATCCACTCACCCACACACCCATCTATCCATCCATCTCTCCAACTCTTTTACCAAGCATTAATGTTACAGATAATGTAATTCACAGTCAGAGAACTTATTCCCTTTGGCCTTATCATTATTCTCTTCCTATCTCTGGCAGTTTTGTGAGATTATGAGCCTTAGTAAGGCATTGGGGTGGCGGGGAGAATCTTAATGTTCTGGGATTAATACAGCTACTTTACACACGGCTCTTTACGCAGTATATGAAGCTAAGGAAAACTGATTTTCTTAGAGGGAATAAAAAAGAAGTACATATAAAATAAGTTTGTATTTCACTTCCAAGTTCTGTGGCTGTAAATAAAGCTTCGTTGGTCAAGCTAGAAGGAGAACCCCAGAGGACTGACTCAGAGCTCAGTACTAAGAGATAGACAGCTTGCCAGAGAGGTGAATGCATTTCATTATCTTGAGCTTATTCCATGGGCATAATTAGAACTCCTTTGAGAAGTCAACTGATTATGTAACAGCCAACAAAATATATGAGGATTTCATTTTGGCATTAAGCAGAATCTATCAAACTCTGTTTTAATTTATGATTTCCTATTAGAAGAGGACCGAACAGGACAAGCTGCTTCCACAGCAATAGTTTCTGATTAGTACCACTGGATAACATAAAGGTAGAGTATATATCTCCCCCTTGGGGCATCGCTGGAGAAAAGGCAGCTTAGATTAGCCCGATATATTATTAGATATCCCCGTTGTCCTACAGAAACACAGCTGCAGGTATATTATTTCTGGCTGGGGCAATGTTAATGTGAGGTAGAAGCAGAGACATCAAATAAACAACCTGTACTAGCTGGCTCATTTTTTTCCCCTTTCTATACATAGCCTGTATGAAGCAGGGAGATCTGGTCCCAGCATCAGAGACTCCAGGTGAAGCCTCACAATTCCCAGCCCACAGCCAGCACCTCCATCTCCAACCATCTCTCCATGCTGAGCTTTCACTCCAACGAGGAACTTCAGCAACCCTGCTGGCCTCCGGGAGAAAGCGCCAGTCTCTGGACCCTCTTGCTCTGCTTTTTCCCATCTAAAGGGGATCTCATCTCCCAGTCTAGGCCCAGGAAATGGCTTTGGCACTTTTTTTCCAGAAAGCAAGGTAAGCAAAATAATGTTACATAACTCTTTAAATGGCAATCCTGAGTGTTTCTCAAGAAAGGCAAAAATGGAGTAACAAAGACATTTTCAACAAGAGGAAAATGAGAGACACAACCTCTCATTTCATTTGCACGTAACTTATAAAACGAATGTGACTTTCCCCCCCAAAGCCCAAGTTACTCCTGAATAAATTAGCTTCAGACGATGCTTTAAAAAAAAAAAAAAAAAAGGTGGGGAAGTAAGTCATCCAGCTGCTATGTGACTGCCAAGCAGCCTAAAATGATTCCATAGACTTAAAAATTTCTAATGACAGTCTATTTTGGAACATGTAGATATGGCTTTCCAAGTCCAGAAAGGCAAGGTGAGGCCTTTGGGATATGAAGAAACCACAGAGGAAAGGGATGGCGGACATGGTGCATGAGGGCCACCACTGGCCTTCTTGTGCACAGCAGACTGCCCACTGGTCATGGCCCTGCCCCTTTTCCAGCCAGATGGGCGCTTGCAACCCTTCCCAAGCTAGCACTCCAGAGAGCTGCCTACAAAGGCCTGGAACTGGCCCTCAACACAGAACCCCCTTGCCATTTGGGATTCAGTGCAGGCAGCTGGAGTTAGTGAAAGAGTTAATGTGATTTTCCACTCTCCCCACTCACTTTGAGGGACTCTAGTGAGAACTGGCCTGATCAAATCACCTTTAGGAAATGGAAAAATCTAACTCACCACAGAGAAAGGCCAGTACAGAAAGGAATGCTGGAGATGAACCAAGGACAGGCTGAACAGAGCTGTACCATTAGGGCCACAAGAAGGGGAAACACAGACCCGGGGAGAAAAAAAGGTGGCAGCGAAGCAGCACCTTCTTAACTGCGTATAGACGACCCCCCCTCACACGTCCACATCCCTATCCTTGGGGTACGGAGTTCGAGGCCTGGCGTGCACATGGGAAGGAGGGGGCTCAGCCACCATTACCTTATGCTTCTCACAGATGCATCAGCTGGTATGAGTTAGCCAGGCAGTGTTCACATTTTGGGGAGAAATCATCCATTGATTTATCACAGGGGGCATAAATCATAAGTGCATTTAGTTGTCTTCATCGCCTTTCTTGTCATCCTGCCCTTCTGAAGTGAAATTAAGAGGCAGATGTATTATCTGGGATCAATTCCAGATCCCATTTGTGTTTGTAAAAAATGGAAGCCAGGAAGGGTTTCACACAAACCTTCTGCCACAGGTTGATCAAAGTCCTGGCACCTCGAAGGTCAAGTCACCAAACAGAGAATGCAGAGAAGCTGGGTGATGGCAGGGGTAGACAATTCACCATCACCCCTTAGGCCCAGCTGGGCTGAGCACAACAGGAGGCCCTACATTGTCCCTAACACCCTCTTGGGCTCACGACCCTCAGGCCCGCAGAGCTCCCCACCATGAACTGGCAGGTTGCAAAGTCAATGAGAGAACAGAAGGTGGTTGGTTGCAGCTACAGTTTTAAAATTAAGTCAGTGAAGACAATGGCCACAGCAAGGACAGAGGGGGATTCTTCCAGAAAGGTCTGGAGGACTCCTCTCAAACACTTTTGCATTCTCACATCTCAGGTCCCATCTAGGTCTTTTCAGGGATCCTGACTCATTCACACTGTTGTCTTCCTGGAGAAGTTTGTCCCATTTCCCTCTGTTAACCACAAAGGTACCACCACATGACTTTTCTAATGGTTCTTGCAAGGAAACTGGGAAGGAGCTACAACAAGCTACAACAGCCACAAGGCTGTTTTATAAATTAGCTCAGAGAGCTCCACCTCTTTCTCCTGATGTCAGGGGGCCAATTGTCCATCCCTTAAGATTACTCTTGCTGGATTTTTTTTTTTTTTTTTTTTGGAAGGGTTAGTTCCCCTTTTTTAGTCCTTTTTTTTTTTTTTTTTTTTTAATGATAAAAGCACGTAACAGGCCATTTCCTAAGTCCAGAGGAAGAGAAAGGACCAGTATTTTTAGGAGGGTTGAGACAATTATTCTGTGGGGAAAAAAACCCACATTTCAGTTAAGTGTCTCTTTGGCTCACACAGACATCCTTCCGTTTGGAGTATAAACCGGAAAAGTCTTCTTCAAAATTCTAAAACCATCACTTCTTGTCTCTGTCCCATTGAGGCACAGAAACAAATCATGTGAAGGCAAATTAATATGATCCAAGTCTTAAAAGCCCTAACATTTCCATGAGTTCTGAGCATCATATTCATAGAACCAAGGGTGAGAGTGCCAAAAATTCAGGCTCCAACCCAAAAGGCTACAAATCCCTGCCCATAGCCAGGTTAACCCTCTCCAAAACAGAAGGCGCCTTGGAAATCTGTTCCAGGACCTAATGTAGCCCCAGGAGGCTGTGGGGCCATGCAGATAATCCTCCCTGTACGTCTCCAGTTCAGCTAGCATTCCAATGCGATTGGGCCTCCACTTGGGCCTCTTTGCTTTCTAATAAGGCACATCAGGCAGCAAGCTTCCTGCTGGACAGTTAACATGCAGTTCATACAAGTCTCCCCCATCAGTCACCACCACCAGCTGTTTTGTTTTGTAGATGGGAATCTCCAAGGAGTGAAGAGGATAGGACCAAATCTGTTATTACATATGGAACAGTGAACAACGAACCAAAGGCAGCTTTAATGTGAAGACCCTGGGAGGGACTGGAAAGGCTCCTATGGGAGGCTCTGAGCCGAGAGAAGTTTCTAAAGTGCAGGGCTGCAGTGACGGAACATATTCGCTAAGCCCTATAAATCTCCTCCTGTTGTACTTTTTATGGAAATCATTAAGGTAAGGGTAGTCGGATTGTTAACAGGTCGATGGCCAAACTTATTTGGCATTGGGAGCCTCAGGTTTTATCCCCAGATGTTTGAAGGGGTAATGTAAGGGTCAGCCTATGGAGAATACTGGATTTCCCGAAATCCACTGGAAGAAGGAGCTTCATTTATGAGGCATAAGGGTGATTTCTCTACCAATAAAGTTAGCTAAAAACGCAAAGGGCTCCTCTGGGATGAAGAACTATCAACATGAAACAAGCAAAACGTACCAGAAGGTGCAAAGCTCAGGGTCAGGTTTGGGACTGGGGATTCTTCCTGTTGGGCTTTTGGGATCAAGTTCTGCTTCTGATGGATGGGACAATGAACACAGTTACTTTCTTGTGATGTTTATCTAATACATTACAAGATGAAAAGGCTATCACCAAAAGGAAATCAGTAACTAAGATTGCTGGAGGTCAGGTCTGTCTGGGGGTAACTTTAAATCAAGTAGTCAGGGTAGATCTCATTGAAAAGGTTTGTCTGGGCAAGGACATGATGAAAGTGAGGACTGAGCCAATGTGGAAATCTGGGGGCACAGTGCCCCAGGTGGAGGGCACAGGAATTGCAGACGTCCAAAGGTCTGAGAGTAGTGGGCTGTGAGAGGAGAGTGGAGCAGAGGTCAGCATGAATGGGCACCCATCAAACCAGGCCTTGAGGTACTCTCTTGGGACTTTGGTTTAAACTTGGCACAGAGTGGGGAGCTAGTGGAGGTCTGGAGGCTCACTGGCACAATCTGCCTCCGGTTTCCAAAGTGTCTGGCTGCTGTGTGGATAACAGGCTCTGGAATGCCTACTTCCAATGAAACCAGTCTACCTGAGAATTAAGAAGAGATGTGGTTTGACTGCAATTTATGTGCATGTATGAGAGTGGCAGGGGTGGAGAAGCATGCTGGCTTCCATGCCTGGGTGCTCCTAACTCCCAGCATGCCAGGGCATCTTTCCCTCTTCTCAACCCTGCTAAGCCCCCTCCTTGGCCCATCCTACAAAGGAAATGCAGAAAACGGGGCAACAGCTCACTGGTGAGATGATGAACATGCAAGATGGGCTCAGCCTGAGCAAGGCTCCCCCAGGACGCCAGCTTCTGGCTACCTGAGGTGAGGAGCCTCTGTTGGAAGAGACTTCTGTTTACCTGGCCAACAAGTTCACAGTCCTCAGTGTCTCATGGACCAGTTGTCAGGGGTCTTCCCACCAAACCACCTAGAGGGGAGTTTTACGAAGGGGGCAAATGAGGACTTGATAGCCTCTGGCGCTACTCATCTGGTTCTCTGAGCAACCCTGTGAGGGCAGCATGGTGCTTGCCCCCTATTTCCTAGATGAGGAAACTAAGCACAAGGAGACTCAATCACTTGCCCAAAGTCACCCAGCTCAGAAACACTATATCCTGGACACCCGCCCAGGCTGTCTAGGCCTTGACTGCCACTCTAGAAAAGGGACAAATAACATAAAACAACACTACTTTTCAAATCTCCTTTTTACGTTTCACCAAGACAGCCTGCTCATCTGTACTGAAGATCATTAGCTATTGTGTATCATTAATTAATGATACTGAACAGTCAAATATATCTCAGTATATTTTCCTAAGTGCCAGAAGTTTAGGTAAAACAGATACTGCATATATATATTTATTCAGGAAACAGGTAAAACGAAAGGCCTGGAAATGTTCTTTTAAATGCAGCTGAATAGTTTAATCTTCTTATAAGTCAACCAAGACACCACATAGGAGTGATCCATATTCAAGGATAAAAGAATACTTTCTATTTTCCACATCTGAAAAATTATTGCTATACCATCTTGAATTCATCCAGTACAGCTACATTTTGGCTGTAACAGAGGGATTTTAACAATGTGAATGGTTGTCAATCATGGTGACAATGATGATATAGCATCATGCAGTCTTCCCGCTCTGTGCCCAGCACTGAGCTTAGTAGCACATCATCTTTAATTCTGAACAACACTACAAGGAATTGACACATGAAATTACCTCCATTTTACACGGATGGGGGGGAAACAGATTTGTCAGCATCCAGATACCTCCCTCTTTCCTTTAGGCAGCACTGCTTCCCTACCCCTGCCTACTCCCCAAGGGCCCTATTCAGTAGTCTAAGAGAAACAAAAATGCAGAAAATAAGAACCTGACATGTCAATAGCCTGCAAATGATGTTGAACTTATTCATCAAGCTTCCACTTATTGCTGGGTGTGCCAGTTAATAAGTTAATGTGTCTCACCACCAAATTCTCTGGGCTCTGGGAGACTGGGGCTGGAGCTCTGCAAACCACATTTCTGCTTTGGCAGCTGTTTCCAGTGAGGCTCTGCCAAAAGGGTCAGTGTTGGGGAGGCCGCAAGGATAAAGGAAGGAGAAGGGACTTGCTCCCTCCGAGTGCTCCCTCTTGGCTTCCTGGCCCCAGTACCATCACTCCAGTGAGACCTCTTCACCCCGGTAGGGGCAGTTCATTCCAACAGCAGTGAATGAATCCAGTTTGCAGTGTTCCCAACACTCACAGAATCCATTTCATTGCATCCCCCTCAGAGACCCCAGAACCCCCTCCTCAAGAGTCTGGATCCTGGCCGCACAGGACCCTCCTCTGGGTTCAGAGACCCTGGCACCTTCAAGCCGGTGTGTCCTCTTCAGAGGTCTGGGTCCTAGCCCTTTGAGTCCTCTCCTCCCAGCTTCTAAGTTTTAATAATGACCTTC
This sequence comes from Phocoena sinus, assembly GCF_008692025.1. Classification (NCBI taxonomy): domain Eukaryota; kingdom Metazoa; phylum Chordata; class Mammalia; order Artiodactyla; family Phocoenidae; genus Phocoena; species Phocoena sinus. The sequence goes on from NC_045773.1 coordinate 34,531,491, forward strand.
TCTTCCCCTCTCCTCTTCTGCCCTCCCCCACCAGCCACAGGGGTGGCAGCTTTTTCCTGCAGTTGCTACTGCCATGATATCCTAGACTGTTTGCCCTTTCTGCTTAATGATTCTTAATATTAAATACTCTTTGCTAAAATAACTAGTGGATTTCTGTTCCCAATTGGACCCTGCCCGATCCACGGGGCACATAACCCAGGCGAATGGCATTTCTCAGTGGCCCCAGCTTCCCTGAGCAGAAGAGGGTCTATGAGCCACCTATCAAAATGCCAATTCTAGGGCTAGGTCTGCAGAGAATGGAACCTAGGAAACATTTTTAGCAAGTCCCCCCACCACGAACCCCTCAATTTTGGGGCACAGGTGTGAACAGTCTGATGTGGATGACGATCAAAGACCCCGCAGCTTCAGAGTGGTGGGCTCCTGGGCTAGTGGCTTAATCCCTCTGAGCCTGAGTTCCCTCAGCTATGACATGACAGTGGTAATAAAGAGTGTCTACCCATAGGGCAGAACTAAGAATGAAATGAGAAAAGCAAGTGAACTGTGTGACTCTGCACCCAGCACGGGGAGCAGGGAGGGACAGCCATTTCCAGGAGGATGGGGCTGTTACTTGGGAATGTGCACTGCCTTCAGAAGACAGCAGAGCCTGGGTGGAGGCCAAGGCCCCCACTCTGAGCCCACCAAGAGGAACAGCACCGGTGGCAGTGGGGCAGGTGCCCACGCGGTTGTTCTGAGACCCTGACAAGAAGTGCTTTTTCAATGGCTGGCAGCAGGCACGCATCACGAGGCTTCGTTCCTAACTTGTCTCGTCATGTTCTTCTTGTGGAGTCACAAGATGTCTAATAGCAGCAGAAGTAATTAAAACTAAACCGGGAGGCAGCGAACCATTTCGACTCTCCCTTCAGCGGTGAGGAGGGCCTGCATGAGCTCTTACCATGGTGACTGGAAATGTCTTTTCCTGTCATACCACTGACTGACCACGAGAAATGAATGTTCCTGCTATTTTTCTAAGACAGCTGTAGGATTGATCACCCTTGAGAAAATACAGCAACGACACAAACTCACCCAAAACTTTCAGACCAAAGGTGACTTCAGTTAAGGAGGCAGAGGGAGGGAGGGAGGGAGGGAGGAAGGGGACAGAGAAATGTAACCACCAGACTGAGCCCTGAAGTAAAACAGCAGTAAGAAATAGGAGCATCTGGGAACTTTCATAGGAAGTTTAAAAAGTCTACTACCTAGACCACCCTCTACTGAAATTATTTACAATGAGGAGAGCCAGTACCCAAACCACACGCCCAGCCCAGGGCCATGCCTCGTAGGTTGACTCCTGTACATCAGCCAGAGAAAGCTTCTGACGACAACCCGCTCGTGCCTCGCCTCTGCTCAAGAGCCTGCCATGGCTCCCCACTAGCCTTGTAGCACAACCCCAACTCCTTCTGTGCCCATCAAAGGCCAGAGGAGCTGGCTCTGCCTGTCCTACTAGTACCCCACCACCCATGTCACTGCCCCCGGCCCACCAGGCTCAGCCAGCGGCTCTTTACCCAGATCCTCACACACACCCAACTTCTGCTCCTCAGAGCCTTTGAAAATACTGTTCCCTTCACCATTCCACACTCAGCTCCTTTCCCCACATGCACTCTGCTTGAAGAGGGCTCCCCTGGCCACCCCATTACTCTGTCTCTGGCCGTTGCTTGTCTCCTTCAGAAGATTTATCATAGTTTCTAATTATTGGTCTTCTCACTTGTTATCTGTGATGTTATCTGCTCTGTGAGATTTCCTTGGAGCCTACACGTCAGCCCCATACGCCTTGGCTCTGGTACAGTGGCCTGGGACACAGAGGGCCTTCAATAAAAATCTGTTGAATGAATGAATTACTGCCCCCCCATTTGGCTACTCCCTGTTATATCCCCTTCCAACAGCTTCTGCCACCTTCAGCCCCCACCTTAATCTGGTTCTATGGGATGAAGAATGACAGAGCCAGAGTGCAGGTGGGTGGGGGGAGAATGTCGAGATCCCTCCTCTATGAGCAGTGGGACTTAACTCCTTTCCCAGTTGCCTGTGGTCTTGGGAAAAATCCCTCTCCTCTCAACTGGCTCAAAGGAAGTCTAAAAAAAAAGCTTTGTAAAATCATTTGAATGTCAAAGGGAATAATGTAGTTTAGAAAAAAAGAAAGAACAAAAACTTCCTTCCAAATCACTTAAGATTATTTAAAGGTTGCACTCTTAAAAAGATAAGCCCTCGGAGACGAGGGGAAGATGGCGGAAGAGTAAGACGCGGAGATCACCATCCTCCCCACAGATACACCAGAAATACATCTACACGTGGAAAAACTCCTACAGAACACCTACTGAACAAAGGCAAAAGACCTCAGACCTCCCAAAAGGCAAGAAACTCCCCCATGTACCTGGGTAGGGCAAAAGAAAGAAGAATAAACAGAGACAAAAGAATAGGTACGGGACCTGCATGAGTGGGAGGGAGCCGTGAAGGAGGAAAGGTTTCCACACGCTAGGAAGCCCCTTCGCGGGCGGAGACTGCGGGTGGCGGAGGGGGAAGCTTCGGAGCCGCAGAGGAGAGCACAGCAACAGGGGTGCGGAGGGCAAATCAAAGAGATTCCCGCACAGAGGATCGGTGCCCACCGGCACTCACCAGCCCGAGAAGCTTGTGTGCTCACCCGCTGGGGCAGGCGGGTCTGGGAGCTGGGGCTCCGGCTTCGGTCGGAGCGCAGGGAGAGGACTGGGGCTGGCAGCGAGAACACAGCCTGGAGGGGGTTAGTGCACCACTAACTGAGGGAGTCCGGGGAAAAGTCTGGACCGGCCAAAGAGGCAAGAGACTTTTTCTTCCCTCTTTGTTTCCTGGTGCGCGGGGATAGGGGATTAAGAGCGCTGCTTAAAGGAGTTCCAGAGACTGGAGTGAGCCGCAGCTAAAAGCGCGGACCCCAGAGACGGGCATGAGACACTAAGGCTGCTGCTGCCGCCACCAAGAAGCCTGTGTGCGAGCACAGGTCACTATCCACACCCCACTTCCGGGGAGACTGTGCAGCCCGCCACTGCCAGGGTCCCGGGATCCAAGGACAACTTCCCCGGGAGAACGCACGGCGCGCCTCAGGCTGGTGCAACGTCACGCTGGCCTCTGCCGCCGCAGGCTCGCCCCGCATTCCGTGCCACTCCCTCCCCGCGGCCTGAGTGAGCCAGAGTCCCCAGATCAGTGGCTCCTTTAACCCCGTCCTATCTGAGCGAAGAACAGAAGCCCTCCGGTGACCTACACGCAGAGGCGGGGCCAAATCCAAAGCTGAGCCCCTGGGAGCTGTGAGAACAAAGAAGAGAAAAGGATCTCTCTCCCAGCAGCCGCAGAAGCAGTGGAATAAAGCTCCACAATCAACTTGATGTACCCTGCACCTGTGGAATACATGAATAGAAAACGAGTCATCCCAAATTGAGGAGGTGGACTTTGAAAGCAAGATTTATGATTTTTTCCCCTTTTCCTCTTTTTGTGAGTGTGTATGTGTATGCTTCGGTGTGAGATTTTGTCTGTATAGCTTTGCTTCCACCATTTGCCCTAGCGTTCTATCCGTCCGTTTTTTTTCTTTTTTAAAAAAAATTCTGTTAATAATTATTTTTTATTTTAATAACTTTATTTTATTTTATCTTCTTTCTTTCTTTCTGTCCTTCCCTCCTCCCTCCCTCCCTCCCTCCTTTCTTCCTTCCTTCCTTCCTTCCTTTCTTTCTTCTTTCTACTAATTCTTTCTTTCTACTTTTTCTCCCTTTTATTCTGAGCCGTGTGGATGAAAGGCTCCTGGTGCTGCAGCCAGGAGTCACTGCTGTGCCCCTGAGGTGGGAGAGCCAACTTCAGGACACTGGTCCACAAAAGACCTCCCAGCTCCACATAATATCAAACGGCGAAAATCTCCCAGAGATCTCCATCTCAACACCAGCAACCAGCTTCACTCAACGACCAGCAAGCTACAGTGCTGGACATCCTATGCCAAACAACTAGGAAGACAGGAACACAACCCCACCCATTAGCAGAGAGGCTGCCTAAAATCATAATATGTCCACAGACACTCCAAAACACACCACCAGACGTGGACCTGCCCACCAGAAATACATGATCCAGCCTCATCCACCAGAACACAGGCACTACTCCCCTCCACCAGGAAGCCTACACAACCCACTGAACCAACTTTAGCCACTGGGGACAGACACCAAAAACAATGGGAACTACGAACCTGCAGCCTGAAAAAAGGAGACCCCAAACACAGTAAGATAAGCAAAATGAGAAAACAGAAAAACACACAGCAGATGAAGGAGCAAGATAAAAACCCACCAGAACTAAAAAATGAAGAGGTAATAGGCAGTCTACCTGAAAAATAATTCAGAATGATAGTAAAGATGATCCAAAATCTTGGAAATAGAATAGACAAAATGCAAGAAACATTTAACAAGGACCTAGAAGAACTAAAGATGAAACAAGCAATGATGAACAGCACAATAAATGAAATTCAAAATACTCTAGAAGGGATCAATAGCAGAATAACTGAGGCAGAAGAACGGATAAGTGACCTGGAAGACAAAATACTGGAAATAACTACTGCAGAGCAGAATAAAGAAAAAAGAAAGAAAAGAACTAAGGACAGGCTCAGAGACCTCTGGGACAACATTAAACGCACCAACATTCGAATTATAGGGGTTCAGAAGAAGAAGAGAAAAAGAAAGGGACTGAGAAAATATTTGAAGAGATTATAGTTGAAAACTTCCCTAATATGCAAAAGGAAATAGTTAATCAACTCCAGGAAGCGCAGAGAGTCTCATACAGGATAAATCCAAGGAGAAACACGCCAAGACACATATTAATCAAGCTGTCAAAAATTAAATACAAAGAAAACATATTAAAAGCAGCAAAGGAAAAACAACGAATAACACACAAGGGAATCCCCATAAGGTTAACAGCTGATCTTTCAGCAGAAACTCTGCAAGCCAACAGGGACTGGCAGGACATATTTAAAGTGATAAAGGAGAAAAACCTGCAACCAAGATTACTCTACCCAGCAAGGATCTCATTCAGATTTGATAGAGAAATTAAAACTTTACAGACAAGCAAAAGCTGAGAGAGTTCAGCACCACTAAAGCAGCTTTACAACAAATGCTAAAGGAACTTCTCTAGGCAACAAACACAAGAGAAAGAAAAGACCTACAATAACGAACCCAAAACAATTAAGAAAATGGGAATAGGAACATACATATCGATAATTACCTTAAATGTAAATGGACTAAATGCTCCCACCAAAAGAAACAAATTGGCTGAATGGATACAAAAGCAAGACCCATATATATGCTGTCTACAAGAGACCGACTTCAGACCTAGAGACACGTACAGACTGAAAGTGAGGGGATGGAAAAAGATATTCCATGCAAATGGAAACCAAAAGAATGCTGGAGTAGAAATTCTCATATCAGAAAAAATAGACTTTAAAATAAAGACTATTAGAAGAGACAAGGAAGGACGCTACATAATGATCAAGGGATCGATCCAAGAAGAAGATATAAAAATTGTAAATATTTATGCAGCCAACATAGGAGCACCTCAATACATTAGGCAAATACTAACAGCCATAAAAGGGGAAATCAACAGTAACACATTCATAGTAGGGGACTTTAACACCCCACTTTCACCAATGGACAGATCATCCAAAATGAAAATAAATAAGGAAACACAAGCTTTAAATGATACATTAAACGAAATGGACTTAATTGATATTTATAGGACATTCCATCCAAAAACAACAGAATACACATTTTCTCAAGTGCTCATGGAACATTCTCCAGGATAGATCATATCGTGGGTCACAAATCAAGCCTTGGTAAATTTAAGAAAACTGAAATTGTATCAAGTATCTTTCCCGACCACAAAGCTATGAGACTAGGTATCAATTTCAGGAAAAGATCTGTATAAAGTACAAACACGTGGAGGCTAAACAATAGAATACTTAATAACGAAGTGATCACTGAAGAAATCAAAGAAGAAATCAAAAAATACGTAGAAACAAATGACAATGGAGACACGACAACCCAAAACCTATGGGATGCAGCAAAAGCAGTTCTAAGAGGGAAGTTTATAGCAATACAATCCTAACAAGTTAACAGGAAACATCTCGAATAAACAACCTAAACTTGCATCTAAAGCAATTAGAGAAAGAAGAACAAAAAAAGCCCAAAGTTAGCAGAAGGAAAGAAATCATACAAATCAGATCAGAAATAAATGAAAAAGAAATGAAGGAAACGATAGCAAAGACCAATAAAACTAAAAGCTCGTTCTTGGAGAAGATAAACAAAATTGATAAACCATTAGCCAGACTCATCAAGAAAAGAAAGGAGAAGACTCAATAGAATTAGAAATGAAAAAGGAGAAGCAACAACTGACACTGCAGAAATACAAAAGATCAAGAGATTACTACAAGCAACTATATGCCAATAAAATGGACAACCTGGAAGAAATGTACAAATTCTTAGAAATGCACAACCTGCCAAAACTGAATCAGGAAGAAATAGAAAATATGAACAGACCAAACACAAGCACTGAAATTGAAACTGTGATTAAAAATCTTCCAACAAACAAAAGCCCAGAACCAGATGGCTTCACAGACGAATTCTATCAAACATTTAGAGAAGAGCTAACACCTATCCTTCTCAAACTCTTCCAAAATATAGCAGAGGGAGGAACACTCCCAAACTCATTCTACGAGGCCACCATCACCTTGATACCAAAACCAGACAAGGATGTCACAAAGAAAGAAAACTACAGGCCAATATCACTGTTGAACAGAGATGCAAAAGTCCTCAACAAAATACTAGCAAACAGAATCCAACAGCACATTAAAAGGATCACACACCATGATCAAGTGGGGTTTACTCCAGGAATGCAAGGATTCTTCAATATACACAAATCAATCAACGTGATACACCATATTAACAAATTGAAGTAGAAACACGATATAATCATCTCAACAGATGCAGAGAAATCTTTCGACAAAATTCAACACCCATTTATGATTAAAAACCCTGCAGAAAGTAGGCATAGAGGGAACTTTCCTCAACATAATAAAGGCCATATATGACAAACCCACAGCCAACATCATCCTCAATGGTGAAAAACTGAAAGCATTCCCACTAAGATCAGGAACAAGACAGGGTTGCTGACTCTCATGACTCTTATTCAACATAGTTTTAGCCACAGCAATCAGAGAAGAAAAGGAAATAAATAGAATCCAAATCGGAAAAGTAGAAGTAAAGCTGTCACTGTTTGTAGATGACATGATACTATACATAGAGAATCCTATGCTATCAGAAAACTACTAGAGGTAATCAATGAATTTGGGAAAGTTGCAGGATACAAAATTAATGCACAGATATCTCTGGCATTCCTATACACTAATGATAAAAAATGTGAAATCAAGAAAACACTCCCATTTACCACTGCAACAAAAAGAATAAAATATCGAGGAATAAACCTACCTAAGGAGACAAAAGACCTGTATGCAGAAAATTATAAGACACTGATGAAAGAAATTAAAGATAATACAAATAGATGGAGAGATGTACCATGTTCTTGGATTGGACGAATCAACATTGTGAAAATGACTCTACTACCCAAAGCAATCTACAGATTCAATGCAATCCCTATCAAACTACCACTGGCATTTTTCCCAGAACTAGAACAGAAAATTTCACAATTTGTATGGAAACACAAAAGACCCCGAATAGCCAAATCAACCTTGAGAACGAAAAACGGAGCTGGAAGAATCAGGCTCCCTGACTTCAGACTATACTACAAAGCCACAGTAATCAAGTCAGTATGGCACTGGCACAAAAACAGAAAGATAGATCAATGGAACAGGATAGAAAGCCCAGAGATAAACCCACGCACATATGGTCACCTTATACTTGATAAAGGAGGCAGGAATGCACAGTGGAAAAAGGACAGCCTCTTCAATAAGTGGTGCTGGGAAAACTGGACAGGTACATGTAAAAGTATGAGATTAGATCACTCCCTAACACCATACACAAAAATAAGCTCAAACTGGATTAAAGACCTAAATGTAAGGCCAGAAACTATCAAACTCTTAGAGGAAAACATAGGCAGAACACTCTATGACATAAGTCACAGCAAGATCCTTTTTGACCCACCTCCTAGAGAAATGGAAATAAAAACAAAAATAAACAAATGGGACCTAATGAAACTTCAAAGCTTTTGCACAGCAAAGGAAACCATAAACAAGACCAAAAGACAACCCTCAGAATGGGAGAAAATATTTGCAAATGAAGCATCTGACAAAGGATTAATCTCCAAAATTCATAAGCAGCTTGTGCAGCTCAATTAAAAAAAAAAAAGACCGAATCCAAAAATGGGCAAAAGACCTTAATCGACATTTCTCCAAAGAAGATATAGAGACTGCCAACAAACACATGAAAGAATGCTCAACATCATTAATCATTAGATAAATGCAAATGAAAACTACAATGAGATATCATGTCACACCAGTCAGTATGGCCATCATCAAAAAATCTAGAAATAATAAATGCTGGAGAGGGTGTGGAGAAAAGGGAACACTCTTGCACTGCTGGTGGGAATGTGAATTGGTACAGCCACTATGGAGAACAGTATGGAGGTTCCTTAAAAAACTACAAATAGAACTACCATATGACCCAGCAATCCCACTACTGGGCATATACCCTGAGAAAACCATAATTCAAAAAGAGTCATGTACCAAAATGTTCATTGCAGCTCTATTTACAATCGCCCGGAGATGGAAACAACATAAGTGTCTGTCAGCAGATGAATGGATAAAGAAGATGTGGCACATATATACAATGGAATATTACTCATCCATAAAAAGAAACGAAATTGAGCTATTTGTAATGAGGTGGATGTACCTAGAGTCTGTCATACAGAGTTAAGTAAGTCACAAAGAGAAAGACAAATACCGTATGCTAACACATATATATGGAACTTAAGAAAAAAAAAAAATGTCATGAAGAATCTAGGAGTAAAATGAGAATACAGACACAGACCTACTAGAGAATTAACTTGAGGATATCGGGAGGGGGAAGGGTAAGCTGTGACAAAGCGAGAGAGTGGCATGTACATATATACACTACCAAACGTAAAATAGATAGCTAGTGGGAAGCAGCCGCATAGCACAGGGAGATCAGCTCAGTGCTTTGTGACCACCTAGAGGGGTGGGATAGGGAGGGTGGGAGGGAGGGAGACGCAACAGGGACGAGATATGGGAACATACGTATATGTATAACTGATTCACTTTGTTATAAAGCAGAAACTAACACACCTTTGTAAAGCAATTATGCTCCAATAAAGATGTAAAAAAAAGATAAGCCCTCACTCCTCACTCAGCTCAGGAATTTTGCTCTCCAGAGTGGCATCTGTGCCCAGGAAGATGAGGAGAGAGGGATTCCTAGGCTTTCCAAAATCACCCCAGAGCTACCGAGGCAGAGCTAAGTCTTTCAGTACCTCTGAGGCCACTAGGATATGGTGGGATTGAGGCTTTAGCTTCCAAATTGTGCAAAGGGAGGAAGGCCTGGGGCAAAACTCCCAAGGGAGCCCCTTCTTAGAGATTGATGTGATACCAGTTTAAAGGACACAGATTTCCAACAGTTCCCAAAAGTGCTCCAAAGCCAGGTCCCCAAACCATTCTATGATCAAGGGCTTCCCTTTAACCCCACACTAAGAGCTGCTTGTGTCCACCCCTCCTTGTAGCCCCACCAGGCGTCTTCCAAGGCCCCTGAATCCTGGTTGTCTCTTGAGGGGCCTCACAGCTACCACCTCCACTTTTGTTTGGGAGGTAACAAAACAGACAACACTCAACTGAAATAGCATTCACCTTTGAGGTTACCCTGTGCTTTTAGAAGAGGAAAATCATTTAGGTGCACCCCGATAGCCTCATCCTAAAGCTGCACAACTGGCTTTTCTCTTACTCTCTGCGTGCAGCCCCAGTGGGTTTAGCAACTATTTATCAACAGATGATATATAATCAAATGGGTATAACTGTGTTACAATAATACTTTGTTTACAGACAGTAAAATTTTAATGTCATATAATTTTTACAAGTCATGAAATAATCTTTTCCTTTAGCTTTTTTTTTCCCCATTTAAAAATGTAAAAATTATTCCTAGCTCAAGGATTGCCCAAAGCAGGCAGTAGGCCATAGTTTGCCAACCTCTTTTTAAAATCTCTAACTTAGCATTTTCTTACCTATCCACTGTCTTACACATCAGGGGAGGTAATGATTAATAATTCTGTGACCTTTCTCTTTTTTTTTTTTTAAGTTCACTTGAAAGAGCAACTATATAAATGGCAGGTATAGCCATTTTTCTAATTTAAATGTAGAAATGTAGGCAGCTTTATTTCTTAAGCAGATCCTGGAATGAGTCCCTTTCATACTAAGGAGTTCATATTTTATTCCAAGTGTGTAAAGCTGCCATGAAGCCACTAACCAATGTATATTAGGCAAAAGTAAATGGCATCCAATAAACGAATAAAGAGCTCCTCATTTCTGTTCCCAGCAATAACATGCTGGCAAGGGACACACTGCATAGGCAATCATGTCACCTTCACAGACTCATAGTTAAATCACCAGTAACGGCTTCTTTCTTCAAACTCATTCTATGTTTTATTAAGCAGTTGCCTCGCACAAGGCCCTGATTAGGAAGCATTAAAACATGATACCCGGGGCTTCCCTGGTGGCGCAGTGGTTGGGAGTCTGCCTGCCGATGTGGGGGACATGGGTTCCTGCCCCGGTCTGGGAGGATCCCACATGCCGCGGAGCGGCTGGGCCTGTAAGCCATGGCCGCTGAGCCGGCGCGTCCAGAGCCCGTGCTCTGCGGCAGGAGAGGCCACAACAGTGAGAGGCCCATGTACCACAAAAAAACAAACAAAAAAAATCAACAGAAAAAACATGATACCCACAAGTGCTCCCCTGGCCTGCTCCCCATTCCCTTCTCCTTTCCTTTCTTGGAACCCAACTGCCAAACTGTAAGGAAGTCCAGGCTACTGTACTGAAGAGAGAGGACTCACAGGGTCACCTGGAGGATTAGACACCGCATGGAAAGAGAGCCCACAGGAAAGAGAACCAAGGCAGCTCTGCCAGGCTCACACATGAACACAGCTTCCTCAGTGACTTCACTGGACACCACAGGGAGCAGAACCAACCACCCAGTTAACCCACAGAATTGCAAGAAATAATAGATTGTTATTTTAAACCACTAAGTTTGGAGATGTTTCATAGCATTGCTACCATGAAATGATTCTCTTTCCTTTCTCCCTTCACCTTGTTTCTTCTAATAGTGATAGTTTTCTATTGCTGCATAAAAAGTGACCACAGTGCAGTGGCTTAAAATAGCACACGTTTGTTATCTTACAGTTTCTGTGGGTCATAAGTCTGGGCACAGCTTAGCTGAATCTTCTGTTCATTGTCTCACAAAACTGCAATCAAGGTGTTGACTGGGTTGTGTTTTCAACTGGAGGCTCAACGGGGAAAGAATCTGCCTCCAAGCTCATTCAGGCCGTTCACAGGATTCATTTCCTTGTGACTATAAGACGGAGGGTCCAGCTTTTTTCTGGCTGTTGGCTGGAGGCAGGCTGCCCCCAGTTCCTTGCCACATGGAATTCTCCAAACAGCTGCTAACTTCATCAAACCAGCAAGGAGAGTCTCCTGGCTTCAGGGAGTGTCCAATCCCTCTTTCAAGGGTTTTGAATTAAGTAAAGCCCACTCCTGATAATATCCTTTTAGTTAGCTGAAAATCAGCTGACTTGAGACCCTGATTACATCTGCAAGATTCTCTAACCTTTATCATATTCTATTGGTTAGAAACAAGTCACAGGTGCAAACTACACTCAAGGTGCGGAGCTTATACAGAGTGTAAACACCAGTGGACAGGAATCATGAGACTACGCTTAAGGACTCAATGCTATACTTCTCAGCAGGGACACAGTAGAGTGCATGGTGGTGGACTGATCAGAGATTCAGAATCTGTCCTCAAGAACTCACCAAACCAGTGAAGATGAAAAATAGGCCCAGAAGTGATTACAGTACTGGACATTAAGTTATACACTTCTCTTATACAGCCCTGAGGAAGTGTAAAGTGTAGGGCTCAGGTAAAGATAAGATGGCATCTGGCTGGAGAAGAAGAGGGAAAGCTTATGGCAGACCTAAGAGAAAGGAACAAATATCTAGAGGCTGGGTTAATCTAGAGCAGTGGTCCAGAACCCTACACCTATGGGTATGTAAAGAATTTAAGTGAAGTGGGCTGAGAGGAAATAATGGAGCATGATGGAGGCCATGGCCAAAAGGAGCAGGCATTTGCCATCTAAGGGAGCAGCCATTCCTCAGCTCCAGCCGTTTTTTGCCATATGAGAATGCTGGCTCCAAAGTGCCATGTGTACCCCTTTATGAAACTAAAACTTTAAAATTTTATATCCTATCTCCAGATTTTAAAATCATGATCAGTAATTGACAATTTTTTAAACAAAGTATGAGCCAAGAAACACATAACTGTGCACTGAATTTGACTGAGGGAACAGGCCCTCATAAAGGTAAACAGAGGGAAGCAGAAGTGGCAGAGCCCACCAAGTGACCAAATCCTATTCCTTGGGCTATTTCTGTGGCAGTAGTTCCCAAGTGCAGTTCGCCCACCAGTAGCATCCACATCACCTGGGAACTTGTTAGAAATGGAAGCTCAAGCTCCACGAGACCTACTGAATCAGAATCTCTGCAGGTGGAGTGAGCAATCTGTGCTGGAACAAGCCCTCCAGATGATTCTCATCCTCACTCAAGTTTGAGAATCACTGTTTTATAGGAATCAGGTTCCAGCCTTAAGATCATTTTACTCTCTCCATTTCCTGTTTCTATAATCTTGAAGATAGCCAACGACAGCATGACCCAACCCTCTACTAAGTAACATTCAAAACAATAGAGAAAAATGACAGCTTAGACATGACACAGCATCTCTTTAACACAGTGCTAAATCACATTGGGGTTTTATGTAAATTTATTACCTGCACCTTCACAGAGAAGTCATCAAGAAGAGAAGGTATATGCATAAGAATGTCATGGAACTCTCCAGAACGGCGTAGGAGGGGAGGGATCCTCCTATTAATTTCTAATCATAAAGGCCCTCTTGCTACAGAAAGTCTGCTTCTGCTTGATAATATTTTATAAGTAGATCAAACTGCTTCATGTAATGTTGAAATTTCCAGGACCCTGGTTCCAATTAATCCAAGAAAGCACCTGGCCTGAAGTCAATATTGTTCCTTTGGAAAGATATGTTGAAATTTGTGTTTTGTCTGAAGAGTCATGACTTTGCAGCCTTCATCCTATGCCTCTCCCAGCAAGTAAGGATAGGATGTTTAAATTCTAATATTCCTGGGCTACAGCTATCCATCAAGTATCACCAAGCAAGAGGGATTCATATGATTCAGCACGAGTCTCACAAGATAATACATTTGGAATTAATGTAGCTGCTTATTAAAAGCCCCTTTTACTTCCTTCTTTTATTTAAGATGGTCCTAAATAATGTGAAATATCCTTCAACATGCTGTGAGATGTCACAGCATCTGTGAACATCTTATTTGACCACAAAATGTCCATGGCCCTACCCATGTTTACTAGTGCTGTGGCCTCCCCCCCAGGCCCCTCAGTCACTCAGCCACACCTCAGGGTTGTGCATTAGGTAGTGGCCATGTGCCCAGCATTGTGCTGTGTGCTGCGGGGGTGCAAGCAGAGCCAGCATGCTCCTCACTCTGCATCACATACATTTATCAGGAATTAACTCTGGCCTCTACGTGTCCCTGGAAATCATCACCTGAAATATCGCATTTAAAATCACCTTGTCCAATAGTGAACTTCCATCTTATTCAACAGTTGGATTCTAAAGTCAGTGCTCATCGTGGGAGCTGCATTCAGCCAAACTTATTCCTGGATCTCCCTCAGGCAGGTGCCATGCCAGAGTCCCACCTACTCTCAGCAAGCCCAGCACAGCTAGTTTTCCCTGCAGCTTCAGAAATGGTGGTTTTCTCTAAGGTTGAGCAATAGGGGAGGCATCCATTTGGGGACCATGTTGTACGAAATATATATGTATCTTTAAGCACCAGAATCATGCTTGGTGAGGTGAGATGCCTGTGTTAACAGAGACACATGGGGACCAAGAATGACTGAAAGAATGTGCAATGACTGCTCACGCTGCCTCAAGGGTACATGCTTTCTGGATACAGCTGAGTGCACAGTTCTCATTTGTCTTCTGTTTCTTTTTGCCATGGGTGTGGTTAGTTCAATTCCCAGAAATTAAACATACAGAGTTGAAGAAGCAGAATGGACTTGGTCTAGATAGCCTCATGCCCCAACAGAAAGAGTCAGAGTAATGCCACTGGCACATAGGATAGGAAAGCGCCTTTGTGATACCCCCAGGATAACACCCTCTCTGACACACCTCTTTTTCTTGCTCATATTTCACCATTTAGTTGAGATAGTGATCACCAACTGCTAATCTGCCGATTGGTGTCCGCTTGAGGAACTTATTGAAAACACAGAACCCTGGGCCACACCCTCAGAGATTTTGATTCTGTTTAAGTGTACAATAGGATCCACAATTTAAAAGCTCTCTATAGGGAATTCAAACTGGCTAACAGCTTGAGGAACTCTGGGTTAAGGCACTCAAAAGACACCAAAAACCTTGATATCTGTCACTGATACCCTAACATATGTGTTTATCAGATAAATAAATGTTAGCTTGGAAACCAAAGAAAGAATTTGAATAGAGAACAAACAAGCTTTGACAAGAGCGAGGAACAGCACTGGGGGATGGAAAGGAGATTCTGGATGGTAATGAGGGCCCAAGGAAGGAACGATAGGAACATCGAAACATAAAGGAGATGGCTACAGGGCCACCATGGCTGCCTTCACCATTCTATAGATGCTGGGTCCAGCACGCAGCCCTGGCTCCATGGAAAACAAAGAGAAGCACTGTCCATTAAGGACAAAAGCATACTTCACAGCGAATCTTTTCACTGAACACACTGAACATGTCTTCATGGGTTTCTTCTCTCTGCCAAAGAAGTTTCACTTTTTTTTTTTTTTTTTTGCAGTACACGGGCCTCTCACTGTTGTGGCCTCTCCCGTTGTGGAGCACAGCCGCCAGATGCGCAGGCTCAGTGGCCGTGGCTGCTCACGGGCCCAGCCGCTCCGCGGCATATGGGATCCCCCCGGACCAGGGCACGAACCCGTGTCCCCTGCATCAGCAGGCAGACTCTCAACCACTGCGCCACCAGGGAAGCCCCAAGAAGTTTCACTTTGAAAACAAGAAAAGCCATAGTATTCAGTTTTGGTCAACCAGAAAACACAAGGCTGAGAAACCACAGGTCATCATAAGATTAAATCTACATGGGGTACTTGTCCATGGACAATCTGGAGGTTACAATGCAATACAGATTCTCCACACGTGGCACTGCATGGACGCCATCAACATCGGCTTACCTTTCGATCTGGCCAATTGTATTTTGCAAAGATAGTGTCATAGGTGTCCACTGCCCCATCAGTGATGAGCATAATGGCCTGGCTGCAGATGCTTCCTTGTCCAGTGTGGTTGAACTGTGGAAAGAAATAAGTTCAAACTGAAAAACTCATCAGAGGGCTCTGTATATCCATGAGACTTCAGAAGCATGAGATCTTGGGCTTAGGAAGCCTCTTAAAATGAGAGCTCATTCTGCATCACCAAAAAGAACCTACAGGATAAGCCTTTCCCCACTTACGGATTTCCGTATTTGCTCTGAAAAACTGGAACTAAATACGAACCACAGAAGAGAATTCCTAAAAACACACACAGGGCAGGAAGTGAGATTCTAGGACAGTTAACCTCTCTTATCTTCAAGCATGGATAACACTTCAGAATACAAGTCCAAAGGAGCTGGCACAACAACCTTTTAGAAACACATTTACTGGCAGCAGAATATGTGACAGGTAACATTTCTTTAAAAATCTAAATGAGTCTAGTTTGAATGAGTCTGATGGATGCAGACTGTGCTATGTAATAAAATCAAGGAGGTTTTGTACACATAGAGAATAAAGTCAGGAATGTGCCAATTCAGACTACACTGTAAGAACCCCATTTTAGGGTTTGTTTTAAACATATATTTGTTAACATGTAACATTATGTATTTGTTTATGTATGTTAGTATGTATAGCATGCTGAAATTCCAAGATTGTGCCCACTGGGGTACAAAACTCTAAATTTCAACTTTCAGTTTTACATAGCATTTCAAAAGTGCCCAGCCTTTGTGCGTGGTAGCTTGGGTGACCAGACTATGGTTGTCAGAGACTCCTGTCCTTCCCCTGAATCTGGTGAAGAATCCCCTTAATGAATGCTATTAATGCTACAATTCAAAGCAATGTCCTTTAAAAACCCTACAATTATATGACAATGGGGAACACACAAAACAACTTTAACCTTCAGTAGTGAAAACTCCCACCACTACAATCTGTGAAGTTTATTCATTTATTGTAAAATTATTTCCTAAGTGCCCACACAGCACTGAGGATGAAACACAAAAATCTCTTTGCTTGTGTAGTTTGTATTCTATTTGATGAGATACCAAAGTAAGTAAGTAAATTATGTTGTAAGTAAATTATGTTGTATGTTGGATAATGGTGATGTTAAGTCAAAAAAAAAAAAAAAAGCAAGAAAGGGGATAGAAAATGCAGAGGGCCAACTTTAGAAAAAATAGTCGGGGAAGACCTCAATGAGAAGGTGACATTTGAGTAATACCTGAAGGAGGTGAGCATCTGGGGTAAGGGCCTTTCAGAGAGAGCAAAGACCATGTACAAAGGCATGGAGTGACAACGTACAGGCACGTTCAATCTGTTGACCATGACACGAGGGAAGGATGGAGGCAGCCCTTGGATTTGCTGCTGGCTCCTGATGAACCAGAGCTAAAAAAGCACTCACACTGAAGAGTAATGCCCAGTCTCCATGAACTTAGAATACTAATGGAGAGTCTGAAGTTGCAGTAATTTGAAAGAAGATTGGATGAATGGATGGATGGATGGAATGAATTGCCTCATGGCTGTATTAGGACAAAGCAAAACCAACTCAAAACATGCATGGAATACCATACTACAGCAGAAAATACTCAAACACATCTCAGCACCACAAATTGGTGCCTAGGATAAGGTCTCTTTTCAGAATATCCTTTTCTCCATTTATAAGATGGCAACAACATGCTTATATGGTTGTAACAACACAGGTTATATGTTCATTATATGCTGGGCTACAAGTATTAACCTACTTAATCTTTACTACCCTCTGAGATAAGTACTATCATTATCCCCATTTGACAGGTGAGGAACAGAGACACAGAGAGATTAGCTAACTTGCCCAAGATCACACAGCTAATATCTGTCATAGCTGAGATCTGAACCCAGGCAGTCCAGCTCCAGAATTTACTCCCAGATTCGGTACATTCTACCTATGGCGTCCCAATGATGAGATGACATTCCTCAATCCAATGGCTCCACAAATGTTCATTTCCTTCTCCTGCTCTTCCTCCCTTTATCCTTTCCAGTGTTCCAGGGTGGCACGGCAGTCACCAAGGCCACTACCCTGAGAGTGAGTGAGTGCTCCTTAAATTCTGTGCCCTTGGAAAGTGCCTCACTTTAATCTTGGCCCTGACAGCCATTCCTGCAACTCAGACTGGACAGATGCCCTTAAATTAATGAGCAGACAGGGCCCATGATACAGTATCAGTAGGTAGAAATACCTGAGAACTAAGGCCATCGGACCACAAAGCTTTCCACGTAACTCCTATTCTACTGTCTTTATTGACATAACTTACTATTCTAGAAAACTCTTGCTCAGGAAGATGAAAACTGCAAATAACTTTATTGCTTATTCCAGGAACTTCCTGAAAGACCTGTCAACTCTTCAACAGAAAGCATCAAAGGACAATTTATACCCTAAAACTCTTTGAAACCCTGACCTCAAAATCTTCCCCTTGCTGCATCTACCAATCCTAAACTATAACTTAGGATTCGTACCCAGTTTCAACAAAGCCTCTTCCCTTTCCTCCACTTTGAAGACCCACCTCAACTAGACTTTCATAGTCTCAATAAATGACTTTGTCCTTTCCTCTCTGAGATGCTACTAAGATACTACCAACATAGTGCAATAAGAAAGAACAGCTTTGCAGCCTTGTCTTAACAACAGGTTGTTCTGGAGATGTTTTGGAGAGCCTGCAATACAACACAGCCTTCACGGCATTGGATAAACCCAGTGACGTGCCACTGATGTATGCATTTGGTCACAGAGGCTGCAGAAGGGAAAAAAAAATCAGGACACCCCGGGACTGTTGTTCATATAACTCATTTGAAAACATCCTGGAAAAATTCTCCCAAACAAAAGGCAAGAAAGAGAGGGAAATAAAGATATCTGAACACTGCAGACTGGAAGAAGGGGCTGCCCGGAGCTATTTACTCAAAACCATTACTTTCCTCTGTGGCTGAGTCCCTGGTTTTCTCTGCAGCAATCTGCAGTTGGAGAATTTTGAAGAATGCAATTAAATTCAAATGCTTTGATGAGTAATATCTCTTCTCTTCATATTTGTCTAGAACTTATTTTTATTGAATAGCGAGAGAGATGGAAGTGTTTTCCATAATAATAACAATGACAAGGGCCTGATGATGAACTACAATTAGCTCAGTGATTCATCAGTTAGCAGTGAAAATTTCAATGCATCCTGACATTTAGAGCATTTGGTTGTGATTAACAGCCTTTGAAATGTCACCAAATTTTATTTAATTGGCTAAGAAAAAGTTTTAAAAGGTAATCACTGCAAAGATTGTATTCATCGCCAAAAAATATAATTGCAGTTGTCACATGACAAGGTAGATGCTAACTACTGTAGCAAACCGGCTCTGTGTTCTTAGTGAATCTAATGAATGCAGCAGAGATCAATAGCTAGAAGGGTCTTAGAAGTTTATTTGAACGTGCCTTTCAAAGCCTTTAAGTCATCTGAGCAAATACTGAAACTGAAATGCAGGTAATTGCAAAACAGAACTAACTTCATTTAGTTATAGTAACCTCTGAACCATTCTAGGCTCTAACCATAATTGTCATTTCAAATTGTGTGTAAGAGAAAGAGAGAGAGAATGTGTATTTGTGTGTTCAAGAAATAGCTTTTTATTTCATACTGACTTGCAAAGGCAGGCATAATATACAGGAAGAGAATTATATCACTAAAGGTCATATTGATGAAGTGGAAAATAGCTAAAGCTTCATTTTCACGGGAGATTAACCATCTCTGTTTTTCAGAGTGTTCGGCTATTTAAAAGCCCAATGGCAAGGGATGGGATGGAAATGTTTCTCTCTCTGGGATAAATGTACACTCAAAAGAATATGGTGCCAACTGTCAACCAATCTCAAGCAGGGACATTTTGTAACATTTCTGTTCCTTCCATTTCTCGCTTTCTGGAATTTACACTCAATCCCTCAGACTTTCTGACTGGCCAGACCCCAGAGGAGTTTTACAGGTGAAGACAGAGCAAGCAGGTGTGTGGAAGGTTTCCCTGGTTCAAAAATACTTCTCTCACCAGGTTTCAAGGGAAAAAATTCACCATGTGTTGGAGATTTCTCTGGCTATTAGAGGTGTTGGGAGTACAATACACCCTCTTAAAGGATAAAAAGATATTATTATGCCTGAAGGTGTGCTTGGTAAGCTGTGACTTCTACAAGATTCTATCCTGAGGTTGTAATATGATGTAAAGAGTTCCTGGGTCAATAAGTTTGGGTGCTGGTATAGACACACTTTAAAAGGTCTGATCACTGTGGGACTTCTAAGGCCTCTAGTAGCACAAGTATATTGTGAGTCTCCAAAAGGAGGATGGCATCCTGCACCTTGACCACAACACCTACGTCGGAGCCTTGTGGCAGACCAGCATTCCACTGGGCATGCAGTGGGATCACTGACTTAGGAGTGTCTTTTTTTTTTTAATTTTATTTTGTTTATTTTTTTATACAGGTTCTTATTAGTTATCCATTTTATACATATTAGTGTATATATGTCAATCCCAATCTCCCAATTCATCACACCAACCCCTCCCTGCCGCTTTCCCCCCTTGGTGTCCATACATTTGTTTTCTACATCTCTACATCTGTGTCTCTATTTCTGCCCTGCAAACCGGTTCATCTGTACCATTTTTCGAGGTTCCACATATACGCGTTAATATACAATATTTGTTTTTGTCTTTCTGACTTACTTCACTCTGTTTGACAGTCTCTAGATCCATCCACATCTCTACAAATGACCCGATTTCATTCCTTTTTATGGCTGAGTAATATTCCATGTATATATGTACCACATCTTCTTTATTTAGGAGTGTCTTAAAACAAAATTGGTAAGTGAAATGGATGGGGAGAGAAAAGGTGCCAGGGCAAGGAAAAGAAGAAAGGGTCAGATGAAGAGAAGCAGATATTCCTGAGGATTTGGGCAGGGAGTAGTACCAAAGCATCAAGAGTGGGAGCTGCCTCTAGAAACCACAGGCAACCTGGCAAAAGTTGAGGTTGCCTAGTGTCTCTGTGGTCATGGAGATGGCACTTCCCACCCAACCCAGCACTGCTGAAAGGGAGCAGGGCACCACTTCCTCATGCTGAATCCTCAGCCCCCATCCAGTAGGGTCAGCTTCATGGCATGTGACGTGCATAGCTGTACAGGGCCCCACACTTAGTTGAACACTCTGCTGTCACTCTCCTAAAATTCTTTTTAACTTTTGAACAAGGGCCTGCATTTTCATTTTGCACTGGGCTTCACAAATTAAGTGGCCAGTGCTGGGTCTATTCCTATCCCCATTTTACAGATGAGGAAAATAAAGGTAAAACCGAGCAGAGTTTTTTTCAAGGTCACACAGCAAGTTCTGAGTCAGGCTTCTCAGCCCAGCCTGCCTGACTCTAGAAGCCACAAATTTAAATACAAGAAGCGTCTCCTAACTCTCCACTCCTTTACCACTTCTGCCAAAGAACAGGAAAAACAGAAATCTGCAGGGCGGCTCATTTCCAAGCAAGGGACTCTCCAGCTCAGAGTAGCCGCCCTCCTGCACTAGACACCAGGATTTAGAAATAAAGAGAACCAGTTTCCCAAATGTGGCAAGTCCTTTCAATATCACCCCCTAGCAAAAGCCTGCTGAGATGAAGGGCTCAGCATCTCCCAGTCCTGAGAAGGTGCCTACCCAAGGTTCAAAGTAGAATTTAAAGATGTAACTTGGTCCTTGACTCTGGTCAGTTATGTTTATTAATTATTAACACGCTGTTAATAGGCATGTGCTGTCCCAAACACCGAGTTGTACATAAATGCTAATTATCTGTAGCCAACAGCACTTTGGAGCGAGGTGAGAAGGAAGGGCCTCCAATTTGTATGAAGGAAGCTGAAATGACACCCTCCCTCCTTATTTTTCTCTCCTCTGCAGTTGTACATGATACTGGCTCAGGACTGAGACGTAAATGGCCTTCTATGTGTGAGTAGGTATCATTGGTAAAAGAGTCTAGAATTAGGGCCTACCCTTGGCTTGAGAGGCCATTGTAGCTGAGTGGGAAAAACTCAAGTTATGGAGTCAGGCATAACTGACCACCAAAACAAGTGCAGTGCTGGGTGAATGCCCACCTGGAAGCTGACAGCAGGCCGCCCACAGAGCTACCTGGAGGCAAGGCCTCTGAGCCTCCAGCTGGTCTCCCAGCTCCTGCGACAGCTCAACATAGCTGTCACTTGTTTGCTTTCAGCTCCACTCCATGTGTTTTTTTCCTGAAAACCACATTTCCCAGGCTCTCCAACAGTTTTGACAAGTTTCGTCTTAAGGAGAACAAACACTGAAGGCCACAATAGAGAAGCCAAGGTATTTCTAAGTCATTTCTCCCTTTCTCTCTGCTTTGGGGGCCTGGGCATTTTCCAGCAATAGCAGCATCTCCTCCAAGGCACTAGGACAGGCCCTTCTCCCCAGGATTCCAGCTTGTGCTGGGCAGCCCCCTCCATGGTTTTATTCCCATCTGGACAGCCACAATGAGGAGGCTCTGATGGCATCCCTCCATCCTGTTGTCCTTCCTGCCCTAGAGAGGAGCTACCTCCTGCTGGTGCTAATCCATGGATTGGTTCATTCTTCGTTTGATTTCTCAGCTTTTCCATCCCCTGTGCCACCAACTTTCTGAGTTCAACTTCTGCTGTTTGAAATACCCAGAGTGGTTTCTATTTTTCTGCTCCTTAACATTTTAACTGCTACCTCCCTCGTCCAAAGCCACCATTATATGTCACTTAGATAATGTCCTTCCGGCTACTGTCCTTGTTTATCAATACAGCAGCCAATGGATACTGTTAAAATCCAAGTTGGATTGTGTCATTCTCTGCTCAGACTCCAATGACTTTCCATCCTATGTAGAGCAAGAGCCAAAGTCCTCACTAGTGTCTATTAGGTCCACATGATCCTGCTACCTCCGTGATCTCATTTCTTAGTACACTCTTTCTTCCCCACTTTGCTCTTGTCACACTGGTCTCCTTGCTGTATTGTAAATATGTCAAATGTCCCTGCCTCAGGGCCTTTTCATTTGCTGTTCGTCTTGCTGGAAATTTCTTCCTCAAGATATCCATTATGGCGGCTCCTTCACTTCCTTCAGGTCTCTACTCCAACATCACATAATCAGAGAGCTCTTCCCTGACCTCACTGTGTAAAGAAGCAAGTCCTATCACACTGAAACAGTGGTGCTATTGTTCTCCTTAAGACTACTCACTTCATGTGTCTCTTCCCATTAGAACTGGGGTCAGAAAACCTCTGTAAAGGGCGACGTAGTAAATGTTTTAGGTTTTACAGGCCACATGGTATCTATTGAAACTAATCAACTCTGCCATTGTAGTGCAAGAACAGCCAGAGTCTATACATAATCAGGTGGGCATGGCTGTGCTCCAATAAGACATTACTTACAAAAACAAGATGCAGGCTGATTTGTCTCCTGGGCCATAGGTTGCTGACCTTTTCAGTAGGGTGTTAGGTCCATTAAAGCAAACCCTTTGTCTATTCTGTTCACTGGTATATTATTCCCAGTGTCTGACACTAAAGAGCATGCAATATATAGTAGTTAAATAAATGATACAGAACCTGCATTAATATAGTCATTTCTTTTCCTACTGCCCTCCCAGAGTAAAAAGATCACAAAGGTGCATGTTGTTCTAGGCTAACACAATTGCATTCAAGGGGAAGAACAACCAACCCAAGCTTCCCCAACCTATTTCACAGGATGTTAACAGGTGCTACTTGAAAAAAGGATTCTTTGTTCAAAGAAGTGGGAGAGACAGCAGGTGAAGCAGCATTCTTTTTTGCAGTACTTACTGAAGCCTTGAGTGTGCACTGCGTACTGTGAATCTCCAGGGGGCTGGAGGGAGGGATAGGTAGAGCTTGTAGTACTCCCTAAACACACCACACAGAGAAGCCCTTCTCCCTCTGAACAGGGCCACAGGCAGGGACTCAGTGTGACACAGTAAGAAGTGAGTCTACTCCATGAAGAAACTGAGAGTTTTTCAGGTGAAAAGAAATCTGCATTAGCTCTAGTGTTGAGACACTAACAGCCCCAGAGTCAATGAGTGTGTCAGGTGAGTCCCCTGACCAGACTGCACCAACAACTCTGCCCAGCAGGGGGCTGGTATGGCTTCACCAGGTGGGCCTGGTTCCCCAGATCATTCATATGGCCAGCCTTACCTTCCCCACATTCTATGCCTGTGAATACTGCTCAGTGACAGCCAGGGCTAACAATAATGCTGGTCCACAACTTTAAAAAAAATCCCATCTATTCTCCTGGAAAAGAGAAAGGCAAATTAAAGAGGAGCTTACATCACTGAGAATGTTGAAGGCCTCATTCAGAGCTATATCCAGCATTCCGATTCCTTTGGCAAAAAGTTTGTCTAGATGCTCCCTGAAGTGCTGAAACAGCAAAGCAAAAAAATCCATTAGCATCTGTCCTGTTATATGAAACACCAACCTTGAATGAACAAGCACATGCCAAGGCAAAATCAATGATTCTCAGACCCAAATGGTCATAATGTGGCTTCTGCCTTTCAAACTCAAAACATAAGCACTTATTCGATATAAAATTTACCTTCCACGTGTATTTTTTTAGCTTTGATTACATTTTAGGGGAAAAGAAGTTCAGATTTTGGTGAAAAGTATGCAACTTGTTGAAAATTCCTGCTTTCCTCTCCAGTTTCATCTCCCATGACTCTCCACTCTCCCACCCTCTATTTTCCCACTCTTGATGATTTTTTAAGACTCCATGCATGCCCTCCCTCCACTGGGAACACACTCTCCATCCATTTTCTGCCCTCCCCTCTCCATCGTGATGGTCTCTCTTACCTACTTTTGGGGTCTCAGTTTGAACATCACCCCCTCCTGCCCTGGGAACCTTCCCAGAACACCCACCTGAGAGCCTGGAATGCTTCCTTGCAAGCCCAGGCTGGCACACCAGGCTCAAATCCACCATGCACTTAGCACTGCAGGTACGTAATCGCCTGATTAGATTCCCTCCCCACTTAAGACTGTGATGTTCCTAAGACATGGCATGTCTGGTTGTCTATCGTCCCCTACATCTACCACGTTTCTGATACACAGAAGGTGCTCAATACCCCCTCCAAAGAGCCAAAGAGTGAGGCTAAAGACTGGATCACAGCATGAGAACTGTGACTATGGAAAGGAAATCCAGGCTACAAATAGAGAGGGCTTCGAGAAACAGGCAAATGGGAAGAACCCTCTTCAGGAGCAGCCCCAGGACCTCCTGCTATGTCCGTTCCACAGAAGCCCAGCATTAGCTGGAAAGTAAAGGGGACAAAGAAAGTGACTGTGAAACCCAAACATTTCTGCTTCCCAACAAAGAGGCAAGAGCGGGCCCAGGCGCGTGCCCAGGTACACAGGAATGTACATGATGGTCACTGGCCCAAAGCCTATGTCCACAGCAACACAGCACCTGGCATCACTTTCCAACTGACCCATTCCAAAACCGTATCTTTTCTATTGAAATGAATTATTCTCTTTCCAAAGGCATCTATACCCTTGTCTGCTGGGGAAATGGCTGGAAAAGTCACTAGGAGGGAGAGGGGCAAGAGGGCTGGGTTAGTGGTAAAGGTTTGCCAGTGACTTCCTGGCCTAGGAGTGGCTTCCTTTCTCCTACTGTGCCTGAGACCCAACAGTGCTCCAAGTGTGCCATCAGCATCCACGTGGTGACACCCACTCATAATGTGTCTGCCTGAGGACTCCGAAAGTGATCGAAGCATCATAGAGACTGATCCTAGGACATGACTCATGGTTCTAAGATGCTGCTCCGCCTGGGCTTTCTGGCCATCAGGATGGACTGCAGGTTTGCTGGCAAACTGGACTGGAAAGCTTGAGTGGGATCCTTATGGTGATCAGCTTTACTTATTTTTTTAAAAATAAATTTATTTATTTATTATTTTTGGCTGTGTTGGGTCTTCGTTGCTGCACACGGGCTTTCTCTAGTTGTGGTGAGTGGGGGCTACTCTTTGCTGCGGTGCACGGGCTTCTCATTGCAGTGGCTTCTCTTGTTGCAGAGCATGGGCTCTAGGAGCGCAGGCTTCAGTAGTTGTGGCTCGTGGGCTCTAGAGTGCAGGCTCGGTAGTTGTGGCGCACGGGCTTAGCTGCTCCGCGACATGAGGAGTCATCCCGGACCAGGACTCGAACCCGTGTCCCCTGCATTGGCAGGCGGATTCTTAACCACTGTGATCAGCTTTAATGACACCTAAGCCTAACATGAATCAAGGCTGGATGTGAAGTTGGCAAATCACCCTGGGGATTCTCATACCACCCACAAGACCTCTTCCCTGGTCCAACCCTTCCAGCAACCATGCTCTCATGCTTACCAGAGCAGCCGCAGTTCTGGAAGCCTGCTCTGTGTTAGGTCCTTAACAAACACCAGTCAACTGGGTCCTCACAACAGCCCTGTGAGTTCCATCAGCCCACTCTGCAGATGCTAAGACTGAGGTCCAGTACTGCGCCTAAATTCACATACCTCCAAGCTGCCTGGCACAGGTTCTACCCAGGTTGGCTTCAGCTGCTCTCATGCCTTCCTTCTTTCCACTACACACCTGCTGTTCTTTTTTTTTTTGGTGGGGGGTGGGAGGGATAGCTTGCATGCCAGGCACTGGCTATGAGCTTGACATACACCCGGCCAGTTTGTCTCCAGTATGGTTGCTCTTAATCCCTGCACCTGGGCTGCGGCTGAGTCTACAGGTGAGTATCAAGTGGCATGCTGAGGACCAGGGACCCAGGCAAACCACACATCCAGGAACCAAGTTTCCTGCTTCTCTGTTCTTCTTGCTCGATGCCTAAGGCCCAGCAGGATGCCGAGCTCATGGCATGTTCTCCATGAGCACTCGGTGGACAAACCTAGGAAGCTGACTGAATCTGCGGAAGCCCATGCATCCCATTGCAGGTGGGCAAGAGGGGATCAGAGCAAATCAGTCTGCCTTCTCCAAGAAACTCCACCCTTGGAAACCCGACTTGTGGGTGAGTGGTGACCACCAAGAGGACTTAGGCTTGGCGAGCACCACCTCAGGGTGGCCCCAACACACCCTACAGGACACAGAGCAGGATGACAGGCACATCAGAAAGTCTGGTCTTTAACTGGCCCCAGATTCACATCCCAGTGACTGGACGCTGCCTTGGTTCATTCTATTCATTTGATGTTATTTCTGTCAACTGCATTTAATTGTGCTCCATCACACAAGTTTACAGTTTTTTTTAATAACACACCAATTTTTCTTTTACTCCATATGTAGCTGCATGTCATGTGCAGAATGTTGCTTCAGGCAATGGTTGCTTTTATTGTTGGACATTTAGAGTAAAATGCAATAACATGTCATGGAATTCCCCTCAATTTGCTATTATAACAAGGTCAATTGTGATTTTGTTTCTTCCTGGTAGAAAGTGGGTTCATATATGAGACAGAAAAAATATTTCCTCAAGTTAGAGGTTTCCAAATGATGTCACAGATGAAAGTTTCTCTCTTTATTTCTTCCTCCCTGTCCTCTCCCTCACGACCAAACTCCCTTTCCTCCTACTCCACAACCTAAACCAACTCAACTTCATCATCCCGGTCTTCCACGCTCTGCATTTAACCCTCAGCCCGACTCTCCTCCAAAGTGGGGATAGGGGGTCTTGCCTTCCAGGGAACCATCTCCTGCAATATGACCTCCACTAAGAGCTGCTCTGTCCATCATGGTAGCCATGAGCTACGTGTAGCTATTTACATTAAATTTAATTAAAATTACCTAAAATTAAAAACTCAGTTCCTTGATCACACAAGGCACATTTCAAATGCTCAACAGCCCCATATGGTTGGTGGCCACTGCACTGGACTGTGAAGATTAAAGAATATCTCCATCATCGCATAAAGTTCTATTGGATAATACTGACCTGGAGACACAAGGGCTAGTCTGGTCCTTCCTCTTGACTAATGGTGAGTCAGAGGAAACTCTAAGGCCAGTGGCTATGTGTGATTTTGCCTGTCCAGCATCCTTTCCCCTTCTTCTGATTTTCCTTCTTCCCCGCCACCCCATAATTTATATAAATTGGATGAGGCTAACATCTCTCTCTCTCCTTCCCAGATCCAGGGGTGGGCCCTTTGATCAGCCCTGTCCAGTCTGTGAATTCCATCCCAGAGGCCACAGTTGGCTTCTACTGGAACGTGAGGAAGAAGACTCTCTCCACTGAGATTACTGAGAGGTCAGGGAGGCAGGCTGGTCCTGCCAGCAGCCACTGCACAGGAAGAGATCATCTGAATAAAGGTAACAGCCAAGGAGAACAGAGCCCACAATGGAAGGGGGTGAGATACAGTCAAGACAGCATGGCTTGAGCCCCTAGATCCAGTCATGCTTAGTTTTCTCAGGTAAGCGAGTCAATAAATTTGCCTCTTTGCCTGACCAGATTTAGCTGTATTCAGGCCACTCAATCCAAAGGACCTTGATGACCAAGCCCGTCACAATAACCCTGGCTGAGACAATACCTCCCCAAAGACCCCCCTGCATTACAATGATCCTTCTCATCTCATCTATGCCCCCCTCCTCCCTTTCTTAATCACTGTCATTGCATTACCTGGTTTGCACATTGTCTGAGTGCCCATGCCAGACAAAGACAGGCACTTCCTGCACAGCACACTCGTGGGGCACAAGGATGGAACAGCCATGGCTTTTGCTCCCCATGGCCTGGAGTGACTTGCTGAAGATGAACTCTAATTGTGTGCACTCCAAGGGTAGTGTCTGAAAGGGAATGAAGGGGCCTGGCTGACTGCCCTGCAGTCAGCCTTCTTATCAATACAGATTTCTTTTCCTATTCTCAGGTGTGGCTACTTACTGTAAGATCAAAACTGTTTATATTTAATGCAATCATATTATACTTGTATGTTAGCAACTGGTATAGAGACCCCATGGACTTCACAAGAATCAAACTGAACTGGGATTCAAGAGACTGAGTCCTAGTTCTGGCTAGTCCATTTACCGGGTATGACACCCCGAGGCAAGTAGCTTTGGCTCTCAGGCCTCAATTTTGCTCCCTATGAAATGGGGATGGGAAAGCTTCTGTGTATTGGGTAGAAAAGTGAGAGCAAGCAGTGCCTTAGAAGCAGCAAGAAAACTGAGAGCATCAGTGCCTTAGAAGCAGCAAGCAGCAAGCAAGCCAGATGTCTTGAATTCCAACTCCCACTCTGCCACTCACCCCCTCTATAAGCCTTAGTAAAGATACTGCCTTCATCTATGCCTTCTTTTCCCTCTTAATGCAAGAGCTATCAAGCTGACCTCTCACTATTATTACAGGAAAAATCATCTGAAAGAACTGCAATGACAGAAACATGTGAGACTACTTTAATTTCATATTTGTTAAAAGAAATATTTGAAAAAAAAATCCTGCAAAACTTTACACCTTAAACACCTATGTCAACTTCCTGGTTTACAACTTTACAGTCTAATCCACCTTGAAAAATGACTTATTTCACCCTTTAAGGGCCAGGTTTTATTAAATGGAGAGACACATGGTTGATTTTACTGACACCAAGGCCTCAGTGTCTTTCAGAGCAAGCTACCAAAGAACAGGAGGTTCAGAATTAGCCGAGCCAGGAAAAGAGTCCTCAACAACTGTGTGCCAGAAGGTGGCCAGTTTCCATTATTTTTCTAAATTAAAATAAACCATTTATTGGGAATGGTGACAGTTCCATTTTATTATTAAACTTCAATAAAGGAGGAGGCGGCTGGCTTTTTATCTTTGCTTTAGGCACTCATGCAGCATATGCTGCTGCTCAGGAGAAGGCCTCGCTTCCAAAGCAATTAGTGCAGCTTAAAGCCTGGGGAGATGAACCAGCACGAGCGCCACGGCTGCCTATGCCCGATGCCAGCAGGCACGGCGAGGCTGCTTATCTCTGTGAAACAGTCACAACATCCAGGCCAGTGGAGGGGTCCTGGAGAAACAACCCTCTCCCTCCACCAGCATTTGATTTAGTTGAATCAATACTGATAACTCTCTTTGTGATAATAGCAATCATGTTTTTCCCTATGTAATTATAATGGAATGTTTGAGCCCTCCCAATTAAAAGCAGGGGATTAATATATAAAGTGGCCATCGGGAGACAAAACAATTCCCCATCCACAGAGTCATTGAGAGCCAGTGGTCCTGGCTCGGGTTACTTGGGGGAAAGGCTAACAACCACCTATCAATGATGCCCATCCAGGTCACTTGAGTTCAGCAGACCCAAATTTTGTGCCCATTACATCTGGACAAGGGTTGCTGCAGCCATGGGAAAGCTTGCAGAAATTGCCTCACCCAATTCCTCCAATGGCAGCCAGCACTGGCCGGATGATAACTGTGTGCTGGGCACTGGGTATTTTTCATCCATAACCTCACTTGATCCTCCTAAACACCCCTAAAAGGTACTATTAGGTTCCTATTTTACACGTAGGCAAATGGAGGCTTAGAATGGTGAAATACTTGCCCAGGATGGCAGAGCAAGTAAGAGGAAGGTGGGTTTCAAAGTGCAGAGCCCCATATCTAAACCCATATGCAGTCGGCCCCTTCCAATACACAGGGTGCAGTTCTCGACATCCCTGACAAGATGCAGCATACAGAGCCCTAGGGATGTCATGCAGGGCTGGTTTCATGGGTACATGACATATGCAGCCACACAGCACCCCATGCTCAAAGGGCCCATGCTTGGTTTAATGCTACGCTGTCACTATCTTGAAATTCTTAATAATTTTACTGTTGAATCTATGTTTTTTGATGAGATCCAATGGAACAAGATTGTGCATGTGAGTGAAGGAGATATGGGAAGTGTGCAGGTCCCTGTTTCTTGCTGCCTGGGTCACACCTAGCATCTGTCAGTGCCCAGGGAGTGCAGAATTCTGATAGATAGCCAGAGAGCAGGTGTTCATCAAACATGCTTGGCTTTGTTAGGTTACTTTGTATTGTGGCCACCAGGTGACAAACTAAAATTAAGGAGCTAGAGGTATGAGTGCTCTGTGGAAGCTCTCCAACCTTCAGCTCTATGAGTAACAGACACGGTGCCACTCGCCTTCTCTTAAAATAGGGATACTGCTCATGTCAATATAAAATCAGAC
Source organism: Phocoena sinus (assembly GCF_008692025.1). Taxonomy (NCBI): domain Eukaryota; kingdom Metazoa; phylum Chordata; class Mammalia; order Artiodactyla; family Phocoenidae; genus Phocoena; species Phocoena sinus. The sequence continues at coordinate 34,562,184 of NC_045773.1, forward strand.
CGAACAGAGGAGCAGTGTCCCAGTGATCATGTCTGTCTCATTCTGACACCAAACTCCTCATGGAAATTTCCAAAGAAGTCTTCACACGTTGCAATGGTCCCATCACCAACAAGCTCCAAACCCAAACTGCAGCAGGTTGTTTGTCAGAGGCCCAGAGGATCTCCATTCCTGCCTTCCGACCTGACTGATACTAGGCCACGAGATGATTTCACATAAATATGGACCCTTCATCATGATGTAATTCCTCCTGACAACAAACCCTCCTTCACCCCCAACCCTGGGATAATTCTCCCATGCTCCAGTGGGTTTGAGAAATCCCCTGGCTTAATTTTACACCATCTTCTGGGCACATATGTCACGGACCTAGGGCATGAGTACTTAAGCTGAGGCTGATGTATATAAAGCACCCAATAAATACTGTGGTCATCAGTATTACCTTCTCTTCTGTCTTGGGTACACTCTTTCTTTTCTGCTAGGTCTCAAACCACCCCCTGGACCACCTATTTTCCAGAAACCCTTTTCTCTAACTCTTTAGGGACATATTGTGATCTTTCTTGCCTGGGGAAAGCTACCCTTTGTTTCTTATCTTCTCACTACGTGTGCTCCCCCTCTACATGCTGCAGAGAGAAGCACTTGCACACATCTTGTGACACCACTACCACAAAGTGAATTAGACTGTCATTAGATTCCAGTGGGGAAGGCAGACTGTGTTTCTCAAACGTGAAAACACAATAGCCCAATAAAGCTGGTTTTAAAGAGGCAGGTCCAGATGTTTGCAATTTGGGGAAGAAACTACAGACCTGATAGAACTGTGTCTGAGTCAGTCCCCGTTTCTCCTTAACGGTGTATATTACAAATTGAAGTGTCTGGAGGTAGCAGCTGTTTAATAGTAGCGCCAAATTAGAGACAAGATGGATCTCCTGGATGTGAACAATGAGTATTAATTCATAGCAGGTAGTCAGTTGAGCTACAACCTCATTTCAATGGCAGAAGCACTAACTATCCCATGTAAGATGATGATGATGAGCACAGAATTGGATATTCTCTGCAATCTGGAAATACCTGAAGTGGAACTGGTGCCTCCACAGAAGCTTTGCACAGCAGGGCAAGGTGGGGTCCAGGAGGACTCCCTGCCTTATCAGTTCATCATCCTCCTTGTGAGGCCTCTGAGGGAGCCAACTCTGAGAACCTTCCAGCGACTGAGGAAAGCCACAGTCCAAATGCTACTTGGACAGAAGCACTTGCTTTGTGTCTCGCCTGGCAAGATGCCGTTGTGTGTGTGTAAACAGGAAGGCCTCACTCTTCACATCTTTCTGACATTTCTGAAGGTCCAAGTTCATAAACTTTATAAAAACCTTGATTTGATTCAAGTTTGCTTCTTGGAGGAAGGAGGCTTTCATCAACTGTAGTATATGAGACCAGACAGAAGTCACAGCTTTAGTTCATTCCAAACACAATGACAAGCTCTGAAAACTTCAGCTATGAAGAGGTGTATATTTATAGTTGGCATCTCTATGAGAGAAAGGACTTCATTTGTCCTGCTCACATTATGGCCCCAACACCCTTATGGTGCCTAGCTAGCCCAAGGCAGACACTCGAATACTTGTTGAATCAATGGACAAACTAAAATATATAAAAAGCCTTATATGAATGCAAAAGTTAAATATGATTGGACCCAAGTTCAATTCTATGAATTTCTTATAGGGAATTAATCAAGAAAATATGCAAATATTTATACACAGATGCTTATTACAGCATTATTTATAAGAGCAAAAAATGGAAAGCAAACTATATTTTCAACAATAAGGAGGCTGAAATGCTCTGTAGCCATCTAAAATATTGTAAAGATTATTTCAGGGACTAGAAGGGTTATCACAACTTGCTATTAATTTTAAAAGACATTTAAAGAAGTTACAATCTACCTTTTTTTAAAGCACATATATCTGATATAACGGCCTTCAGGATAAACACAATGGTATTATAGTGAGTTCTTTTTGGTAAGATTACATGTGACTTTTAAAATTTTCTTCCTTTTGCCTATCAACATTCTTTATTATTTTGTATAATAAGAAATGTTAAAAATGAAAGCATCATTACACAGACAAAGCCTCAATGCTGTAGATGAGCCCCCTCTTCCTAGCATGTCCACATTTGTGGAAGAATTCCAAATTTTGGAATCAGCCTTGAAGCCACCTTTCAATTTGTAGAAATACCAGGTTGCTCCATACGACAGACAGACATGCTATCAAGTGCCCATTGCATGCTTCACTCTTGACCTGGAGCAGTAGGGACAGTGGAAGAGATGGTCCCTGCCTTCAAGGGAACCAGAAAAACCCACACAATGACACCTCAGAGGGGCAGGCCCTTGAAAGAAAGGAAGAGAGTGGATAGATGAGGCAGAGAGAGCCTGGCAGATAGGAGGAATTCTTGGAAAATAAAAGAACTAAAAACAGTTGGGTGAAATAAGCAGTCTTGGGGCCTTGTTTAGGAGGAGGCCAGGGACAGCATCTCTTCCTCTTTGGTGGAGCCACCTACCTACATTCTCCGGGCTGGGCGGATGGCAGGGCCAGTGCTGTCTCCTAGCCCAGCTCCCTAATTGATTCTGCCTGTGCTACAAATGCAACCGACTCGCTAATTAAGGCAGAGCTGATTGAAGCTTGTCCTCATCTGTGCTTATTTCTTCTTTCCACACGTTTGTTGATAGTGACACCGAACAGAGGGGGACCACCCACAAAAACCTTCAACTTCAGACAATGGAAATGTCTAAACAACAGCAGGCACTGCACTGCTTCAACTCCAGCTTGAAATCTCAGATTATGGGGCTGGTGTGTTTTAAAAGATCCCAATGGAAACTCCTTCTGGGGTGGTAGTAAAGAAGAGATATACCTCTAGTGGTCAGATAAACTTTTACACAGGTGAAGTAGAAACAAATTTAACACTGGTTCAAAAAAAAAAACACAGAACCCTAAAACTGAGTCTACCTACCTCAAAACTTTGTACAGTAATTCAGAACTCTTTTCTTCTTATTATTATGTAGATGTTCTTTTGAAGCCATCTTATAAACAGGTAAAAAAAGAGGAAATATTTCTGAGCTAATAAATGAGACCAATTCCAGGGTTGGCTTCACACAGGAACCCATGTTTAGAAGGGCCCAGGTTTAATGATCTGCGGCCACCACCCTGCAATTCTTAATTTTTGGACAAGCGGCCCCTCATTTTCATTTCGCACTAGGCCCTGCAAATTATTTAGCCAGTCCTGATGTCAGCTTGGCTTGGGGCAGACATAGGGACAGGAACTTGGCATTGTATTAGAAGACTGTCTCCATTCACAGACTTTTGTCTCTACATAAATGTCTACTCATGTTCATCAATGCCTGGTTTTATTTCCCAGTGTCCTAAAAGGCTAAAACACAGCATTTTATCCTTAACTGGGAACTGTACACGGAGTCCTTCACAGCTATTAGTTTGATAAGTCAGCTATTAAAATTAGCTGGTGTCAAATATCAGGAAAAATGAAGAGTTTTAGAAGGCATCTCCTAACCATGAAAATATTTAATATTTTAACTCCAAAAATAACTCATACATTTAAATCAGGCTCCCAAGGCTTGGAATGGAAACAGTAATGAGAGATCAGAAGGTACATGCTATATACACTACCAAACATAAGGTAGATAGCTAGTGGGAAGCAGCCGCATGGCACGGGGAGGTCAGCTCGGTGCTTCGTGACCGCCTGGAGGGGTGGGATAGGGAGGGTGGGAGGGAGGGAGACGCAGGAGGGAAGGGATATGGGAACATATGTATATATATAACTGATTCATTTTGTTCTAAAGCAGAAACTAACACACCATTGTAAAGCAATTATACTCCAATAAAGATGTTAAAAAAAAAAAAGGTAGATGCTCATGAAGCTTCCACATCCAAAAAAATCCAAGGAAAATCGCTAATTTCTGTGGGGTGACTGGAGCAAAAGTTTTGCGGTGTACTAGATCCCAATGATGTCTAATAGTAGTTTCATGGACGGACCACAACAGAAGTACCCGGAAACTTGTTAAAAAACATTCTGGGGCTCCAGGCTGACAGATTCTAATCCAGTAGATCTCCAATGGGCTTAGGAATCTACACATTGTTTAATACTGTTCTTGGGATTCTTAGGCCCAGCTGCCAAGTTTTAATCATTCACCCCCTGATGACCAGAATGGGAATTTAGAAATTATTTAAGTCAAAATGCTTTTAGCCAAATGTGACCAGTCTCATCCGACATGATATGTCCATGATGAAAACGTGAGTGAGTGGTCTTGGTCAGCTAGTCTGGATCACACAAATCCAAGTGTAAGACATTGGGTACACGATCTGGGCATCATCAAAAAATATAGACAGATAGATAAACATTTGATTATCAACAAAAATGAGTGAAGAAACCTCTGGGCAAGGAGGTCCAGTGCAGCATCCTGGGAGCAGAATGACAGGGAGGGCTCCAGACATTGGGTCAGAGCTGCACTCAGTGAATTGCCCCTTCTAAGACCTGCAGCTTCCATGCACGGCTCATTAGATGTACACATGATGAAGCCATGGCATGGGAGGCTCATACAGCTGGCAAGGAAGGAAAGCCAAAAACAAGTACAGCAGGAGGCTCCATTCGTGAGGCAGCTCCCCAGTGCCTCACAGCATACCCCATTATCTTGGGTACTCGGCAGTCTGTAGTTCCCCAAACCAAACCAGTTCTTGAGGAAAAGCCAGGCATGCAACTTTCTAACTACCCTAGTGAAATGATCATGAGATATCAGTTTCAACCAAGGCACACTGATTTGTGCTAGATGCTCCGCTCCAAGACCCAGCTAGCTGCTAAATGAGGTCAATCCAGCTCAACCCAGCAAGAGTTTGAGGCAAACACCCTAGAAAGCTACTAGACATAAAGCAAATCTTTTAAGTATTACAGATAGAAGAACATCTTCTCTCTCTAAAGATAAGAAGAGGCAGCTACACAAGCGAAAATACCTTCTGCTTTGTGCACTGAACGCGTTTAATGCAGAGGAGACTGATCTTCAATTAGCAACAGGGCACAAACAATGTGTAAAGGGAGCAAGGCTGCAGGAGCTTCCTTCTGTTAGTTTTTGGGTCTTCTACCCAAGTGTGCCATTGTACCTCACTCCCCCAGGGAGGGGACAGGCTGCAATCAGACACTGCTTGAGAATGCAGAACTGGCAAGGTTCAGGTCAGACAACAGCTCCTTCCTGAGAAATGCCTTCTGCGCCATCCCCTGGTCCTAAAGTGTTTCGCGCAACTAACTGACCGCAAACTCGAGGGTTGCGCACACTCTGTGCCAGCTGGCTTACACCACCAGGGCCTTGGCAGGGAGAGCAGAGGGTCTGGGCCTGGCATCTGGATGATCCTCCCCAGGCTCAGTGATGCAGCTGAGGCAGAGACCCTGGCAGCTTCCTACTCTCCCCAGGCTCTGCCCCTGTGGCCAGTGTGCTAATTAATCCTCGGATGGTCTGGCATCCAGGCCCAGACCTAAGGAATGAGCACAGAGTGAAGTCACGCGGCATTAAAACCTTCAGGGGGTTTCTCATAGCTCATTTTAACCATGTTTGGCAAAAGTAACAGGTTTAATCCCTCAGAAATAATTGAAGTTAGAGGGCAGACCTAAGGGAGGCTTTCCCACACTGCTGCAGTAATCTGCATATGAAAGTCCATTGTTCTGATGACTAGGTTGTTTTGGGGTTTTTTCTTATTAATTAGTTACTTTATTTGCTTTTAGGATCCTGTACAGTTAATTTATACATTTAATAGTCGTTAATTGAATCAGCTGTACAACCTATTGGGAGCATACAGGCTAATGTGTTACGCCTGAGGTCGCCTCCCAATTAACAGGGACTGGCCATAACACCTAAGAGAAATGCTGAACTATTAGACAATTTTTTAACCTACAAAAATAGCAATTTTTTTTTTTTAAAAATAGCAATTTAATAAGGCTGCTCCTAATAGTCTTTTATTCTGATCAAGTTGCCCTAGATTCATTTTATCCAACATAAAATATGAGATTGCAGGGTGTGACTTCCAGAGTTAGTGATGATTCAATGAAAGGAGAGAGAAGACGAGGCTTTGGAAAGTAAGGAGTCGCAACCGAGGTGTGAGGGAGGCATGACTGGGTTCCCATTACCCTGACATTCACAGTGTTCTAGAAGGTTACAGCAGAATAGCTAAGGTGGCTGCACCTGCCACTCAACAAGGCAGGATTTTACAATGTGCTGCAGGACCTCTTGCCATTTCTACTTTCTTTTCTATCTTCCCATCAGTGACACCTGCCATAAAAATAACTTGGGTTTTAGTGTAAGACAGGGGTTTCTTGGACATTAGATGCTGGCCAAAAACCTCGACTATAGTCACGGACAGTATTATTTTTATAAGTGCCTGAAGTGGTCTCTAGGGTAGCCCAGATGCTCTGGGTCGGTCACATTTTACTCACAGATTGTTATATTTACTGATGGCCCAGGACATGTGTGCATCCAAGTGCTGAACTGTTTCTGTGCCACACTGCCAGGTACAATTCCCATGATTGTTAACTAAATATTTGCGAAATCATGGACAGCACATTCTAGCTTAATGGTTTGAGTGTTTCCATTAAAAATGTCAAAAGGTGGATAGCTTGGTGGTATATATGCACATGAGAACTTCACGCAGAAGGGCTGGTCTCTCTAGGAGAGATGCTCTGGGAAGTGGCTTGTTCTGAGAACTGCAGTTTAGCCTTCATACACTCTATCTTTCTACATGTTAACATTTGGGGCAGAAAAACTTCTTAAGAAATCATTAATTATTATTATTACTTAAGTGAATAAACAATTACTCAAATTTGTTAAGATGCTGGCCCTGCAAAACGCCCTAATGCCATTCTCCCGTTAAACTTTCCCAGAGTCCTATGTGATAGTACAGGAAGGAAGGGGACAGTGGATGCTCACCTGTGGATGGGAAGGAAAAGGCAGCTTACAGAGGTGAGGTGACACACACACTGCTCCACAGCTGGTCACCTTGCCCAAACTCACAGCCATGTTAATTTGGTTCTTAACCATTAGGCATTTCCACCTCTAATATTACTCTTCTCTCTCCAAAATAGAGACTATTGATCTGAAATTAAATTCACCCCAATAACTCAAAATTGTCATGCTGAACAGTAACTCTGGTGGATATAGATATATTGCTGTAACTTTTATCAAAATCCTTGATGTTGCTTATGTCCTCCCAGCTATTTTATCTAAACCGATTTTGGTCTTTCCCCCCGCCCAAAATCAGACTATCAGCTCCCATTTTTCAACTGTCAGTTTGCCTACCTCTAGCTTTTTCTTTTACTCTCAAGACCTAAGACTTCATGTTAAACTATAGCAGGATGAGAAACTGAATATTCCTTTCTCCATTCATTCACCTATTTAGTAATATCTGAGCACTTTTGATGGGCAAGGTCTCCTTCTAAGAGAGGCAGCAGAGATAAAACACAGAGTGTGAGTGTCCACAGAGAGATCTTTCAGGTTGTGGGTGAGAGACAGACAAATGAACAAGTAAATAAAAAGAAAGGAACATCTGTCACCAGGGCTCACGTGAGTCAGAGCAGGGTAGCATGGAGCAGGGGTCAGGGAAGGTGACCTCTGGGCTGAGATCTAACCAAAAAGGAAAGCTTCTACTTCTTTCAGGAGAAGGAGTTGGTGCTGAGGCCCTTAGGAGGTGGGAGTGGGCATGGCGTAGAGCGGGATGACAAAGAAACGAGCTCCACGCCCAGAGTGGATGAAGGAAGAGCGTATAGTGGTCGGCAGGCACTGCACTCACTGAAAAGAAGGTTAGGTTTCATTCTACGTGGAATAGGAAACCTTGGGAGGGCTCTGATCAGGAGACTGACTTGATCCGATGTGCTCCTTCCTTCCTCCATTCAGTGCTCTTTATGCACAGCCCAGCCCTATGCTGGATGCAGTAGAAACAGTGGTGAATACAGAATCATCCAGGAGACCCTGGCTAGTGGGAAGGGCAGAGAGAAACCAGATCCAGGAGACCCTGGCTAGTGGGAAGGGCAGAGAGAAACCAGATCGCCACGTGGCATCATGGGGAAACCACAGAGGGCACTTTTATTGTATCTGAGATCAGAGGATGAAAAAGTTGATTGGGCAAAAGAGATGTGGGAGAATAGGAAGGAAAAAAGTTGTATGTTCCAAACAGGGAAAACAGAACACATGTAAGGTTTCAAGAGGGTGCACGATGACTTCTAGGCTATAGGAATTTTAATATGGCTGGAATAGGAAAGAAAGAGGGAAGGAAGGAGGGAGACAGAGAAAGATGATGGAGGGCAGGGGTGGGGGAAAATGTCATAATAGCAAAAGAGGAGAATGGATAGGCAAACAGGAGGCATATGATGGAAGCCTTAATAAGGAGACGCCCAGTAATTCAATATTCCAAGATAAGTTCTAGAGATCTGCTGTACAACGTCATGCTTTTAGTTCACCTAACTATAGACCATTGCCACTCTTTTGTGGTAATATACATAAACCCAACTTATTCTTGTTTAGAGCTCATTGTGTTATTTTGGATCTAGAAAAAGCTATTTACATTTAAGTTATTCCAAATTTTTCTCTGTATCTTTTAATGTACTGTGACATTTTTTAAAGCAATGCAATTCTTACTACCTTTTATTAATTTTGAATTGAATAAAAATGGGTTAGTGTTTGTTCCCTCTGCAATTCTGTCTCCCTTGGTGTTTGGGCAGGCAACATTCACGGATGTGCAGAGGGCTACTTTCTGCTTACAGTTCATAACATACCCCTCACTCCCATAACACTGGCAAATCTGTACAATGTATACCCATCTGTACACTGGATGCCCATAAAGCCATGGGAAGTGGGAAGTTTTAGAATCCAGGATGACTCTTTTGACAAAGTTCAGGCTGGAAGAAACAATACTGGGGAAAATCCAGCAACTCTGATGTGCATTTTTGTTAATTCACTTCATTTTTGTTAAGTTCAGTGTCTCCTGATCCCGTGGGAAAAGATCAAAACTGTGGAGGAAGATGACAGTGACATGGGTTTCTAAGATTGGTTGATTTTGCAGCAAATACAAATGAATCTTGAACAGAGCTATGAAATTCAGTGGATTTCAGAACATCTTCATTATAAAACCAGAGAAAAGCCATATCACTAATCTTCCTCCCTCCCCCAAGAGAGACCACAGGAGGTTCATTTTAAGGTCTGATGAACAGTTCAGGCGGTCTGAAGTAGATTAGGACAAGAGTTTACTCATTTGAATTCTATATTTAAACTCCAGGCTCAACGAATTTGTCATGGTTTCTCTTTCTTTAAAGAAAGAATATTTCCGTTATTTGGTACATAAAGCAGCAAAGCAAAATTCTCTCTAGACAGTAAGCAATACTTTGAAAGACAAAAACAAAAACTTAATAGAATCTCAAGATCACTTGTTCAGGGATGATGTGTCATGGGCCATGTCAAGCAAAATCACAGGAAATCTGTGAAACAGGACTATTTAGTCTGTCCAAGGCCAGTGTTTTTGCTCTAACATTTTCTTTTATTTCAAAACATCAAGATTCTCTCACTCCTCTTTCAAATTTTTAAGATGAATTTTATCAAACTGTTTTAACTAAAATTATCCAGTTTTGATTTTTCAGGAGGTCACCTAAATATTGGGAAACCAGAGTTAACTGTCATTGGACTGAAGGTACATGACATAATAATCCCAGATGTCACCTTCTAGAAGCCCTTTCATACCCTTTCATTAACTGCAAGTAGCATTACAGTGGCCGCCAGGGAAATGGTCATAAGATGAAAAAGTAAGAAAGACATGATATTTGGCTGTCATGAGAACTTGTCAGGATATATATGGATATTTTGAGTGAAGAATGAAACATCCCAAAGGATTTGGCACATTTTAGTCAGAATTATTTAACTCACAGGATGGAAGGCTGGCATCAACGTGCATGCACACTGCCCGTTGTACACAGGTTTATACAGAAGGTCATAATCCCCATTCCTATTTCACAAAGAACATGAGAAAATGGTTTCAAAGCTGCCATTCAAGGGATTTGGACTGAACTAGACAGAGTAGTGAGGAATATCAACCCTGGAATCAGATAATTTCACTCACAATCGAGTTCAGGTTATCCTGATTATATTAAAATGTAACGGGGCTTCCCTGGTGGCGCAGTGGTTGAGAGTCCGCCTGCCAATGCAGGGGACACGGGTTTGTGCTCCGGTCCGGGAAGATCCCACATGCCACGGAGCGGCTGGGCCCGTGAGCCGTGGCCGTTGAGCCTGCGCGTCTGGAGCCTGTGCTCCGCGACGGGCGAGGCCACAACAGTGAGAGGCCCACGTACCGCAAAAAAAAAAAAAAAAAAAAAAAAAAAAAAAGGAATGCATTTCATGCTTTTGTTTTCAGTGTTTTGTGGGTCTTCTACTGAAATGAAAAAAAAAAAATTTTCAACCAGAATCCTCTCCCAGGTGGCTTATCTATTCATTCATTCATTCATTCATTCATTCTTCTACTGAGCATCAACCTCATAGGTACTGACCTAGGTGCCCAGTCTTTTCCTTCTGGAAAACCAAGCAGGTCTGTCCAACACTGGCCTGCCTCCTTGCCACAGCTGTAGACACTGGGACCAGGCTGCTGGCTGGGCTGCTCCAGCCACTGGAAACTCAATTATGGATCCAGAATGTGCACCTGATCTTGCAGAATCAGAGTCCATAAGAAGACACATAGGGGAGGCACTGGAGGGAGTGGGGATGACTCCTGACACCATGTTCAAGGCCTTGGGTGCTGACTTTTCCACCCCAGGACTTTGCAGTTAGGTGAGGTGATGTAAATTATCATTTTGCTTTTTATGAATTTACTAGTCTGTGTCACATCCACGATGCGAGTTCTTAATGTATGTGGCCTAACATCTATTTGATGATACATATGGAAATTGGTTGAAATTAGCCAAAAGAGCTCATCTTTGCTTAAAATATCCCAAGATTCCAATGAAAAACAAATGCTTTGTCTTCTGAGATTTGAGGTAAGAACACTGAAATCCCTTGCCATTAGAAACTGAGCTACAAATCAGCACCTTTTTTTAAGATAACTAAAGCAACCTAACACACATTGTTCAACTGCTGGCACTAATTTGATAAAGCCCCTTTTTAAGATCAACTTGTATACTTCATAATATTTTTAATTAAACTCTTTATTTTGAGGTAAGTATAGATCCACATGCAATTGTCAGAAATAACACAGAGAAATGCCTTATACCTTTTACCTAGTATTCATCCACTGACATGATGCAAAACTACAGGATATAGTGATATATATATATATATATACACACACACACACACTATCTATATAGTATATAGTGATATAATATCACAATCAGGGTATTGACATTGATAAAGTCAAGATACATAACAATCCCATCACAACAAGGTTCCCTCATGCTGCCCTTTTATAACCACTGACCTCTCCCCACTCCCAACCCAAACCCCTGGCAACCACTAATTTGTTCTCCACTTCCATAATTTTGTCATTTCAAGAATGTTATAAGAATGGAATCATGCCGTATGTATTATTTTGGGATTGGCTTTTTCCACTCAGGATAACTCCCCAAATATTCAAAGATTTGTCCCAGTTATTGTGGGTACAAATAGTTCTTTTTTTTTTAATTGCTAAGTAGTATTTAATGGTATGGATATATCACAGCTTGTTAACTATTCACCTACTGAAGGATATCTGGGTTGTTTCCAGTTTTTAGCTTCTACAAATAAAGCCGCTAACAGGTTTTTGTGTGAACACAAGTTTTCATCTATCTGAGATACATGCCCAAGAGAGCAACTGCTGGGTTACATTGTAATTGCATGTTTAGTTTTATAAGAAACAGCCAAATGTTTCCCAAAGTGGTTGTATCATTTTATGTTCCTTTCAGCAGTGTATGGTATGAGTGATCCAGTTTTTCCACATCCTAGCCAGCATCTGGTGTTTTTTATTTTTTATTCATTTATTTTATTCTAGCCATTCCAATAGGTGTGTAGTGATACCTCATTGGGGTTTCAATTTCCCTAGCTAATGATGTTGAATATCTTTTCATGAACTCACTTGTCACCTGTATATCCTCTTCAACAAAATGTCTCTTCATGTCTTTTGCCCATTTTCTAATTATGCTTGGACTCTTGAGTTGGCATTATTTATGTATTCTTTATATACTTGTGCTCTATCTATACGTAGTTTATATATAGTTAGTATATTCATATAGATTGCTAGTTCCAAACTATCTTGGGAAAAGATATTTGCAAACCACACATTTTTTCATCCTTTCAGCAGGGTCTTTCACATAGAAAAGGGTTTTTTTCTAATTTCAATGAGATCCATTTTATCAAATTTTCCTTTTATGGACTGAGCTTTTGGTGTCAAGCCTAAGAACTCTTTGTCTAGCCCTAGATTTTCTGAAGATTTTCTCTTTTTTTTTCCAAAGGGTGTCATAGCTGTACATTTTACATTTAAGTTTTTGATCCATTTGAGTTAAATTTTGTTTAAGTTTCAGTGTTTCGGTCAAGGTTAAATTTTTGTTTATTTGTTTGTTTCCTCTTCCTTATGGATGTTCAATTGCTTTATTTGTTGAAAAGGATATCGTCCTCCATTGAATTGTCTTTGCACTCTTATAAAAAATCAGTTGAGCATATCTGTGTGGGTATATTTCCGTGTTCTTTCTTCTATTCCATTGATCTATACGTCTACTCCTCCATCAATACCACACTGTCTTAATTACTGTAACTATGTAATAGGCCTTAACATTGGGTAAATTGATTCCTCCTACTTCCTTCTTTTTCAAGATTGTTTAATATTCTAGGCCCTGTGCCTTTCTATGTAAACTTTAGAATACTCTTGTCTATGTCTATAAAAACCTTGCTGTAATTGACAGGAATTGCATTAAATCACAAGACATTTATTAAGTTCGCCATCTTATATGGGCCCAGGTTGTAGCATCCCAAAGCAATTACAATAGTAACATCAAAGATGACTGATCACAGATCACCATAACAAATATAGTAATAATGGAAAAGTGTGAAATATTGTGAGAATTACCAAAATGTGACACAGAGGCATGAAGTGAGCACATGCTGTTGAGGAAATGGTGGCAATAGACCTTCTTGGCTCAGGGTTGCTACAAACCTTCAGTTTGTGAAAAACGCAATATTACTGCAAAGTGCAATAAACTGAAGCAAAATAAAATGAGGTATGCCTGTAATTAATTTCTGCTCTTTATTATTTCCTTCCTTCTGTTTGCTTTGGGTTTATTTTGCTCTCATTTTTCTAGTTTCTTTTGGTAGGAAATTAGATTATTAATTTGAGGCTTTCCTCTTTAATATAAGAATTCAGTGCTATAAATTTCCCTCTGGATGCTGTAATAACTTTGTCCCACATATTCTGATACACTGTTTTTCATTTTCATTCACTTTTATATTTTTAAAATTTCCTCTAAGACTTCCTCTTTGACCCATGAATTATTTAGTAGTATATTGTTTAATTTTGAAATGTTTAGAGATTCTTCTGATGTCTTTATATTAATGATTTCTAATTTGATTCCATTATAATTATAAAAAATACTCTATCATTTTAACTCTTTCAAAGTTGTTGAGGTCTGTATTATGACCCAGGATCTGTTTTATCTTGGGTAATGTTCCATGGGTACTTGAAAAAAATGTATATTCTGCTGTTGTTGGGTAAAGCCTTCTATGAATGGTATCTGTATCTTATTGGTTGATGGTGCTGTTCAGTTCCTCCATATCCCTGCTGATTTTCATCTTAATAGTCTGGCAACTCATGACTGTGAAGTGTACAAGTCCCCAACTATAACTGTAAGTTCTTCTATTTTTACTCTCAACTTTTAATTTTTTGCTTCATGCGTTTTGAAGATCTGTAGTTTGGTGCAAACATATTTAGAACTGTTATTTCTTCCTGGTGGACTGACCCTTTTATCGTTATGTACTGTTCCTCTTTGTCTCTAGTATCTTTCTTTGCTCTAAAGATGACTTTACCTCATATTAATATAGTCACTTCTATTTTTTAATGTTTGCATAGTATATCTTTTCCCATCCTTTTACTTTCAACATACCTATGTCATTGTATTAGAAGCAAATTTCTTGTTGTAAGCATATGGTTGGGTCATTTTTTAAAAATCTACTTGGCCAACCTCTATCTTTCAATTGGTGTGCCTGGACCACTTATGTTTAAGATAATTAGTGATATGTTAGGGATTAAGTCTGCCACTTTATGTCTTTTTCCTGTTCATTTCCTCTGTTTCTCATTTCTATTTCTCTTTTCTTATTTCTGTGAGTTACTTTTTAAGTATTCCTCTTTTTATTGTTTTCTTAATGGTTGCTCTAAGTACTATAATATAAACATGTAATTTATCACAGTCTATTGGTAGTAGCATTTATCACTTACAGTGAAATGTAGAAATCCTACTTCTAATTAGGTCCCTCTACCTTCCACACCTTCAAATATAATTGTCTTAAGAATTTCCTCAACAAACATTGGGCACCATCAGATGATGCTATAATTTTTGTTTCAACTATCAAATATGATTTAAGAATCTCCTGACGTGTGGAGAAAAGGGAACCCTCTTACACTGCTGGTGGAAATGTAAACTGGTGCAGCCACTATGTAAAATAGTATGGAGGTTCCTCAAAAAACTAAAAATAGAGTTGCCATATGATCTGGAAGCCCCACTCCTGGACATATACCCAGACAAAACTATAATTTGAAAATATACATGCACCCCTATGTTCATAGTAGCACTATTTACAATAGCCAAGACATGGAAACAACCTAAATTGACAGATGAATGGATAAAGAAGATGTGGTATACCTCTTGCACTGTCGGTGGGAATGTAAACTGATACAGCCACTATGGAGAACAGTATGGAGGTTCCTTAAAAAAACTAAAAATAGAATTACCATATGACCCAGCAATCCCACTACTGGGCATATACCCAGAGAGAACCATAATTCAAAAAAACACATGCACCCCAATGTTTACTGCAGCACTATTTACAATAGCCAGGTCATGGAAGCAACCTAAATGCCCATCGACAGACAAGTGGATAAAGAAGATGTGGTACATATATACAATGGACTATTACTCAACCATAAAAAGGAATGAAACTGGGTCACTTGCAGAGACATGGATAGACCTAGAGACTGTCATACAGAGTGAAGTGAGTCAGAAAGAGAAAAACAAATATCGTATATTAACACATATATGTGGAATCTAGAAAAATGGTAGAGATGAACTGGTTTGCAAGGCAGAAAGAGACAGATGTAGAGAACAAACATATGGATAGCAAGTGGGGAAAGCAGGGGGTGGTGGTGGTGGGATGAATTGGGAGATTGGGAGTGACATATATACACTAATATGTATAAAATAGATACTAATAAGAATCTGCTGTATAAAAAAATAGCATAAAATAAAATTCAAAATAAAAGAAGATGTGGTATATATGTGGTACATACACACATACACACACACAGTGGAATATTACTCAGCCATTAAAAAGAATAATAGTATTTGCAGCAACATGGATGGACCTAGAGATTATCATAATAAGTGAAGTAAGTCAGAAAGAGAAAGACAAATAGCATATGATACCACTTTTACATGAAATCTAAAATACGACACAAATGAACTTATCTATGAAACAAAAACAGGCTCCCAGACGTAGAGAACACACTTGTGGTTACCAAAGGGGGAGGTATGGGAGAGGGAAGGATGGGGAATTTGGGATTAGTAGATACAAACTATGATACATAGGATGGATAAACAGCAAGGTCCTACTGTATAGCACAAGGAACTATAATTTAATATCCTGTGATAAACCACAGTGGAAAAGAGTATGAAAAAGAAAAAGAATATGAAAAAGAATACACTGATATGTATAAATGAGTTGCTTTGTAATACAGCAGAAATTAACACAACGTTGTAAATCAGCTATACTTCCAATAAAATTTTTTAAAAATCTCCTGAGAATTAAGATACTATATCATACTTACTTCTATATTTAACCATTTCTATATTCTTTCCTTTTTTAAAAAAAATTTATTTGGCTGCACCGGGTCTTAGTTGCAGCACACGGGATACTCGTTGCCACGAGCAGGCTCTTAGTTGCGGCATGCACGCGCTGTATCTAGTTCCCTGACCAGGGATGGAACCCAGGCCCCCAGCACTGAGAGGGTGGAGTCTTAACCGCTGGACCACCAGGGAAGTCCCTATATTCTTTCCTTTCTGAAGTTTCAAGCCTTTTTCTGTTATTTCCCTTCTGTTTGGAGAAATTCTCTAACCATTCTTTAAGGGTAGGTTTGCTGGCAACAAATTCTCACAGTTTTCCTTCTGAGCATGTCTTTATTTCTCCTTCATTCATGAAGAGTATTTTCACTGAATATAGAATCCTAGGTGGACAGTTCATTTCTTTCAGTACTTGAAAAATGCTACGCCACTTCCTTCTGGTCTCCGTTGTTTCATATGAGAAATCTGCTGTTATTCAAATTGGTATTTTAAATAATGTGTCATTTCTCTGTGGTGGATATCACTTTTGTTTTCCTTGTGTAATTATATTTAATTATAATGTCTTCCCATGGATTTACTTGGATTTATCCTATTTGGAATTTACTCAGCCTCTTGAACATGCATGTTTATGCTTTTCACTAATTTGGGGAGGTTTTCAGCCAATATATCTTCAAATATCTATCCAGTCCCACTCTCTCATCTCCTGAGACTTTTATGACATGAATGCTAGCCCTTTTGCTGTCCCACATGTCCCTGAGACTCTATTCATTTTGTTCCAATCTATTTTCTCTCTGTTGCTCAGGCTGGATAATTTCTATTGATCTGTCCTGAAGTTTACTAATTCTATCTGTTGTCATCTCCACTCTACAACTGAGCTGATCCAGTGAGCTTTTTATTTTGGTGACTGTATTTTTCAGTTCTATAATTTCCACTTGGCTCTTTTTTATAACTTCTATTTCTTTACCGAGATTTTATATTTTTCATTTATTTGAAAAATAAATGAAAAAGAGAATTCCTAATTGCTTTTGAAACAATTTAATTTTTTAAAAAATATTTTATTAAATTTAATTTTAAATTCAACATCTGATTCCTGTCAATATTGGCATCTATTGATTGCCTTTTTCATTTATGTTGTGACTTTTCTTGTTCTTGGGATGACAAGGAATTTTTAATTGCATTTTGGGCATTTTGGATTGTATACAGTGAGACTCTGGGTCCTATTTAATCGGTTTTCTTGGCAGTCAATCTGTCTGTTGAGGTGTGGCACAAGGGCCAAGTGGTTGTGGGTGGGGTGGAAGATCAACTTCCTGTTTAGCCCTGCTGAAACTGTGGACAGCTGGTCTATTGGTTGCTCCATTGGTGTTTGGCTACAATAGGAAAGGTACTGTCACAAAAGGATTTTATTGTTAGGCCATTCTTTTCCTGGTCCTTTGACTAAAGGAAACAGGCTTTTCTTAGAAGTTTGTTTGTTTTTGTCTATGCCTGTTGTTGGCCCAGGTGGGAAGCTTCTGGAGTGCTCTACTTGGGAACAGATTCTATTATAGAACAGATATTGATTCTATGGGAATTAATAAAAAACCCAGGGAAGGGGCTTCCCTGGTGGTGCAGTGGTTGAGAGTCTGCCTGCCAATGCAGGGGACACGGGTTCGTGCCCCGGTCCGTGAAGATCCCACAGGCCGCAGAGCGGCTGGGCCCGTGAGCCATGGCCGCTGAGCCTGCGCATCTGGAGCCTGTGCTCCGCAACAGGAGAGGCCATAACAGTGAGAGGCCCACGTACTGCAAAAAAAAAAAAAAAAAAAACCCAGGGAACTCACCTCCACGTCTTTAAGTCTAGGCAGTTCCCCTTCTTTCTACCTTGCAGGTCTTCCTATACTTGTTTGTGGGGTAACGTCCAGGACTTTTCAGTTGTAAGGGGAGGGATCTGATTAAAATATGGCTAATCCATACTGGCAAAATAAAAAGTCTGGATTGGTTTTAATAAAAACGACTTCAATCTTCAACATTCATAAGTTCAAAGGAGATTTTAAATAAATTCTTAGCTCACTTTCTCTAACAATTTTTTCATTCATTAGACTTCATATCTCCAAATATCACACTGCCCTTGTTCATCGGGGAAGCCACCTGAAGGAAGAATCTTTTCTATTTAACGTTGTGAGCTCCATCACTGGACACCTATTTAAGGCTCTGGGAGACATTCCAATGCTACAAAATTGGGAATGGGGTGAACTCTAGAGCCAGGCAATGGCCAAACAAAGAGAAAGTCCCCAGAGAAATCTGGCTGTAAGTTTGCTATTTTTTTCCTACCTTGGCCAAAAAAATTACCATGAACAAACATTCCCTGGATACACTTGTTCTTTGAGCTATAACATACTTGTTTCTCTCTCCTAAAAGCAAAGCTGATTATAGTGGTGCTTCCCCTCAGATTAAAGTTTGGATATTAACTCTGTTATAATTTGTCCTTCTCACTCTGTGTTCCAGTTCTAGTGCATTTCTCCCAATCCTCTACTGTTCACTCCCTCAGAGGTACCCAAACTTCTACCACCTGCATCTAGGATAGCACCAATGGGACTCCCTGCCCATTTGGGCCAGAGGTTCTTCCCAGCACATGCATAGTACATCACAGAGAGCTACCTTGGCTATTGTCCTCAGTCACTTCATGGGGATCTGCTCTCCAGAGGAGGAGCATTATTTTATTGTACCCACATGGCAGGTACAACAAAACAATGTGAGTAATGATAGCTATGAGTCCCAGGACGTGTGACATTGTTGCAGCCACAGCTACACTTTCAACCTAAATTGTCATTTGGCCCTGTAGGGTGGTGGCTGTGATGGTTGTACTCACAGATTTAAGGGTGGCCAAAGGAAAACAGAATTTTATAGAAATCCACTGTGCAAATTTTCCAAGAATGCTCCAACTGGAAAGGAAATTTGTATCCCATTTCCTAAGTTCCTCCATTAACATACCTTCCTTTTGCTCCAGGCAATATATATTTATGAAGCAGGCAATGCTCGGAGCATTAAGGATACAGCAGAGAGTGACATTATCCCTATCCTTGTAAAGCTTACCTTCTAATCCAGGAGTCAAGTTACCCCAATATCTACCCCAACAGTTATTTAATTAATTTTATTATTAAGTGCAAGAAGAGATATAACAAGTGGGTTCAATTTTCTTTGAAATTCCAGCAAGAGCCATATTCTTTCAATGGTGTCAATATGGGTGAAAAGCACAACACAGGATGTGCTTAGACCAAAAGAAAATCAATTGTTTCAGAACTATCGAGCATCTGAACTCAATATAAGTATTTTACTTTCATGATTTTATTTGGGCCTCTTCATAAATGTTCTACACACTGGAGTTCCAAGGCCCTAAATGAAAGGGCAGTACATTTGGTGAGTTTCTAAATACCAGGACAGAATTACTGTAATTGATCACTGTGAGGGAGATGGGTGTGCCATGACCCCTGATGCACCTGCCCAGCGGCAGGCCCTACCTCCTTGTTTGTCCTGTCAGCTTGCACCAACGTTCCATTCAGGCAAGGTTCCACGTAGTGAAGCTCCTCGTTATACTGCAAAGGGAAAAACAGCCGAGAGGAAACGCTTAATTAAGCCTTTGAAGGGTACACAATAATTTAAGGATACACACACACACAAACAAAAAAGCAGCACGATCACAGGCTCAAATCATTTACACATAAGGTGACTTTCTCAATCAGTACCCCTACAAAAAAACTGTGCTTAAGTGCAAAGACATACTTCATTCATTTCTTGTTTGAGGGGGAAACTTGTAGAGCACATATTGGCAGATGGCAGTGTTCAGGGTGTACACAGTTAACTGAGAATTCTTCAGGGGTGACTCCAAACATAGGGGCTACCGGGGCATGGCTAACAGTGCATGGCCCAGCTGAGATCTAAAGAGCATTCCACAGAATTTCCTGGTGGTCCAGTGGTTAGGACTCTGTGCTTCCACTGCATGGGGCACAGGTTCGATCCCAGGTCAGGGAACTAAGATCCCACAAGCCGCATGGTGAGGCAAAATAAATAAATAAATAAAGAGCACTCCAAACTTGGGCGGATAGGGCTCCCGCTCTGCCTTTGGTTTCATGGAGCTAAGGAACCCATGTGCAGGTCACATATGAGTGAGTACAGAATGTTGGAAAGGAGAGGCCTGGATAGTCCCCTGTAAGAGCCTTTGCAGGTGTTGGTCAGAGCACTGCACATGCCCAGTGACACCACTGTCCACACAGGCCAATGCCAGCCTTCCCATCATTTTTGATTCCAGAATACCCAGATTATGAAAGCTTGTTTTTGTCCAAAGCTCACAGCTAGGAAGAGAAATTTTGGGTGGTCTTATCTAAATTTCTCTCATCAAGCATGGTTCTCTGCACTGTAGCTAGATTGGGACATTCCCAAACACAAATCTAATCATGCCCCCTCTTGTCAATGTCATTCAGAGCCCCCCACTGCTCTGCAGAGGAACCTTCCCAGGGCTTGGCAGGGCTCTGGCCACTCAGCCCTGTTGACCTTTCTAGCATCTTCACTCATTAGCCCTCCCCATAAACTAGGCACCAGCCTGCCCTAATATCCTTTCTATCCTCTGAGATGACCCATCTTTTCCTTCAGGCCTTCCACAATTGGGCCTTCTGCCTGAAGCCCTCCTTTGGCATCTCCAGCTGACGCCTGTTCATCCTCTGGGCCACCTCACCCCTGCCTCCTCTGGGAATCTGCCTCTGTTGCAATAGAGGCTCCGCTCCTATCCATTCCAAAATTTTAATTGCCTGGTGCCTGGATCCTTCATCACAATGTGGGACCACATCAGTAGGGTCTATGTCTGGTTCCTCAGTGTATTCCCTGTGACAAGCACAGGGCTGGACCCAGAGTAGGTACTGGGGAACAATTTGTTCAATGAGAGTATCATGGCATTTCCACTTTAGGGACCAAAGGCCCAGCTCAGAGCTCCAGAGGGAAGGGACCAAAACCATCTCTCACAGGGCCAGCCTGCGAGCAAAGTCTGGCTAAGAAGTTTGGACTTTAAGCCTACAGGCAGTGGGAACCATAGGCTGTGGGCAGGGGAGTGGGTGAAATAAAGAGATCAGCTTGGGGCAACTACTCTGGACACACTGCAGGGACAGACTGCAGAGGACCAGACTGGCAGCTGCTGCAACAGTGACTAAGATGTATTAGGTTTCACCTACCAAGATGCTTAATAGCAAGTCGGGGTAGTGATAACACTAATATTTGCAACTAACTGTTAGTGAGCATTTCCTTTATCTAGACACAGGCTAGACTTCATTCACAGGATACCTCAACCTCAGGTAGTAAGTACTTCCAATCACTCCCCCTTTACAGATGGGAAAACAGAGGCCGAGTAAGGATGATCAACCGCAAAGTCACTGAGGAGTACATAGGGTGGAGTCCAGATTCAAACCCAAGCAGTTTGACCTTCCAACCACTGACCCCAGGACCTCAGAGCCCCCAGTTTCTCCTCTCTGGCGCCTAAGCCTATGTTTCCTATCAATCTGACTTTTGCTCCCTCTTTAATCTTTGTTTTTAGTCACATAAAACCATCAGAAAAATTATAGCTCAGTGGACTTAGAGCTGAGATGAGGCATGGAGAAAAAATTGATTTATGCAATTCTGAAATCAGCTGTCAACAAATGGAATGTCATCTCAGGATCCAGGAAGCAACTGCACAGTCTAACCTGAAGAAATGCTTCTCTAAAATTCTCAGTCCAGGGAATTCCCTGGCAGTCCAGTGGTTAGGACTCTGGACTTTCACTGCTGAGGGCCCGGCTTCAAACCCTGGTTGGGGAACTAAGATCCTGCAAGCCGCACAGTGCGGCCAAAATAAAATAAAATAAACAAAACTCTCAGTGCATATAAAACTGACACTGGAAGTTGCTGGGGGAAAAAAAACAAAAACAACCCAGCCATTTTTCCTCTCCTCCACCTCCCTCACTGACTGATTTGGTTCAGGGTGATAATATGCCCATTCCTAAAGCTTAATTCCTTTCATTCTTGAAGCATAATCAGTCTTAGGCAATTACAGCTATTTGGTCCCCCTCTGTTGGATACAGGCTTTCACAGCATGTCTTGCAGCTGGGGGTGGTCAAGTAATCCATTCCCAGCCAATGAAACATAAGGGGTAGTTTTCTGGGCAGTTTCAATGAAATTTTTTTCTTGCCATTAAAGGAAAACTCTTCTACATCCACTGCCTTCCTTCCCTCTTGAGATGCTATTGTGGAGCTGCAGCAGCCATTTTGCAACCATGAGGTTGCAAAGGTTGACAAGGTTAAGAATGGAGAGCAAGGCTCAAGGAAGACAGAGCAGGAAGATAGAGCCAATGTGGGTGCTTGTTGACACTGTTGAACCACTGTACCAAACTGCAGCTGCCCTCTTTGAGGCTTCCTCCATGAGATTATGAAACACCTATAGACTGAATCAAGTTTTATTCAATTGTTCTGTAACTTGCAGCCCAAAACTTTCCAACTCCATTTTCCAGGTAAATTTTAAAACTTTATCTACATTCTACCTGATACACATTCACAATGTTGATTCCTGGCGTTCTATACTCTGAGGTAAGAGTCAGGACACTTGGGTCCAAGCCCCACCTCTGTCATACACTCAGTGTGTAGCCTTGGGTAAGTCACTAAACCTCTGTGATCCCAGATCTTACGCATAAGGTGCTAATTCATCTTCAGTTTACCCTCCACAGGCCCCTGTGAGGATCCAATGAGGCAAAATACCTGAAACTGCTTTGTTATGTAAAGGCCTGTATATGTGGGGGACCGGAGAGGGGCTTACAAGTAAAGAAGACCAAGACGTTCTTGCCCTCATCAGGGAGGAACATGTGCAGTAATCAAAACCATGCTCGCCGTCACTGTGCAAGCCCTGGCCACAGTGGAGGAATCTGCTCTTCTGAACCCCCGCCAGCTTGTTAGTGGCATCATCCAAGCTTGCAGTTAACTAATTTCCCTTGACTGCATCAGGACAAAACTATGCTGAGCAATCTGGACTGTATCACCAAAGGGAATGGGGCTCAGCCGTCTGTGTGAGGGAATGGTGCACACCAAGCAGCTGTGCCAAAGAGGCCCATGGGCTGTGGATGCTCACCACGCTAGCCAGCACTCCTCCAGAGGGGGACACCAAGGGTGCCCTGCATGTAGAACTGCTCCCAGGCTCCCAGCAGTTCTCCTTTTGGAAACCTTTCCATTTCTGCATTTTAATGGATGGCCCCTAGATTTCCACATTGTGAAACAATGTGAGATGGCCAAGTCAATTTACAACTGAAGATCTGGTCACCTCCAGTCCTAAGATACAATGGCCTCCTTCAGCTCTCCTTCATCCCTACTTAAACAATCAGATATCAATGGTCTAATAGAAAAGGATGCAATGCACATCATCATTAGCCAGATGCAATGCTCTTCTGCCATTTGCTTTTGCTCCCTCCCGCTATCAAGAGTGAACCCCAGGGAGGCACTCAACCACCCCCTACTCTCCCCAAACATTTTAGTCCTTCCTGCAAGTTTCTGGGAAATGGGGGGAGTATCTTAGCAGGATAGGAGAGAGCCCAGGCTGCCTTAGAGATGGTCTAGCCAGCCCACTAAACATGTGGTGAGGAGATGGACGAAGAACTTTCACCCTTTAAAGAACTTAGAATCTACCACATAGACTCAGGGCCTCAGTCACTGTCAGTTTCCTTCTCCCTTTCTCCTGGCTGATTGGCTCTTCTCCTCTGATTCACACAAGTGTAGAGCAGTAGAGCTAAAGCAACTGCGGCAAACAGGGTGGGTTCAAATCTGGGCTCGGACACACACTAGCTGGGTGACCTTGGCCAAAGCATCTCCACTCTTTGGGTGTCAGTGTTCGTATTGGGGGGATGGGGATTGTAACTGCATCTTTCTAACGAACTCACCGTGAGGATGAAATGAGATGGTTCAGTAAAGAGTCAACAGAGAAGCCGCATGTAAGAAAGTGTCTGGGTGTACAAGCACAAGAAAGAAAGAAAATATTTATGTGAGTGTGCTGTGTGCTACACAGAAAGACTGACAGCTGGTACTTGCTAAGTAGGAAGGGGTGTTGGGGCAATGGCCATGACTTATTCTTGGGAACAGGGCTCACGTACCCCTGACCTCTGCAGAGAGCACAGACTCTGCATTCGTTGGAGAGAAGGGCTGCTTCAGTAGGCACATGTGACTCTCTAAATACCTGAGACAGAAACCACCACATTGTGTGGCTGTACACTGCCCCACCCTAGGCCACACTCTGAACCCTCCCAAAAACAGGGGTATTTGGCAGACAGGGAGCCAAGACAGAGCTGCCAGCCTACTGCCAAATACCAGCCGGGAAGGTATCTGCCATGAAACCCTTTGTTCGTTTGCTCCCTGAATATTAACTAAGCACCTGCCATGTGTCAGGGATATCAAGCACTGGCTAAATTTGCACATGATCATCACTGTGGAGTGATCATGGACCACTTTTTCTTACTTTTATTAGTAAAAGAATGTGCTCAATAATGTTTGCTTTTCCTTTTCATGATAAAAAAGTGCTTATTTGTGATGTTGCCACGGTCCATCCAAAAAAAAAAAAACCCTCAAGAGAAACCCATGCTACTCAGGCCAACCGCCAAGCTCTAGGCTCTGACAGCAAGGAATACATCACCATCTGCCTTTTCTTTCCTTTTACCCAATCTCTGGAAGTACCCCCAACATCTTGCATTTTAAAGACACACAAAAAAATAAAAGACACAGCAAAACCCTCAATGGGAATTTTAATGATGATCTAAAAGAGGAAAGCCAAGTTTCATTCAATGAATGGCCAGACCTTTTGGGAGAAGAATCTAAAAACAAAGAACAAATGGGCTGGGCTCACCCACCAAGATTCATGCAAGCTTCGGCATTGGTGTAGAACAGTGTCACATGTTGGTTCATGTAAATCTCAGCCCAGAGACTGGAGAGCAAAGGACAGCTGACTGGGCTCTGGATGATACTGGGGATTCTGAACCCTGCTTAACGTTGGAAGCTGGACATGATTAATGAAAGCAATGCAGCTTTCAGGCCTAACAAAAGAAGATCAACAGTAGCCTTTAAGGATAATGAGGAAAGACCTCATGAAGAAAGAAGAGACTTTAGGGAACATGTGGACATGTCACCCTGCAGCAGAGACTCCTTCCATGTCTTCCACTGCCTTCAGGGGATGTACCAGTTCCTCTACGTGGCTGACCAGACTTGCTTGATCTGGACCGCCCCTCTCAATCCACTACCATTCTTTTCCCCATCACCCCCACCTACCCACTCTCTCTGCCTCCCACATTCACCCCCACTCCACTATGTCCAGTCACTGAACTCCTTTTGGTCAAGCCAGCCAGGCCTGTACTTCCTGGGGGTGGGAGAAAACTTACTACAACCTGAAAATAGCACTTTCCTCCTCAATTGTTATTCTCCTTTTTCCTGCCCTACCTCAATGCATATGCCTGGCTAATGCCTACCTATCTTAAAGTGTTCACTTCGTCATCGCTTCTTCCAAGAAGCCATCACTGAGCCCCCCGTTGGCTGCATGTTCCAGCTTTGTGCTCTCTCAGCCTCCCTGCCCCAACCCAACCCTCTCTGAGACTGCTCTGTCCACATGACTGTGAGCACCTGCTTCCTGGTCGCATCCACATCCAAAGCACACACATACACACAAAACCTCAAAGTCCATGCAGGAAGACAACCTGTCTTCCTTATCTACAAAAGCAGCCTCAGTACTTAACTCTTAGCACTCAACAGTATTTGTTGAATAAATAAATAACCAGAACAAAGAAATGAAAGGCAAAAACTGAAGATCACTGATGGAAAAGATTAGAAACAAAGCCAAGAGAAGAAAAAAAATAGTTGACACAAAGACAAAAAAATAAATAAACTAATATGATAAGAATCTCTAGCCTCTTTGAAAAACAGGTAATAACCGTTTTAGAGAAGCCTAGGTTACACACACACACACACAAAAATATATATATATACAGAATTAAAATACTGGCATGCTCATACAATGCAAGAATCTGATGTAGAATTGCTGGAACTCCATTAAATATTTTTATGGTTTTATTGATGCACTTTTGATTAAATAACCTTTAGAATGAAAATGTGTAGAGTTTATGTAATGAAGCAGATGAATCCACAATATTTTCACCAACACAAGGCATCCCAGGGATCTTTTGCATTACAAAAGCTTCTTGTGTAATTTGAAACATGACTGGACATAATTAGCAGTACAGAGAAAATGAGCACCGAAAGAAAATACCATCCTCATACTTTTAATACGGAATCGATTACTTTAAAAAGCAAATCCACAGCAGGCAAAGCACTGGAGAAACGGTTCTGAAGAAAATTCTGCAAATCAAAACCAGGGCACCAGGAAGTTCTGGGTTGAACTAACAAATGATGCTCTTCTCTATTCAACTCTGCACAAACACGAGCTACGGGAGGCATTTAAATTGATTTATCAGTATCAGCCCAGTTAATACTGTGTTCATTTAATGCATGGCTCAGGCTTCTATAAAATCATTTTTCTAACTTCAGCATGGAACAGAATTAGCACCCTCATTTTTATGATAATATTGTTAATTTAATGCATGGCTTGGAGTTAGACCTCAAAGTGAATCAGAAAAATATGGCTTTTCTCTTGTCAGAGACATCTCTCTTCATGCACCAGTGGTCTGATCTTAAATTTTAACTTCAACTGCACAAAATCACTCTCATATTTCAACTATTCTTTCATAATTCAATCATTTAGTTCATTGGTCTTAGATTGATTTTGCAATATCCTGCTCAGGAAAACTAAAACAAGTTTCAACATTATCTTTTCATGTTTATTCTCTGGAAAGATCTGGATTGGACACTTTTCAGAATACTCTATAAGATGCACTTAGGAATGAAGTTAATACAAACATGCAAAAATGGCTAGAATGGGCAAGGAAAGTCTTTTCCACCATTTAAATTGTTTTCCTCCCTTCCCCATTATGGCACTGAAAATCAAATGGCAATGATGAATTAGATTTGTACAAACAAAAAACCTACAATGTACAAGAGCTTCCAACATTAAAAATAAAGATTGTATTTTTTACTTTCTCTCTAAAACACTGAAATGTCTCCTCAAACATCTACCCAGCAAGCAAGAGAAAACTGACAGTGTAATGAAGGGTGAAATGATAA
Source organism: Phocoena sinus (assembly GCF_008692025.1). Taxonomy (NCBI): domain Eukaryota; kingdom Metazoa; phylum Chordata; class Mammalia; order Artiodactyla; family Phocoenidae; genus Phocoena; species Phocoena sinus. The sequence continues at coordinate 34,589,450 of NC_045773.1, forward strand.
TGTCCTCTCCCGTAAATGGAATCCAGCCAACTAGAACAATGCATTCAAACAGATTTGCAGGGCATTCTGAATGGAGTTTCAAACATTCCAGCCCCCTGCACTTACTTACAAGAGCCTGCAGTGGGGTCTCCCTCTGGATGGGGGCAAGTGACCATTTTAGACAGATGGAGGAAACATGTACATCATATTACCAGAGCAATTTTGCCACTGTAGAAATAGGAAAAGGAGATGGAGGAAAAAACCACCACCACAATTTGGCAAGGCAAAACTGGTGAAACACACTTAGGGTTGGAAGAGACAATTCAAGGGAATGCAAATGAAGACTTGTCAATTACAAATCTACTATTTAGGGCCCTCAAAATATTGTTGTTATGGATTGAATGCTTGTGTCCTCCCCTTAATTCATATGTTGAAGCCCTTAACCCCCAGTGTGGTGGTATTTGGAGATGGGGCCTTTGGGAGGTAATTACGGTTAGATGAGGTCATGAAGGTAGGGCTCTTGTGATGGGATTGTACCCTGATAAGAGGAGATGTGAGAGAGCTTGCCCTCTTTCTCTTTCTTTCTGCATAAGCACAGGGAGAAAAGGTCAGGAGAGCAGACAGCAAGAATGTGGCTATGTGCAAGCAAGGAAGAGAATTCTCACCAGAAACCAAGTCCTGCCAGACCTTGACTTTGGACTTTCCAGCCTCTAGAACTGGGATAAAATAAATTTCTGTTGCTTTAGCCACCCAGTCTGTGGTATTTAGTTATGGCAGATGGAGCTGACTAATACAGTTTCTAAGTATGCAAACATTATAACCTGCTTAGTGGATATTCTGATAATACCTAACTCTGTGCAGACCCTCCTTCGGTGCAACAATTTCACTTCTAGAGTTTATTCAACAGAAGCACACCCAATCCTGCAAAAATATATGTATGAGTCCATTCACTGTAGCACTCTTGAGTAGAAAAGAGATTAGTAACAGCATAGTGTCCAGCAAAGGGGGACTGGTTAAAAAATTAATGTCAACTATAGAGGATGGAATGCTCTGTTCTTCAGGTACACTTGATACAATACAAGTATAGAAGCAAGTTGCTGAATATTCTGTAAAACAGGATTCTATTTTTGTGGGAAAAATATGTGTTCATATATATACAGAAAAATTTGGAAGAATATTTGCCAAATGGAAAGGGAATGGGAACATTTCTGAGTTGTTTAAAATTTTTACATATGTTGCCTATATTAAAAGCAATCAATACATTAGAGTTACTGCTAATTAGTGGTTCCTTTTATGACCTCAGGCTTTTAATATAAATTCAAACATATTTGATCCCATTAAGGGAATAGAGTTCATGATTTTACTATAGAGGCTTCAAATGAAAAAGTTCAGAGTATCTTTCTAGTTGTCGAAATAATTATGTAAATAGTCTTGAAACTGATCATTTATGTTGAAAACTAACAAACAGATGTACAGTGAGGGTTAATGGGCCCTCTAATGGGTTTCTTTATATAAGGGGCCAATTTGGGGTAAAAAAGAAATTTTTTTTCCTTAGCTGTTCTATAATAACTGGCATGTCTACTTTTAATTATCTTAATCACCCTCTCTTCATTATTGAGTTGACACTGTTTGTATATCTTAATGAATTTACAGAGATTATTTCAATCGATTGGTTTTGTTAACAGAACAACAAATCCTGACTGATAAAGGATTCACAATGTAATTAGCTAGCTCTTATTATGCAGATTTCTGATACTTCTGTATTGAGTAATTAAAGATTAAAAAGAAAGATAGTCCCAAATTAGCAGCTTCTTATCTGTAAATGCTTCAGGATGTGTGAGGATCAGCCCAGGTTTGCATATTCACAATGAGCCTGGTAACTAAAGTAACTTTTCTTGATTTGGAAACCCAAAGTTCTGTCTGAAAAATCTCCTTCAAAGAGCTATGCCTGAGGCCATACAGTTTTACAGTAAGATGGTTGAGTGGTTCAACTATATTTTCTTCACTTCTGCTCAGGAAACAGGACAAGGGGAACCTGGACAGTTTCTGGGTCCTCACTGTGCCACTTTTTCTGTGTGTGACCTAAAGGCAGTAGCTGCTACCTCCTGGTGCCTCTGTCTCCAGGCTATGCGGTACAGAGTTCGGGTGAATATCCAATGAGATCATCTACACTGGGACACTTGGCAGTGATGCTCCATGGAAAGCAGCTGCTGGTATAATTCATTCAACAAGGATTTAAATTACTATTTGCCAGGTACTGTCCTAGGCACTGGGGATAGTTCACTGAATAAACAAGACCAACCTCTGTTCCCATGGAATTTATTATTCTCTTCCTTTTCTTCTTTAGGGCTTTTTAAAATCTGAAGCTATTAAATCATGGTGCCCTGCTGTTGTGCCTTTTTGCTCCAAGTCTCATCAGAAGCTGGCAGGACACTAACCAAGCGATCCCCTCTGCAAGCCCAGTGTCACTTCAATACCCATGTCCTCTGCCCAGTGAATAAAAGTGGATGTTATAAAAAAATAAAAATAAAAAGTGGATGTTATGCCCATGCAGAAGGCTGCCCAGAAATAGGGTTCCGTGATGACACACTCTGCTCAGGGGCCCGGAAAAGCCATGCAGACACAGGAACAGCATTCTTGGAGCATGTCCATGCCACTCATTCTTCAAATAGCAGCCCTTCTTTCATACCCTAACACTGGCCTCCTGTGTACCAGCTTGGGTTATCCTGGCAGGGACCCTGGAAGTGATGTGACTGCACCTGCATCACAGCTGCAGGCTGAGGCAGACTCAAGTGGTTCATCCCAAGACGCGGCATTGTATGTGGCCAAATTAGCATTCAAAACTAAGTCCCATCCCTGAAGCCAAGCTCTGTCTTCTCACCACACTGCCTCCACTGCCTGCTGCAGCCACTCCAAGTCCCAGATAGAGGTGATGTGGAAAAGCACAGGTGACCATCACACAGAAGCACCCAGCTAAGTATTCAAGGATAACAACCAGCCTCATTGTGGCTATCATCTTTGGAAAAGAGTGGGAGGGAAATAAGGAACATGATGAGACTTATATCAGAGAACGGGGGAGAAGAGGATAGAGAACTGGAGATGGACTCCTGAATTAGTGCTCCTGCCCAGGCAGTGTGTTCATGCACGGGCTTGGTTCCCGGATCTCCCACTTCCCAGCTCTGTGACCTCCGCAAGTTACTGACACTCTCAATCCCTGCAACCTCACTTGAGAAAATGCCAAAACCACCCCCTACACGCTAGGGCTGCTGTGAGGAATGAAGATAATACCAATATGGAGAGTAGGCAAATGGCACACAGTAGGCACTTAATAAATGCCACTTTTGTTTCTGAAGCTGAGATAAAGTACCCTATGAGCCTTAAACTGCTCTCTACATTTTCGTTGTCTTACCATCATGATTACTGTTACTATCATTGTCATCAGACTAACCTAGCTTAAAATTAATTTCCACATGAGAAAATCTAGTAGTTTAAGGAAAATCTCGCTAGGTCTAATTCCCCAAGGTTCTGAAAGGGTTGGTTCTCCAGGAAAACTAAATCTGGTGCTACTCTTCCAGATAATAGTGCCTGAGTGCTAGGTGAGAAAAAAATGTGCTCAACTGCTTTCCCAGTGCCTGAAATCCCTCCAATACCACGATTCAGTGAACGCACGTGGGACTAATGAGACCTCATCCTAGGGCATCTAATGCTATGTATACAAAATCAATAAGAATGTGAACTGCTTGCTGATAAAAGATCACATGAACTCAAAGTGCAAAGAAAGTACAAAACAGCTGCAATTACGGCAATTATGTTGAAGAAGTCGTCATCCCCCAGCGTATCCAAAATAGATGAGACTGTTTGCTTTGCGATCGTCAGACGGAGCCCTTTCATGCTGCCACTGACATCCACTAAAATGACCACGTCTTTCGGAGAAGTCGCTGCCTGGATGTACCTAGATCAGAGGAAAATTAAGTAAAAATGAATCCTGAATCTCTAGGCAAGTTTCCTCTTTTAAAAAATAACTAAGAGGTTTGACCGTTTCCTACCATTTTCGGTTCCTGCAGTCAAAGGCAATGACTCCATTCTCATCTGGTTCCCATTTAATCCCTAGAAGAAAAATAGAGTTATAAGAAACCCAGAAACTTCAAATATTTATTCACAGCATTTCAAGGCTGCTCTGCTTTGCTGATTGAATGAACACGGTGAAAAATCACATGCAAACACCGACCCTGGAGCTCATCAAATGTTCCATCACCAACTCTGGGAAGGTGCTTTAGGGCTGGAACACCATAGCAAACACGGCCTTACTCAGGCACTCCAAGATCTGCTAGAGAGTGGTGACATCTTTAGTAACCCACTGTCCATCAAGAAAGGACATGACTCCAGCCCCTTCCCATGGCTAATGATAAAGTTAGCCAAGGTCATTTCTCACTGTCCTTCAAGTTGCTGGACCTGGCTGCATCATTCATGGATCTCTGGGCAGGGTCAGGCCCCGTCCCTGGACCCAGATAGGTATATGTCTAGGGCACGGGGGGTAGAAAGCATTCAATATGTTTCCATCTCAGAATATACACAAGTCTGTTCTCTTCAGTTCTGTTTTGTCTTGGACTTCTACACTGAAATGAAATAAAATGGCCCTAACTATACTGCATAATAAAATTTCAATTTCAGTCTTTGAAGCCTGGGGGTTTTTCTCCTTACGTAAAATGGGATCCAACATCCTTAGTCTCATGGCTTGCAGACTGGTCAGGATATGTCCAAGGTTCACATGCTCTATTTACAACTTAATCTTTATGAATAAACTTTCATTTAAAAAGAAAAGGGTTTGCTGCCTAAAAATAAGATAGAAAATCATTGTTTTCAACCATCAGTACTGCTCAGGGATGGAGGATTAGAAACACAGATTTTGGAGTTAAGAAAATAAAACAGAAAAATTATTTTCACAGGAGAAAATCCTGACTTTGTAGCATTGAGATTCTCCTTTCCAATTAATAAGGGTCAGTTTTCTGGACCACACCGGGCTAATAACAGGCACGTGCTTAAGATAACATCACTAAATTATTCCAGAGATAATCATGAGATGGCAGCTTGTAAACCAAAGAGTCATTTTGTTTTGTCCTCCTTGTACCTACATTTCCCACGTGCAAATGGACCTAATTTAAAAGTTCTCTGTAACAAATTGGAAAACAGAAGTATGAGAAGCCATTGCCAATTGAAGGTTATTAGGTAATGAAGATAAAATAAAAGTGACATAATATATTGTACACTAAAGGAGAAGAATGCAATTTATTTTAAAAACATCTGACATACTACATTTGTATAAAGCCAAGTACAGCTAGGATGACAGTCTTCACACATAATGAAATTATATATATAGTGAGGCTAGGTAATGTTCCAATGTGTAATTCCACAAAGAACTGGTTTGAGTCCAAATAAAGAGACTTTTTTTTAATGTATTGATGCATGGTAGACATTCAGTGGACATTCTTTGAGTTGAATTGTGGCCAGTGTTTTTAGACCACAACCATATCTGATCATCCTCCACCTCACCCCTACTCTGCCACCCTTCCTCCATCACAGCCTTATCACCACGTGCTCCACTGGGGGAGAAAACATGCAATTCTGTTTTACTGTCCTAGCATTTAGGCCAGGGCCTAGGAAGAAGGAATTAATAACACTCAATGCTCTCCTTTTGGATTGAGGTCCTTTCCCTGCAAATGGGCTTGTAACTCCACCCATGCACTGCTGAAACGTGGTGCTTTTCAAAAAGGCTCTAGGGAAAGAATCCTTCCTTGCCTCTTCTTAGCTTCTGGTGGCTCCCAGCAATGCTTGGTGTTCCTTGACTTGTAGCTCATCTTTCCAATTTCTTACTCCATTTTCACGTGGCTGTCTTCCCTCTGTGTCTGTATGTCCTCCCTTCTCATAAGGACACCAGTTACATTGGATTTAATCCTAATCCAGTATGATCTATTTCCATGAAAGTTCACATCTGAGGCTCCAGGTGGACATGAATTTGGAGGGATGCCATTCAACCCACTACATGTAAGAAGCATAGGACTTGTAAAACAAAAGTGAGGGGTGGCCACAGGGTAAAGAAGATTACCCCCGGGCACAGAGAACCATGTCTGCCAAGGTATGAGAAGAGCATGTCAAGTTCAAGGAGCTGAAGGAAGGCTGGTGTGGCTGTGCAGAGAGGATGTCTATAGCAAGGAAAGAGCCTGGGTGACAGCAGGAACCAGGAGGCCCACGCCCTTCCTGGTCAGGACAGGAGGTACACACTAAGGGGATGAAGACGGTACCTCAACACGGTTCTAGGCACAGCTGCCCTGCATATAACAATAAAGGTCACACTTTGACTCAAAGACAGGGTTGTATGGGCCCTGGAGGATCATCTCACCCACACCTAACCTTTGGGCCCAAATCTTCATTTCATAGCAGGGACTCCAAGGCTCTCAAAGTTCAACAGATTTTCCTGAGATTTCTAGTTAGGACTGGGACTTGATCTCCCAAATCCCATGCCACCATTCTCTTCCTTACACAGGCAGCATAAGGAGGTTCCATGAGAATTTACTGTATGTTAGTGTGAGTTAAGTGTATAAAAGTAAAACTGGTTTCCATGCCAGGGGAGGAACATCTGAGGACCTTTAATCTGCTTATGTTCATCTTGAACCTCTGCTGCTGGGGCAGCAAGAGGCAGCATTTACCAAACTAATCTGACCATTGAGCCCTTCCTTTCCTAAGAATCTCACAACAAAATGATTTAGGAGACAACCTTCAGGAAACCCTGTCCCAGATGGTACTGTCTCTCCTAGGACATTTCAGCATTTTAGTATGTAATTTTTTGTACACACAGATATTTTGAAAATGTTCAAGTAATCAAATCCCAGAGAAATAATAGTTGGTTCATCTTAAATCTCTGCGATCCTAGGAACTGTCACTTAACCAAGGAGTACCCTCAGGAGCCATATCATTTCTGGAAGTGTCCAATGCCTCATGGGATCCCTCCCAGGCTGGCTGGGGCATGACTCTCAAGATAAAAGGAACAGTGCAGTTCAGCAGCAGCTTTCACTGCCATTCAGCCTTCTCTCGGCGGCATTCCAGACTTCAGGACCGGCATCAGTGATGCCTGCCCTGCCTTCCTCGGCCTGCCTTCCTCAGCTTTCACAAGACAAGGTCCCTAGAACATTCAGCATATCCACAGGTGAAACTGAAAATAATGTCAAAATCTCTACTGCAGACTCAAATGCTCAAATCTGATTAAATGTAAAATATTGTACAATATTCCTATATACTATTGTTTCTCTCCCAAAGGTATTATAAACTAATATTGGAGGGAAATCAATTTCATCTAAGGCAACATATGTCTTCATAATCTTCTTGGCACATGAAAATGAAGAGTAGGGCCAACAGAGCAGAGCCTAACTCAGCATCATCTGAAAGTCAGGTGATTCAATGAATGTGTTCCCTGCTGGCGCTGGCTGGAACTGCGTTTCTGCCACTGGCAACCAAAATCTCTGACGAATGCACTTCCCCACAAGAGGGAGCTTCGCGAGGGCAGTGACCTTTTCCGCTTAGCTCACCATTTTATCCTCAGGGCCCCACACAGGGCTTGGAACAAAGCAAGAACTCAGGACACACTTACGTAAGAATGAAAGAACTTCCCTTCTGCTTACGACATTTACACTTAGCACTGATTCATACTATTGTACCACTCTAAACATGAAAAGAAGCATCCTAAAAAGAAAAAAAAAAAAATCCTAGCAAAAAACGCCCATGGATTCCTCATCTAACAATCATTTTATGTCCAAGAAACAAGAGGTGTACTCTCCGTTCAGAACCAAGCACTGAGTGAGCACTGACATGTATCAGGGCAGTGAAGCCCTTTGGAGGACTGTGACCTATGTCTTTATTCACAAAGAAAATATGCAGAAATTTTACAAAATTCTGCCACCAATATCATAAAAGAACTGTAAGCATTTCTGAGTCAACTATTCTGATTCTGACTGATAAAAAATCTTGTACATAAATTAATCTCTCCAATTAGAGAAACCCTTTATGAGGATTTTCTTTTGTTATGAACTGAATGTTTGTGTCCCACCAACATTCATAGGTTGAAGAACCCTATGTTCTGGTATTGAGAGGTAATTTTCTTTGCGAGGCAATTAGGTTTAGATGAGGTCATGAGAGTAGAACCCCCATGATGGGATTAGTGCCCTTCCAGGAAGAGTAAGAAACACCAGAGCTTCCTCTCTCTCCCATGTGAGGACACAGGAAGAAGGCAGCCGTCTGCAAGCCAGAAAGAGGGGTCTCACCAAGAACCATATCTGCCAGCACCTTGATCTTGGTCTTCCCAGCCTCTAGAACAATGAGAAATAAATGTCTGTTGTTTAAACCACCTAGTCTGTGGTGTTTTGTTACAGCAGCCCGAGATGACTAATACATCTCTATTATCAGATTTTAAATTTGAAACTTTCGATTTAGTTTGAAGACTTCCTGCTGGTGGAGACAACAGATGATCTGTGGTTTCTTCTTATTTGCTCCACCTTCATCCAAATGCCACATGGTAAGATGTCCTTGTGGCTTCCCTGATGGATCAGCCCCCCACCATGCTCTATTTTCACAACATCTGCCTTAAATTTACTCTCCGTTGAGTGTATCAAAGCAGATTGCAATTTGGTGACACTGGAACCTTAATAGACCACTGTTTATTATAATGTTATCTTTAATAGAATGCTTATTGTTTAAATTTCTGTGAGCTCCAGGAGGAACCATGCATGCCCTGCTGAACATAGCTCTCGGGAAATGTTGAATAATCTGGCAAAGTAGGCACTCGGCAGGCAAGTCTCAGGGGACAGATGCCAAGTGCAGGGCAAACAACTCCTGAAGGCAGAGGCTGGCAGTCTCTGTGCCTCAAAGTGGGAAGACATCAGGTGCCTAGGCTTACTTAATGAAAACATAAAAGACTCCACTTAATTGCTCCAAGATTATGCAGGGCGTTTTTTTTCCTTCTTTTAGGTTGAGCTTGTTAATTTCTACAGCTGTACTGTTGGCACAATTGCAGCCTCGAGTCCTGTTTTCACAACTTGTAAGCAAAATTAAAACTTCCTTTTTTAATTACAATTCAAACCAAGCCAGAATTAAATTCCTGTTGCAAAGCAGAGGCCTGGAAAGACCCTAGAAGGAACACTTGTTCCAAAGTCACGATGGACAAACTCTGACAAACATATTCATTTGAGGGTGCTCTTGGTGGCACTGACGTCAGTAGTGCTTTGGCCATTTCAACCTCTCCTTTCAGGAGCAGTCAGCTTTAGAGTAGGGAAACCTAAGCTCAAATGTTTTCATTTCTTACATTTTTCAGTCAGAATTTAACTCAGCCGATTATGGGTTGCTCCTTTCCCTGGTAATAATAACAACAATAACAGTAATAGTAGTAATAGTAATAAAAGCAATCTCTTGTCCAGAAAGATGAAATATGATACGTTTCACACTCCAATACCTCACTTTAGGTGGCAGCTCTATGAATAACTCTATTGAGGAAGATGCTGAAACCACACGTAGATCCAAATGTGGGTGTGCACACGTATGCAGATGCCACACTGCATTCCTGTCCTGTACCCTGACAACAGATTTAATAGGTTTGAACTTAATCTTTCATTTTCTTGTAAGGGAAGGGAAAAAATTGTTAACCCTTAACCCTAAAGGAAAATATCACAGGATCAGTAACTTGAATCATAATTCTCAATGCAGGGATACTCACCTGGATACTGCCTAAAAAAGCCCTTTGCACTTCCAAAGTACTGCCATATGAGACTCGGG